>NC_086447.1:772555686-773155686 GCF_028390025.1 Pseudophryne corroboree | reverse complement strand
ACAGCTTGACAAAGGGAACACACGGCTTGACACCTGTTGTCCGCATTTCTGTTGAAATAGTTCCACACCGAAGAGCTGATTTTTTTGGTATTTTCACCAGGCATGTCAACGGCCATATTCCTCCCACGGACAACAGGTGTCTCCCCGGGTGCCTGACTTAAACAAACCACCTCACCATCAGAATCCTCCTGGTCAATTTCCTCCCCAGCGCCAGCAACACCCATATCCTCCTCATCCTGGTGTACTTCAACACTGACATCTTCAATCTGACTATCAGGAACTGGACTGCGGGTGCTCCTTCCAGCACTTGCAGGGGGCGTGCAAATGGTGGAAGGCGCATGCTCTTCACGTCCAGTGTTGGGAAGGTCAGGCATCGCAACCGACACAATTGGACTCTCCTTGTGGATTTGGGATTTCGAAGAACGCACAGTTCTTTGCGGTGCTACTGCTTTTGCCAGCTTGAGTCTTTTCATTTTTCTAGCGAGAGGCTGAGTGCCTCCATCCTCATGTGAAGCTGAACCACTAGCCATGAACATAGGCCAGGGCCTCAGCCGTTCCTTGCCACTCCGTGTGGTAAATGGCATATTGGCAAGTTTACGCTTCTCCTCCGACAATTTTATTTTAGGTTTTGGAGTCCTTTTTTTACTGATATTTGGTGTTTTGGATTTGACATGCTCTGTACTATGACATTGGGCATCGGCCTTGGCAGACGACGTTGCTGGCATTTCATCGTCTCGGCCATGACTAGTGGCAGCAGCTTCAGCACGAGGTGGAAGTGGATCTTGATCTTTCCCTAATTTTGGAACCTCAACATTTTTGTTCTCCATATTTTAATAGGCACAACTAAAAGGCACCTCAGGTAAACAATGGAGATGGATGGATACTAGTATACAATTATGGACGGACTGCCGAGTGCCGACATAGAGGTAGCTACAGCCGTGAACTACCGTACTGTGTCTGCTGCTAATATAGACTGGTTGATAAAGAGATGTCGTAGTATGTATGTATGAAGAAGAAAGAAAAAAAAACCACGGTTAGGTGGTATACAATTATGGACGGACTGCCGAGTGCCGACACAGAGGTAGCCACAGCCGTGAACTACCGTACTGTACTGTGTCTGCTGCTAATATAGACTGGTTGATAAAGAGATGTCGTAGTATGTATGTATGAAGAAGAAAGAAAAAAAAACCACGGGTAGGTGGTATACAATTATGGACGGACTGCCGAGTGCCGACACAGAGGTAGCCACAGCCGTGAACTACCGTACTGTACTGTGTCTGCTGCTAATATAGACTGGTTGATAAAGAGATGTAGTAGTATGTATGTATGAAGAAGAAAGAAAAAAAAACCACGGGTAGGTGGTATACAATTATGGACGGACTGCTGAGTGCCGACACAGAGGTAGCCACAGCCGTGAACTACCGTACTGTACTGTGTCTGCTGCTAATATAGACTGGTTGATAAAGAGATGTCGTAGTATGTATGTATGAAGAAGAAAGAAAAAAAAACCACGGTTAGGTGGTATACAATTATGGACGGACTGCCGAGTGCCGACACAGAGGTAGCCACAGCCGTGAACTACCGTACTGTACTGTGTCTGCTGCTAATATAGACTGGTTGATAAAGAGATGTCGTAGTATGTATGTATAAAGAAGAAAGAAAAAAAAACCACGGTTAGGTGGTATACAATTATGGACGGACTGCCGAGTGCCGACACAGAGGTAGCCACAGCCGTGAACTACCGTACTGTACTGTGTCTGCTGCTAATATAGACTGGTTGATAAAGAGATGTAGTAGTATGTATGTATAAAGAAGAAAGAAAAAAAAACCACGGGTAGGTGGTATACAATTATGGATGGACTGCCGAGTGCCGACACAGAGGTAGCTACAGCCGTGAACTACCGTACTGTGTCTGCTGCGACTGGATGATAAATAATGATATCAAAAATATATATATATCACTACTGCAGCCGGACAGGTATATATATTATATAATGACGGACCTGCTGGACACTGTCTGTCAGCAGAATGAGTTTTTTATAGAATAAAAAAAAAAACACCACACAAGTGAAGTCACACGACGAGTGTTTAACTTTTTCAGGCAATCACAATATAGTATACTACTAACTATACTGGTGGTCAGTGTGGTCAGGTCACTGGTCAGTCACACTGGCAGTGGCACTCCTGCAGCAAAAGTGTGCACTGTTTAATTTTAATATAATATGTACTCCTGGCTCCTGCTATAACCTATAACTGGCACTGCAGTGCTCCCCAGTTTCCCCCATAATTATAAGCTGTGTGAGCTGAGCACAGTCAGATATATAATATATACATAGATGATGCAGCACACTGGGCTGAGCAGTGCACACAGATATGGTATGTGACTGTCTTGTACTCCTGGCTCCTGCTATAACCTATAACTGGCACTGCAGTGCTCCCCAGTCTCCCCCACAATTATAAGCTGTGTGAGCTGAGCACAGTCAGATATATAATATATACATAGATGATGCAGGCATGCAGCACACTGGGCTGAGCAGTGCACACAGATATGGTATGTGACTGAGTCACTGTGTGTACCGTTTTTTTCAGGCAGAGAACGGATATATTAAATAAAACAACTGCACTGCTGGTGGTCACTGTGGTCAGTCACTAAACTCTGCACTCTCTTCTACAGTATCAGCCTCAGGTCAATCTCTCTCTCTCTCTCCTAATCTAAATGGAGAGGACGCCAGCCACGTCCTCTCCCTATCAATCTCAATGCACGTGTGAAAATGGCGGCGACGCGCGGCTCCTTATATAGAATCCGAGTCTCGCGAGAATCCGACAGCGTCATGATGACGTTCGGGCGCGCTCGGGTTAACCGAGCAAGGCGGGAAGATCCGAGTCGCTCGGACCCGTGAAAAAAAACATGAAGTTCGTGCGGGTTCGGATTCAGAGAAACCGAACCCGCTCATCTCTAGTAAAAAGGGGACTTTTTTTTTTTTTTCCTGTGGTGGGTGTGATGATATCAGACGAGGCCGTGCCCACTTTAATGAGACCACGCCCATTTTAATTAGGCCACACACCCTTGTCGGGAGCGCGCGCATGCTTTTTATTTTTATGGCTATATGGGGGGCACTCAATTTTTTTTATAGCAATGGGGGGGGGGCGCATTTTGAAATCTCGCACTGGGAGCCAAATTGTCTAGAAACGGCCCTGATAGTTACACACACCACCTTGTAATTTTTCACTACTGTAACTACACGTTTTTTACATTTATTATTTCTGAGATGTGTGAGTTAAGGCATAGAGCTGATCTAAAGTACAGCCATCTCTAACTGGCTTGATGAGCTTATCAGCTCCTCGACCTTAAATACTACCAGTATTACTTTTTCTCCTGCTCTCTCTTCTTCTGTTCTCTACCACTTCGCCTGCTGTCTGTAAGCTATCTCTTCTTGGAATTAAACTCAACATTGCTAAACCAGTCATTGTCCCCTCTTCCCCGGGGTACCCTCCATTAACGGGATGTTGTCAATATTCCTGTGCTCAGCATCCCAACAGTCAGAATCCCGACAGTAGAATCTTGACAATCAAAATCCAGATGGATCCCAACTGTGAGTATATGGGTTGGGGTAAGGGTTAGGATTAGATAATAGGGGGAGGGTTATGGTTAGGATGCAGGAGGGGATGATTAGGGGTAGGCTGCTGAAGGGGACAGTTAGGGTTAGGCTGGGGGAGGGGTGGGTTAGGGTTTGGCTGGGGGAGGGGTGGGTTAGGGTTAGGCTGGGGAAGCGTGGGTTAGGATTAGAGTTAAAATAATTACCAAAATCAGATAGGATTTTGAACGTCAGGATTCGCTGCCGGGATTCTGACCGCCAGCATGCTGAGTGCTGGGATATCATTCCCAGCCCGAGTCAACAGCACCCCACTCTCCCCTGTTCCCCAAGTCTTGTGCTTGGGTGTCATCCTTCACTCTGTTTTCTTTTCTTCTGTCCACATTCAATAATTAGAAATGTGATGTACAATTGCCTGACCACTTTACTATAGCTTTGGCAATCCAAGAACTGGCAATAGTGGGACGTAGTATTGCCCCAGAAGCCGTGTACATGGATTTGAGCGTATTATCAATTTTACGATCAGCCGGCACTTTCAAGGCGGTAGTTCCTGGAACAGGTAAAACCACCTTTTTTGATAGTCTGGATACTGATGCGTCAACAATAGGCGGGTTTTCCCATTTTTTCCTATCCTCTACCGGGAAAGGAAATGCCACCAGAACCCTTTTAGGTATCTGGAATTTTTTATCGGGGTTTTCCCAAGCCTTTTCAAAAATAGCATTTAATTCCTTTGACGCAGGGAAGGTTAGCGAGGCTTTCTTATTTTCTCATACGTCCTAGAGGATGCTGGGGATGCTTCAAGAACCATGGGGCATAGGGGGTAATTCTGAGTTGATCGCAGCAGCAAGTTTGTTAGCAATTGGGCAAAACCATGTGCACTGCAGGGGGGCAGATATAACATTTGCAAAGAGAGTTAGATTTGAGTGGGTTATTTCGTTTCTGTGCAGGCTAAATACTGGCAGCTTTATTTTTACACTGCAATTTAGATTTCAGTTTGAACACACCCCACCCAAATCTAACTCTCTCTGCACATGTTATATCTGTCCCCCCTGCAGTGCACATGGTTTTGCCCAACTGCTAACAAATTTGCTGCTGCGATCAACTCAGAATTACCCCCATAGACGGGATCCGCAGGAGACATGGGCAGGGCCGGATTAACAATGGGGCGGATGGAGCTGCAGCTCCAGGCCCCCCAATGAAAATAGGCCCACAGGATCCCTCCATTGCAGCCAGTGTTGACAGGAAAAAGAATCCTGTCATCACCAGCAGCTCACTCACCTCCCGATTGCCCAGTTTCCTCCACCCCAAATCGGCTGGCTGAAGTCCCGGCCAGCTCAGTGCCTGTCTAAAACTGTCCTCTTACTCTTCCTGACTCTGGCCGAGGCTCCGCCCCGGACCCGGCCGGGGTTCCGCCCCCGGACCCGGCCGAGGCTACGCCCCCAAATCCGATGTGGCATTGACTGGGCTTGCTATTTACTTTTTTTTTACCCTGTCTTGTGTGGCTGTAAATGTAATTGGACAGCAGAAGATCAAGGTAGGTGGTGGGGTGGTGTCATAACTTTAATACATATATTGTGTAAGAGAACGGGGGGCTTAGGCTAAATGATTATATTATAAAGGGGAGAACAGCAAGCTCAAATTATATAAATATATAAAGGGACGATTGTGGGCATACTGTAAGTTAAATAAACATATTTGGAGGAACAGGGCCACAAGTGTAATTTAAAGGGGGTCAGGAAGCAAAACCGAAATATATAAGGGGGATGAGGGTACAACGTAATAAATATATATAATGGGGGCAAGTGACACTACAATTAAATACATAATATATCTATATACTGTGCACATACATACATATATACACTACACACACGGATATATATATATAAAAACATTTATATGTGTATATATAACTATGTGTGTGTAGTACTGTACTTACAAACACTGGTTTAGTGCATAAAACCCCGCAGGGTGTGCTGTTTATTTCATAACGTTTTGGGGTTGAGGCAGGGGAATGTTACCCCGAAACATCACAAAATAAATAGCGCACCCTGCAGGGTTTTATGCACTAAGAGTGCTGCCTATGTCATGGAACAGTTGTCTATGCAGGCCGAGTACCTGTGAGGAGGGCACCAGAGCCAGATACACGTAAGTCCGGAGTGCCGGGGGAAACTTTTCGTGTGTGTGTTGAACCACTTAACTGGCATGGTCAAATTTCATGCAACTGCGCCGTCCCACCCTGTCCCCCCGTTTTTGACGAGAAGATCCGTTCTGCAGATGTGCATAATATAATGTTTAAATATTTAAAAAAATACTTTTTCATCTTTATTAAATAAAATACATTTAAAAAAACAATGTTGTTAACGCTTTTGAAGGGAAAAATCGTCAGTTAAGTGGTTTTTAAATATATATATATATATATATATATATATGTAACTAGGGTAGTGTGCAACTCTGCTCTGTGGGTGCAACCGACCACATTTCTCCTTGATCCCTTTGTGTGTCTGTCTGTCCTTCTCCCTGAGTCCCGCCTGCGGCGTTTAGCTTGTCTACGTGACAGATACCTGCGCTTGCGGTGGTAGGGGGTGCCGTTTGAGGCGGTGCACCATGTCCGGATCACAGTGGCGTAAGTTCGTCACAGTTGCCTGGAGGCAAGATAAATATTGGTGCCCCCCTACTTCCTATATTAAGATAAATATACGTATGTATGTGTGCGTGTGTGTATATGTATGTATATATATATATATATATATATATATATATTATAAGGGCACGGTCGTGCCCTTATATTAAGGCTGAATCGAACAAGCGGAATTCTCCCATAGGGAACTTCTGAGATGGGGGCATGGTGTTTGAGGGGCTACACCTCAAAACTGATTGGACGTACCGAGCTGAAATTTGGCATGGACGTGTAGAATCGTCACCCGCTGCTGCATGCCAAATTTCAGGGCAAAATAATAAAAAATGAGGAATTGAGAGTAAGCTAAAGTTCCAACTGTCAGTTTTTTTCTGCCACTCCCTCAGTGGCTTTTTGACACCGTTTTCCTATAGAGTGAATGAAGATTTTTTTGGGAAGGCATAACTCAGGATAGAGGACAAATTAAGACCTGGGGTTTGTTTTATTAGATAGAGTATGTCCCAGTGTAGTGCCTTTTGGGGTTGTGGTTTTTCAAAAAGTTATAGTTTTTTTTTAATTAAGTAAAATATGCCCCATTTTAAAGATAGGGCTTTTCAATTTGTTGCGCCTGCGCAGTGGCCGCCAGCAGGGGGTGAACATAGATGAGCTTGTCAAGTTGTGCATGAGGAGAGCGCGGGAAGCAGTGTCTCGTGCATGACGAGGACAGCTGCAGGCGGCGGGAGGACGAGAAGGAGGGAGCCTCTACAAGACCCGGAGGAGATCGCGGGACGTGAGCGATGGAGGGAGCCTTACTGGAAGAGGAGAACGACGGAGCAGTCACACGGAGAGAGCCGGAGGAAGCCGGGTCCCCTTCAGGAGTGTCAGCGGGAGGAGATAGCCGCAGCTCGGAGGAAGCCGGGCCCACTTAACTCAGCGGCAGCGTCGGCAGGATGTATGCCATCCTTTCTTATTTTTCTTATACTTCTCCCGCCCGCCCTGCTGTGTCCGCCCGGCCGCCCTGCTGTGTCCGCCCGGCCGTGTCCGCCCGGCCTGCTGTGTCCGTCCCCCGCCCGCCCTGCTGTGTCCGTCCCCCGCCCGCCCTGCTGTGTCCGCCCGGCCGTGTCCGCCCGGCCTGCTGTGTCCGTCCTCCGATGCTGTGTCCGTCCTCCGATGCTGTGCCCGCCCGCCCTGCTGTGTCCGCCCTCCGCCCTCCCTGCTGTGTATGCCTATCCCCCCCCACCCTCCCTGCTGTGTATGCCCATCCCCCCCCACCCTCCCTGCTGTGTATGCCCATCCCCCCCCACCCTCCCTGCTGTGTATGCCCATCCCCCCCACCCTCCCTGCTGTGTATGCCCATCCCCCCCCACCCTCCCTGCTGTGTATGCCCATCCCCCCCCCACCCTCCCTGCTGTGTATGCCCCCCCCCCCCACCCTCCCTGCTGTGTATGCCCACCCCCCCCCCCCACCCTCCCTGCTGTGTATGCCCATCCCCCCCACCCTCCCTGCTGTGTATGCCCATCCCCCC
The DNA here is from genome assembly GCF_028390025.1 of Pseudophryne corroboree. Classification (NCBI taxonomy): domain Eukaryota; kingdom Metazoa; phylum Chordata; class Amphibia; order Anura; family Myobatrachidae; genus Pseudophryne; species Pseudophryne corroboree. The sequence goes on along the minus strand of NC_086447.1, from coordinate 773,147,951 downwards.
CCCACCCTCCCTGCTGTGTATGCCCATCCCCCCCCCACCCTCCCTGCTGTGTATGCCCATCCCCCCCCACCCTCCCTGCTGTGTATGCCCATCCCCCCCACCCTCCCTGCTGTGTATGCCCATCCCCCCCGCCCTCCCTGCTGTGTACGCCCACCCCCCCCCCACCCTGCTGTGTACGCCCCCCACCCTGCTGTGTACGCCCCCCACCCTGCTGTGTACGCCCATCCCCCCGCCCTCCCTGCTGTGTACGCCCATTCCCCCCCCCGCCCTCCCTGCTGTGTACGTCCATCCCCCCCCCGCCCTCCCTGCTGTGTCCGTCCATCCCCCCCCCCCGCCCTCCCTGCTGTGTCCGTCCATCCCCCCCCGCCCTCCCTGCTGTGTCCGTCCATCCCCCCCCACCCTCCCTGCTGTGTCCGTCCTTCCCCCGCCCTCCCTGCTGTGTCCGTCCACCCCCCCCCCGCCCTCCCTGCTGTGTCCGTCCATCCCCCCCCGCCCTCCCTGCTGTGTCCGTCCATCCCCCCCACCCTCCCTGCTGTGTCCGCCCGGCCTGCTGTGTCCGTCCTCCGATGCTGTGTCCGTCCTCCGCCCGCCCGTCCTGCTGTGTCCGTCCTCCGCCCTCCCTGCTGTGTACGCCCATCCCCCCCACCCTCCCTGCTGTGTACGCCCACCCCCCACCCTCCTTGCTGTGTACGCCCACCCCCCCACCCTCCTTGCTGTGTACGCCCATCCCTCCCTGCTGTGTACGCCCATCCCCCCCTGCTCTCCCTGCTGTGCACGCCCATCCCCCCCGCCCTCCCTGCTGTGTACGCCCACCCCCCCCGCCCTCCCTGCTGTGTACGCCCACCCCCCCGCCCTCCCTGCTGTGTACGCCCACCCCCCCGCCCTCCCTGCTGTGTACGCCCATCCCCCCCGCCCTCCCTGCTGTGTACGCCCATCCCCCCGCCCTCCCTGCTGTGTACGCCCACCCCCCCGCCCTCCCTGCTGTGTACGCCCACCCCCCCGCCCTCCCTGCTGTGTACGCCCACCCCCCCCCGCCCTCCCTGCTGTGTACGCCCACCCCCCCCGCCCTCCCTGCTGTGTACGCCCATCCCCCCCGCCCTCCCTGCTGTGTACGCCCCCCCCCCCCGCCCTCCCTGCTGTGTACGCCCATCCCCCCGCCCTCCCTGCTGTGTACGCCCATCCCCCCCGCCCTCCCTGCTGTGTCCGCCCTTCCCCCCCCGCCCTCCCTGCTGTGTCTGCCCATCCCCCCCGCCCTCCCTGCTGTGTCCGCCCATCCCCCCCGCCCTCCCTGCTGTGTACGCCCATTCCCCCCCCCCGCCCTCCCTGCTGTGTACGCCCATTCGACCCCGCCCTCCCTGCTGTGTACGTCCATCCCCCCCGCCCTCCCTGCTGTGTCCGTCCACCCCCCCCCCGCCCTCCCTGCTGTGTCCGTCCATCCCCCCCCACCCTCCCTGCTGTGTCCGTCCATCCCCCCCCCGCCCTCCCTGCTGTGTCCGTCCATCCCCCCCCCGCCCTCCCTGCTGTGTCCGTCCATCCCCCCCGCCCTCCCTGCTGTGTCCGTCCATCCCCCCGCCCTCCCTGCTGTGTCCGTCCATCCCCCCCGCCCTCCCTGCTGTGTCCGTCCATCCCCCCCCGCCCTCCCTGCTGTGTCCGTCCATCCCCCCCCGCCCTCCCTGCTGTGTCCGTCCATCCCCCCCCGCCCTCCCTGCTGTGTCCGTCCATCCCCCCCCGCCCTCCCTGCTGTGTCCGTCCATCCCCCCCGCCCTCCCTGCTGTGTCCGTCCATCCCCCCCGCCCTCCCTGCTGTGTCCGTCCATCCCCCCCGCCCTCCCTGCTGTGTCCGTCCATCCCTCCCCGCCGTCCCCAGACGCAGCACCTGACACTCACACGGACCTGACACACACGCACACATTCACACGCAGCACCTGACACACACAGTCGCGCAGCGCCTGACACACACAGACGCGCAGCGCCTGACACACACAGACGCGCAGCGCCTGACACACACAGACGCAGCACCTGACACACACACAGACGCAGCACCTGACACACACGCAGCACCTGACACACACACGCAGCACCTGACACACACGCAGACACGCAGCACCTGACGCAGACACGCAGCACCTGACACACACACACACACATGCAGCACCTGACACACACACGCAGCACCTGACACACGCAGCACCTGACACACGCAGACACGCAGCACTTGACATGCAGCACCTGACACACACACACACGCAGCACTTGACACACACACACACACACACACAGCACCTGACATTCAGACATGCAGCGCCTGACACACACACACACGCAGACATGCAGCGCCTGACATGCAGCACCTGACAGACACACCCACACACACAGACATGCAGCACCTGACACACACCCACACACACAGACATGCAGCACCTGACACACACACACACACACACATACATGCAGCACTTGACACACCCACACACATACAGACATGCAGCACCTGACAAACACACACACACACAGGCAGCACCTGACACACACACACAGACGCAGCACATGACACTCACATGGACCTGACACACGCACACACTCACACGCAGCACCTGACACACACACACAGACGCACAGCTCCTGACACACACAGACGCGCAGCGCATGACACACACACACAGGCACGCAGCACCTGACACACACACACAGACGCGCAGCACCTGACACACACACACAGACGCGCAGCACCTGACACACACACACAGACGCGCAGCGCCTGACACACACACACAGACGTGCAGCGCCTGACACACAGACACAGACACGCAGCGCCTGACACACGCAGCACCTGACAGACACGCGCACTCACACGCAGCGCCTGACAGACACGCGCGCACGCACTCACACGCAGCACCTGACAGGCACACGCACTCACACGCAGCGCCTGACAGACACGCGCACTCACACGCAGCGCCTGACACACGCGCACTCACAGGCAGCGCCTGACACGCACACACACTCACACGCAGCGCCTGACACGCACACACACTCACACGCAGCGCCTGACACGCACATACTAGTGATGAGTGGGTTCGGTTCGTCGGAATCCGGACCCCCCGAACTTCACCCATTTTACACGAGGCAGGCTCGAACCTTCCCGTCTTGCTCGGCTAACCCAAGCGCGCCCGAACGTCATCATCCCGCTGTCGGATTCTCACGAGATTCGGATGTCTGCATTCGTGGAAAGGGGTCCCATGTGTAAACATGGGACCCCTTTCAGTCCGTCTGGTCCGGGTGTTCGGTTTGTTGTTTTGCCAAGTACGTGGATTTAATCTGGAACCTGGATCAGGTGAGTATAATTATCTTTTATTTTCAGGTACCCGTGGATTCTACTTGGAGAAGAGGACCGACTGCTTCGTGTCAACATAGGTAAGTATGTGTGTGTGTCGGCAGGTGTGAAATAAAGTTATACTTTCACGGTGTCTGTGTCCTGTTTTTATTTGGGTATTTTTTTTCCAGTAGAACTACAGGTACCAGCGGGCCCGTTTTTCTCCCGCATGCTGGTACTTCTGGTTCTCAAAGTACCAGCTTGCGGGGGAGGCTTGCTGGGACTTGTAGTACTACTGGAAAAAACTATATTATTTCAATTTTCTCAAGGCTATCAGCCTCCCATCCGCAGCCCTTGGATGGGGGGGACAGCCTCGGGCTTCACCCCTGGCCCTTGGGTGGCTGGGGGGGGGACCCCTTGATTGAAGGGGTCCCCACTCCCCCAGGGTACCCCGGCCAGGGGTGACTAGTTGGATATTTAATGCCACGGCTGCAGGGCACTGTATAAAAGTGACCCCCGGCTGTGGCATTATCTGTCCAGCTAGTGGAGCCCGATGCTGGTGTAAAAAATACGGGGGACCCCTACTCTTTTTGTCCCCCGTATTTTTTGCACCAGCACCAGGCGCAGAGCCCGGTGCTGGTTTTATAAATACGGGGGATCCCCTGTCCGTTTTTCCCCCGGATTTTTAGAACCAGGACCGGCTCGAAGAGCCCGATGGCTGGTTATGCTTTGGAGGGGGGACCCCACGCAATTTTTTTTTCCGGGTTTTTTACATTCCATTTAAAAAAAAAAATCTTTTAAAAAATATATAAATAATACTTGTGCCTCCAAAAAAGACAAACCAAGTACCTAATCCCTTCTAATATAGATATGCTATTACCAAAAAAAAAAAACAACTTTTATTTATTAGATTCCGCCTGCAAAGTGTGGCGGATTGAAAATGACGAATTTACTGTTTAAAAGCACTGTTGTCGAATTTACAAACTTCAATTGAATATACTTTTGTCGAATTGCTGCATTTGTACCATTGCAGAAAAGTCGAATTTGTCAAATGTTGAATTTTAAAAAGTCGAATTTTGAAAGCCTGTAAGAATAGGCCCCGTCCCCTTCTTCACATCAGCCGTCCCCTTCTACCCCTGTACCTTGCTCTCTCCTGTCTGTGTTCTCTCCCGTCTGTAGGACTAGGCCCCGCCCCCTTCTTACCCTCCAGTGACTGCTCTCTCCTGACAAGTGGACCAGGCCTGCCCCCTACACGCTGCTGGTGTCTTCATTGTTACTTGGTCTGGAGCTCCGTTGGGGAGAGAACTCACGTGAGCTCATTAAGAATGAGGAACTGGGATGTTTTAATTTTATTGTGAGTAGTGTAGTGTGGTGATGTAGTATGTTGTATGGGGGGTATAGTGTAATTATGAAGTGCAGCATATGGGAGGGCTATAGCATAGTGATGTAGTGTGGCATATGGGGGGTGGTAGCGCATAGGCGTGCGTACAGGGGGTGCCTGGTGCGCACAGGCACTCCCTAATGTCCAGCACCGCTACACGCCACGCTTGCTGTAGCACAGTGATCGCTGAGTGTGTGATCGGTGGAGCCTAGCCTGCAGCCGGCCACCCCCCTCCCTGCCGTGTGTCCGGCCACCCTCCCCTCCCTGCCGTGTGTCCGGCCACCCTCCCCTCCCTGCCGTGTGTCCGGCCACCCTCCCCTCCCTGCCGTGTGTCCGGCCACCCTCCCCTCCCTGCCGTGTGTCCGGCCTACCCCCCTCCTCCCTGCTGTGTGTCCGGTCACCCTCCCCTCCCCTGCTGTGTATTCGCCCAGCCCCACTCCTCCCGCTATGTCCGCCCCTCCCCTCCCTGCTGTGTGTCCGGCCACCCTCTCCTCCCCTGCTGTGTGTCCGGCCACCTCCCCTGCTGTGTGTCCGGCCACCTCCCCTGCTGTGTGTCCGGCCACCTCCCCTGCTGTGTGTCCGGCCACCCTCCCCTCCCCTGCTGTGTGTTAGGCCACCCTCCCTCCTCCCTGCTGTTTGTCCGGCCACCCTCCCCTGCTGTTTGTCCGGCCACCCTCCCCTCCCCTGCTGTGTGTTCGGCCACCCCCCCCTCTTCCCGCTGTGTCTGGACACTCCCTACCCCCTCCCCTCCCTGCTGTGTGTCCGGTCACCCTCCCCTCCCTTCCCTGCTGTGTGTCCAGCCGGCCACCCCTCCCTGTTGTGTGTCCGGCCACCCCCTCCTCCCTGTTGTGTGTCCGGTCACCCCCCCTCCTCCCTGTTGTGTGTCCGGCCACCCCCCCTCCTCCCTGTTGTGTGTCCGGCCACCCCCCCCCCTCCCTGCTGTGTGTCCGGCCACCCCCCCCCCCCTCCCTGCTGTGTGTCCGGCCACCCCCCCTCCCTGCTGTGTTTCCGGCCACCCCCCCAGACATGCAGCGCCTGACACACACGCAGCACCTGACACACACAGACACAGCACCTGACACTCACACGGACCTGACACACACGCACACGCAGCACCTGATGCACTCACATGCACCTGACACTCACACGCACCTGACACTCACACGCAGTACCTGACACACGCAGCACCTGACATAATCACACGCAGCACATGACACGCAGACACGCAGCACCTGACACACACGCAGTACCTGACACACACACGCAACACCTGACACACACACACGCTGCACCTGACACACACGCAGACACGCACCTGACACACACGCAGACACGCAACACCTGACACACACGCACACACGCAGCACCTGACACACACGCAGACACGCAGCACCTGACACACACGCAGACACACAGCACCTGACACACACGCAGACACGCAGCACCTGACACACACGCAGCACCTGACACACACGCAGACACGCAGCACCTGACACACACGCAGACACGCAGCACCTGACACACGCACACACGCAGCACCTGACACACACACACGCACACACGCAGCACCTGACACACGCACACACGCAGCACCTGACACACACACACACACACACACAGCACCTGACACACAGACATGCAGCGCCTGACACACACACGCAGACATTCAGCGCCTGACACACACATGCAGCACCTGACAGACACACGCACACACAAAGACACCTAGCACCTGACACACACACACACAGCACCTGACACACACATGCAGACATGCAGCACCTGACACACACATGCAGCACCTGACAGACACACACACACAGACATGCAGCACCTGACACACACACACAGACATGCAGCACCTGACACACCCACACACATACAGACATGCAGCACCTGACACACACACACAGGCAGCACCTGACATATATACATGTGGCATTTAACGCACACAAGCACAGCACCTGACACACAATCATATACACACGCAGCACCTGCTACTCACACATATATACACATGCAGCACCTGCCACTCCCACATACATGAACAGCACCTAACACACACATATATACATGCAGCACCTGACACACACATACACGCACAGCACCTGACAGTCGCACACATACAGATGCGACACCTGACACAAACACATACACGCTCAACACCTGACACCCACGTGGCAGCTGACGCATACAAATGCAGCACCTGAGATACACACATATACACGTGCAGCACCTGAGACACACACACACACACATGTATGTACACGCGCGGCTCCAGGCACACACATACGTACGTACGTACGTACGTACGTACACACGTGGCACTTGATACACACACGTACACGCGCGGCACCTGACACACACACACACATATGCACACGCGTGGCTCCTGACACACATACACACATGTACGTACACGCGCGGCTCCTGACACACACATATATGTACGTATACGCGCGGCACCTGACACCTACACGTATGTACGTACACGCGCGGCTCCTGACACCCACACACATGTACATGCGCGGCTCCTGGCACACACACACGTACACGTGCGGCACCTGACACATACTCGCGTGTACGTACACACATGCACAGCACCTGACATACACACATGTAGGTACGCGCCACCTGACACACACACGCATGACACCTGACACACGTACGTACACGCACGGCACCTGACACACACACGTACATGCATGCACGGCACCTGACGCACACGTACATACTAGTGATGAGTGGGTTCGGTTCGTTGGAATCCGAACCCCCCGAACTTCACCCATTTCTCTATCGTCCTAGTGGATGCTGGGGTTCCTGAAAGGACCATGGGGAATAGCGGCTCCGCAGGAGACAGGGCACAAAAGTAAAGCTTTCCGATCAGGTGGTGTGCACTGGCTCCTCCCCCTATGACCCTTCTCCAAGCCAGTTAGATTTTTGTGCCCGGCCGAGAAGGGTGCAATCTAGGTGGCTCTCCTAAAGAGCTGCTTAGAGAAAGTTTAGCTTAGGTTTTTTTATTTTACAGTGAGTCCTGCTGGCAACAGGATCACTGCAACGAGGGACTTAGGGGAGAAGAAGTGAACTCACCTGCGTGCAGGTTGGATTGGCTTCTTGGCTACTGGACATCAGCTCCAGAGGGACGATCACAGGTACAGCCTGGATGGTCACCGGAGCCTCGCCGCCGGCCCCCTTGCAGATGCTGAAACATGAAGAGGTCCAGAATCGGCGGCAGAAGACTCCTCAGTCTTCTAAAGGTAGCGCACAGCACTGCAGCTGTGCGCCATTTTCCTCTCAGCACACTTCACACGGCAGTCACTGAGGGTGCAGGGCGCTGGGAGGGGAGCGCCCTGGGAGGCAAATGAAAACCTATTTGGCTAAAAAAAATACCTCACATATAGCCTCCGGGGCTATATGGAGATATTTAACCCCTGCCAGAATACACTAAAGAGCGGGAGACGAGCCCGCCGGAAAAGGGGCGGGGCCTATCTCCTCAGCACACAGCGCCATTTTCCTTACACAGCTCCGCTGGTCAGGACGGCTCCCAGGTCTCTCCCCTGCACTGCACTACAGAAACAGGGTAAAAAAGAGAGGGGGGGCAAAATAATGGCAAAAATTATATTATAAAAAGCAGCTATACAGGGAGCACTTATTATAAGGCTATCCCTGTCATATATAGCGCTTTTGGTGTGTGCTGGCAAACTCTCCCTCTGTCTCCCCAAAGGGCTAGTGGGGTCCTGTCTTCGTTAACTGCATTCCCTGTGTGTCTGCTGTGTGTCGGTACGTGTGTGTTGACATGTATGAGGACGATATTGGTGTGGAGGCGGAGCAATTGCCAAATATGGGGATGTCACCTCCTAGGGGGTCGACACCAGAATGGATGCCTTTATTTATGGAATTACGGGATAGTGTCAACACGCTAAAGCAGTCGTTTGTCGACATGAGACGGCCGGACAATCAGTTAGTGCCTGTCCAGGCGCCTCAAACACCGTCAGGGGCTGTAAAACGCCCTTTGCCTCAGTCGGTCGACACAGACCCAGACACAGGCACTGATTCCAGTGGCGACGGTGACGAATCAACCGTATTTTCCAGTAGGGCCACACGTTATATGATTTTGGCAATGAAGGAGGCGTTACATTTAGCTGATACTACTGGTACCACTAAACAGGGTATTATGTGGGGTGTGAAAAAACTACCTATAGTTTTTCCTGAATCAGAAGAACTAAATGATGTATGTGATGAAGCGTGGGTTGCCCCCGATAAAAAGATGCTAATTTCAAAGAAGTTATTAGCTTTATACCCTTTCCCGTCAGAGGTTAGGGCGCGCTGGGAAACACCTCCTAGGGTGGATAAGGCGCTCACACGCTTATCTAAACAAGTGGCGTTACCCTCTCCTGAGACGGCCGCACTTAAAGATCCAACAGATAGGAGGATGGAAAATATCCAAAAAAGTATATACACACATACAGGTGTTATACTACGACCAGCTATAGCGTCAGCCTGGATGTGCAGTGCTGGAGTAGTTTGGTCAGAGTCCCTGATTGAAAATATTGATACCCAGGATAGGGACAATGTTTTACTGTCTTTAGAGCAAATAAAGGATGCATTTCTTTATATGCGTGATGCACAGAGGGATATCTGCACACTGGCATCACGGGTAAGTGCTATGTCCATTTCGGCCAGAAGAAGTTTATGGACGCGACAGTGGTCAGGCGATGCGGACTCAAAACGGCATATGGAAGTTTTGCCGTATAAAGGGGAGGAGTTATTTGGAGTCGGTCTATCAGATTTGGTGGCCACGGCTACAGCCGGGAAATCCACCTTTTTACCTCAAGCTACTCCCCAACAGAAAAAGACACCGACTTTTCAACCGCAGCCCTTTCGTTCCTTTAAAAACAAGAGAGCAAAGGGATATTCATATCTGCCACGAGGCAGAGGAAGGGGGAAGAGACACCAACAGGCAGCTCCTTCCCAGGAACAGAAGCCCTCCCCCGCTTCTACAAAAGCCTCAGCATGACGCTGGGGCTTCTCAAGCGGACTCGGGGGCGGTGGGCGGTCGTCTCAAGCATTTCAGCGCGCAGTGGGCTCACTCGCAGGTAGATCCCTGGATCCTGCAGATAATATCTCAGGGGTACAGGTTGGAACTAGAGACAGATCCGCCTCGCCGTTTCCTGAAGTCTGCTTTACCAACGTCCCCCTCCGAAAGGGAGACGGTTTTGGAAGCCATTCACAAGCTGTACTCTCAGCAGGTGATAGTCAAGGTACCTCTTCTACAACAGGGAAAGGGGTATTATTCCACTCTATTTGTGGTACCGAAGCCGGACGGCTCGGTAAGACCTATTCTAAATCTGAAGTCCTTGAACCTGTACATAAAGAAGTTCAAGTTCAAAATGGAGTCACTCAGAGCAGTGATAGCGAACCTGGAAGAAGGGGACTTTATGGTGTCCTTGGACATCAAGGATGCGTACCTCCACGTTCCAATTTACCCCTCACACCAGGGGTACCTCAGGTTCGTTGTACAAAACTGTCACTATCAGTTTCAGACGCTGCCGTTCGGATTGTCCACGGCACCTCGGGTCTTTACAAAGGTAATGGCCGAGATGATGATTCTTCTTCGAAGAAAAGGCGTATTAATTATCCCATACTTGGACGATCTCCTAATAAGGGCAAGGTCCAGAGAACAGCTAGAGAGGGGATTAGCACTGTCTCAAGAAGTGCTAAAACAGCACGGCTGGATTCTGAATATTCCAAAATCCCAGTTAATGCCGACAACTCGTCTGCTGTTCCTAGGGATGATTCTGGACACGGTTCAGAAAAAGGTTTTTCTCCCGGAGGAAAAAGCCAAGGAGTTGTCCGAGCTTGTCAGGAACCTCCTAAAACCAGGAAAGGTGTCTGTACATCAATGCACAAGAGTCCTGGGAAAAATGGTGGCTTCTTACGAAGCAATTCCATTCGGCAGATTCCATGCACGAATTTTCCAGAGGGATCTGTTAGACAAATGGTCAGGGTCGCATCTTCAGATGCACCAGCGGATAACCCTGTCTCCAAGGACAAGGGTATCTCTTCTGTGGTGGTTGCAGAGTGCTCATCTATTGGAGGGCCGCAGATTCGGCATACAGGATTGGATCCTGGTGACCACGGACGCCAGCCTGAGAGGCTGGGGAGCAGTCACACAAGGAAGAAACTTCCAGGGAGTGTGGACGAGCCTGGAAACGTCTCTTCACATAAACATTCTGGAACTAAGAGCAATCTACAATGCTCTAAGCCAGGCAGAACCTCTGCTTCAAGGAAAACCGGTGTTGATCCAGTCGGACAACATCACGGCAGTCGCCCATGTGAACAGACAGGGCGGCACAAGAAGCAGGAGTGCAATGGCAGAAGCTGCAAGGATTCTTCGCTGGGCAGAGAATCATCTGATAGCACTGTCAGCAGTGTTCATCCCGGGAGTGGACAACTGGGAAGCAGACTTCCTCAGCAGACACGACCTTCACCCGGGAGAGTGGGGACTTCATCCGGAAGTCTTCCACATGCTGGTAACCCGTTGGGAAAGACCAATGGTGGACATGATGGCGTCTCGCCTCAACAAAAAACTGGACAGGTATTGCGCCAGGTCAAGAGATCCGCAGGCAATAGCTGTGGACGCGCTGGTAACGCCTTGGGTGTACCAGTCGGTGTATGTGTTTCCTCCTCTGCCTCTCATACCAAAAGTATTGAGAATTATACGGCAAAGAGGCGTAAGAACGATACTAGTGGTTCCGGATTGGCCAAGAAGGACTTGGTACCCGGAACTTCAAGAGATGATCACGGAAGATCCGTGGCCTCTACCTCTAAGGAGGGACTTGCTTCAGCAGGGTCCCTGTCTGTTTCAAGACTTACCGCGGCTGCGTTTGACGGCATGGCGGTTGAACGCCGGATCCTAAAGGAAAAAGGCATGCCGGAAGAAGTCATTCCTACTTTGATTAAAGCAAGGAAGGAAGTAACCGTGCAACACTATCACCGCATTTGGCGAAGATATGTTGCGTGGTGCGAGGATCGGAGTGCTCCGACGGAGGAATTTCAACTGGGTCGATTCCTACATTTCCTGCAATCAGGATTGTCTATGGGTCTCAAATTGGGATCTATTAAGGTTCAAATTTCGGCCCTGTCGATTTTCTTTCAAAAAGAATTGGCTTCAGTTCCTGAAGTCCAGACTTTTGTTAAGGGAGTGCTGCATATACAGCCTCCTGTGGTGCCTCCAGTGGCACCGTGGGATCTCAATGTGGTTTTGGAATTTCTAAAATCTCATTGGTTTGAACCACTAAAAAAGGTGGATTTAAAATATCTCACATGGAAAGTGACCATGTTACTAGCCCTGGCTTCGGCCAGGAGAGTGTCAGAACTGGCGGCTTTATCTTACAGAAGCCCATATCTGATTTTCCATTCGGACAGGGCAGAACTGCGGACTCGTCCGCATTTTCTCCCTAAGGTGGTGTCAGCATTTCATCTGAACCAGCCTATTGTAGTGCCTGCGGCTACAAGTGACTTGGAGGACTCCAAGTTACTGGACGTTGTCAGAGCATTAAAAATATATATTGCAAGGACAGCTGGAGTCAGAAAATCTGACTCGTTGTTTATATTGTATGCACCCAACAAGATGGGTGCTCCTGCGTCTAAGCAGACGATTGCTCGTTGGATCTGTAGCACAATCCAACTTGCACATTCTGTGGCAGGCCTGCCACAGCCTAAATCTGTAAAGGCCCACTCCACAAGGAAGGTGGGCTCATCTTGGGCGGCTGCCCGAGGGGTCTCGGCATTACAACTTTGCCGAGCAGCTACGTGGTCAGGGGAGAACACGTTTGTAAAATTTTACAAATTTGATACTCTGGCTAAGGAGGACCTGGAGTTCTCTCATTCGGTGCTGCAGAGTCATCCGCACTCTCCCGCCCGTTTGGGAGCTTTGGTATAATCCCCATGGTCCTTTCAGGAACCCCAGCATCCACTAGGACGATAGAGAAAATAAGAATTTACTTACCGATAATTCTATTTCTCGGAGTCCGTAGTGGATGCTGGGCGCCCATCCCAAGTGCGGATTATCTGCAATAATTGTACATAGTTATTGTTAACTAATTCGGGTTATTGTTAGGAAGCCATCTTTCAGAGGCTCCTCTGTTATCATACTGTTAACTGGGTTTGATCACAAGTTGTACGGTGTGATTGGTGTGGCTGGTATGAGTCTTACCCGGGATTCAAAATTCCTCCCTTATTGTGTACGCTCGTCCGGGCACAGTACCTAACTGGCTTGGAGGAGGGTCATAGGGGGAGGAGCCAGTGCACACCACCTGATCGGAAAGCTTTACTTTTGTGCCCTGTCTCCTGCGGAGCCGCTATTCCCCATGGTCCTTTCAGGAACCCCAGCATCCACTACGGACTCCGAGAAATAGAATTATCGGTAAGTAAATTCTTATTTTTACACGGGTCCGAGGCTGGTTCGAACCTTCTCGCCTTGCTCGGCTAACCCGAGCGCGCCCGAACATTGTCATCCCGCTGTCGGATTCTCGCGAGATTCGGATGTCTGCATTCGTGGACATGGGACCCTTTCAGTCCGTCTGGTCCGGGTGTTCGGTTTGTTGTTTTGCCAAGTACGTGGATTTAATCTGGAACCTGGATCAGGTGAGTATAATTATCTGGATTCTACTTGGAGAAGAGGACCGACTGCTTCGTGTCAACATAGGTAAGTATGTGTGTGTCGGCAGGTGTGAAATAAAGTTATACTTTCACGGTGTCTGTGTCCTGTTTTTATTTGGGTATTTTTTTTCCAGTAGAACTACAGGTACCAGCGGGCCCGTTTTTCTCCAGCATGCTGGTACTTGTGGTTCTCAAAGTACCAGCTTGCGGGGGAGGCTTGCTGGGACTTGTAGTACTACTGGAAAAACCAATATTCTTTCCATTTTCTCAAGGCTATCAGCCTCCCATACGCAGCCCTTGGATGGGGGGGACAGCCTCGGGCTTCACCCCTGGCCCTTGGGTGGCTGGGGGGGGACCCCTTGATTGAAGGGGTCCCCACTCCCCCAGGGTACCCCGGCCAGGTGTGACTAGTTGGATATTTAATGCCACGGCCGCAGGGCACTGTATAAAAGTGACCCCCGGCTGTGGCATTATCTGTCCAGCTAGTGGAGCCCGATGCTGGTGTAAAAAATACGGAGGACCCTTACTCTTTTTGTCCCCCGTATTTTTTGCACCAGGCGCAGAGCCCGGTGCTGGTTTTAAAAATACGGGGGATCCCCTGTCCGTTTTTTCCCCGGATTTTTAGAACCAGGACCGGCTCGAAGAGCCCGAGGCTGGTTATGCTTTAAGGGGGGACCCCACGCAATTTTTTTTCCGGGTTTTTCACATTCCATTTAAAAAATAATAATAATCTTTTAAAAAATATATAAATAATACTTGTGCCTCAAAAAAGACAAACCAAGTACCTAATCCCTTCTAATATAAATAGATATGCTACTACCAAAAAAGAAAACTGCAAAAAAAACATGTTTTTAAATTTTTTTATTAGATTCCGCCAGCAAAGTGTGGCGGATTTAAAATGACGAATTTACTGTTTAAAAGCACTGATGTCGAATTTACAAACTTCAATTGAATATACTTTTGTCGAATTGCCGCATTTGTACCATTGCAGAAAAGTCGAATTTGTCAAATGTCGAATTTATAAAAAAATCGAATTTTGAAAGCCTGTAAGAATAGGCCCCGCCCCCTTCTACCCCTGTACCTTGCTCTCTCCTGTCTGTGCTCTCTCCCGTCTGTAGGACTAGGCCCCGCCCCCTTCTTATCCTCCAGTGACTGCTCTCTCCTGACAAGTGGACCAGGCCTGCCCCCTACACGCTGCTGGTGTCTTCATTGTTACTTGGTCTGGAGCTCCGTTGGGGAGAGAACTCACGTGAGCTCATTAAGAATGAGGAACTGGGATGTTTTAATTTTATTGTGAGTAGTGTAGTGTGGTGATGTAGTATGTTGTATGGGGGGTATAGTGTAATTATGAAGTGCAGCATATGGGAGGGCTATAGCATAGTGATGTAGTGTGGCATATGGGGGGTGGTAGCGCATAGGCGTGCGTACAGGGGGTGCCTGGTGCGCACAGGCACTCCCTAATGTCCAGCACCGCTGCACGCCACGATTGCTGTAGCACAGTGATCGCTGAGTGTGTGATCGGTGGAGCCTAGCCTGCAGCTCATTTCCGTACCTCCCACCACCGATGCACCCGCCCCCCCTATGCCTGCTGCTAATACTATGCTGAGTGCATTCGTCGGCGGCCTCACTGGGGGGACTGGCGTCACCTTGCAATGTGACGTGGTGATGTCCGCCCATGCTCTCCCGCCCACCTGTGCTTTCCTCCCGCTGCGGTCTCTCAGTCCTAGTGTGCCGCGGCCGCCACACCACTGGGGACTGGGAGCCGCCGGCAGACACATTCTGCTGAGACTTACTTGTCAGTGCGGGTTCCGGACGGCAGGCGGCGGGTGGGAGGGCAGACGGGGAGCAGGTGTCACAAGGAGTGTGTGGGTAACTAATTCACAATACTTCCGCTCAACTTGGCACTGCTGGTCCTTCATCTCCCATGTCTCTTCACCAGATGGCGGGCGGCCCGGAAATTAAGTGATGTGTTGTGCAGCAGTCAGTGTGAAGTGACTGTGAGTAACACTGGTGGTGCTGATGATGCTGCTGCAGAATCGGGAAGCAATTAATTCATAAATATAATGTACTCTATCAATGTATTATACATACATAAACATGGACATTCGTGTATTTGTGTATACATGTATATACATGAGTGTGTGTGTGTATATATAGATATATATGTATATGACTTGGGGTTTGTTTTATTAGATAGAGCATGTCCCAGTGAAGTGCCTTTTGGGGTTGTGGTTTTCCAGAAAGTTACAGGTTTTTAAAAAAAAAGAGAAATATGCCCCATTATAGAGATCGGGCATTTCAAATTGTTGCGCCTGCACAGTGGCCGCCAGCAGGGGGTGTATTAGAGTGCCTTCACTTGAGAGCCGCAATATGGCCCCCTTATCCCCGGTTATTCTGTAAATAGGAAAATAACCTCACAGGTTAACATATGGCAGAGTTGCCACCACTAGTGCAGGGCTGTAACGTACAGTACTAAGGAAAAGCCATATACTAAAGCGGCACAGTGACCTCACCCCTCTCAGAGACACCAGGGCGCAGCACACTGTACGGGGTACACTTGGTACACACACCTGTTAGCTCAGGGCAGCACTATAGGACCCTCCTGTAATGCTGTGCTGGCGGCGTGTAGTGATCAGGGCACTGGGAGACTGGCTGGCTGGTCTCAGTCTCTGCTCCTGGCTGGCTGGTCTCAGTCTCTGCTGCCTATAGAACTTCCACCTCGTTATATATCAGGGCTGCTCTCCTGTGTGTTCTCTTCCTCTCCTACCTCACACTGGAACTGGCCGCCCAGAGAACGAGAGGGCAGCGGCTGACATCAGAGAGGGTGCAGCAATCTATGTGGGCAGAGCCCCTCACAGCAAGGTGTCCTTATGCTGTGCCCCATGTAATCACTGTGATCGATACAGACTCTCACCCTGGTATGCTCTCTATTTATTATTTATTTTTGTACACTGCAGCATGCTCGAGGGAAGGGAGCAGGCACCCCCCCCCCCCCCCACCCCACCGCCACTACTCCTCCGTCAGCATCACTGCCGAGCCGGTCAGTGTTCCGGTGGCAATGAGCAGTAGGCAGCCACCAGCAACAACAGCCAGGAAGCTGTTACTCCTGGCAGCAGTAGAGTCAAGCTGCAATTCAGCCAGCGGCACGATGATCCGGGAGACAGTGGCAGCACAGGGAAGCAGTACCCCCTCCAATCGCAGCACCAACCTGGAGACTGAGGCAGCAACCCACCCCCAGCAGCAGCACCACCCTGATGATAGGTAAGATGCATTTTTGGTGTCAAAAGAAGGTGGCCGGAGTAGTGGCTGGCTGTGGTCACACCCCGGGCAAAAGTGATAGTGATTTCAGTGTTCCCTTGCGCGGGGATTGGATGCGTAGATGTATGGAGGCTATGTTTGTATAGATGTGAGCGGCAGTGTGCGGATGTATGAGAGCGGCAGTGTGCGGATGTATGAGAGCGGCAATGTACGGCTGTATGAGTGCGATGGTGTGCGGCTGTAAGAGTGCGATGGTGTGCGGCTGTAAGAGTGCGATGGTGTGCGGCTGTAAGAGTGCGATGGTGTGCGGCTGTATGAGAGCGGGGTTGTACGGATGTATGAGAGCGGGGTTGTACGGATGTATGAGAGCGGCAGTGTATGGATGTATGAGAGCAGCAGTGTACAGTTGTGTGAGAGCGGCAGTGTGCGGATGTATGAGAGCGGCAGTGTATGGATGGCAGCGTCATAGGGAGGGATGTCGGAATGCTGTTATAGGGTTCCTAATACAAAATGGAATCCGTATAGTGGGCGGGGCTGGCACCATGGCACCACGTTGGGCTTGATGGGCAGGTAGTGCGGCAAGCACACCCAAATTGGCGTCTGACGTTGCCCGCAGTCCACACTGTTGTGAGGAGTCAGAGTTAATTTTGACTGTGTAGTGCACTCACAGAGGACCTACCGCCCGTCCCCTCCTCGCATCTGAGCAGCAGGTCAGTCTCTTATTTTCTTTTTAATCAGGAGAGGCCGAGTGAACTGTGAGCAGGGGGGCAGAGCTACATGGGACCCAGAGGGGCTGCTGTGCTGTCAGAGAGGAAGAGAGAGATGAAGCTACTGCAGATCCCCAGCTGATTGTGAGGTGCCGGGTTGAAGGGTGATGTGATCACCCTTCTCCCTCGCTGCAGCTGGTGACCGCATCTAGGCTTCCTCCATCGAGTGCAGCATTACACGCAGCAGTGGGCAGCGTGTAATGAGTTTGTCTGACTCATTATACTGCTGCCTGTTGTGGACACCTCCGTCCGTACGGACTGGTGTACATGCCCAGCACAGAGGTGACAGTGTTGGTAGAAGTGCTGCCCAGCTCTGACTCTGCAGGCCTCCCTGATCTGGCTGCGGCCGCTGCTGCTGTGGCCTGAAACCCCTGCCGGTCCCCTCCATAGACTTCCGCCTGGCCAGCGCTGAGGTGCTAGGGGTAGCCCAGCTGCGGGAAGGGTATGTCTCTTGCTTTCTCTCTGGCAGGGGAAGGTGACAGCGGCAGAGGAAGTGCTGCCCACCTCAGACACTACAGGCCTCCCCGATCCAGCTGCGGCCACAGCTGTTGCTGCCAGAACCCCCTGCTGGTCTCCTTTGTTGACTGCCGCATGGCCAGTGCTGAAGTACTGGGGGTAGGCCAGCTACGGGAAGAGTGTCTCTGCCTCGGGCTCTCTCTCTCTGGCTGGGGAAGGAAGGGCTGATTCTCTGGCACAACAGGGAGGGCTGGGCTGCAGGAACACAGCACTGGAAGAAACAGGAGGCCGAACTCATGACCAAAAAGTGAGCAGTGCAGTGATCAGCCCCCTAGTCTTTCCCTCTCTCTGGGTGCAGAGCTGTATTCTACAGAGAGAGCTGGGATGGGAAGAAGGGGAACGGCACTTGACATGCGCGTGTATGTGTAACACCTGACACACACACACGTAGCATCAGACACAATAAAATAAACATGCAGCACCTGACCCACACATACACGCGCAACACCTGACACACACACATATACACGTGCGGCACCTGACACACACGTAGCATCAGACACAATAAAATAAACATGCAGCACCTGACACATGCATATACACGCAGCACCTGACACATACATATACACGCACACCATCAGACACACACATACACATGCAGCACCTTACTCACACACACATAGACACGCGCAGCACCTGACGCACACACATGTACACGCGCAGCACCTGACGCACACTCATGTACACACGCAGCACCTGACGCACACTCATGTACACGCGCAGCACCTAATGCACACTCATGTACACACGCAGCACCCGACGCACACTCATGTACACGCGCAGCACCTAATGCACACTCATGTACACGCGCAGCACCTGATGCACACATGTACACGCGCAGCACCTGACACAGACATACGTATTCATGCACAGCACCAGACCTACACTTGTACACACGCGGAGCACCTGATACTCACACACATATACACCCGCAACACCTGACACACACATACGTGCGGCAGCTGACGCATACACACGCACCATCAGACACACTCGTATATACACGCAGCACCTGACACACACATACACACACACACACACACACAGGAGCTGATACACAGGCAGCACCTGACACACACACATACACACGCAGCACCTGACACCACGCACTCACACGTACAAGCAATGCATTTCACGCCTACCTCCAGCCTCAGTCACAGGCTGCTGCCACCTACCCCCCTCCCTGCATCATCTGCAAAGGCAGCAAAATATTTTGACCAAAGTCTAAAGGCCCATACACATTAAACGATGTCGCTCTGTGAGCGACATCGTCTAATGTTTCCCCCTCCCGGGCCGGCCGGCGGCCGACTGTACACACTGAGCGATATGACCGCTCATATCGCTCAGTGACGTCACGCCCCCGCCAGCCCTGCATGAAGGTCGTGGACGATAGTCCACATCCTTCATGCATGACCTACCGACAGCGACGATTGTTGCCGACCCGCGGGGCCGCGCATCGTTCGTCGCTGGCGGCATACACACTTAACGATAAAACGAGCGACGTCACTCAAGGAGGGGGAAAATGAGCGACGTTGCTCATTAAATCGTTAAGTGTGTATGGACCTTAAACAATTCGGTTTGGTTAATAAAATAATTTTGCACAGAATAGTAATTTTATACGAACATTTTCATTAAACATTTAAAAAATCAAATGTTTATTCTTACAGTGAAATTTTAAATTTCTGAATAAAAAAAATAAATTTAAAAAAAGCGATGAAATTCCATAGACAAAAAACCTTACGGTTTCACATGTCCCATTAAGGCTTCTTAGACATGATCGAAATTTCAGAAACCTGTTGTAACTCTTCCACTCAAACTCCAAAAAGCAATGAAATTCCGATCATTAAGGCTGACGCCTTAATGGACGTGTCCCTTGCGCAATACAGATATGGTATGCCATCACAGCCTGTGGGTAAGTGCAGATTCAGCACTCTCACAGAGTGAGATTGCTGTCACTCACACAATGGTGGAGCTGCTAATTCACAGATTTGTGTGCTCATTGGAATACACACATGCAGTCTATGCAACTGAAGGTCTGAGCGGAAGACAAAGCTGCTCAGATGAGGTAAGAGTGTTGTTGATTGGAAGGAGGAGAGCGGTGTGGATGGGGGAACAGAAGTGTGTGGATAGAGTTGAACACTAAGCAGCACTGATGGGGGGGTCAAAGAAACACAGGGGGTAATTCAGACCGCAGCAGCAGCAATCGCAGTCTGAATTAGTTTGTGAGGTGCGCACGTGCAATGGCCGCACTGCGCGTGCGTACCCCAGGAGCCCAGAGAGATGCTATCAGCATCTCACTGGCTGCGATCACCCTGCCTGATTGATAGGCAGAGGTGGTTGCGGGGAAGGAGGGGGGCGTGCAAACAGCGTTAGCATGCCATTGGCAGGGCATGGTCTGCACAACGGAGGCGTTTCCAGACCACTGGGGGGTGGGCTGTAGCGGTTATCCCCCTGCCAAGAGCGCATGATCCACAAAATTTACCTTCAGGATGTCAACTACATGAATGGGGTAAGAGTGGTGTGGATAGGGGGTAGATTAAGTAGCAAGTATGGGAAGGGAGACAGAGCGGTGCAGATTGGTTGAAAACACTGGCATGGATGGGTAGAAAACTGGTGCAGATGGGAGAGAAGATAGTGTGCCATGTACTGAAGGAGGCAGAGTGACGTTGAACACTGAGCAGCACAGAGAGAAGTAAACGGTGGTACAGACAAGGCACAGGTGGGGAAAGACAGATGGTGCAGATAAGTTAGTACAGACTAGCACAGATGGGAGAACACAGCAGTAGGGATTGGGGAAGACAGGGCAGCATGGGGGTGTATAGGGGAAGTAAGTGTAGATGCATAGACCGTAGATAGGGTATTATAGTTTTAGCAATTAACCAAGATGTTTGAGGGAGCTAAATGTGTATACTATGTGAGATGGATGTATGGAGTCAGAAGGATGTTGTAACAAGGTGGGATGGTTGTGGTGACCGAATGGGATGGTTGTGGGCACTGTGTGGGATGGGAGCACCACAAAACTGCTCAGACCTTCTGTTGCATAGACTGCATGTGTGTATTCCAATGAGCACACAAATCTGTGAATTAGCAGCTCCACCATTGTGTGAGTGACAGCAATCTCACTCTGTGAGAGTGCTGAATCTGCACTTACCCACAGTCTGTGATGGCATACCATATCTGTATTGCGCAAGGGACACGTCCATTAAGGCGTCAGCCTTAATGATCGGAATTTCATTGCTTTTTGGAGTTTGAGTGGAAGAGTTACAACAGGTTTCTGAAATTTCGATCATGTCTAAGAAGCCTTAATGGGACATGTGAAACCGTAAGGTTTTTTGTCTATGGAATATACATATGTGTATATGGAGTATTCTGAAAAAAAATTGTATAATGTATTTATACATTTAATTGTCTTTTATTTTAAATCACACATTTCTTTGCAGTCATTCCCAGGATTAGAACCCATGACCTGTTACACTAACAGCAGACACTTTACTGGTGGAGCAATTTGCTCTTGTACAGGAAACATGAGAATTCTAACTATATGAAGTTACGTGTGTTTGTCAGAGAAGTAACTTCATATAGTTAGAACTCTCATATTTCCTATACAGGAGTAAACAGCTTCATCAGTAAGGTGTCTGCTTCCAGTGTAATAGGTCGTGGTTTCTAATCCTGGGTATGACACTTGTAAATGTGTATCTACAGTATAATAAAGAGGGTGTGATTTGTAAGGTGCAGGGACCAGTGAGGAAGTCGGCCACTGAAGAGATAGCAGCAGCTATCAATTAACTTAATTCAATGGTGTCACAGAATGGGAGGAGAGGTGCCCCCCTTCAGAGCAGGAGCCCGGCGGCAGATGACTCCGTTGCCTCCCAGAGTTCTGCCTCTGCCGGATCACTAGTCTGGCAGGGGGCGGGGGGGGCGTTTGTCTAGCTGTCTCAAGGAAGGAGACTTCTGCACTCCGCTGGGCGGGAGTGGATCGCGAGATGCCTCCCTCGTCACGCAGTCATGTTCTGTTTTCTGGCTCCATCCTCCAGCTCCATTGCAGCAGGGGGCTAGCTCTGGCGGGCTCTGCATGGAGAGCTGCGAACTGGTGTGTTGCTGGCGGGCAGGTGGCGTCCCTGTAATACTTGCGTTTGGCCAGTCTGTCCTCCGGCTCTGAGTCCTGGCCATCGGAAGACTGCAGAGGAGCTGGAGCAAGGGAATGTGTATATCAGGTATACTACAAAGTGAATGGTAGAATGATGAGGAGGAAAGATGATAAGAGAAGGAATAAGAAGAAGGGGCTCTACTGTTGCGAAATGTGTATAAGGGGCTCTGTGGTCTTGCCTAACTTGTATAAGGGAACTACTGTGTAATGTGAATAATGGTGGTCATTCCGAGTTGATCGCTAGCTGCATTTGTTCGCAGCGCAGTGATCAGACTAAAAAACGGCAGTTCTGCGCATGCGTAAGCGGCGCAATGCGCATGCGTGACGTACGGGCACAACGAACGATGCAGTTTTGCACAAGGTTTAGCGATGCATTTCAGTCGCACTGGTGGCCGCAGAGTGATTGACATGAAGTGGGCGTTTCTGGGTGTCAACTGACCGTTTTCAGGGAGTGTTCGGAAAAAATGCTGGCGTGCCAGGGAAAACGCAGGCGTGGCTGGGCGAACGCTGGGCGGGTGTGTGATGTCAAAACAGGAACTGAATAGGCTGAAGTGATCGCAAGCGCTGAGTAGGTCTGGAGCTACTCAGAAACTGCACAAAAAATGTTTGTAGCCGCTCTGCGATCCTTTCGTTCGCACTTCTGCTAAGCTAAAATACACTCCCAGTGGGAGGCGGCATAGTTTTCGGACTCAGCGCGATCACTGTATATACAGCTCTGATCACACCCCCATATCAGTAGTCACACACGTCGTGCTAGTCACACCGTACACATGTGGTGGCATACAGTAGGCCCTTCACAAATTTCAGCTCCAGGCCCATGAGGTCCTTAATCTGGCACTGGACATGGGCACTCTAAGACCTTAAAAGGGGTGTGAACTGGCTCCTCCCTCCACGCCCCTCCCCCAGACCCCAGTTAGATTCTGTGCCCAGAGAGACTGGTCACACACTGAGGAGCTCTACTGGGTTTCTCTGAAAAGACTTTATATTAGGTTTATTATTTTCAGGGAGACCTGCTGGCAACAGGCTCCCTGCATCGTGGGACTGAGGGGAGAGAAGCAGACCTACTTCTATGAGTTCAAAGGCGCTGCTTCTTAGGCTACTGGACACCATTAGCTCCAGAGGGTTCGATCACTTGGTGCGCCTAGCTGCTTGTTCCCGGAGCCGCGCCGTCACCCCCCTCACAGAGCCAGAAGACAGAAGCCAGGTGAGTATAGGAAGATCAGAAGATTTCAGTGACGGCAGAAGACAGCTAGTTGAGGTACCGCGTAGCGGCGGCGCTGCGCGCTATGCTCCCACACTGAGAAAGGCACTGCAGGGCGCAGGGGGGCACCCTGGGCAGCATAAAACCTCAAGTTAGCCACTGGCACAAGTAGTATTACATGCCTAGGCACTGATTACAGACCCCCGCCAGTATAAAAAAATATGAAATTAAGCGGGTCTGAAGCGCGCCATCAAGGGGGCGTGGCTTAGCCCTCACAGCTCTAACCAGCGCCAATTTCTCCTCACAGAGACGCTGGTCCTTCCAAATCACTACTGTATAGATCAGAGTGAAAAACGAGGGGGGGCACAGTTGTTTGGTGCAATATTAGTTAAAAATAAAAGCACTATATCATGAGCGTGGTGTAAATGAGCTGGTAAACTCCTTATGTGTTTCCATGACAGATTGTACTGGGGTCTATCCCTTATAGCCAGTGTAATGTCGGTGGGTGTTTGGTACACGGGTGTCGGCATATCTGAGGCTGAGGGCTCTGCCAGAAAGGGAATGACTATGTCGGCGCTGTCGACTCCTAATAGTACTTGGTACATGTAAATTACTAAAAAAGAAGAGGAAAAGACTCTCGTTTTTTGGGGGGCACTCATTGAAAAATATTGCATAAAATCTAACTTTTATTAATTACCATTAAAAGCTGTTGCCACCAACCAGGACTGGGACAAAAACATACACACATAAATACAAACAGGGCCGGTGCAAGGTATTTCGGCACCCTAGGCAAAATTACAGCCTAACCCACCCCCACCCCAAAAAAAAAAAAACACTTGCTCTCCTTGGTGTCTGAATGCCTGTGTCTCTCACCTTTACTTACTCCTCGCATTTTGCCTGCTACCCATTCGGCTCCTACTTCCCTCTCAACCACTGCCCCCCCCCCCCCCTCATTCCCCGCACCTCTCATTGCTTGTTTCACGCCCTGCCTGCATCCTTGCCCCACTGCCTACCTGATTCCTTCTCTCAGCCCCACACCTCTCACTAGCTTTCTTTTCTTTAACCCCTAGCCCCTCTCCCCAATGCAATTTCTCATTCAATGCAGCTCCTTTCCCAACATAGACATCTCAAATCAGGAGCACCACGGCAGATATGGTGGCAATTCAAACTTAACACAGTCACTCACACAAGAGTCACCCACTGTCGCACACATTTACACACAGCAGTCACCCGTTGTCACCCACACACAGCAGTCATTCACTGGCACCCATATACAGCATTCACCCAATGTAACCCACAATGTCACCCACACACAAACAATGCACCCAGTAGTGCTCACCTAGTGCCACCTTGCACTGCGCAGCTGGCTGGGAGGAGCCCGGGAGGCAGCTGTCATCCGCAGCCGCTATGTGTCTAAGTGTGGTACAGTAGCTGCAGCTGGTGTGACAATTGTTCAGCGGCTCAGGGCAGCTCAATGTCAGGATCAGCCACACAGCAGCAACAGCCGGGGGCGGGAGGGCGCATGGTCATTGAGGATGTCCCGGGTCCTAATGTTGCTGTGTTTTTAGTGCAAAGGGGAGGTCTTGACCCTCCTCAGCCTGGCCCTGGCAGCACAAGATGCAGGAGGTGGGGAGGCAGCGGGTAACATTTGGGAGCACAATCGCGGGAAGGGGGGGGGGGGGGGGGGGGGCTGGTAATGATGCAGAGAGGAGGAAGTAACATTCAGGAGCATAATTGCGCGCGGGGGGGGAGGAGATCGCGGTGAGCGAAAAAGCTTGTGGGTCCCTGTGACCCATTACTTAAAAAAAATGGGGTCCTATTCCACTGTTTCTGGGTCCCATCTCTATATGCCGCACCTACACCTTCTCTATATGCCGCACCTACACCTTCTCTATATGCCGCACCTACACCTTCTCTATATGCCGCACCTACACCATCCCTATATGCCGCACCTACACCATCACTATATACCGCACCTACACCATCTCTATATACCGCTCCTACACCATCCCTATATACCACACCTACACCATCTCTATATACCGCTCCTACACCATCCCTATATACCGCACCTACACCATCTCTATATACTGAACCTACACGATCTCTATATGCCGCACCTACACCTTCTCTATATGCCGCACCTACACCATCTCTATATGCCGCACCTACACCATCTCTATATGCCGCACCTACACCATCTCTATATGCCGCACCTACACCATCTCTATATGCCGAACCTACACCATCTCTATATGCCGCACCTACACCATCTCTATATGCCGCACCTACACCATCTCTATATGCCGCACCTACACCATCTCTATATGCCGCACCTACACCATCTCTATATGCCGCACCTACACCATCTCTATATGCCGCACCTACACTATCTCTATATGCCGCACCTACACCATCTCTATATGCCGCACCTACACCATCTCTATATGCAGCACCTACACCATCTCTATATGCCGCACCTACACCATCTCTATATGCAGCACCTACACCATCTCTATATGCAGCACCTACACCATCTCTATATGCCGCTCCTACACCATCCCTATATACCGCACCTACACCATCTCTATATACCGAACCTACACGATCTCTATATGCCGCACCTACACCATCCCTATATACCGCTCCTACACCATCTCTATATACCGCTCCTACACCATCCCTATATACCGCACCTACACCATCTCTATATACCGAACCTACACGATCTCTATATGCCGCACCTACACCATCCCTATATGCCGCTCCTACACCATCTCTATATACCGCTCCTACACCATCCCTATATACCGCACCTACACCATCCCTATATACCGCACCTACACCATCTCTATATACTGCACCTACACCTTCTCTATATACCGCACCTATACCTTCTCTGCATGATGCTCCTGAATAGAACTTTCTGTGTATTGTGATTGAACCTTTCTAAACCAATAGCAGAAACCCCAATAGCAGAAACCAGAACTACATGGCTGAAGTTTCTCTGCAAATTGAGATTGTCCTGGGGGATAAGGTGTTAACAGTCACAGATTCCCATGTAGGGGTGGGGGGCAGTGTAGCACATTCCAAGAAGCTGTGGCAGACACT
The DNA here is from genome assembly GCF_028390025.1 of Pseudophryne corroboree. Lineage (NCBI taxonomy): Eukaryota > Metazoa > Chordata > Amphibia > Anura > Myobatrachidae > Pseudophryne > Pseudophryne corroboree. Next base: position 773,121,600 of record NC_086447.1, on the reverse strand, counting down.
GTGTAACTATGCATTGCTTCAGTCAGTGTTTCTGTACACGTGCAGCAGGGAGCAGTGACCGGTCAGCCGGAGCTGGAGACGGAGCGCGAATGTGAGTGTATGTCACAGCAGAACAGACAGAGCCAGTGTGAGTTACCTTACATCGTTCTGCACTGCACATTTCCTCTGTGTGCTGTGCTGGAACAGCATCGTAGGTAACCACTGTTGGAGGGTGATGTGAAGAACGTCGGCGCTGTTGTTCCTTAGTTCCGGGGGAGGAGGGAAGAGAGAGGGAGGGAGGGCCGTACAAACTCCCCTGGGACGCGCTGCACTGATATTGGTTTATTTTAATGATTGCTGTCCCCCTCGCAGGCTGGCTCCTCCTCCACTTCTGCAGTCGGGCAAGGGAGACTTCAATCATTAAAACAAACCAATATCCGTGCAGCGCGTCCCAGGGGACCCACCCGGGACCCACCCACCCTGGCACGTATTTGCGAACACTGGAGGTAACATTCGGGAGCGGGTGGACGGGGGCGGGGGATGACCCACTCACGTTGAACTCATGTTGAACAATTGTCAGCAGGGTGATAAAGCGTTGTCTGATTCATTCAGTGTGCAGTGCCGCCCTCCAGTGGTCGCCGCCCATAGGCAGCTGCCTAAAGCTGCCTAGTGGTAGCGCCGGCCCTGAATACAAAAATGACAAAACAATAGAAAACAACAAAAAAATGACAAAAAAAACACACCTAGGTTTGCGTGTTTTTCCTCAGTGAGGAAGCCAGAAAGCAAAACAGCTGTCTGAGGAGACTCAGTGCAGTGCAGCCAGAGCCGGAACCACACACCCTGATATCCACGCGCAATCTTAGGTACCTTTCCATTCGAGTGACAGCCGGCGGGTCCACATGGTGGGTAACGGATCCTGCAATACCCTGCGGCATCAGGACCTTTACTACCATTAGGGTCCCAGCACTGTTACCAAACTACTTTCTTCCAGGCACTATAGGCAAAAAAGAGGTACCGCTCACCTTGCATCAATGTATTTACACATGCAAGGAAGCAGCATACACTCATAAGGGGATTGGTGCTCTTTATTTCATCTTACTCATAACATGTATCTTTAAATCTCCCTTTTTTCAATGCTCTCTCAATGTCGCAAGGAGAACTCAGAGGACATCCTGCGCTGTTACATCAGGGTGCCCGTGGGTGATCTTTTCAAAAGCAGAAGCATTCTACCTGTTTCTAACCCTTAAGGCCCGTACACACTGGTCGATGTATCGGCCGTTCTCTTGAACGCCCGATACATCGCGGGACCGTCGGCCAGTGTGTACGGGCGATACGTCTGTGAACTCCGTCGTTCACAGACGTATCGCGTCGGCCGCGCAGCACAGCCGACAGCCAATATATCTAACGATATATTGGCCCGTCGCTGTGTGTGTACGGGGCGGTCGTCCGACCGCCCGTACACATGCTGCGGCGGCAGGCGTTGATTGACAGGTGAACTGGGCGGGTGCGAGCGCCCGCCCAGTTCATGACGTCAGTCCCCCGACGGATCGGGCTGTGTGTATGCACAGCACACTGCCCGATCCGTACATAGATATATCTGCAGATCAATTGATCTGCAGATATATCTAATAGTGTGTACCCACCTTTAGGTGCAGATGGGACACGCTCATTCACTGTATTAATGCATGTCACACAGTGAACAGTAGCCACCCCACTCCATCTATGATAGGAGTGCCTTTTTCTTCCCCTTTTCTGCAATCTGCAGCAGCTCATTTGCTCTTCACCTCTCTAACTCACCAATATGACACATGTGTCAGAGGATAGATTGGATATTTACCCTGGTTACATTGATTCCTGCATATTGAAATGATGGTTATATATGAAGAGCAATAGTGATAGATATATATATATATATATATATATATATATATATATATATATATATATATTTTGCTACAGCTTGTTTTTGAGGCATACTAGATACGTCTGCCCAGACAACTTCAATTAGTAATAGCCTGCCTGTACCTGAGATACGGATCAGGGTGTTATTTATAGTGGATACTCGATACCAAGAAATTATTTACTAATATAAGGCTTACCGGTTTACTGCACTGAGAAAATTAACAGTATTTACACTGTAACATTTACAAGATTATTATTATTATTATTTTTTGTTTATATTATGGATATTTATATCCTAGATCCTGAATAAATACTATGATTATTTCGCTACTACCTCTTTATAGGAACCAATGACATGCAATCTATGGGGAGACTGCACTAACCATGAAGTTTGAACACACACTAAACCATCATTGTTACTTATTTACTCTACGCATAGCCAGATTAAGGGGGGGTTGCAGGGCATACAGTACCCCGGGCCCCCCTTTGTCAGGGGCCCCCCAGCCAAAGCACACTGATATCACTAGCTTTCCCTCTTAATGAGAGAGCCAGAATGGCAGCAGGACAATATGCAGTGCAGGCAGAGACACAGGAATATAATGTTTCATGAGCTACTGACAGAGAATTCCGACCAGAGGAGAGCTAGGAGGGTGGAGAGAGCTGTAAGTGACACATGGATCCCAGCTTCTTCTCCTCCCTGCCTGGGTGTCTGAGTCCTGTGTAAACTGTTATGCATCTAAACCATTAGGGTCTAGAGAGAGAGACACACACACACAGAGTCCTCCTGAGTCCTGTCCCAGTAAGTAGTACAGAGGCTGATGCTATTCTTGCATATGACAAGATCAATTATTATATTTTTCTATGTGTATTTTAAGGTTGTTTAAGTTGTCTTTGTTCCACTACAAGAAAATAAAATAGTTGTCTCAGGCATTATTAAACTATTACTTTAAAACTAATATACACCACTGGTTTCAATTTAATATACACAATCTATCCTCCCACCATGACCCATTCCAGGAGGGACAACATGCTCTCTACCTGGACTTCCTTCTTAATTTATGATTGCAATCACCTGTGTTGAAATACTTTTCATATCAATTAAATATTTCAACACCAATCATATAGTCAGAGGGAAGTCCAGGTAGAGAGCATGTTGTCCCTCCTGAAATGAGACATGTTGGGAGGTATTCACAAGTTAATATACATCCTCCACCTTCCACCAGGGCCCCCTGTCTTTAGTGCCCCAGGCACCCCCAAGGCTTAATCCGGCCCTGACTACGCCAGTAGCATTTATTACGAGAGACTGAAGTATTGATGGTAAATCTATCTACAGTGTTTCTGTTTCCTGTGTTAGCCGACTATACCAGCCCACTATTTGTCTCCTTCTGTTAGGGGACTGTTAAGGCTAACTGTTGCAGGAACTAGTGTCAGTATTTATCATATTGGCCCTGACTGCGTCAGGCATATCTCCCCATGGCGTGTTCATACCACACGCAAACCTAGGTGTGTTTTTTTTGTCATTTTTTTGTTGTTTTCTATTGTTTTGTCATTTTTGTATTTATGTGTGTATGTTTTTGTCCCAGTCCTGGTTGGTGGCAACAGCTTTTAATGGTAATTAATAAAAGTTAGATTTTATGCAATATTTTTCAATGAGTGCCCCCCAAAAAACGAGAGTCTTTTCCTCTTCTTTTTTGGTATACTAGTGTTCACTCTCATGGGTGCACCTCCACATGAGTTACTGCTATAGTATCCTTCAATGAAGGATTAAATTCTAAACTACTGTGGTTTTTTCCAATTCATTCAGTGTCATATCATATTTCACCACCTGTGCTCAAGTTTCCCATATCCCCTTTCTCCCTCTACATTACATGTAAATTACTGTCAACATGTCAGTAGAGGTATATTTTTCCCGAGAGAAAACTATATGGGAGACACAGACGTGGGAGGTGACCCTGTCGGCACCAACAATATCTGACTGGGTGAAAATCGACATGATAATGTGATGCATATCAGAAAGAACTATACCTATATGTATATGTATGTATAGTAAAGTTACATAGGTCTGTGGCACGATCACAGATGTGATAATATTTATGGAGGGAGTCCTATTCATAGAACTGATTTCTCTCAGACCCATCGGGATCGCAAAAATTTTATTTTGCCCAGTTACTACTCCCTGAGATCGACTCGGATAGTGTTTCTTATGTCGACCATAGGGTTTCCTGATCAGATCCACAAAATCGGCATTCAGTACCTGTTCATACACATTGAAACGTATTAACGTCATTAGGGACCCTGCTGTTCCTGACAAAAGGATATATGTACACGTTTTGGATAGATAGATAGATAGATAGATAGATAGATAGATAGATAGATAGATAGATAGATAGATAGATAAATGTTTATAATAAATGCTGAGGTAAAAGTTATTCCTTCTCATGGATAGAATAAAGTAAGAGTCACCCCTGTTCTGCACAGGGCTCTGTCACAAAGGATCGTATGCAGGAAAATGAGTTATACTATAATTATGTGTCCGCATGTACGTTGATTATACTAGCATTACATGCGCATGGGGGAGTAGTTGTATGCAGGGAACTCCTGAAGTTGAGTCATGTCTATATCATTGCAGCATACTGCCGTGCGACTACAAGAGATATAGGACTCTTGGGTTCGCGGGCCAATTCCATGGCGGTCTCGACTAGGAGGACGTTGTGGATTCACATGGAATGCTGAGGCTGACTCTGAGAAGTACTGGAGTATCTTCCCTATGAAGGTGAAACCTGGTTTGGGGATGGCTTTGTTAAAGTTGATCTCGGCAGATACCACTGGTAAGTCTACCTTCTTGACCTATGTTCCGTCACAACGGTTGGTGACGCATTATTGTAGGATGCAGTCATTTCGACTGAATGGATACGGTTTTCCCTTTCTTTGCAGGTAGAGGAAGGTGAAAAGGTAAGAGGTCAGCAGCCTTTTCAAGTTCGCAGAAGCAGATATCGTCCTCTGTTTCTACCACATCCACAGCATGTCGCTGGGTCTAGCTTGCGGGAGCCCACACCGGTGGGACTACGTCTAATACTCTTCAGTCAGTCCTAGAACGGGGGACATACTGGAGTTTCCAGACAATTCCCCTCACTGATTTTTCAAATAGACCTTACCGATTCTCCTCTGGACGGGGAGGTAGTATGCGACGCCTTACAGGAGTTGGGTCAGGATCAGGTCATTGTCCTGCTGTCCCGGTCACACACAAAAAAAAAGCTGTTATTTAAGCTTTTTCGTGCTTCTGAGGCCGGACGACTCAGTCAGAACAATCCCCAAAAAAATTCTACTTAAGAAGTTGAACTACAAGATGGAATCTCTCAGGGCAGGGATATCCTATCTGTAAAAGGAAAATGAGGGTCTAAGTACGGTTTCTTCCGCATTAGGCTTACCTGGGTTTGCTATTCAGGATTGTCATTTCCAATTCACCGGAGTGATGGTGGTATGATGGTTTTCCTTCAATAGTAAGAGTCATTATTATTCTGTACTGGGACCCTCTCCTGAGTACGGCGAGGTAAGGAAACAAGTGGTGCAAAACGTTGTTTTCTCCCTGACAGTTCTTCAACAAAGTGGTTGGATCCTGAACTTGCCAGAATCACTGTTGATCCCAACAAAGCGGTTGTCGGAGTTGGGAATAATGTTAGATCCAGAACTGTTGAGAGTTTGTTTCTTCCAGTGGAAAGGGCTCTGAGGATCCAGAGTCAGATCGGATCTGCAACAGTGTCATTTCCATCAATACGTTCCGTTGATGAAGAAGATGGTTGCGGACTACGTGGCCATTCAGCGGGCAGGTTAAATGCCAGAGTGGTTTTAGCGGGACCAGTTGGACATGTTGTCCGGGTCTCACCTGCACATGCACCGGAAAATAATCCTATATTCCAGGAACAGTATCTCTCTCCTGTGGTGGCTACACAGTTCTCACCTCCTAAAGGGACGAAGGTTCGGGATCCAGGACTGGATCCTGGTGTCCATGGATGCAAGTCTCCGAGGCTGGAGAGCAGTCTTTCAGGGGGAAGAGTTTCTGGGGAAAATAGTCAAGCCAGGAAGCTTGTCTACACATAAACATTCTGGAATTGAGGGCTATTTACAACGGCCTTCTGCAAGCGGAACACCTTCTTCGCGATCTGCTGTCTTAATTCAGCCGGACAACTTAACAGCAGTGGCGTACGTAAACCGCCAGGACAGAATGAGGAGCAGAGCGGCAATGGCAGAAGCCACAAAAGTTTTCCGCTGGGCAGAAAGACATGTAAGCGCTCTGTCAGTGGTCTTCATTCAGGGTGTAGACAACTGGGAAGCAGACTTCCTCAGCAGACACGATCTCCATCCAGGAGAGTGGGGTCTTCATCAAGAGGTCTTTGCAGAAGTGACAAGTCATTGGGGAATTCCTCATATAAACATGCTGGCGTCTCGCCTCAACAAAAACCTTCAGAGATATTGTTCCGGATCGAGGGACCCTCAAGCGATAGCGGTGGACGCCCTGGTGACACCGCGGGTGTTTCAGTTGGTCTATGTGTTCCCTCCACTTCCACTCATTCCGAAGGTGATAAAGATCATAAAAAGAACAAAGGTTCAGGCAATCCTCATTGTTCCAGGCTGGCCAAGGAGGGCTTGGTATCCAGATCTTCAAGAATTACTCATAGAAGATTCCTGGCCTCTTCCTCTATGAGGGGACCTGTTACAGCACGGTCCATGCGTGTATCAAGACTTACCGCAGCTGCGTTTGATGGCATGGCGGTCGTACGCCAAATCCTAGCCCGAAAGGGTATTCCCAGTGAAGTCATTCCCACACTTCTTCAGGCTAGAAAAGAAGTAACTGCAAAGCATTGCCACCGTGTTTGGAGAAAATATGTGTCTTGGTGTAAAACCAAGAAGGTTCCTACGGAGGACGTTCAGCTGGGGCGTTTGCTCCATTTTTTGCAAGCAGGTGTGGATGCGGGCCTAAAGTTAGGCTCCATTAAAGTACAAATTTCGGCCTTATCAATTTTCTTTCTGAAAGAATTGGCCTCCCTTCCAGAAGTTCAGACCTTTGTGAAAGGCGTACTACACATCCAACCTCCCTTTGTGCCCCAGTGGCACCATGGAAACTTAATGTGGTGTTGCAGTTTCCTGCAATCTCATTGGTTGAACCTTTACGTAAGGTTGAGTTAAATTTCCTTATTTGGAAAGTAGTTGTGTTGTTGGCCTTGGTTTCCGCAAGGCGGGTATCTGAATTGGCGGCTTTGTCTCACAAAAGCCCCTATTTCATCTTCCGTGCTGATAGAGCGGAGTTGTGAACTTGTTCAGCAATTTCTGCCAAAAGTGGTTTTATCGTTTCACGTAAACCAGCCTATCGTGGTGCCAGTGGCTACTGACGCTTTAGCGGAATCGAAGTCTTTCGATGTGGTCAGAGATTTAAAAATCTAAGTCTCCAGAACGGCTCGACTTGGGGAAAACAGAGGCTCTGTTTGTCCTATGGGCTCCCAACAAGATTGGGGCTCCTGCTTCCAAGCAGACTATTGCACGCTGGTTCTGTAATACGATTTAGCAGGCTCATTCTACGGCCGGATTGCCGTTACCAAAATTGGTGAAGCCCCATTCTACCAGAAAGGTGGGCTCATCCTGGGCAGCTGCCCGAAGGGTCTCGGCATTACAGATTTGCCGAGCAGCTACTTGGTCAGGTTCAAACACTTTTGCAAAGTTTACAAGTTTGATACCCTGACTGAGGAGGACCTCTTGTTTGGTCAATCGGTGCTGCAGAGTCATCCGCACTCTCCCGCCCGTTCTAGAGCTTTGGTATAAACCCCATGGTTCTTGAAGCGTCCCCAGCATCCTCTAGGACGTATGAGAAAATAGGATTTTAATACCTACCGGTAAATCCTTTTCTCTTAGGGGGTAATTCCAAGTTGATCGCAGCAGGAATTTAGTTAGCAACTGGGCAAAACCATGTGCACTGCAGGGGAGGCAGATATAACATTTGCAGAGAGAGTTAGATTTGGGTGTGGTGTGTTCAATCTGCAATCTAATTTGCAGTGTAAAAATAAAGCAGCCACTATTTACCCTGCACGGAAATAAAATTTCTATGACGTCCTAGTGGATGCTGGGAACTCCGTAAGGACCATGGGGAACAGACGGGCTCCGCAGGAGACTGGGCACTCTAAAAGAAAGATTAGGTACTATCTGGTGTGCACTGGCTCCTCCCTCTATGCCCCTCCTCCAGACCTCAGTTAGAATCTGTGCCCGGCCAGAGCTGGGTGCTCCTAGTGGGCTCTCCTGAGCTTGCTAGAAAAGAAAGTATTTGTTAGGTTTTTTATTTTCAGTGAGATCTGCTGGCAACAGACTCACTGCTACGTGGGACTGAGGGGAGAGAAGCAAACCTACCTGCGTGCAGCTTGCTTGTGCTTCTAAGGCTACTGGACACCATTAGCTCCAGAGGGTTCGAACACAGGGCCTGACCTCGATCGTCCGTTCCCGGAGCCGCGCCGCCGTCCCCCTTGCAGAGCCAGCAGACAGAAGAAACGATGAAATCGGCGGCAGAAGACTCCTGTCTTCATTAAGGTAGCGCACAGCACTGCAGCTGTGCGCCATTGCTCCCACAGCACACCACACACTCCGGTCACTGTAGGGTGCAGGGCGCTGGGGGGGGGGGGGGGGGTGCCCTGGGCAGCAATTTCAATACCTTTTGGCAAAAGAATACACATAATACAGTCAGTTAACTGTATATGTGTAAAAAAAAAACGCCATTACTTTACAGAAAACGCGGGACAGAAGCCCGCCGCTGAGGGGGCGGGGCCTTCTTCCTCAGCACACCAGCGCCATTTTCCCTTCACAGCTCCGCTGGAAGCACGCTCCCCAGGCTCTCCCCTGCAGTATGCAGGTACAAGATGGGTTAAAAAGAGAGGGGGGGCACATAAATGTAGGCGCAAATCAATACAGACAAGCAGCTATTGGGAAAATCACTTATTAGCAGTGTAAATCCCTGTGTTATATAGCGCTCTGGTGTGTGCTGGCATACTCTCTCTTTGTCTCCCCAAAGGACTTTGTGGGGTCCTGTCCTCAGTCTGAGCATTCCCTGGGTGTGTGCGGTGTGTCGGTACGGCTGTGTCGACATGTTTGATGAGGAGGGTTACGTGGAGGCGGAGCAGAGGCAGATAAGTGTGGTGTCGCCCCCGACGGGGACGACACCTGATTGGATGGATATGTGGAAGGTCTTAACCGACAGTGTCAACTCCTTACATAAAAGGTTCGATGACGCAGCAGCCTTGGGACAGCCGGGGTCTCAGCCCGCGCCTGCCCAGGCGACTCAGAAGCCGTCAGGGGCTCATAAACGCCCGCTAGCTCTGATGGTAGACACAGATGTCGACACGGAGTCTGACTCCAGTGTAGATGAGGATGAGACAAATGTACAGTCTACAAAAGCCATCCGATGCATGATTACTGCAATGAAAGATGTATTGCACATTTCTGATATTAACCCGGTTACCACCAAGAGGGGTATTATGTTTGGGGAGAAAAAGCAGCCAGTGACTTTTCCCCCATCTGATGAATTAAATGATTTGTGTGAAGAAGCGTGGAGTTCCCCTGATAAGAAACTAGTAATTTCTAAGAGGTTACTGATGGCGTACCCTTTCCCGCCAACGGATAGGTTACGTTGGGAAACATCCCCTAGGGTGGACAAGGCGCTAACACGCTTATCTAAAAGGGTGGCACTGCCGTCTCAGGATACGGCCGCCCTAAAGGATCCTGCGGATAGAAAGCAGGAAGCTATCCTGAAGTCTGTGTATACACACTCTGGTACTCTACTGAGACCTGCTATTGCTTCAGCCTGGATGTGTAGTGCTGCAGCAGCATGGACTGATACCCTGTCAGACAACATTGATTCCCTCGACAGGGATACTATTTTGCTAACCATAGAACATATAAAAGACGTCATCTTATATATGCGGGATGCACAGAGGGACATTTGCCTGCTGGCATCTAGAATTAATGCAATGTCCATTTCTGCCAGGAGAGTATTATGGACTCGGCAGTGGACAGGTGATGCTGATTCTAAAAAACACATGGAGGTTTTGCCTTATAAGGGTTAGGAATTGTTTGGGGACGGTCTCTCAAACCTCGTATCCACAGCAACTGCTGGGAAGTCGACTTTTTTACCTCAGGTTCCCTCACAGCCTAAGAAAGCACCGTATTATCAAATGCAGTCCTTTCGGCCTTAGAAAGGCAAGCGGGTCAGAGGAGCATCCTTTCTGGCCAGAGGTAAGGGTAGAGGAAAGAAACTGCACCAGGCAGCCAGTTCCCAGGAACAAAAATCCTCCCCTGCTTCCACTAAGTCCACCGCATGACGTTGGGGCTCCACAGGCGGAGCCAGGTGCGGTGGGGGCGCGTCTCCGAAACTTCAGCAACCAGTGGGTTCGCTCACAAGTGGATCTCTGGGCTGTACAAATTGTATCTCAGGGATACAAGCTGGAGTTCGAGGCGACTCCCCCCTCGCCGTTACCTCAAATCAGCCTTGCCAGCTGCTCCCAGGGAAAGGGAGGTAGTACTGGCGGCAATTCACAAGCTGTACCTCCAGCAGGTGATAATCAAGGTCCCCCTCCTTCAACAGGGCAGGGGTTACTATTCCACAATGTTTGTTGTACCGAAACCGGACGGTTCGGTGAGACCCATCCTGAATTTAAAATCCTTGAACACTTATATAAAGAAGTTCAAGTTCAAAATGGAATCGCTCAGGGCGGTTATTGCAAGCTTGGAAGAGGGGGGATTTTATGGTGTCGCTGGACATCAAGGATGCTTACTTGCATGTCCCCATTTACCCACCTCCCCAGGAATACCTCAGGTTTGTGGTACAAGACTGTCATTACCAATTCCAGACGTTGCCGTTTGGTCTCTCCACGGCACCGAGAATATTTACCAAGGTAATGGCCGAAATGATGATAGTCCTTCGGAAGAAGGGAGTTATAATTATCCCGTACTTGGACGATCTCCTCATAAAGGCGAGGTCCAGAGAGCAGTTGTTGGTCAGCGTAGCACTCTCTCAGGAAGTGTTGCAACAGCACGGCTGGATTCTGAATATCCCAAAGTCGCAGCTGATTCCTGCGACGCGTCTGCTTTTCCTGGGCATGATTCTGGACACAGAACAGAAGAAGGTGTTTCTCCCGGTGGAGAAGGCCCAGGAATTGTCATCTCTGGTCAGGGACCTCCTGAAACCAAAACAGGTATCGGTGCATCACTGCACGCGAGTCCTGGGAAAGATGGTGGCTGCTTACGAAGCAATTCCCTTCGGCAGGTTCCATGCAAGGATCTTTCAGTGGGATCTGTTAGACAAATGGTCCGGATCGCATCTTCAGATGCATCGGTTGATCACCCTGTCCCCAAGGGCCAGGGTGTCTCTGCTGTGATGGCTGCAGAGTGCTCATCTTCTCGAGGGCCGCAGGTTCGGCATACAGGACTGGGTCCTGGTGACCACGGATGCAAGCCTCCGAGGATGGGGGGCAGTCACTCAGGGAAGAAACTTCCAAGGACAGTGGTCAAGTCTGGAGACTTCACTACACATAAATATACTGGAACTAAGGGCCATTTACAACGCCCTGAGTCAAGCAGAGCCCCTGCTTCAAAACCAACCTGTACTGATTCAGTCAGACAACATCACAGCGGTCGCCCATGTAAACCGCCAGGGCGGCACGAGAAGCAGGATGGCAATGGCAGAAGCCACAAGGATTCTTCGATGGGCGGAGAATCACGTGCTACTGTCAGCAGTGTTCATTCCGGGAGTGGACAACTGGGAAGCAGACTTCCTCAGCAGGCACGACCTCCACCCGGGAGAGTGGGGACTTCATCAAGAAGTCTTCACACAGATTGTAAATCGCTGGGAACTGCCACAAGTGGACATGATGGCGTCCCATCTCAACAAAAAGCTAAAAAAATATTGTGCCAGGTCAAGGGACCCTCAGGCGATAGCTGTGGACGCACTAGTGACACCGTGGGTGTACCAGCCGGTTTATGTGTTCCCTCCTCTTCCTCTCATACCCAAGGTACTGAGGATAGTAAGAAAGAGAGGAGTAAGAACTATACTCATCGTTCCGGATTGGCCAAGAAGAACTTGGTACCCAGAACTACAAGAAATGATCTCAGAGGACCCATGGCCTCTGCCTCTCAGACAGGACCTGTTACAACAGGGGCCCTGTCTGTTCCAAGACTTACCGCAGCTGCGTTTGACGGCATGGCGGTTGAACGCCGGATCCTAGCGGGAAAGGGAATTCCGGATGAAGTTATTCCTACGCTGATAAAGGCTAGGAAAGACGTGACAGCAAAACATTATCACCGAATATGGCGAAAATATGTTGCTTGGTGTGAGGCCAGGAAGGCCCCTACAGAGGAATTCCAGCTGGGTCGATTCCTGCACTTCCTACAGTCAGGAGTGTCTATGGGCCTAAAATTAGGATCCATAAAGGTCCAGATTTCGGCCCTATCTATTTTCTTTCAAAAAGAACTGGCTTCACTGCCTGAAGTTCAGACGTTTGTTAAGGGAGTGCTGCATATTCAGCCCCCTTTTGTGCCTCCAGTGGCACCTTGGGATCTTAACGTTGTGTTGGATTTCCTGAAATCACACTGGTTTGAGCCACTTCAGACCGTGGAGCTAAAGTATCTCACATGGAAGGTGGTCATGCTATTGGCCTTAGCTTCGGCTAGGTGTGTGTCAGAATTGGCGGCTTTGTCTTGTAAAAGCCCATATCTGATCTTCCATATGGACAGGGCAGAATTGAGGACTCGTCCCCAATTTCTCCCAAAGGTAGTATCAGCGTTTCATTTGAACCAACCTATTGTGGTGCCTGCGGCTACTCGGGACTTGGAGCATTCCAAGTTGCTGGACGTAGTCCGGGCTTTGAAAATGTATGTTTCCAGGACGGCTGGAGTCAGAAAAACTGACTCGCTATTTATCCTGCATGCACCCAACAAGCTGGGTGCTCCTGCTTCAAAGCAAACTATTGCTCGCTGGATGTGTAGCACGATTCAGTAGGCTCATTCTGCGGCTGGTTTGCCGCATCCAAAATCGGTGAAGGCCCATTCCACAAGGAAGGTGGGCTCTTCTTGGGCGGCTGCCCGAGGGGTCTCGGCATTACAGCTTTGCCGAGCTGCTACTTGGTCGGGTTCAAACACATTTGCAAAATTCTACAAGTTTGATACCCTGGCTGAGGAGGACCTTGAGTTTGCCCATTCGGTGCTGCAGAGTCATCCGCACTCTCCCGCCCGTTTGGGAGCTTTGGTATAATCCCCATGGTCCTTACGGAGTTCCCAGCATCCACTAGGACGTCAGAGAAAATAAGAATTTACTCACCGGTAATTCTATTTCTCGTAGTCCGTAGTGGATGCTGGGCGCCCGTCCCAAGTGCGGACTCTCTGCAATACATGTATATAGTTATTGCTTCACTAAAGGGTTATTGTTATGTGCCATCCGTAAACGGAGGCTCAGTTGTTGTTCATGCTGTTAACTGGGTATGGTTATCACAAGTTGTACAGTGTGATTGGTGTGGCTGGTATGAGTCTTACCCTGGATTCCAAATCCTTTCCTTGTTGTGTCGGCTCTTCCGGGCACAGTTTCCCTAACTGAGGTCTGGAGGAGGGGCATAGAGGGAGGAGCCAGTGCACACCAGATAGTACCTAATCTTTCTTTTAGAGTGCCCAGTCTCCTGCGGAGCCCGTCTATTCCCCATGGTCCTTACGGAGTTCCCAGCATCCACTACGGACTACGAGAAATAGAATTACCGGTGAGTAAATTCTTATTAACCCACCCAAATCTAACTCTCTCTGCACATGTTATATCTGCCCCCCCTGCAGTGCACATGGTTTTGCCCAGTTGCTAACTAAATTCCTGCTGCGATCAACTTGGAATTACCCGCCTTAGTCCGTAGAGGATGCTGGGTGCCCGTCCCAGTGCGTACTGTGTCTGCAGTCATTGGGTATGTTTACACACATGGGGCAATATTTACTAATATTCGTGTTTGAGTCGGTTTGTGTAGTGTTTAAACTCGTTTTGTATCGGGTACATTTTCATGCAACTTTTTGAATCCATATACGCAAAGTTACGAAGCAGTCGACTTTATTGTTTTCGTGTTTTCTGATGTCGATGCCAGTCGGGTTTTTTGCCACATTTACGGCCGCCATTGTCGTTTGCGTACGTGTTTTTGTTGTATTTGCTGTTTTTTTTCCCTAAGTTAAACACGGCAGTGTTTTTTTTTTGCAGCGGCCGCATTTTCACTTTCAGTTCGATTTTCATCCCCGTTCGTGATTGGTTGTGTTTCAGATGGTAGGAGTGTCTGTGCGCAACCATATAAATACTAGAGATGAGCGGGTTCGGTTTCTCTGAATCCGAACCCGCCCGAACTTCATGGTTTTTTTCACGGGTCCGAGCAGACTCGGATCCTCCCGCCTTGCTCGGTTAACCCGAGCGCGCCCGAACGTCATCATGACGCTGTCGGATTCTCGCGAGACTCGGATTCTATATAAGGAGCCGCGCGTCGCCGCCATTTTCACACGTGCATTGAGATTGATAGGGAGAGGACGTGGCTGGCGTCCTCTCCATTTAGATTAGAAGAGAGAGAGAGAGAGAGAGAGATTGACCTGATTTACTGGAGCTTAGGAGTACTGTAGAAGTGTAGAGAGTGCAGAGTTTACTAGTGACTGACCACAGTGACCACCAGACAGTGCAGTTTTATTTAATATATCCGTTCTCTGCCTGAAAAAAACGATACACACAGTGACTCAGTCACATACCATATCTGTGTGCACTGCTCAGCCCAGTGTGCTGCATCATCTATGTATATATATCAGACTGTGCTCAGCTCACACAGCTTATAATTGTGGGGGAGACTGGGGAGCACTGCAGTGCCAGTTATAGGTTATAGCAGGAGCCAGGAGTACATATTATATTAAAATTAAACAGTGCACACTTTTGCTGCAGGAGTGCCACTGCCAGTGTGACTGACCAGTGACCTGACCACACTGACCACCAGTATAGTTAGTAGTATACTATATTGTGATTGCCTGAAAAAGTTAAACACTCGTCGTGTGACTTCACTTGTGTGGTGTGTTTTTTTTTATTCTATAAAAAAACTCATTCTGCTGACAGACAGTGTCCAGCAGGTCCGTCATTATATAATATATACCTGTCCGGCTGCAGTAGTGATATATATATATTTTTTATATCATTATTTATCATCCAGTCGCAGCAGACACAGTACGGTAGTTCACGGCTGTAGCTACCTCTGTGTCGGCACTCGGCAGTCCATCCATAATTGTATACCACCTACCCGTGGTTTTTTTTTCTTTCTTCTTTATACATACATACTACTACATCTCTTTATCAACCAGTCTATATTAGCAGCAGACACAGTACAGTACGGTAGTCCACGGCTGTAGCTACCTCTGTGTCGGCACTCGGCAGTCCGTCCATAATTGTATACCACCTACCCGTGGTTTTTTTTTTCTTTCTTCTTTATACATACATACTACTACATCTCTTTATCAACCAGTCTATATTAGCAGCAGACACAGTACAGTACGGTAGTTCACGGCTGTAGCTACCTCTGTGTCGGCACTCGGCAGTCCGTCCATAATTGTATACCACCTACCCGAGGTTTTTTTTTCTTTCTTCTTTATACATACATACTACTACATCTCTTTATCAACCAGTCTATATTAGCAGCAGACACAGTACAGTACGGTAGTCCACGGCTGTAGCTACCTCTGTGTCGGCACTCGGCAGTCCGTCCATAATTGTATACCACCTACCCGTGGTTTTTTTTTCTTTCTTCTTTATACATACATACTACTACATCTCTTTATCAACCAGTCTATATTAGCAGCAGACACAGTACAGTACGGTAGTTCACGGCTGTAGCTACCTCTGTGTCGGCACTCGGCAGTCCGTCCATAATTGTATACCACCTACCCGTGGTTTTTTTTTCTTTCTTCTTTATACATACATACTACTACATCTCTTTATTAACCAGTCTATATTAGCAGCAGACACAGTACAGTACGGTAGTCCACGGCTGTAGCTACCTCTGTGTCGGCACTCGGCAGTCCGTCCATAATTGTATACCACCTACCCGTGGTTTTTTTTTCTTTCTTCTTTATACATACATACTACTACATCTCTTTATCAACCAGTCTATATTAGCAGCAGACACAGTACAGTACGGTAGTTCACGGCTGTAGCTACCTCTGTGTCGGCACTCGGCAGTCCGTCCATAATTGTATACCACCTACCCGTGGTTTTTTTTTCTTTCTTCTTTATACATACATACTACTACATCTCTTTATCAACCAGTCTATATTAGCAGCAGACACAGTACAGTACGGTAGTCCACGGCTGTAGCTACCTCTGTGTCGGCACTCGGCAGTCCGTCCATAATTGTATACTAGTATCCATCCATCTCCATTGTTTACCTGAGGTGCCTTTTAGTTGTGCCTATTAAAATATGGAGAACAAAAATGTTGAGGTTCCAAAATTAGGGAAAGATCAAGATCCACTTCCACCTCGTGCTGAAGCTGCTGCCACTAGTCATGGCCGAGACGATGAAATGCCAGCAACGTCGTCTGCCAAGGCCGATGCCCAATGTCATAGTACAGAGCATGTCAAATCCAAAACACCAAATATCAGTAAAAAAAGGACTCCAAAACCTAAAATAAAATTGTCGGAGGAGAAGCGTAAACTTGCCAATATGCCATTTACCACACGGAGTGGCAAGGAACGGCTGAGGCCCTGGCCTATGTTCATGGCTAGTGGTTCAGCTTCACATGAGGATGGAGGCACTCAGCCTCTCGCTAGAAAAATGAAAAGACTCAAGCTGGCAAAAGCAGTAGCACCGCAAAGAACTGTGCGTTCTTCGAAATCCCAAATCCACAAGGAGAGTGCAATTGTGTCGGTTGCGATGCCTGACCTTCCCAACACTGGACGTGAAGAGCATGCGCCTTCCACCATTTGCACGCCCCCTGCAAGTGCTGGAAGGAGCACCCGCAGTCCAGTTCCTGATAGTCAGATTGAAGATGTCAGTGTTGAAGTACACCAGGATGAGGAGGATATGGGTGTTGCTGGCGCTGGGGAGGAAATTGACCAGGAGGATTCTGATGGTGAGGTGGTTTGTTTAAGTCAGGCACCCGGGGAGACACCTGTTGTCCGTGGGAGGAATATGGCCGTTGACATGCCTGGTGAAAATACCAAAAAAATCAGCTCTTCGGTGTGGAGGTATTTCAACAGAAATGCGGACAACAGGTGTCAAGCCGTGTGTTCCCTTTGTCAAGCTGTAATAAGTAGGGGTAAGGACGTTAACCACCTCGGAACATCCTCCCTTATACGTCACCTGCAGCGCATTCATAATAAGTCAGTGACAAGTTCAAAAACTTTGGGTGACAGCGGAAGCAGTCCACTGACCAGTAAATCCCTTCCTCTTGTAACCAAGCTCACGCAAACCACCCCACCAACTCCCTCAGTGTCAATTTCCTCCTTCCCCAGGAATGCCAATAGTCCTGCAGGCCATGTCACTGGCAATTCTGATGATTCCTCTCCTGCCTGGGATTCCTCCGATGCATCCTTGCGTGTAACGCCTACTGCTGCTGGCGCTGCTGTTGTTGCTGCTGGGAGTCGATGGTCATCCCAGAGGGGAAGTCGTAAGACCACTTTTACTACTTCCACCAAGCAATTGACTGTCCAACAGTCCTTTGCGAGGAAGATGAAATATCACAGCAGTCATCCTACTGCAAAGCGGATAACTGAGGCCTTGGCATCCTGGGTGGTGAGAAACGTGGTTCCGGTATCCATCATTACTGCAGAGCCAACTAGAGACTTGTTGGAGGTACTGTGTCCCCGGTACCAAATACCATCTAGGTTCCATTTCTCTAGGCAGGCGATACCGAAAATGTACACAGACCTCAGAAAAAGAGTCACCAGTGTCCTAAAAAATGCAGCTGTACCCAATGTCCACTTAACCACGGACATGTGGACAAGTGGAGCAGGGCAGGGTCAGGAGTATATGACTGTGACAGCCCACTGGGTAGATGTATGGACTCCCGCCGCAAGAACAGCAGCGGCGGCACCAGTAGCAGCATCTCGCAAACGCCAACTCTTTCCTAGGCAGGCTACGCTTTGTATCACCGCTTTCCAGAATACGCACACAGCTGAAAACCTCTTACGGCAACTGAGGAAGATCATCGCGGAATGGCTTACCCCAATTGGACTCTCCTGTGGATTTGTGGCATCGGACAACGCCAGCAATATTGTGTGTGCATTAAATATGGGCAAATTCCAGCACGTCCCATGTTTTGCACATACCTTGAATTTGGTGGTGCAGAATTATTTAAAAAACGACAGGGGCGTGCAAGAGATGCTGTCGGTGGCCAGAAGAATTGCGGGACACTTTCGGCGTACAGGCACCACGTACAGAAGACTGGAGCACCACCAAAAACTACTGAACCTGCCCTGCCATCATCTGAAGCAAGAAGTGGTAACGAGGTGGAATTCAACCCTCTATATGCTTCAGAGGTTGGAGGAGCAGCAAAAGGCCATTCAAGCCTATACAATTGAGCACGATATAGGAGGTGGAATGCACCTGTCTCAAGCGCAGTGGAGAATGATTTCAACGTTGTGCAAGGTTCTGCTGCCCTTTGAACTTGCCACACGTGAAGTCAGTTCAGACACTGCCACCCTGAGTCAGGTCATTCCCCTCATCAGGCTTTTGCAGAAGAAGCTGGAGACATTGAAGGAGGAGCTAACACGGAGCGATTCCGCTAGGCATGTGGGACTTGTGGATGGAGCCCTTAATTCGCTTAACAAGGATTCACGGGTGGTCAATCTGTTGAAATCAGAGCACTACATTTTGGCCACCATGCTCGATCCTAGATTTAAAGCCTACCTTGGATCTCTCTTTCCGGCAGACACAAGTCTGCTGGGGTTGAAAGACCTGCTGGTGAGAAAATTGTCAAGTCAAGCGGAACGCGACCTGTCAACATCTCCTCCTTCACATTCTCCCGCAACTGGGGGTGCGAGGAAAAGGCTCAGAATTCCGAGCCCACCCGCTGGCGGTGATGCAGGGCAGTCTGGAGCGACTGCTGATGCTGACATCTGGTCCGGACTGAAGGACCTGACAACGATTACGGACATGTCGTCTACTGTCACTGCATATGATTCTCTCACCATTGAAAGAATGGTGGAGGATTATATGAGTGACCGCATCCAAGTAGGCACGTCACACAGTCCATACTTATACTGGCAGGAAAAAGAGGCAATTTGGAGGCCCTTGCACAAACTGGCTTTATTCTACCTAAGTTGCCCTCCCACAAGTGTGTACTCCGAAAGAGTGTTTAGTGCCGCCGCTCACCTTGTCAGCAATCGGCGTACGAGGTTACATCCAGAAAATGTGGAGAAGATGATGTTCATTAAAATGAATTATAATCAATTCCTCCGCGGAGACATTGACCAGCAGCAATTGCCTCCACAAAGTACACAGGGAGCTGAGATGGTGGATTCCAGTGGGGACGAATTGATAATCTGTGAGGAGGGGGATGTACACGGTGATATATCGGAGGATGATGATGAGGTGGACATCTTGCCTCTGTAGAGCCAGTTTGTGCAAGGAGAGATTAATTGCTTCTTTTTTTGGGGGGGTCCAAACCAACCCGTCATATCAGTCACAGTCGTGTGGCAGACCCTGTCACTGAAATGATGGGTTGGTTAAAGTGTGCATGTCCTGTTTTGTTTATACAACATAAGGGTGGGTGGGAGGGCCCAAGGACAATTCCATCTTGCACCTCTTTTTTCTTTTATTTCTCTATCGTCCTAGTGGATGCTGGGGTTCCTGAAAGGACCATGGGGAATAGCGGCTCCGCAGGAGACAGGGCACAAAAAGTAAAGCTTTAGGATCAGGTGGTGTGCACTGGCTCCTCCCCCTATGACCCTCCTCCAAGCCTCAGTTAGATTTTTGTGCCCGGCCGAGAAGGGTGCAATCTAGGTGGCTCTCCTAAAGAGCTGCTTAGAAAAGTTTAGCTTAGGTTTTTTATTTTACAGTGAGTCCTGCTGGCAACAGGATCACTGCAACGAGGGACTTAGGGGAGAAGAAGTGAACTCACCTGCGTGCAGGATGGATTGGCTTCTTGGCTACAGGACATTAGCTCCAGAGGGACGATCACAGGTACAGCCTGGATGGTCACCGGAGCCTCGCCGCCGGCCCCCTTGCAGATGCTGAAACGAGAAGAGGTCCAGAATCGGCGGCAGAAGACTCCTCAGTCTTCTTAAGGTAGCGCACAGCACTGCAGCTGTGCGCCATTTTCCTCTCAGCACACTTCACACGGCAGTCACTGAGGGTGCAGGGCGCTGGGAGGGGGGCGCCCTGGGAGGCAAATGAAAACCTTTTTTGGCTAAAAATACCTCACATATAGCCTCCGGGGGCTATATGGAGATATTTAACCCCTGCCAGAATCCGTTAAGAGCGGGAGACGAGGCCGCCGAAAAAGGGGCGGGGCCTATCTCCTCAGCACACAGCGCCATTTTCCCTCACAGAAAGGCTGGAGGGAAGGCTCCCAGGCTCTCCCCTGCACTGCACTACAGAAACAGGGTTAAAACAGAGAGGGGGGGCACTAATTTGGCGTTAGAAATATATAAAAAAGATGCTATAAGGGAAAACACTTATATAAGGTTGTCCCTATATAATTATAGCGTTTTTGGTGTGTGCTGGCAAACTCTCCCTCTGTCTCTCCAAAGGGCTAGTAGGTCCTGTCCTCTATCAGAGCATTCCCTGTGTGTGTGCTGTGTGTCGGTACGTGTGTGTCGACATGTATGAGGACGATGTTGGTGAGGAGGCGGAGCAATTGCCTGTAATGGTGATGTCACTCTCTAGGGAGTCGACACCGGAATGGATGGCTTATTTAGGGAATTACGTGATAATGTCAACACGCGCCAAGGTCGGTTGACGACATGAGACGGCCGACAAACAATTAGTACCGGTCCAGACGTCTCAAAAACACCGTCAGGGGTTTTAAAACGCCCGTTTACTTTAGTCGGTCGACACAGACACAGACAGGGACACTGAATCCAGTGTCGACGGTGAATAAACAAACGTATTCCTTATTAGGGCCACACGTTAAGGGCAATGAAGGAGGTGTTACATATTTCTGATACTACAAGTACCACAAAAGAGGGTATTATGTGGGATGTGAAAAAACTACCGTAGTTTTTCCTGAATCAGATAAATTAAATGAAGTGTGTGATGATGCGTGGGTTCCCCCCGATAGAAAATATGGGCGGTATACCCTTTCCCGCCAGAAGTTAGGGCGCGTTGGGAAACACCCCTTAGGGTGGATAAGGCGCTCACACGCTTATCAGAACAAGTGGCGGTACCGTCTATAGATAGGGCCGTCCTCACGGAGCCAGCTGACAGGAGGCTGGAAAAATATCATAAAAAGTATATACACACATACTGGTGTTATACTGCGACCAGCGATCGCCTCAGCCTGGATGTGCAGAGCTGGGGTGGCTTGGTCGGATTCCCTGACTAAAAATATTGATACCCTTGACAGGGACAGTATTTTATTGACTATAGAGCATTTAAAGGATGTATTTCTATATATGCGAGATGCACAGAGGGATATTTGCACTCTGGCATCAAGAGTAAGTGCGATGTCCATATCTGCCAGAAGATGTTTATGGACACGACAGTGGTCAGGTGATGCAGATTCCAAACGGCACAAAGGTGTATTGCCGTATAAAGGAAGAGGAGTTATTTGGGGTCGGTCCATCGGACCTGGTGGCCACGGCAACTGCTGGAAAATCCACCGTTTTTACCCTAAGTCACATCTCTGCAGAAAAAGACACCGTCTTTTCAGCTTCAGTCCTTTCGTCCCTATAAGAGTCATATCTGCCCAGGGATAGAGGAAAGGGAAGAAGACTGCAGCAGGCAGCCCATTCCCAGGAACAGAAGCGTTCCACCGCTTCTGACAAGCTCTCAGCATGACGCTGAGACCGTACAGGACCCCTGGATCCTACAAGTAGTATCCCAGGGGTACAGTTTGGAATGTCGAGACGTTTCCCCTGCGCAGGCTCCTGAAGTCTGCTTTACCAAGGTCTCCCTCCGACAAGGAGGCAGTATGGGAAAAAATTCACGAGCTGTATTCCCAGCAGGTGATAATTAAATTACCCCTCCTACAACAAGAAAAGGGGGTATTATTCCACACTATATTGTGGTACTGAAGCCAGAAGGCTAGGTGAGACCTATTCTAAATCTAAAAAAATGTGAACACTTACAAAGGTTCAAATCAAGATGGAGTCACTCAGAGCAGTGATAACGAACCGGGAAGAAGGGGACTATCTGGTGTCCCGAGACATCAGGGATGCTTACCTCCATGTCCCAAATTTGCCCTTATCACTAAGGGTACCTCAGGTTCGTGGTACAGAACTGTCACTATCAGTTTCAGATGCTGCCGTTTGGATTGTCTACGGCACCCCGGGTCTTTACCAAGGTAATGGCCGAAATGATGGTTCTTCTTCGAAGAAAAGGCGTCTTAATTATCCCTTACTTGGACGATCTCCTGATAAGGGCAAAGTCCAGGGAACAGTTGGAGGTCGGAGTAGCACTATCTCGGATACTGTTACAACAGCAGGGGTGGATTCTAAAGATTCCAAAATCGCAGCTGATCCCGACAACAAGTCTCCTGTGCTTAGGGATGATTCTGGACACAGT
The DNA here is from genome assembly GCF_028390025.1 of Pseudophryne corroboree. Lineage (NCBI taxonomy): Eukaryota > Metazoa > Chordata > Amphibia > Anura > Myobatrachidae > Pseudophryne > Pseudophryne corroboree. The sequence continues at coordinate 773,098,978 of NC_086447.1, read as the reverse complement.
CCAGAAAAAGGTGTTTCTCCCGGAAGAGAAAGCCAGGGAGTTATCCGAGCTAGTCAGGAACCTCCTAAAATCAGTGCATCATTGCACAAGGGCCATGGTAAAAAAATGGTGACTTCCTTCGAAGCAATTCCAGTCGGCAGATTTCATGCAAGAACTTTTCAGTGGGATCTGCTGGACAAATGGTCCGGATCGCATCTTCAGATGCATCAGCGGATAACCCTATATCCAAGGACAAGGGTGTCTCTCCTGTGGTGGTTACAGAGTGCTCATCTTCTAGAGGGCCGCAGATTCGGCATTCAGTTTTGGATGTTGGTGACCACGGAGGCCAGCCCGAGAGGCTGGGGAGCAGTCACACAAGGAAAAAATTTCCAGGGAGTGTGATCAAGTCTGGAGATTTTTCTCCACATAAATATAGCTAAGGGTAAATTTATAATGCTCTAAGCTTAGCAAGACCTCTGCTTCAAGGTCAGCCGGTATTGATCCAGTGGGATAAAACATCACGGCAGTCGCCCACGTAAATAGACAGGGCGGCACAAGAAGCAGGAGGGCAGTGGCAAAAACTGCAAGGACTTTTCGCTGGGCGGAAAATCATGTGATAGCACTGTCAGCAGTGTTTCATTCCGGGAATGGAAACTGGGAAGCAGACTTCCTCAGTAGGCACGACCTCCACCCGGCAGAGTGGGAACTTCATGGGGAAGTTTTCCACATAATTGTAAACCGTTGGGAATTACCAAAGGTGGACATGATGGCGTCCCGTCTGAACAAAAAACGGGACAGGTATTGCGCCAGGTTAAGAGACCCTCAGGCAATAGCTGTGGACGTTCTGGTAACACCGTGGGTGTACCAGTCGGTGTATGTGTTCCATCCTCTGCTTTTCATACCTAAGGTACTGAGAATTATAAGACGTAGAGGAGTAAGAACTATACTCATGGCTCCGGATTGGCCAAGAAGGACTTGGTACCCGGAACTTCAAGAGATGCTCACAGAGGACTTATGGCCTCTGCCGCTAAGAAGGGACTTGTTTCAGCAAGTACCATGTCTGTTCCAAGACTTACCGCAGCTGCGTTTGACGGCATGGCGGTGGAACGCCGGATCCTAAGGGAAAAGGCATTCAGGAAGAGGTCATTCCTACCCTGGTCAAAGCCAGAAAGGAGGTGACCGCACAACATTATCACCACATGTGGCGAAAATATGTTGCGTGGTGTGAGGCCAGGAAGGCCCCACGAAGAAATTTCAACTCGGTCGATTCCTGCATTTCTTGCAAACAGGAGTGTCTATGGGCCTCAAATTGGGGTCCATTAAGGTTCAAATTTCGGCCCTGTCGATTTTTCTTCCAGAAAGAATTGGCTTCAGTTCCTGAAGTCCAGAAGTTTGTCAAGGGAGTATTGCATATACAACCCCCTTTTGTGCCTCCAGTGGCACTGTGGGATCTCAACGTAGTTCTGGGATTCCTCAAAACACATTGGTTTAAAACCAGTCAAATCTGTGGATTTGAAGCATCTCACATGAAAAGTGAACATGCTCTTGGACCTGGCCTGGACCAGGCGAGTGTCAAATTGGTGGTTTTTTTCTCAAAAAAGCCCATATCTGTTTGTCCATTCGGACAGGGCAGAGCTGCGGACTCGTCCCCAGTTCTCTCCCTAAGGTGGTGTCAGTGTTTCACCTGAACCAGCTTATTGTGGTGTCTTGCGCCTACTAGGGACTTGGAGGACTCCAAGTTGCTAGATGTGGTCAGGGCCCTGAAAATATAGGTTCCAGGACGGCTGGAGTCAGGAAAACTGACTTGCTGTTATCCTGTATGCACCCAACAAACTGGGTGCTCTTGCTTTTAAGCAGACTTTTGCTAGTTGGATGTGTAATACAATTCAGCTTGCACATTCTGTGGCAGGCCTGCCACAGCCAAAATATGTAAATGCCCATTCCACAAGGAAGGTGGGCTCATCTTGGGCGGCTGCCCGAGGGGTCTCGGCTTTACAACTTTGCCGAGCGGCTATTTAGTCAGGGGCAAACACGTTTGTAAAATCCTACAAATTTGATACCCTGGCTAAGGAGGACCTGGAGTTCTCTCATTCGGTGCTGCAGAGTCATCCGCACTCTCCCGCCCGTTTGGGAGCTTTGGTATAATCCCCATGGTCCTTTCAGGAACCCCAGCATCCACTAGGACGATAGAGAAAATAAGAATTTACTTACCGATAATTCTATTTCTCGGAGTCCGTAGTGGATGCTGGGCGCCCATCCCAAGTGCGGATTATCTGCATTACTTGTACATAGTTACAAAAATCGGGTTGTTATTGTTGTGAGCCATCTTTTCAGAGGCTCCGCTGTTATCATACTGTTAACTGGGTTCAGATCACAGGTTGTACAGTGTGATTGGTGTGGCTGGTATGAGTCTTACCCGGGATTCATAAATCCTTCCTTATTGTGTACGCTCGTCCGGGCACAGTACCTAACTGAGGCTTGGAGGAGGGTCATAGGGGGAGGAGCCAGTGCACACCACCTGATCCTAAAGCTTTACTTTTTGTGCCCTGTCTCCTGCGGAGCCGCTATTCCCCATGGTCCTTTCAGGAACCCCAGCATCCACTACGGACTCCGAGAAATAGAATTATCGGTAAGTAAATTCTTATTTTTTCTTTGCGTCATGTGCTGTTTGGGGAGGGTTTTTTGGAAGGGACATCCTGCGTGACACTGCAGTGCCACTCCTAAATGGGCCCGGTGTTTGTGTCGGCCACTAGGGTCGCTTATCTTACTCACACAGTCAGCTACCTCATTGCGCCTCTTTTTTTCTTTGCGTCATGTGCTGTTTGGGGAGGGTTTTTTGGAAGGGCCATCCTGCGTGACACTGCAGTGCCACTCCTAGATGGGCCCGGTGTTTGTGTCGGCCACTAGGGTCGCTAATCTTACTCACACAGCTACCTCATTGCGCCTCTTTTTTTCTTTGCGTCATGTGCTGTTTGGGGAGGGTTTTTTGGAAGGGACATCCTGCGTGACACTGCAGTGCCACTCCTAAATGGGCCCGGTGTTTGTGTCGGCCACTACGGTCGCTAATCTTACTCACACAGCTACCTCATTGCGCCTCTTTTTTTCTTTGCATCATGTGCTGTTTGGGGAGGGTTTTTTGGAAGGGACATCCTGCGTGACACTGCAGTGCCACTCCTAGATGGGCCCGGTGTTTGTGTCGGCCACTAGGGTCGCTAATCTTACTCACACAGCTACCGCATTGCGCCTCTTTTTTTCTTTGCGTCATGTGCTGTTTGGGGAGGGTTTTTTGGAAGGGACATCCTGCGTGACACTGCAGTGCCACTCCTAAATGGGCCCGGTGTTTGTGTCGGCCACTACGGTCGCTAATCTTACTCACACAGCTACCTCATTGCGCCTCTTTTTTTCTTTGCGTCATGTGCTGTTTGGGGAGGGTTTTTTGGAAGGGACATCCTACGTGACACTGCAGTGCCACTCCTAGATGGGCCCGGTGTTTGTGTCGGCCACTAGGGTCGCTAATCTTACTCACACAGCTACCTCATTGCGCCTCTTTTTTTCTTTGCGTCATGTGCTGTTTGGGGAGGGTTTTTTGGAAGGGACATCCTGCGTGACACTGCAGTGCCACTCCTAAATGGGCCCGGTGTTTGTGTCGGCCACTAGGGTCGCTAATCTTACTCACACAGCTACCTCATTGCGCCTCTTTTTTTCTTTGCGTCATGTGCTGTTTGGGGAGGGTTTTTTGGAAGGGACATCCTGCGTGACACTGCAGTGCCACTCCTAGATGGGCCAGGTGTTTGTGTCGGCCACTAGGGTCGCTTAGCTTAGTCATCCAGCGACCTCGGTGCAAATTTTAGGACTAAAAATAATATTGTGAGGTATTCAGAATAGACTGAAAATGAGTGGAAATTATGGTTTTTGAGGTTAATAATAATATGGGATCAAAATGACCCCCAAATTCTATGATTTAAGCTGTTTTTTAGGGTTTTTTGAAAAAAACACCCGAATCCAAAACACACCCGAATCCGACAAAAAAAATTCGGTGAGGTTTTGCCAAAACGCGGTCGAACCCAAAAACTTGGCCGCGGAACCGAACCCAAAACCAAAACACAAAACCCGAAAAATTTCAGGCGCTCATCACTAATAAATACACCCCAAACCGTCCGCACCTCGTGGGTTTAGTTAGTGGTGAGGAGGAGGGAGGTTGTGCTGTGGAGGTAGGTGAATTTGTGGTTTGAAGAGGAGTGGTGGTAGCGATTTCTGAGTGTGGTATTGTGTTTGAAAGTCGTCTTGTCATTCTTGTTGTCCTGTATTTTGTGGTTTTGTCTCATTTTTAGTCCAAGTTATTTTTCTTTATAGTCCCTCTCAGTGTGTGTGTGTGTGTGTGTGTGTGTGTGTGTGTGTGTGTGTGTGTGTGTGTGTGTGTGTGTGTGTGTGGTGGTTGTGGAGGAGTGTGTTGTTGTTGTTTTTTTTCCTGTGTTAACTGTTTAGACACACAATTATGTGTGACTCAGGTGGAGGGTGTGAGTGAGGGGGAGGAGGTCGGTCAGGTGGAGGAGGTGACTGTTAGTGAGGTTAGTGATGTGGAGGAGGTGGGTGAGGTTGCTGCAGCAGCCTCAAGTGATAGTGACAGTCAGAGTGCTCCGCAGCCACGCACCACTACTAAGACTGGGCGGAATGTTAAGTTTAGTTTTGCTGAAAATGTGGCATTGGTGCGGGAGCTGATGAAGTATCAGAGGCAGCTATTTGGCCCTGAGTCCGCCAAGGTGCCAACACGGAGGAAGACGGTGTTGTGGGCGAAAGTAGTTGCTGCTGTCAATAGTGAGGGGGTGGTCAAGCGTACAGAGGACACGTGCCGCAAACGGTACTATGACATAAAGCGACGCGTCAAGTCCAAAATGGCCAAGGAGGCCAAGTCGGCTCGGAAAACCGGTGGTGGGCAGCCCTATATTGCAAGTTATCTGGAGTATGAGGAGCCCATGTGGAGTGTAATCCCTCCAGAAGTTGTCTCTGCAACCCATGTCCGGGATTCAGATAGGCCCAGGAAGAATGGTGAGCATGTGTATTTGCATTTACATTTTTGTTTTTTTGTTTTTTTGTAATGTGTGTCATGTGACGTTGCATATTACTCCCATCTTCAAGTGTGGGTCTGCAAATACATTGTTTTGGTTAATGTTTTATATAAAAGCCAATGTAACATCTTACTTTATTGTATGTCATGTGTTTTTCAGACAGATATTTTGCATGTGTAGTTTGGACTTGGTGTGTCTCTGAATTGTCCTGCAATAATGTTTTCCTTTTGGGCGTTGTTTTTAAAAAAATTGTGACTATGTTTTTTATTTAAGTGATCCATGTTGATTTTTTTTTTAAAAAGTGGTTGTCATGTTAGAGGCTGGAGTACTGGAAAGTGGTTTGGAAACCACTTACATGTGTAATGTCATCTTTAGATAATGTTAATTATTTAATGTTAAAAACAATATTTTTTTTTTGTTTTTTGGCTTGTATTTGTACCGTGACACCACACTGCAGTGTAATTTTTTAATAAATTGCTGCATTTTGTTTTTGCTCATATAGTGGTAATGTGTCTTTGGAGTGCCACATCACAGAGCAAATTATATATTGCATCTGTAATATTTTTCCTTCCAATACAAAATGAAGTTGTGTGTTTTTTTAAAAAAAAAACCTTTTCTCGAACTTGTGGCCTATGTCAGGGTCCTGTACATGTTTTCCTGTGTTGATGTTGCCATAGTGCATATGTGTTGTGGTCATTGTTTTTTTGTTTGTTTTTTATTTCTGGTCCTTATGTTTGTTTTAAATAAAAACCAAGCATTTCTAAAAGAATAAATGTTTATAAGCATAATGGGTGGATGTATACACAATAGCATGATTTTTTAATATAATTCATTTTATACAGTGTCTGAAAAAAGCAGTACTACTCGTCGGCCAGTAACTCCTAGCACATCTGATGATGATGATGCTGCGGAAGCAGGTAAAGTGTCCATTGTAGTATAGGGTATGCTTGTAAAGGAATGGGCATAACAAAATTGCACTTTCATTAAAAGGTCCATCAAAAGAAGTATGGAGCAGCAGAAGTGGCACTTCTGTAAGACATCACCACAAAAAACCTGTGGCCGAAAAGAAAGCAAGGTCGTATGTCCCGGCACAAACACAGCAGGCTACCCCGCCACGAAGATTATCGTCCGTATGTTCTGTACCCCCACTCCAAATTTTGGACACACCTCCAAGACGTCATCCACACTCCCCTCATCTTGATTGTGAGTATCAAACTGAAAAAAATGTGTAAAATGTCAGAACATAATCAAAATCAGTCATAACCGCATTAAGTCAAAACACATCCAAAACTAAAATACTTACCGCAGTAAGTAAAAGCTGAAATGGAATCCAAACTAAATGGCCTTGTCCACATCCAGTAAAGATATGTATGTCCACTTGAGCCATACAGTATGACATTGGGTATAAGATGCTGCAACAAAAAGGCATGGTTTTTTTGCAAAAAGTAGGGTTGTGTTTCCAAAAAACACATGTGTGCTTGAGGTAACATTGCAAAATACATATAAAAACATTACTATGTTTGTTAGAACAAAGCTATAAGGTAACACATTATGTATTCCAATGTGTTTTTATGGTGGAGTATGTGTGAGCTACAATAAAACTAAAGTGTTTGCTTTCACAATGAAGTAACCAGACACATTTGCCTCAAACAGGCATATGTATGTATTTAAGCTATGAGTGATGATGTTATTAGCCAGAATAGTTGTAAGCAACAGTGAATGACATGTGTTCCATGTGTAGTGTTTTTTTTACATTTCTCAAACATATGGATAGCTAACGGAGATTTGTTTAACATTTCAGCTTCGAGTCCTGGGAACAGCATCCCTCCGCAACAACACCAACACAGTGACATGGAGGAGACAAACATCTTAGAAATGCAGCCATTAATGCAAGGAATGAGCCCCCCAGCACCTATGAGTACACCACCACAGTAAAGCACACCACCACCACAACACAGCCCAACAACACCAGGAACACAAGGCCCTGATCAGGTGTTTTGGACTATTTGGGCTAGACAGCAGGCCACTAATGAAGATTGCCTGCGTAAGCAGACACAAATGTTTGCAAGCCTACCATCTCACCTCAGAAGAATATCAAGAAATCTGAGTAGACAAAATGAACAAACAACCAGAATAGGCAATACCATGGAACTCATGCGTACAGACATTACACAGGTCATGGGCAACTTACAGCGCATAATGGAAGAACAGCACAGACAACAGCAAAGTTATATGAGCATTTTTCAAAACAATCAAAAGATTAATGAAAGTTTATTCTGAATAGTAGACAATCAAAATACTGCTACTCAATGCCACCCTCACTAACCTGAATGAAACACTCAGATGCATGCACTAACAGCAAACAAGCAGCAGTTCTGGTACGACTACTCCAAATATCACGCCAGTCTCATCACCACCAAGACGGTCCACCAGAGCACGACAACATGACAGTGCTAAAGGCAAAGGGCAGGACAAGCAGCCACCCAAAAAAACGTGAAAAAAAACAAGTTAGACATTTGTGATAAGTAACTCAAAATAGTTAGCAAGTGTTTTTGTTGGAAAAAAAATATAACACTTAGCTTCTTGACCCTTTTTTCAACATCATTAATTATAAGTGGGCCAAAAAAATAAAAAAAATTAGTACGCACATTTATTCATTAACATTTTTATTTGGTATTGGAGGAGGGAGATGTTGATGGAGCCACACATACATGTTAGCAGGAAGTAAACTGACCACTTGATTTTTTTCTAATCATTACTCTTTCTAGATTCCAATCATTCTCTTTGCCTGCAGATACAATAATTGCCAGCCAGGCAGAATGTCTTTAGCAGGAAGTAAACTGACCACTTGATTTTTTTTCTAATCATTACTCTTTCTAGATTCCAATCATACTCTTTGCCTGCAGACAATCCAAATTACAATGTTAGTGATACATATCTTAGCTATCTTATCTATACAACATTACAAGAAGAACACAAGTGAGTTGCGTAAAAAGCTTGTAATATGTTGCCTTTGTTTTGTTTGAAAAACATTGTCCAAATGAATGTCAGTATTGTTGGGACATGTTTGTGAGTGTTAAAAATTATTAAGCATGTTTTTACACATGATGCTGAAACAAACAAATATGTACTTTTACAACAAAAAACAAAAACTGTGTATAATAATGTATATGTGTGGCAAACTGTGTATTTACTTACACATCATCAAGTTTCCAGCATCAAACATTAGGAAATAAATTTTTCCAGATTACAGTAAGTTTGTGAGTCATAAATATGATGGTGCATCACACATAGGGACACATGTATTCCTCAAGGCGAACATATTATATGTTGAGGAGTGTTTTTTGGGAACACAGGTTCACAAACTCGGCCCTCAGGAACCCACACAGTGCCTGTTTTGCAGGTCTCCTCACAGAATCACAAGTGACATAATTAGCTCCACCTGTGAACCTTTTAACATATGTCTGTGAGTAATTCATACACCTGTGCTTCTACTGGGTTACGAGAAAAACATGCACTGTGTGTGGTCCTGAGGGCCGAGTTTGTGAACCTGTAACACACAATGATAAAGTGAAATACTAAATGGATGATGTGGGCTTGTAAGAAATTAGCAGTGCAAGTTTTCGAACACTTATCCAGACTTAATGCATGCCACTCATAATCTGTTGTTTTGAGATTAAAAATACACACAATACACATGCGACATTTGTTTTTCATATAGCGAGGGTATGTTTGTATGTGTCATGGAGACAGACACATTCTGAGTAATGGATTTTGGTAAAAAAGGCAAAACATCTATTTATGAATACACAACAAATGAAATAAGCAAACCAAGCTTACCTTAGAAATAGCGATTGATGATCTGTTGCCTAACATGCCTCCCTACATCAGTACTCCAAGTATCACCAGATGTCTCTAATTCCTCTGCTTGCTGGCTGCTTTCTTCCTCCTCCTCCTCCTCAACATGTGGTAGATGTTGTTGCAAACACATGTTATGAAGAAAGCAGCAGCAGAACACAATTTGAGTCACCTTGGAGGGACTATACAACAAAAGGCCACCAGACTTATCCAGACACCGAAACCTAGATTTCAGCACACCAAAACATCTTTCTATCACATTCCGCGTGGACTTATGTGCATTATTGTAATTGTGTTCAGCAGGGGTATCAGGTCGGGACAATGGAGTTAGAAGCCAAGAGAAACAGCCATATCCTCCATCACCTAAAAGACAGATATAGTAATGTGATTCATGTTACGATACAGCAACACATAAGTTACACACTGTGGGGCAGATGTGTTAACCTGTAGAAGGCATTAGGAAGTGAAAAACCAGTGATATGTGCAAGGTAATAAAGGCAGCAGACAATCTGTTCCTAAATGTTCATTTACATATTGGAGCAGATTGGCTGGTGCCTTTATCACCTTGCACAGATCACTGGTTTCTCACTTCCTTATGCCTTCTACAGGTTAATACATCTGCACCTGTATTTGGACAAAGTATACGCAGGTCTACACATATCAAATTACATACCCAGCAGCCATCCATCTGGCATTTGTCCGTCCTCAAACTTATCAAAGAGGGATGACTGACTGAGGATGAAGGCGTCATGGCAGCCCCCAGGGTAACCAGCAACAACACTCATTATTTTGAGATTTGCATCACAAACCACCTGGACATTTGTGGAGTGTTCGAAATGGCGGTTTGTATATATGTGCTGCCTGCCCCTAGGTGGTCTCAGCTGAATGTGTGTGCAATCTATGGCTCCAAGCACACTGGGCATGCCAGCCAGCTCATAGAAATCTACCCTGACGGCATGCCACTGAGACTCCTGGGTAGGGAAGCAGATTGAGGCCTCGATGTGGGGCTGCAAAACAGCCAACACCTGTGTGAACATTTTAAAGAACAATAAACATGAAATTTAGGACAGAACTGGCCACCGAGAAATTAAAACAAACACAAAACAGAAGAGGTCGTTAGGTATACATCACCTGTGTTAAGATTCTTGAAAATGAGGGCTGTGAGATTCCTATGACATCCCCAGACACAGCCTGAAAGCTGCCAGTAGCCATAAAGTGCAACACAGCCAGGAGTTTGTGCAGGCCTGAGACAGGGCGAGAGCGTGCTGTCTCAGGGTCTAGGCCCAGTTTGACAAGGTCATACAGACGGAAAATGTTGTTACGATTTAGACTGAACATCTGTATGACCTTATCATCGGACAATGCGTTCAAGTTTAAACGCCCCCTAAAAAAACGAGGCCTGCGCAGCCTCCGCGGAACCTGTACAACCTGCTGACCATGTTCAGTTTCTTGGCCCTGGGTACTTACAGGCTGATATCTGAGTCTGAGGAATACCACAGCACACAAAAGATCACTGGCCCACAGTCCTGCTGCCATTTCTGAGTGTAGGTGTACTGAAATGGGCCTAACATCCTTTTATAGGCATCCTAATTCAGGTGTGAGTGATTTTTTTATTTGCAACACATGTAAACACGACTGAAAAAAGCAGGTCTATTTTTTTGCCGCTTTTTTTAACGAATCGCAAAAAAATACGACCGCATTTAAGCACTCAGAAACTAGCACCCAAATACGAATGAATAGTGAATTCCCGTATTCTATGAAATAACAGCCGCGTTTGACCGATGGTCTATTCATTCGTATTTCGGAACGTTGTCATTCAAACCATTACGAATAGACCAGACACTGCCGAGATTGGTGTTTAGTGAATTCCCGGATTGGGACTTAGAAAAAAAAAACACAAATCGGCCAAACTCGGATTTTTAGTAAATACTGGCCATGGTGTGTTGTGTTTAAGTCAGCTGTTGCTGATGATATTCAGGCCATAGCATGCGTTATGCTGTTACTGATTGTGTTTACACACATAGGTTATGTTACGGTTATGTCAGCGTATTGCTGCATATTCTTCATGCCGTCGGCTGGTGTTCTGTTGAAGGCCACGTTCTGCGGCATACTGGTGGTGTGAACTCGTAAAATGGTCACGTGGTTTAACAATAAATCCTTTTCTTCGAAATGTCCGTCTCCCTGGGCACAGTTCCTATAACTGGGGTCTGGGGGAGGGGCATGGAGGGAGGAGCCAGTTCACACCCCTTTTAAGGTCTTAGAGTGCCCATGTCTCCTGTGGATTCCGTCTATGCCCCATGGTTCTTGAAGCATCCCCAGCATCCTCTACGGACTAAGAGAAAAGGATTTACCGGTAGGTATTAAAATCCTATTTTCAGTGAAGTCTCTGAAGGCCCACTCTACTAGATCAGTGGGCTCTTCCTGGGCGGCTGCCCGTGAAGTCTCGGCCCTGCAACTGTGCCGAGCTGCTACCTAGTTGGGGAAGAACACATTTGTAAAGTTCTACAAGTTTGATACCCTGGCCAAAGAGGATACCCAGTTTGGGCAGGCGGTGCTGCAGAAGTCTCCGCACATTCCCGCCCATTCTGGAAGCTTTGGGACGTCCCCATCGTACTAAGTCTCCCTAATATCCCTTATGGATGCTAGAGAAAATAGGATTTTAATTACATACCAGTAAATCCTTTTCTCATAGTCCATAAGGGATATTGGGTGCCCGCCTCAGTGCGTTGACTTTTCTGCAGGTTCTCTGTTCTGTGGTTACCTGTTCAGCTGTGTCTGTTATTGATATAAGCCGTTGCTGGTTGTTCTATGTTCGTGGTGTGCTGGTATTAAGTCTCACCACTCTGTTATCATGTTCCTTCTCTCATATTAGTGATGTGCACCGGAAATTTTTCGGGTTTTGTGTTTTGGTTTTGGATTCGGTTCCGCGGCCAAGTTTTGGATTCGGACGCATTTTGGCAAAACCTCCCTGAAAAATTTTTGTCGGATTCGGGTGTGTTTTGGATTCGGGTGTTTTTTTACAAAAAACCCTCAAAAACAGCTTAAATCATAGAATTTGGGTGTCATTTTGATCCCATAGTATTATTAACCTCAATAACCATAATTTACACTCATTTTCAGTCTATTCTGAACACCTCACACCTCACAATATTATTTTAGTCCTAAAATTTGCACCGAGGTCGCTGGATGGCTAAGCTAAGCGACACAAGTGGCCGACACAAACACCTGGCCCATCTAGGAGTGGCACTGCAGTGTCAGGCAGGATGGCACTTCAAAAAAATTGTCCCCAAACAGCACATGAAGCAAAGAAAAAAAGAGGCGCACCAAGGTCGCTGTGTGACTAAGCTAAGCGACACAAGTGGCCGACACAAACACCTGGCCCATCTAGGAGTGGCACTGCAGTGTCAGACAGGATGGTACTTCAAAAAAATAGTCCCTAAACAGCACATGATGCAAAGAAAAAAAGAGGCGCAATGAGGTAGCTGTGTGACTAAGCTAAGCGACCCAAGTGGCCGACACAAACACCTGGCCCATCTAGGAGTGGCACTGCAGTGTCAGACAGGATTGCAGTTCAAAAAAATAGTCCCCAAACAGCACATGATGCAAAGAAAAAAAGAGGCGCAATGAGGTAGCTGTGTGACTAAGCTAAGCGACACAAGTGGACGACACAAACACATGGCCCATCTAGGAGTGGCACTGCAGTGTCAGACAGGATGTCACTTCAAAAAAATAGTCCCCAAACAGCACATGATGCAAAGAAAAAAAGAGGCGCACCAAGGTCGCTGTGTGACTAAGCTAAGCGACACAAGTGGCCGACACAAACACCTGGCCCATCTAGAAGTGGCACTGCAGTATCAGACAGGATGGCACTTCAAAAAAAATAGTCCTCAAACAGCACATGATGCAAAGAAAAAAAGAGGCGCACCAAGGTCGCTGTGTGACTAAGCTAAGCGACACAAGTGGCCGACACAACCACCTGGCCCATCTAGGAGTGGCACTGCAGTGTCAGACAGAATGGCACTTCAAAAAAATTGTCCTCAAACAGCACATGATGCAAAGAAAAATGAAAGAAAAAAGAGGTGCAAGATGGAATTGTCCTTGGGCCCTCCCACCCACCCTTATGTTGTATAAACAGGACATGCACACTTTAACGAACCCATCATTTCAGCAACAGGGTCTGCCACACGACTGTGACTGAAATGACTGGTTGGTTTGGGCCCCCACCAAAAAGAAGCAATCAATCTCTCCTTGCACAAACTGGCTCTACAGAGGCAAGATGTCCACCTCATCATCATCCTCAGATTCCTCACCCCTTTCACTGTGTACATCCCCCTCCTCACAGATTATTAATTCGTCCCCACTGGAATCCACCATCTCAGATCCCTGTGTACTTTCTGGAGGCAATTGCTGGTGAATGTCTCCACGGAGGAATTGATTATAATTCATTTTGATGAACATCATCTTCTCCACATTTTCTGGAAGTAACCTCGTACGCCGATTGCTGACAAGGTGAGCGGCAGCACTAAACACTCTTTCGGAGTACACACTGGAGGGAGGGCAACTTAGGTAGAATTAAGCCAGTTTGTGCAAGGGCCTCCAAATTGCCTCTTTTTCCTGCCAGTATACGTACGGACTGTCTGACGTGCCTACTTGGATGCGGTCACTCATATAATCCTCCACCATTCTTTCAATGGTGACAGAATCATATGCAGTGACAGTAGACGACATGTCAGTAATCGTTGCCAGGTCCTTCAGTCCGGACCAGATGTCAGCACTCGCTCCAGACTGCCCTGCATCACCGCCAGCGGGTGGGCTCGGAATTCTTAGCCTTTTCCTCGCACCCCCAGTTGCGGGAGAATGTGAAGGAGGAGCTGTTGACGGGTCACGTTCCGCTTGACTTAACAATTTTCTCACCAGCAGGTCTTTGAACCTCTGCAGACTTGTGTCTGCCTGAAAGAGAGATACAACGTAGGCTTTAAATCTAGGATCGAGCACAGTGGCCACAATGTGGTGCTCTGATTTCAACAGATTGACCACCCGTGAATCCTGGTTAAGCGAATTAAGGGCTCCATCCACAAGTCCCACATACCTAGCGGAATCGCTCTGTTTTAGCTCCTCCTTCAATCTCTCCAGCTTCTTCTGCAAAAGCCTGATGAGGGGAATGACCTAACTCAGGCTGGCAGTGTCTGAACTGACTTCACGTGTGGCAAGTTCAAAGGGTTGCAGAACCTTGCACAACGTTGAAATCATTCTCCACTGCGCTTGACTCAGGTGCATTCCCCCTCCTTTGCCTATATCGTGGGCAGATGTATAGGCTTGAATGGCCTTTTGCTGCTCCTCCATCCTCTGAAGCATATAGAGGGTTGAATTCCACCCTCGTTACCACCTCTTGCTTCAGATGATGGCAGGGCAGGTTCAGGAATGTTTGGTGGTGCTCCAGTCTTCGGCACGCGGTGGCTGAATGCCGAAAGTGGGCCGCAATTCTTCGGGCCACCGACAGCATCTCTTGCACGCCCCTGTCGTTTTTTAAATAATTCTGCACCACCAAATTCAATGTATGTGCAAAACATGGGACATGCTGGAATTTGCCCAGATGTAATGCACGCACAATATTGGTGGCGTTGTCCGATGTCACAAATCCCCAGGAGAGTCCAATTGGGGTAAGCCATTCTGCGATGATGTTCCTCAGTTTCCGTAAGAGGTTGTCAGCTGTGTGCCTCTTATGGAAAGCGGTGATAGAAAGCGTAGCCTGCCTAGGAACGAGTTGGCGTTTGCGAGATGCTGCTACTGGTGCCGCCGCTGCTGTTCTTGCTGCGGGAGGCAATACATCTACCCAGTGGGCTGTCACAGTCATATAGTCCTGAGTCTGCCCTGCTCCACTTGTCCACATGTCCGTGGTTAAGTGGACATTGGGTACAACTGCATTTTTTAGGACACTGGTGACTCTTTTTCTGACGTCTGTGTACATTTTCGGTATCGCCTGCCTAGAAAAATGGAACCTAGATGGTATTTGGTACCGGGGACACAGTACCTCAATCAAGTCTCTAGTTGCCTCTGAATTAACGATGGATACCGGAACCACGTTTCTCACCACCCAGGCTGACAAGACCTGAGTTATCCGCTTTGCAGCAGGATGACTGCTGTGATATTTCATCTTCCTCGCAAAGGACTGTTGGACAGTCAATTGCTTACTGGAAGTAGTACAAGTGGTCTTCCGACTTCCCCTCTGGGATGACGATCGACTCCCAGCAGCAACAACAGCAGCGCCAGCAGCAGTAGGCGTTACACTCAAGGATGCACCGGAGGAATCCCAGGCAGGAGAGGACTCGTCAGACTTGCCAGTGACATGGCCTGCAGGACTATTGGTTTTCCTGTGTAAGGTGGAAATTGACACTGAGGGAGTTGGTGGTGTGGTTTGCAGGAGCTTGGTTACAAGAGGAAGGGAATTAGTGGTCAGTGGACTGCTTCCGCTGTCATCCAAAGTTTTTGAACTTGTCACTGACTTATGATGAATGCGCTGCAGGTGACGTATAAGGGAGGATGTTCCGAGGTGGTTAACGTCCTTACCCCTACTTATTACAGCTTGACAAAGGCAACACACGGCTTGACACCTGTTGTCCGCATTTGTGTTGAAATAATTCCACACCGAAGAGCTGATTTTTTTTGTATTTTGACCAGGCATGTCAATGGCCATATTCGTCCCATGGACAACAGGTGTCTCCCCGGGTGCCTGACTTAAACAAACCACCTCACCATCAGAATCCTCCTTGTCAATTTCCTCTTCAGCGCCAGCAACACCCATATCCTCATCCTGGTGTACTTCAACAGTGACATCTTCAATTTGACTATCAGGAACTGGACTGCGGGTGCTCCTTCCAGCACTTGCAGGGGGCGTGCAAATGGTGGAAGGCGCAAGCTCTTCCCGTCCAGTGTTGGGAAGGTCAGGCATCGCAACCGACACAATTGGACTCTCCTTGGGGATTTGCGATTTAGAAGAACGCACAGTTCTTTGCTGTGCTTTTGCCAGCTTAAGTCTTTTCATTTTTCTAGCGAGAGGATGAGTGCTTCCATCCTCATGTGAATCTGAACCACTAGCCATGAACATAGGCCAGGGCCTCAGCCGTTCCTTGCCACTCCGTGATGTAATGGCATATTGGCAAGTTTACGCTTCTCATCAGACGCTTTCAATTCTGATTTTTGGGTCATTTTACTGAACTTTTGTTTTTTGGATTTTACATTGGCATTGGGCATCGGCCTTGGCAGACGACGTTGATGGCATTTCATCGTCTCGGCCATGACTAGTGGCAGCAGCTTCAGCACGAGGTGGAAGTGGATCTTGATCTTTCCCTATTTTAACCTCCACATTTTTGTTCTCCATTTTTTAATGTGTGGAATTATATGCCAGTATCAATAGCAATGGCCTACTACTATATATACTGCGCACAACTGAAATGCACCACAGGTATGGATGGATAGTATACTTGACGACACAGAGGTAGGTACAGCAGTAGCCTACTGTACCGTAATGTTATATATTATATACTGGTGGTCAGCAAACTATGCAAAACTGAAATGCACTACAGGTATGGATGGATAGCATACTTGACGACAGAGGTAGGTACAGCAGTGGCCTACTGTACCGTAATGCTATATATTATATACTGGTGGTCAGCAAACTGTGCAAAACTGAAATGCACCACAGGTATGGATGGATAGTATACTTGACGACACAGAGGTAGGTACAGCAGTGGCCTACTGTACCGTAATGCTATATATTAAATACTGGTGGTCAGCAAACTGTGCAAAACTGAAATGCACCACAGGTATGGATGGATAGTATACTTGACGACACAGAGGTAGGTACAGCAGTGGCCTACTGTACCGTAATGCTATATATTATATACTGGTGGTCAGCAAACTGTGCAAAACTGAAATGCACCACAGGTATGGATGGATAGTATACTTGACGACACAGAGGTAGGTACAGCAGTGGCCTTCTGTACCGTACTCCTATATATTATATACTGGTGGTCAGCAAAATTATGCACTGTACTCCTACTATATACTACAATGCAGCACAGATATGGAGTGTTTTTCAGGCAGACAAGTTAACGTATGCTGGTGGTCACTGGTCAGCAAAACTCTGCACTGTACTCCTCCTATATAATATTATACTGGTGGTCCCCAGTCCCCACAATAAAGCAGTGTGAGCACAGATATATGCAGCACACTGAGCACAGATATGGAGTGTTTTTCAGGCAGACAACGTATACTGGTGGTCACTGTCAGCAAAACTCTGCACTGTACTCCTGCTATATAATACAGCTGCTCCCCAGTCCCCACAATTAAGCAGTGTGAACACAGATATATGCAGCACACTGAGCACAGATAAGGAGCGTTTTTTCAGGCAGAGAACGGATAAAACTGGTGGTCACTGATCAGCAAAACTCTGCACTGTACTCCTCCTATATTAATATACAGCTGCTCCCCAGTCCCCACAATTAAGATATAAGCAAGCACAAATATTTGCATCAACAATGAATAAACGGAGAGGACGCCAGCCACGTCCTCTCCCTAACATTTCCAATGCACGAGTGAAAATGGCGGCGACGCGCGGCTGCTTATATAGATAGAATCCGAATCTCGCGAGAATCTGACAGCGGGATGATGACGTTCGGGCGCGCTCGGGTTAACCGAGCCATACGGGAGAATCCGAGTATGCCTCGGACCCGTGTAAAATGGGTGAAGTTCGGGGGGGTTCGGTTTCCGAGGAACCGAACCCGCTCATCACTATCTCATATATGTCCTTTCTCCTTCGGACACTGTTTTACCTATAACTGTCTGTGGGAGGGGGCATAGAGGGGTGGAGCCAGCATACCGAGTGAAGACATTTAAAGTGCACCGGCTCCTAGGACTCGGTCTATACCCATCGTACTAAGTCTCCCCAATATCCCTTATGGACTACATGAAAAGGATTTACCGGTAGGTAATTAAAATCCTATTTTACATCCACTGTACAGCTTCATATCCAATAACATTCCCTCCCATCCACTTTGCTCAGCTTCCTCTCCTACTCCATGACCACCTCCTACCAGCTCTTCAGGATTTCTCCTGTGCCATCTCCAACCTCTGGAACGTCTTCCCATGCCAAATCAAACTTACCAACATCACTGCGTTGCGAACGCATTTCCTGACCCACGCACATGCAAAACGGGACTTGCGCGTGCGCACTGACAGAAAAAGTTGTGAAATGCAGCCCTATTTGTGCGCTATACAAATATCTTATAAATAAAATAAAAAATTTGTACTGTATATCCAAGTAACACATTGCAACACAGAAGCATGATATCCTGCACTCATATAATGGGTTTTATTTATTGGAACCATTAACCTGTAAGTTACTGTTGTAAATATGAGGTTGTGTAGATAGATAGATAGATAGATAGATAGATAGATAGATAGATAGATAGATAGATAGATAGATAGATAGATAGATAGATAGATAGATAGATAGATAGATAGATAGATAGATCATTTTTATGTAAAAAAATGTTTAGTTTTTTAAGTGCAACAGTAATCAAATAAGCTCACATGTACAATTACACACACAATATCAGTTATAATCAGTATTAATACACCCAGATATTAAGCTCCATATAGTTTTTAGAAAAAAAACATTGCCCACCGGATTCAGGTACACCCACCAGTAGATTCATTATAAAAAATATGGAGGAATCACTACAGCCTTGGACATCACAATTAAGAGTATCTTAACACTCCAATATTACAGGAGGCTAAAGTTTGGATATATTTTAATTATAATTATAAACCATGTTGTTTTTATTACAATGCTGTCCTGCTTGAATGTTGAGTTTTACATATAATAAACCATATTACCAGTGTGCTGAATTACTGATATGGGGTCTCATTTAGCTTTCTACAAAAATCCAGCTAGACACTGTAGACAGTGCAGTTTTTGCTTGTTGGCGGGGGTGGATATAGAATGTACAGACTGCAGGGTATATCCTAGTTGTGTGCTTCATGCAAAATCAGGCTCTATTATCCTGGCATTCAAATTTGCACCCTTTTCTGTTATTCAAACTGACCCTTAACATTTAGGGGGGAATTCCAATGTTTGAAAAGTCTGTTTGGTGTCTGTTTTTTTCCTGTCTATTAGATAAGAAAAACAGACACCTAACTGACTTTGTAAACATTTGACTATCCCCCTTAGAATAGTTATTTTACTCCACAGAAAAATATTAGTACAACCACTGGTTCAAAAAAAGTGTAATCTTGAGTAAAAGACCCAATGACTGCTATCTGGATAAGGATAATCTCTTACTAGGGCATTGAGACGCCACCAAATTATGCAGCGCTTTACAGGGACTATTGACCCAGTCATGTCAGTGACAATCTGTTTTGAAAAACTGTTTTTCTAGGATAGGATCATCTGACATAGTAGTAAATAATCCAGTGCCTAATGTTAAATCTATCCCCAGGGAAATATTATGTAGCCATACACTTGTGAGATATCAGGTGCTATCCTTCGATTTCATCCGCATCTGTGAGATAAATCGAAGGATTGTATGCACATTTTAGGTACCTTGCGATGCGATGCGCAGGCACGCCGGTCGAATCTCGCGTCTCAAGATAGTATGTGCTGCACTTAATATTTATCGAATCGCCATGCGATCACATGCAGTTTTTTACCACTTTCGATTTATCACACTGAGATGTACGATATGAGAAGAGAGGAACCGACTTCCTGGCCACTCCACTTCCCCCCACTGCGCATATGACTAGAGAGGAGGCTGCAAGCATGCTGCTGAGCTCCCAAACAGCGGACAAGGTAGGCAGGTTACACCACTGCCCACCAATGATTATTATGTTGTTTTACCACCACTGCCCACCATTATGCTGCTTTACCCATAATTATACTGGCCCACTGCCCAAAATGCTGCCCCACTGCAAGCCACTGGCCTTTATGCTGTCCCAATGCAAGCCACAGTCCGCCATTATGCTGCTGCACCCTGAACACCAATGTATTATCACAACATATTTCAGATAACTCACAGCAGTAACTAGAAAACAAACTTTATTTAACCAGAATAATACTTGAAAAAAAAACTTTCTCTGACGTCCTAAGTGGATGCTGGGACTCCGTAAGGACCATGGGGAATAGCGGCTCCGCAGGAGACTGGGCACAACTAAAGAAAGCTTTAGGACTACCTGGTGTGCACTGGCTCCTCCCACTATGACCCTCCTCCAGACCTCAGTTAGAATCTTGTGCCCGGCTGAGCTGGATGCACACTAGGGGCTCTCCTGAGCTCCTAGAAAAGAAAGTATATTTTAGGTTTTTTATTTTCAGTGAGATCTGCTGGCAACAGACTCACTGCTACGAGGGACTAAGGGGAGAAGAAGCGAACCTACCTGACTGGAGATAGTTTGGGCTTCTTAGGCTACTGGACACCATTAGCTCCAGAGGGATCGAACACAGGACCCGACCTCGATCGTTCGGTCCCGGAGCCGCGCCGCCGTCCCCCTTACAGAGCCAGAAGCATGAAGATGGTCCTGGAAATCGGCGGCAGAAGACTTTGGTCTTCAACAAGGTAGCGCACAGCACTGTAGCTGTGCGCCATTGCTCCTCATGCACACCTCACACTCCGGTCACTGATGGGTGCAGGGCGCTGGGGGGGGGGGGGGGGGGGCGCCCTGAGCAGCAATATGAATACCTTGGCTGGCAAAAAATCACAATATATAGTCCCAGAGGCTATATATGTGATAAATACCCCTGCCAGAATCCATGAAAAAAGCGGGAGAAAAGTCCACCGAAATAGGGGCGGGGCTATCTCCCTCAGCACACTGGCGCCATTTTTTCTTCACAGTGCAGCTGGAAGACAGCTCCCCAGGCTCTCCCCTGTAGTTTTCAGGCTCAAAGGGTTAAAAAGAGAGGGGGGGGCACTAAATTTAGGCGCAATATGTGTATACAAGCAGCTATTGGGGGAAAAATCACTCAGTTATAGTGTTAATCCCTGCATTATATAGCGCTCTGGTGTGTGCTGGCATACTCTCTCTCTGTCTCCCCAAAGGACTTTGTGGGGTCCTGTCCTCAGTCAGAGCATTCCCTGTGTGTGTGCGGTGTGTCGGTACGGCTGTGTCGACATGTTGGATGAGGAAGGTTACGTGGAGGCGGAGCAGAGGCCGATAAATGGGATGTCGCCCCCTGTGGGGCCGACATCAGAGTGGATGGATAGGTGGAAGGTATTAACCGACAATGTCAACTCCTTACATAAAAGGCTAGATGACGTAACAGCTGTGGGACAGCCAGCTTCTCAGCCCGCGCCTGCCCAGGCGTCTCAAAGGCCATCAGGGGCTCAAAAAACGCCCGTTACCTTAGATGGCAGACACAGATGTCGACACGGAGTCTGACTCCAGTGTCGACGGGATTGAGACATATACACAATCCACTAGGAACATCCGTTGCATGATCTCGGCAATGAAAAATGTGTTACACATTTCTGACATGAACCCAAGTACCACATAAAAGGGGTTTTATGTTTGGGGAGAAAAAGCAGCCAGTGTTTTGTTCCCCCATCAGATGAGTGAATGAAGTGTGTAAAGAAGCGTGGGTTCCCCCGATAAGAAACTGGTAATTTCTAAAAAGTTACTGATGGCGTACCCTTTCCCGCCAGAGGATAGGTCACGTTGGGAGATATCCCCTAGGGTGGATAAGGCGCTCACACGTTTGTCAAAAAAGGTGGCACTGCCGTCTTAGGATACGGCCACTTTGAAGGAGCCTGCTGATAAAAAGCAGGAGGCGATCCTGAAGTCTGTATATACACACTCAGGTACTATACTGAGACCTGCAATTGCCTCAGCATGAATAGTGCTGCTGCAGCGTGGTCTGATACCCTGTCAGATAATATTAATACCCTAGACAGAGATAATATTTTGCTAACATAGAGCATATTAAAGACGTCGTCTTATATATGAGGGATGCACAGAGGGATATTTGCCGGCTGGCATCCAGAATTAAGGCAATGTCCATTCTGCCAGGAGGGTATTAGAGACCCGGCAGTGGACAGGTGATGCTGACTTTAAAAGGCACATGGAGATTCTGCCTTATAAGGGTGAGGAATTGTTTGGGGATGCTCTCTGGGACCTCGTATCCACAGCAACAGCTGGGAAGAAAAATTTTTACCTCAGGTTTCCTCACAGCCTAAGAAAGCACCGTATTTTCAGGTACAGTCCTTTCGGCTTCAGAAAAGCAAGCGGGTCAAAGGCGCTTCCTTTCTGCACAGAGACAAGGGAAGAAGGAAAAAGCTGCACCAGACAGCCAGTTCCCAGGATCAAAAATCTTCCCCCGCTTCCTCTGAGTCCACCGCATGACGCTGGGGCTCCACAGGTGGAGACAAGTGCGGTGGGGGCGCGTCTCGGGAACTTCAGGGACCAGTGGGCTTGCCCACAGGTGGATCCCTAGGTTCTGCAAGTAGTATCACAGAGATACAAGCTGGAGTTCGAGGCGACTCCCCCTCGCCGTTACCTCACATCAGCCTTGCCTGCTGCCCTCGGAGAAAGGGAGGTAGTACTGGCGGCAATTCACAAGCTGTACTTCCAGCAGGTGAAATCAAGGTACCCCTCCTTCAACAAGGCCGGGGTTACTATTCCAAAATGTTTGGGGTACCGAAACCAGACGGTTCGGTGAGACCCATTCTAAAATTGAAATCCTTGAACACTTATATACGAAGGTTCAAGTTCAAAATGGAATCGCTCAGGGCGATTATTGCAAGCCTGGAGAATTTCATGGTATCACTGGACATCAAGGATGCTTACCTGCATGTCCCTATTTACCCTCCTCACCAGGAGTACCTCAAAATTGTGGTACAGGATTGTCATTACCAATTCCAGACGTTGCCGTTGGTCGGTCCCCGGCACCGAGGGTATTTACCAAGGTAATGGCCGAAATAATTATCCCGTACTTGGACGATCTCCTTATAAAGACGAGGTCCAGGGAGCAGTTGTTCGTCGGAGTAGCACTATCTCGGGAAGTGCTACAACAGCACGGCTGGATTCTGAATATTCCAAAGTCGCAGCTGGTTCCTACGACGCATCTACTGTTCCTGGGTATGGTTCTGGACACAGAACAGGAAAAAGGGTTTCTCCCGGAGGAGATGGCCAAGGAGTTGTCATCTCTAGTCAGAGACCTCCTAATACAAATACAGGTGTCGGTGCATCAATGCACGCGAGCCCTGGGAAAGATGGTAGCTTCTTACGAAGAAATTCCATTCGGCAGGTTCCATGCAAGGATCTTCCAGTGGGATCTGTTGGACAAATGGTCCGGGTCGCATCTTCAGATGCATCGGCGGATAACCCTGTCTCCAAGGGCAAGGGTGTCGCTGTTGTGGTGGCTGCAGAGTGTTCATTTTCGAGAGGGCCGCAGATTCGGCATACAGGACTGGGTCCTGGTGACCACGGATGCCAGCCTTCGAGGCTGGGGGGCAGTCACACAGGGAAGAAAGTTACAAGGACTATGGAAAGTCAGGAGACTTCCCTACACATAAATATTCTGGAACTAAGGGCCATTTACAATGCCCTAAGTCAAGCTAAACCCTTGCTTCAACACCGGCCGGTGCTGATCCAGTCAGACAACATCACGGCGGTCGTTCATGTAAACCGACAGGGTGGCACAAGAAGCAGGATGGCGATGGCAGAAGCCACAAGGATTCTCCGATGGGCGGAAAATCATGTGTTAGCACTGTCAGCAGTGTTCATTCCCGGTGTGGACAACTGGGAAGCAGACTTTCTCAGCAGACACGACCTCCACCCGGGAGAGTGGGGACTTCATCCAGAAGTCTTCCAAATGATTGTACACCGTTGGGAAAGGCCACAGGTGGACATGATGGCGTCCTGCCTCAACAAAAAGCTAAAAAGATATTGCGCCAGGTCAAGGGACCCTCAGGCGATAGCTGTGGACGCTCTGGTAACACCGTGGGTGTACCAGTCGGTGTATGTGTTCCCTTCTCTGCCTCTCATACCCAGGGTAATGAGAATAATAAGAAGGAGAGGAGTAAGAACTATACTCATTGTTCCGGATTGGCCAAGAAGAGCTTGGTACCCAGAACTCCAAGAAATGATCTCAGAGGTCCCATGGCCTCTGCCGCTCAGACAGGACCTGCTGCAGCAGGGGGCCTGTCTGTTCCAAGACGTACCGCGGCTGCGTTTGACGGCATGACGGTTGAACGCCGGATCCTGAAGGAAAAGGGCATTCCGGAGGAAGTTATCCCTACGCTAATTAAAGCTAGGAAAGAAGTGAACGCAAACCATTATCACCGCATATGGCGGAAATATATTGCGTGCTGTGAGGCCAGGAAGGCCCCAACGGAGGAATTTCAGCTAGGTCGATTTCTGCACTTCCTACAGTCAGCGGTGACTATGGGCCTAAAATTGGGTTCCATTAAGGTCCAGATTTCGGCTCTATCGATTTTCTTCCAAAATAGAACTGGCTTCACTGCCTGAAGTTCAGACTTTTGTTAAGGGAGTGCTGCATAGTCAGCCCCCGTTTGTGCCTCCAGTGGCACCGTGGGATCTCAACGTGGTGTTGGATTTCCTGAAGTCGCATTGGGTTGAGCCACTTAAATCCGTGGAGCTAAAATACCTCACGTGGAAAGTGGTCATGCTGTTGGCCTTGGCGTCGGCCAGGCGTGTATCAGAATTGGCGGCTTTGTCATGCAAAAGCCCTTATCTGATTTTTTTATATGGATAAGGCGGAATTGAGGACTCGTTCCCAATTCCTTCCTAAGGTGGTATCAGTTTTTCATGTGAACCAACCTATTGTGGTGCCTGCGGCTACTTGGGACTTGGAGGATTCCAAGTTACTGGACGTAGTCAGGGCCCTGAAAAATATATGTTTCCAGGACGGCTGGAGTCAGGAAAACTGACTCGCTATTTATCCTGTATGCACCCAACAAGCTGGGTGCTCCTGCTTCTAAGCAGACTATTGCTCGCTGGATCTGTAACACGATTCAACTTGCACATTCTGCGGCTGGACTGCCGCACCCTAAATCTGTAAAAGCCCATTCCACAAGGAAAGTGGGCTCTTCTTGGGCGGCTGCCCGAGGGGTCTCGGCTTTACAAATTTGCCGAGCTGTTACTTGGTCGGGTTCAAACATTTTTGCAAGAGTCTACAAGTTTTATACCCTGGCTGAGGAGGACCTAGAGTCAGGCCCGGCGACAGGGGGGGTCAAAGGGGACAGCCATCCCGGGCCCCAAGGTTCGGAGGGGCCCCGAGGCTCAGAGACATACAAAACGGAGCAGCGGCACCTTTGATTTGCATGCTGGCCCATACGCGCACGCAGGGGGGGTTTCCGAGTACCTAGAAACCCCCCTGGCCGCCAATCAAGTGCTGTCCGAAATTTCTTTTTTTTAAACACAATACCTACATCGGAGATCAGCCCCACCGCACGCCCTGTGACTCTCTGTGCCTGCTGCAGCAGCTGCCTCCGTGACATATGCACTGAGATGCTGGCTGCTGACAAGCAGGGGGAGCAGCTCCTCTCAGGCTGATGTGCGGCTGGAGAGGAGAGAGGTGCATGGTAACGTTGCGCCGCTCCGCTGCCTGTCTTGTCTCTTGTGAGTCTTCACTCCCCGCCAGGGCACTCAGCAGCGAGGACCAAGTGATGTGGGTGCCGGTCTTTGATCTGCATGTGAGTGCGGGGACCCGACAGGTGGGAGGGGGCTAGGATTCGGGTTGGATGGGCTGAGGAATAATTGCGATGGCTGTCCATGGGGTGGGGTGTGGGGGGGGGGAATGGGGGTGTTTGAACATGAATGGTGCCTGCACTGTCTATAAAGGGGTGGGGGTGGGTGGCTGATCACGGTGCCTACTCTGAGTGTCTATAGAGGAGGGGGGGTGCTTTGGGAGGGATGATAGTGGCTGTGCTTTCTGTTTATGGAGGGGGGGGGGGGGGGTCTTTCTAAGTTTGTTGTTGTGTGTAAACTCAGGGCCCCAGTCACATCCTAGACTCATTGCAGGAAAAATCAGGCAAGAAATGAGGCATTCACTGAAGTTTCATTGTTATTCAATTCAATATTTTCATCAAATTGTAAAGGACTTATCTATCCGAACTATCCATGGCGCTATCTGATTGCAGATCCTGGCGGCGCAGAAGAATGTCGTCACATGGGGTCGCCAACATTGGCGTCATGGAGGGAGCCAGACCACCTAATGTTGAATTGAATAACATTGATATGTAGGTGAACCCTTCGTCTCTTGTCTGATTATTCCTGCAATGAGTGCCGCCTGCTATTCAATAGTGATGAGCACCGGAAATTTTTCGGGTTTTGTGTTTTGGTTTTGGGTTCGGTTCCGCGGCTGTGTTTTGGGTTCGAACGCGTTTTGGCAAAACCTCACCGAATTTTTTTTGTCGGATTCGGGTGTGTTTTGGATTCGGGTTTTTTTATTTTCAAAAAACCCTAAAAAACAGCTTAAATCATAGAATTTGGGGGTCATTTTGATCCCAAAATATTATTAACCTCAATAACCATAATTTCCACTCATTTTCAGTCTATTCTGAACACCTCACACCTCACAATATTATTTTTAGTCCTAAAATTTGCACCGAGGTCGCTGGATGGCTAAGCTAAGCGACCCAAGTGGCCGACACAAACACCTGGCCCATCTAGGAGTGGCACTGCAGTGTCACGCAGGATGGCCCTTCCAAAAAACACTCCCCAAACAGCACATGACGCAAAGAAAAAAAGAGGCGCAATGAGGTAGCTGTGTGAGTAAGCTAAGCGACCCTAGTGGCCGTCACAAACACCTGGCCCATCTAGGAGTGGCACTGCAGTGTCACGCAGGATGGCCCTTCCAAAAAACACTCCCCAAACAGCACTTGACGCAAAGAAAAAAAGAGGCGCAATGAGGTAGCTGTGTGAGTAAGCTAAGCGACCCTAGTGGCCGACACAAACACCTGGCCCATCTAGGAGTGTCACTGCAGTGTCACGCAGGATGGCCCTTCCAAAAAACACTCCCCAAACAGCACATGACGCAAAGAAAAAAAGAGGCGCAATGAGGTAGCTGTGTGAGTAAGCTAAGCGACCCTAGTGGCCGACACAAACACCTGGCCCATCTAGGAGTGGCACTGCAGTGTCACGCAGGATGGCCCTCCCAAAAAACACTCCCCAAACAGCAGCACATGACGCAAAGAAGAAAAAAAAGAGGCGCAATGAGGTAGCTGTGTGACTAAGATAAGCGACCCTAGTGGCCGACACAAACACCTGGCCCATCTAGGAGTGGTACTGCAGTGTCACGCAGGATGGCCCTTCCAAAAAACACCCCCCAAACAGCACATGACGCAAAGAAAAAAAGAGGCGCAATGAGGTAGCTGTGTGAGTAAGCTAAGCGTCCCTAGTGGCCGACACAAACACCTGGCCCATCTAGGAGTGGCACTGCAGTGTCACGCAGGATGGCCCTTCCAAAAAACACTCCCCAAACAGCACATGACGCAAAGAAAAAAAGAGGCGCAATGAGGTAGCTGTGTGAGTAAGCTAAGTGACCCTAGTGGCCGACACAAACACCTGGCCCATCTAGGAGTGGCACTGCAGTGTCACGCAGGATGGCCCTTCCAAAAAACACTCCCCAAACAGCACATGACGCAAAGAAGAAAAAAAGAGGCGCAATGAGGTAGCTGTGTGACTAAGATAAGCGACCCTAGTGGCCGACACAAACACCTGGCCCATCTAGGAGTGGCACTGCAGTGTCACGCAGGATGGCCCTTCCAAAAAACACCCCCCAAACAGCACATGACGCAAAGAAAAAAAGAGGCGCAATGAGGTAGCTGTGTGAGTAAGCTAAGCGATCCTAGTGGCCGACACAAACACCTGGCCCATCTAGGAGTGGCACTGCAGTGTCACGCAGGATGGCCCTTCCAAAAAACACTCCCCAAACAGCACATGACGCAAAGAAAAAAAGAGACGCAATGAGGTAGCTGTGTGAGTAAGCTAAGCGACCCTAGTGGCCGACACAAACACCTGGCCCATCTAGGAGTGGCACTGCAGTGTCACGCAGGATGGCCCTTCCAAAAAACACCCCCCAAACAGCACATGACGCAAAGAAAAATGAAAGAAAAAAGAGGTGCAAGATGGAATTGTCCTTGGGCCCTCCCACCCACCCTTATGTTGTATAAACAGGACATGCACACTTTAACCAACCCATTATTTCAGTGACAGGGTCTGCCACACGACTGTGACTGAAATGACGGGTTGGTTTGGATCTAGAGATGAGCGCCTGAAATTTTTCGGGTTTTGTGTTTTGGTTTTGGGTTCGGTTCCGCGGCCGTGTTTTGGGTTCGAACGCGTTTTGGCAAAACCTCACCGAATTTTTTTTGTCGGATTCGGGTGTGTTTTGGATTCGGGTGTTTTTTTCCAAAAACACTAAAAAACAGCTTAAATCATAGAATTTGGGGGTCATTTTGATCCCAAAGTATTATTAACCTCAAAAACCATAATTTACACTCATTTTCAGTCTATTCTGAATACCTCACACCTCACAATATTATTTTTAGTCCTAAAATTTGCACCGAGGTCGCTGTGTGAGTAAGATAAGCGACCCTAGTGGCCGACACAAACACCGGGCCCATCTAGGAGTGGCACTGCAGTGTCACGCAGGATGTCCCTTCCAAAAAACCCTCCCCAAACAGCACATGACGCAAAGAAAAAAAGAGGCGCAATGAGGTAGCTGTGTGAGTAAGATTAGCGACCCTAGTGGCCGACACAAACACCGGGCCCATCTAGGAGTGGCACTGCAGTGTCACGCAGGATGGCCCTTCCAAAAAACCCTCCCCAAACAGCACATGACGCAAAGAAAAAAAGAGGCGCAATGAGGTAGCTGTGTGAGTAAGATTAGCGACCCTAGTGGCCGACACAAACACCGGGCCCATCTAAGAGTGGCACTGCACTGTCACGCAGGATGGCCCTTCCAAAAAACCCTCCCCAAACAGCACATGACGCAAAGAAAAAAAGAGGCGCAATGAGGTAGCTGACTGTGTGAGTAAGATTAGCGACCCTAGTGGCCGACACAAACACCGGGCCCATCTAGGAGTGGCACTGCAGTGTCACGCAGGATGTCCCTTCCAAAAAACCCTCCCCAAACAGCACATGACGCAAAGAAAAAAAGAGGCGCAATGAGGTAGCTGTGTGAGTAAGATTAGCGACCCTAGTGGCCGACACAAACACCGGGCCCATCTAGGAGTGGCACTGCAGTGTCACGCAGGATGGCCCTTCCAAAAAAACCTCCCCAAACAGCACATGACGCAAAGAAAAAAAGAGGCGCAATGAGGTAGCTGTGTGAGTAAGATTAGCGACCCTAGTGGCCGACACAAACACCGGGCACATCTAGGAGTGGCACTGCAGTGTCACGCAGGATGTCCCTTCCAAAAAACCCTCCCCAAACAGCACATGACGCAAAGAAAAAAAGAGGCGCAATGAGGTAGCTGACTGTGTGAGTAAGACTAGCGACCCTAGTGGCCGACACAAACACCGGGCCCATCTAGGAGTGGCACTGCAGTGTCACGCAGGATGTCCCTTCCAAAAAACCCTCCCCAAACAGCACATGACGCAAAGAAAAAAAGAGGCGCAATGAGGTAGCTGTGTGAGTAAGATTAGC
Source organism: Pseudophryne corroboree (assembly GCF_028390025.1). Lineage (NCBI taxonomy): Eukaryota > Metazoa > Chordata > Amphibia > Anura > Myobatrachidae > Pseudophryne > Pseudophryne corroboree. The sequence goes on along the minus strand of NC_086447.1, from coordinate 773,069,413 downwards.
GACCCTAGTGGCCGACACAAACACCGGGCACATCTAGGAGTGGCACTGCAGTGTCACGCAGGATGTCCCTTCCAAAAAACCCTCCCCAAACAGCACATGACGCAAAGAAAAAGAAAAGAAAAAAGAGGTGCAAGATGGAATTGTCCTTGGGCCCTCCCACCCACCCTTATGTTGTATAAACAAAACAGGACATGCACACTTTAACCAACCCATCATTTCAGTGACAGGGTCTGCCACACGACTGTGACTGATATGACGGGTTGGTTTGGACCCCCCCCAAAAAAGAAGCAATTAATCTCTCCTTGCACAAACTGGCTCTACAGAGGCAAGATGTCCACCTCATCTTCACCCTCCGATATATCACCGTGTACATCCCCCTCCTCACAGATTATCAATTCGTCCCCACTGGAATCCACCATCTCAGCTCCCTGTGTACTTTGTGGAGGCAATTGCTGCTGGTCAATGTCTCCGCGGAGGAATTGATTATAATTCATTTTAATGAACATCATCTTCTCCACATTTTCTGGATGTAACCTCGTACGCCGATTGCTGACAAGGTGAGCGGCGGCACTAAACACTCTTTCGGAGTACACACTTGTGGGAGGGCAACTTAGGTAGAATAAAGCCAGTTTGTGCAAGGGCCTCCAAATTGCCTCTTTTTCCTGCCAGTATAAGTACGGACTGTGTGACGTGCCTACTTGGATGCGGTCACTCATATAATCCTCCACCATTCTATCAATGTTGAGAGAATCATATGCAGTGACAGTAGACGACATGTCCGTAATCGTTGTCAGGTCCTTCAGTCCGGACCAGATGTCAGCATCAGCAGTCGCTCCAGACTGCCCTGCATCACCGCCAGCGGGTGGGCTCGGAATTCTGAGCCTTTTCCTCGCACCCCCAGTTGCGGGAGAATGTGAAGGAGGAGATGTTGACAGGTCGCGTTCCGCTTGACTTGACAATTTTGTCACCAGCAGGTCTTTCAACCCCAGCAGACCTGTGTCTGCCGGAAAGAGAGATCCAAGGTAGGCTTTAAATCTAGGATCGAGCACGGTGGCCAAAATGTAGTGCTCTGATTTCAACAGATTGACCACCCGTGAATCCTTGTTAAGCGAATTAAGGGCTGCATCCACAAGTCCCACATGCCTAGCGGAATCGCTCCCTTTTAGCTCCTTCTTCAATGCCTCCAGCTTCTTCTGCAAAAGCCTGATGAGGGGAATGACCTGACTCAGGCTGGCAGTGTCTGAACTGACTTCACGTGTGGCAAGTTCAAAGGGCATCAGAACCTTGCACAACGTTGAAATCATTCTCCACTGCACTTGAGACAGGTGCATTCCACCTACTATATCGTGCTCAATTGTATAGGCTTGAATGGCCTTTTGCTGCTCCTCCAACCTCTGAAGCATATAGAGGGTTGAATTCCACCTCGTTACCACTTCTTGCTTCAGATGATGGCAGGGCAGGTTCAGTAGTTTTTGGTGGTGCTCCAGTCTTCTGTACGTGGTGCCTGTACGCCGAAAGTGTCCCGCAATTTTTCTGGCCACCGACAGCATCTCTTGCACGCCCCTGTCGTTTTTTTAAAAATTCTGCACCACCAAATTCAAGGTATGTGCAAAACATGGGACGTGCTGGAATTTGCCCATATTTAATGCACACACAATATTGCTGGCGTTGTCCGATGCCACAAATCCACAGGAGAGTCCAATTGGGGTAAGCCATTCCGCGATGATCTTCCTCAGTTGCCGTAAGAGGTTTTCAGCTGTGTGCGTATTCTGGAAAGCGGTGATACAAAGCGTAGCCTGCCTAGGAAAGAGTTGGCGTTTGCGAGATGCTGCTACTGGTGCCGCCGCTGCTGTTCTTGCGGCGGGAGTCCATACATCTACCCAGTGGGCTGTCACAGTCATATAGTCCTGACCCTGCCCTGCTCCACTTGTCCACATGTCCGTGGTTAAGTGGACATTGGGTACAACTGCATTTTTTAGGACACTGGTGAGTCTTTTTCTGACGTCCGTGTACATTCTCGGTATCGCCTGCCTAGAGAAGTGGAACCTAGATGGTATTTGGTAACGGGGGCACACTGCCTCAATAAATTGTCTAGTTCCCTGTGAACTAACGGCGGATACCGGACGCACGTCTAACACCAACATAGTTGTCAAGGACTCAGTTATCCGCTTTGCAGTAGGATGACTGCTGTGATATTTCATCTTCCTCGCAAAGGACTGTTGAACAGTCAATTGCTTACTGGAAGTAGTACAAGTGGGCTTACGACTTCCCCTCTGGGATGACCATCGACTCCCAGCGGCAACAACAGCAGCGCCAGCAGCAGTAGGCGTTACACGCAAGGATGCATCGGAGGAATCCCAGGCAGGAGAGGACTCGTCAGAATTGCCAGTGACATGGCCTGCAGGACTATTGGCATTCCTGGGGAAGGAGGAAATTGACACTGAGGGAGTTGGTGGGGTGGTTTGCGTGAGCTTGGTTACAAGAGGAAGGGATTTACTGGTCAGTGGACTGCTTCCGCTGTCACCCAAAGTTTTTGAACTTGTCACTGACTTATTATGAATGCGCTGCAGGTGACGTATAAGGGAGGATGTTCCGAGGTGGTTAACGTCCTTACCCCTACTTATTACAGCTTGACAAAGGAAACACACGGCTTGACACCTGTTGTCCGCATTTCTGGTGAAATACCTCCACACCGAAGAGCTGATTTTTTTGGTATTTTCACCTGGCATGTCAACGGCCATATTCCTCCCACGGACAACAGGTGTCTCCCCGGGTGCCTGACTTAAACAAACCACCTCACCATCAGAATCTTCCTGGTCAATTTCCTCCCCAGCGCCAGCAACACCCATATCCTCCTCATCCTGGTGTACTTCAACACTGACATCTTCAATCTGACTATCAGGAACTGGACTGCGGGTGCTCCTTCCAGCACTTGCAGGGGGCGTGCAAATGGTGGAAGGCGCATGCTCTTCACGTCCAGTGTTGGGAAGGTCAGGCATCGCAACCGACACAATTGGACTCTCCTTGTGGATTTGGGATTTCAAAGAACGCACAGTTCTTTGCGGTGCTTTTGCCAGCTTGAGTCTTTTCAGTTTTCTAGCGAGAGGCTGAGTGCTTCCATCCTCATGTGAAGCTGAACCACTAGCCATGAACATAGGCCAGGGCCTCAGCCGTTCCTTGCCACTCCGTGTGGTAAATGGCATATTGGCAAGTTTACGCTTCTCCTCCGACAATTTTATTTTAGGTTTTGGAGTCCTTTTTTTACTGATATTTGGTGTTTTGGTTTTGACATGCTCTGTACTATGCCATTGGGCATCGGCCTTGGCAGACGACGTTGCTGGCATTTCATCGTCTCGGCCATGACTAGTGGCAGCAGCTTCAGCACGAGGTGGAAGTGGATCTTGATCTTTCCCTAATTTTGGAACCTCAACATTTTTGTTCTCCATATTTTAATAGGCACAACTAAAAGGCACCTCAGGTAAACAATGGAGATGGATGGATTGGATACTAGTATACAATTATGGACGGGCTGCCGAGTGCCGACACAGAGGTAGCCACAGCCGTGAACTACCGCACTGTACTGTGTCTGCTGCTAATATATAGACTGGTTGATAAAGAGATAGTATACTCGTAACTAGTATGTATGTATAAAGAAAGAAAAAAAACCACGGTTAGGTGGTATATACAATTATGGACGGGCTGCCGAGTGCCGACACAGAGGTAGCCACAGCCGTGAACTACCGCACTGTACTGTGTCTGCTGCTAATATATAGACTGGTTGATAAAGAGATAGTATACTCGTAACTAGTATGTATGTATAAAGAAAGAAAAAAAAACCACGGCTAGGTGGTATATACAACTATGGACGGGCTGCCGAGTGCCGACACAGAGGTAGCCACAGCCGTGAACTACCGCACTGTACTGTGTCTGCTGCTAATATATAGACTGGTTGATAAAGAGATAGTATACTCGTAACTAGTATGTATGTATAAAGAAAGAAAAAAAAACCACGGTTAGGTGGTATATACAATTATGGACGGGCTGCCGAGTGCCGACACAGAGGTAGCCACAGCCGTGAACTACCGCACTGTACTGTGTCTGCTGCTAATATATAGACTGGTTGATAAAGAGATAGTATACTCGTAACTAGTATGTATGTATAAAGAAAGAAAAAAAAACCACGGTTAGGTGGTATATACAATTATGGACGGGCTGCCGAGTGCCGACACAGAGGTAGCCACAGCCGTGAACTACCGCACTGTACTGTGTCTGCTGCTAATATATAGACTGGTTGATAAAGAGATAGTATACTCGTAACTAGTATGTATGTATAAAGAAAGAAAAAAAAACCACGGTTAGGTGGTATATACAATTATGGACGGGCTGCCGAGTGCCGACACAGAGGTAGCCACAGCCGTGAACTACCGCACTGTACTGTGTCTGCTGCTAATATATAGACTGGTTGATAAAGAGATAGTATACTCGTAACTAGTATGTATGTATAAAGAAAGAAAAAAAAACCACGGTTAGGTGGTATATACAATTATGGACGGGCTGCCGAGTGCCGACACAGAGGTAGCCACAGCCGTGAACTACCGCACTGTACTGTGTCTGCTGCTAATATATAGACTGGTTGATAAAGAGATAGTATACTCGTAACTAGTATGTATGTATAAAGAAAGAAAAAAAAACCACGGTTAGGTGGTATATACAATTATGGACGGGCTGCCGAGTGCCGACACAGAGGTAGCCACAGCCGTGAACTACCGCACTGTACTGTGTCTGCTGCTAATATATAGACTGGTTGATAAAGAGATAGTATACTCGTAACTAGTATGTATGTATAAAGAAAGAAAAAAAAACCACGGTTAGGTGGTATATACAATTATGGACGGGCTGCCGAGTGCCGACACAGAGGTAGCCACAGCCGTGAACTACCGCACTGTACTGTGTCTGCTGCTAATATATAGACTGGTTGATAAAGAGATAGTATACTCGTAACTAGTATGTATGTATAAAGAAAGAAAAAAAAACCACGGTTAGGTGGTATATACAATTATGGACGGGCTGCCGAGTGCCGACACAGAGGTAGCCACAGCCGTGAACTACCGCACTGTACTGTGTCTGCTGCTAATATATAGACTGGTTGATAAAGAGATAGTATACTCGTAACTAGTATGTATGTATAAAGAAAGAAAAAAAAACCACGGTTAGGTCACTGGTATATACAATTATGGACGGGCTCGAGTGCCGACACAGAGGTAGCCACAGCCGTGAACTACCGCACTGTACTGTGTCTGCTGCTAATATAGACTGGTTGATAAAGAGATAGTATACTACTAATATTATATACTGGTGGTCAGGTCACTGGTCACTAGTCACACTGGCAGTGGCACTCCTGCAGCAAAAGTGTGCACTGTTTAATTTTAATATAATATTATGTACTCCTGGCTCCTGCTATAACCTATAACTGGCACTGCAGTAGTGCTCCCCAGTCTCCCCCACAATTATAAGCTGTGTGAGCTGAGCAGTCAGACAGATATATAATATATATAGATGATGCAGCACACTGGCCTGAGCCTGAGCAGTGCACACAGATATGGTATGTGACTGACTGAGTCACTGTGTGTATCGCTTTTTTCAGGCAGAGAACGGATATATTAAATAAACTGCACTGTGTGTCTGGTGGTCACTCACTATATAATATATTATGTACTCCTGGCTCCTGCTATAACCTATAACTGGCACTGCAGTAGTGCTCCCCAGTCTCCCCCACAATTATAAGCTGTGTGAGCTGAGCAGTCAGACAGATATATATAATATTATATATAGATAATAGATGATGCAGCACACTGGCCTGAGCCTGAGCAGTGCACACAGATATGGTATGTGACTGAGTCACTGTGTGCTGTGTATCGCTTTTTTCAGGCAGAGAACGGATTATATTATGTACTCCTGGCTCCTGCTATAACCTATAACTGGCACTGCAGTAGTGCTCCCCAGTCTCCCCCACAATTATAAGCTGTGTGAGCTGAGCAGTCAGACAGATATATATAATATTATATATAGATAATAGATGATGCAGCACACTGGCCTGAGCCTGAGCAGTGCACACAGATATGGTATGTGACTGAGTCACTGTGTGCTGTGTATCGCTTTTTTCAGGCAGAGAACGGATTATAAATAAAAGTGGTGGTCACTGGTCACTATCAGCAAAACTCTGCACTGTACACTACTGAGTACTCCTAATGCTCCCCAAAATTAGTAAATCAAGTGTCTCTCTAATCTATTCTAATTCTAAACGGAGAGGACGCCAGCCACGTCCTCTCCCTATCAATCTCAATGCACGTGTGAAAATGGCGGCGACGCGCGGCTCCTTATATAGAATCCGAGTCTCGCGATAGAATCCGAGCCTCGCGAGAATCCGACAGCGTCATGATGACGTTCGGGCGCGCTCGGGTTAACCGAGCAAGGCGGGAAGATCCGAGTCGCTCGGACCCGTGAAAAAAAACATGAAGTTCTGGCGGGTTCGGATTCAGAGAAACCGAACCCGCTCATCTCTATTTGGATCCCCACCAAAAAAGAAGCAATTAATCTCTCCTTGCACAAACTGGCTCTACAGAGGCAAGATGTCCACCTCATCATCATCCTCCGATATATCACCGTGTACATCCCCCTCACAGATTATCAATTCGTCCCCACTGGAATCCACCATCTCAGCTCCCTGTGTACTTTGTGGAGGCAATTGCTGCTGGTCAATGTCTCCACGGAGGAATTGATTATAATTCATTTTAATGAACATCATCTTCTCCACATTTTCTGGATGTAACCTCGTACACCGATTGCTGACAAGGTGAGCAGCGGCACTAAACACTCTTTCGGAGTACACACTTGTGGGAGGGCAACTTAGGTAGAATAAAGCCAGTTTGTGCAAGGGCCTCCAAATTGCCTCTTTTTCCTGCCAGTATAAGTACGGACTGTCTGACGTGCCTACTTGGATGCGGTCACTCATATAATCCTCCACCATTCTTTCAATGGGGAGAGAATCATATGCAGTGACAGTAGACGACATGTCCGTAATCGTTGTCAGGTCCTTCAGTCCGGACCAGATGTCAGCATCAGCAGTCGCTCCAGACTGCCCTGCATCACCGCCAGCGGGTGGGCTCGGAATTCAGAGCCTTTTCCTCGCACCCCCAGTTGCAGAGAATGTGAAGGAGGAGATGTTGACAGGCCGCGTTCCGCTTGACTTGACAATTTTGTCACCAGCAGTTCTTTGAACCCCAGCAGACTTGTGTGTGCCGGAAAGAGAGATCCAAGGTAGGTTTTAAATCTAGGATCGAGCACGGTGGCCAAAATGTAGTGCTCTGATTTCAACAGATTGACCACCCGTGAATCCTTGTTAAGCGAATTAAGGGCTCCATCCACAAGTCCCACATGCCTAGCGGAATCGCTCTGTGTTAGCTCCTCCTTCAATGTCTCCAGCTTCTTCTGCAAAAGCCTGATGAGGGGAATGACCTGACTCAGGCTGGCAGTGTCTGAACTAACTTCACGTGTGGCAAGTTCAAAAGGTTGCAGAACCTTGCACAACGTTGAAATCATTCTCCACTGCGCTTGAGACAGGTGCATTCCACCTCCTATATCGTGCTCAATTGTATAGGCTTGAATGGCCTTTTGCTGCTCCTCCAACCTCTGAAGCATATATAGGGTTGAATTCCACCTCGTTACCACTTCTTGCTTCAGATGATGGCAGGGCAGGTTCAGGCGTTTTTGGTGGTGCTCCAGTCTTCTGTACGTGGTGCCTGTACACCGAAAGTGTCCCGCAATTCTTCTGGCCACCGACAGCATCTCTTGCACGCCCCTCTCGTTTTTTAAATAATTCTGCACCACCAAATTCAAGGTATGTGCAAAACATGGGACGTGCTGGAATTTGCCCAGATTTAATGCACACAATATTGCTGGCGTTGTCCGATGCCACAAATCCACAGGAGAGTCCAATTGGGGTAAGCCATTCTGCGATGATCTTCCTCAGTTGCCGTAAGAGGTTTTTAGCTGTGTGCGTATTCAGGAAAGCGGTGATACAAAGCGTAGCCTGCCTAGGAAAGAGTTGGCGTTTGCGAGATGCTGCTACTGGTGCCGCCGCTGCTGTTCTTGCGGCGGGAGTCCATACATCTACCCAGTGGGCTGTCACAGTCATATAGTCCTGAGCCTGCCCTGCTCCACTTGTCCACATGTCCGTGGTTAAGTGGACATTGGGTACAACTGCATTTTTTAGGACACTGGTGAGTCTTTTTCTGAGGTCTGTGTACATTTTCGGTATCGCCTGCCTAGAGAAATGGAACCTAGATGGTATTTGGTACCGGGGACACAGTACCTCCAACAAGTCTCTAGTTGCCTCTGCAGTAATGATGGATACCGGAACCACGTTTCTCACCGCCCAGGATGCCAAGGCCTCAGTTATCCGCTTTGCAGCAGGATGACTGCTGTGATATTTCATCTTCCTCGCAAAGGACTGTTGGACAGTCAATTGCTTGGTGGAAGTAGTAAAAGTGGTCTTACGAGTACCACTTCCCCTCTTGGATGACCATCGACTCCCAGCAGCAACAACAGCAGCGCCAGCAGCAGTAGGCGTTACACGCAAGGATGCATCGGAGGAATCCCAGGCAGGAGAGGACTCGTCAGAATTGCCAGTGACATGGCCTGCAGGACTATTGGCATTCCTGGGGAAGGAGGAAATTGACACTGAGGGAGTTGGTGGGGTGGTTTGCGTGAGCTTGGTTACAAGAGGAAGGGATTTACTGGTCAGTGGACTGCTTCCGCTATCGCCCAAAGTTTTTGAACTTGTCACTGACTTATGATGAATGCGCTGCAGGTGACGTATAAGGGAGGATGTTCCGAGGTGGTTAACGTCCTTACCCCTACTTATTACAGCTTGACAAAGGCAACACACGGCTTGACAAATGTTGTCCGCATTTCTGTTGAAATACTTCCACACCGGAGAGCTGATTTTTTTGGTATTTTCACCAGGCATGTCAATGGCCCTATTCCTCCCACGGACAACAGGTGTCTCCCCGGGTGCCTGACTTAAACAAACCACCTCACCATCAGAATCCTCCTTGTCAATTTCCTCCCCAGCGCCAGCAACACCCATATCCTCCTCATCCTGGTGTACTTCAACACTGACATCTTCAATCTGACTATCAGGAACTGGACTGCGGGTGCTCCTTCCAGCACTTGCAGGGGGCGTGCAAATGGTGGAAGGCGCATGCTCTTCACGTCCAGTGTTGGGAAGGTCAGGCATCGCAAACGACACAATTGGACTCTCCTTGTGGATTTGTGATTTCGAAGAACGCACAGTTCTTTGCTGTGCTTTTGCCAGCTTGAGTCTTTTCATTTTTCTAGCGAGAGGCTGAGTGCTTCCATCCTCATGTGAAGCTGAACCACTAGCCATGAACATAGGCCAGGGCCTCAGCCGTTCCTTGCCACTCCGTGTGGTAAATGGCATATTGGCAAGTTTACGCTTCTCCTCTGACAATTTTATTTTAGATTTTTGAGTCCTTTTTTTACTGATATTTGGTGTTTTGGATTTTACATGCTCTGTACTATGACATTGGGCATCGGCCTTGGCAGACAACGTTGCTGGCATTTCATCGTCTCGGCCATGACTAGTGGCAGCAGCTTCAGCACGAGGTGGAAGTCGATCTTGATCTTTCCCTATTTTTGGAACCTCAACATTTTTGTTCTCCATATTTTAATAGGCACAACTAAAAGGCACCTCAGGTAAACAATGGAGATGGATGGATACTAGTATACTTATGGATGGACGAGCGACTGCCGACACAGAGGTAGCTACAGCCGTGGACTACCGTACTGCGTCTGCTGCTAATATAGACTGGATGATAATGATATAAAAAATATATATATATCACTACTGCAGCCGGACAGGTATATATTATATAATGACGGACCTGCTGGACACTGTCAGCAGCACTGCAGACTCCTAAAGTAAGCTACTAGTAGTATCAAGAAGATAGGAAAAAAAAAAAACACCACAGGTAGGTGGTATACAATTATGGATGGACGAGTGACTGCCGACACAGAGGTAGCTACAGCCGTGGACTACCGTACTGCGTCTGCTGCTAATATAGACTGAATGATAATGATATAAAAAATATATATATATCACTACTGCAGCCGGACAGGTATATATTATATAATGACGGACCTGCTGGACACTGTCAGCAGCACTGCAGACTCCTAAAGTAAGCTACTAGTAGTATCAAGAAGATAGAAAAAAAAAAAAACACCACAGGTAGGTGGTATACAATTATGGATGGACAAGCGACTGCCGACACAGAGGTAGCTACAGCCGTGGACTACCGTACTGCGTCTGCTGCTAATATAGACTGGATGATAATGATATAAAAAATATATATATATCACTACTGCAGCCGGACAGGTATATATTATATAATGACGGACCTGCTGGACACTGTCAGCAGCACTGCAGACTCCTAAAGTAAGCTACTAGTAGTATCAAGAAGATAGAAAAAAAATAAAACACCACAGGTAGGTGGTATACAATTATGGATGGACGAGCGACTGCCGACACAGAGGTAGCTACAGCCGTGGACTACCGTACTGCGTCTGCTGCTATATAGACTGGATGATAATGATATAAAAAATATATATATATCACTACTGCAGCCGGACAGGTATATATTATATAATGACGGACCTGCTGGACACTGTCAGCAGCACTGCAGACTCCTAAAGTAAGCTACTAGTAGTATCAAGAAGATAGAAAAAAAAAAAAACACCACAGGTAGGTGGTATACAATTATGGATGGACGAGCGACTGCCGACACAGAGGTAGCTACAGCCGTGGACTACCGTACTGCGTCTGCTGCTAATATAGACTGGATGATAATGATATAAAAAATATATATATATCACTACTGCAGCCGGACAGGTATATATTATATAATGACGGACCTGCTGGACACTGTCAGCAGCACTGCAGACTCCTAAAGTAAGCTACTAGTAGTATCAAGAAGATAGAAAAAAAAAACACCACAGGTAGGTGGTATACAATTATGGATGGACGAGCGACTGCCGACACAGAGGTAGCTACAGCCGTGGACTACCGTACTGCGTCTGCTGCTAATATAGACTGGATGATAATGATATAAAAAATATATATATATCACTACTGCAGCCGGACAGGTATATATTATAATGACGGACCTGCTGGACACTGTCAGCACTGCAGACTCCTAAAGTAAGCTACTAGTATCAAGAAGATAGAAAAAAAAAAACACCACAGGTAGGTGGTATACAATTATGGATGGACGAGCGACTGCCGACACAGAGGTAGCTACAGCCGTGGACTACCGTACTGCGTCTGCTGCTAATATAGACTGGATGATAATGATATAAAAAATATATATATATATCACTACTGCAGCCGGACAGGTATATATTATATAATTAATGACGGACCTGCTGGACACTGTCAGCAGAATGCGTTTATAGAATAAAAACACCACACGATGAGTGTTTAACTTTTTCAGGCAGACAATCACAATATACTGGTGGTCAGACAGTGGTCACTGGTCAGTCACACTGGCAGTGGCACTCTGGCAGCAAAAGTGTGCACTGTTAAATAATATGTACTCCTGCTACTGCTCCCCAGTCTCCCCCACAATTAAGCTGTGTGAGCACTGAGCACTCAGCACAGTCAGATATACATAGATGATGCAGCACACTGAGGCTGAGCACAGATATGGTATACTGTTACTGTGCCACTGTGTATCGTTTTTTTTCAGGCAGAGAACGGGTTATATTAAATAATAATATAATAAAACTGCACTGGTGGTCACTGGTCAGTCACTAGTAAACTCTGCACTCTCTGAGTACTCCTAAGCTCCAGTAAATCAAGTGTCTCACTCTCACTCTCTCTCTTCTAATCTAAATGGAGAGGACGCCAGCCACGTCCTCTCCCTATGAATCTCAATGCATGTGTGAAAATGGCGGCGACGCGCGGCTCCTTATATAGAATCCGAGTCTCGCGATAGAATCCGAGCCTCGCGAGAATCCGACAGCGGGATGATGACGTTCGGGCGCGCTCGGGTTAGCCGAGCAAGGCGGGAAGATCCGAGTCTGCCTCGGATCCGTGTAAAAAGGCTGAAGTTCGGGGGGGTTCGGATTCCGAGGAACCGAACCCGCTCATCACTACTATTCAATTGTATATTCTGGAGACGCCACCCTGGAGTTTCCTTATTAAGGAAGGCACCTGCACTTACAGTATATTATAGGGTGTCGTACGGTATGCCAGCGCTCGGGCTCCCGGCGCCCAGCATACCTGCGCCGGGAGCCCGACCGTCGGCATACCGACAGCGTGGCGAGCGCAAAGGAGCCCTTTGCGGGCTCGCTGCGCTCGCCACGCTGTGGGCACGGTGGCGCACTACGCGTGCCACACTATTTTATTCTCCCTCCAGGGGGGTCGTGGACCCCCACGAGGGAGAATAGTCGTCGGTATGCCGGGTGTTGGGATTCCGGCGCCGGTATACTGTGCGCCGGGATCCCGACATTCGGCATACAGAAGACCACCCATATTATATACTGAAAACTATAAATTGTATCGCCGGGATCTATCTTTTTACCCCCAATACTGGCATTTATCATGGATTATGCTTTTGCATAGTCCGCGATAAGCAGCTGCCAGAGCTGCAATAACACATGGGATTGGGGACTTATCTCTGATCCCATGTGTTTTTGTGCAATCGCAGGTCCGTTATCGGACAATGGAAATGGACCCTAATTGGATACCACTACAATGACCATCGGCCATTAATCGCTATATCAGTCCCTTTTTTACAAGCCGAAAGCTAATCGGATATAATTGGATACCCCCCTATGTTGCAAGCTTATTCTGGTTCGACTTTTTTTCATTGGTCTGTTACCAATTATTTGGAAACTCCCCTTTCAAAATCCTGCGTTTGCCACTGTGGCCGGTCACTGCTACACAAACAATGAAGCCAATTGGCTAAAGTAATCCCCCACTACGGCAACCCGCCACCGCGACCTCCTCCCCATCAACCCGCGGCAACCCCAGTTAACACATACATGCGGTGCATGCGCCATGGGAATGAATGATGGCGCTATCCTGGCATCATTACACGAGAAGCTGACTGTGCCCGTGCCGACTCTTCTGACCTACTCCCTGCCTCCAGCGGCTAGCGAAGAGCAGGAGGAGAGACCGTGCTTGCAGCGCAATCTGGCTGCAAGCAGAAGAATCTGGCTGCAGTATCAGCAGCACTGCATTTCTCACCCCTGGGAGGGGTACACTTGTGTGGTATTTAAGTGTGTATATTTAATTTTATTCTAATGTGTGTGTATGTACTGTAGATAGATAGATAGATAGATAGATAGATAGATAGATAGATAGATAGATAGATAGATAGATGTGTGTGTGTGTGCGTGCGTGCGTGCGTGCGTGCGTATTTATATATATATATATATATATATATATATACACACACTAGGTGATTCATCGCTACATATATATATTACCAAATCTTTCTTGGCTTAAATTTCAGCAGAAAATGGTTGGGCGGGAGGGGCCCCCAGAGACTTAATTGTACCGGGCCCCAAGATTTCTGTTGCCGGCCCTGCCTAGAGTTTGCTCATTCGGTGCTGCAGAGTCATCCGCACTCTCTCGCCCGTTTGGGAGCTTTGGTATAATCCCCATGGTCCTTACGGAGTCCCAGCATCCACTTAGGACGTCAGAGAAAATAAGATTTTACTCACCGGTAAATCTATTTCTCGTAGTCCGTAGTGGATGCTGGGCGCCCATCCCATCCCAAGTGCGGATTGTCTGCAATACTTGTATATAGTTATTGCCTAACTAAAGGGTTATTGTTGAGCCATCTGTTGAGAGGCTCAGTTATATTTCATACTGTTAACTGGGTATAGTATCACGAGTTATACGGTGTGATTGGTGTGGCTGGTATGAGTCTTACCCGGGATTCAAAATCCTTCCTTATTGTGTCAGCTCTTCCGGGCACAGTATCCTAACTGATGTCTGGAGGAGGGTCATAGTGGGAGGAGCCAGTGCACACCAGGTAGTCCTAAAGCTTTCTTTAGTTGTGCCCAGTCTCCTGCGGAGCCGCTATTCCCCATGGTCCTTACGGAGTCCCAGCATCCACTACGGACTACGAGAAATAGATTTACCGGTGAGTAAAATCTTATTTTATTTAACCAGAATAATACTCGTAAACAAATGTTATTTAACCAGAATAATGGACATTTTTTCATGTTTATTCATTTTCCTTTTTTTGCATTCTGCAGATGTCCTGTGAGAGCTGTGATTTCCTATTGGGCTTTATCAGCCTGTACCGTGAGGAGGAGTGTCTGTGGCTGATGTCCTCAACGGACTACAGCATCAAACAGAAGAGAGAGGCTACTTATAACTGCCTGGTGGAGTACTCGAAGCCCACCTACTCTGCTGCCTCAGTGGCCTGGGTCCGGAAGAAAATTTCCAATATACGTACAGTCTTTGTAAAAGAGAACCGCAAGGTGGAGGAGTCCAAGAGGTCAGGGGCCAGTGCAGACAAGGTGTATGTGCCGCAGTTATGGTACTACAAAGAACTAAACTTCCTCCTGGAGAAACGGTCAGCTAAGGAGTCCCTAGTGGTGATGGCAGAGTCCGAGGAGGGATGTGGAAGAGGCCGAAGGCATTAGTTGCTTTTTAATTGTTATTACCTAATATATTCCTCCTGCCATGCCACAGCTCCTTCCCCATTGAAAAAGGAATTATATTTTTTCCTTGACCTCTTTTGCCCCTGCAGTGCCGCGTAAAGTTACTGCAGGTGGTCCCACCGAGGAAATCGGCACTGTCACCACTGGCTGATTGGGGTCTTCTGGTCCTGCTGGGAGCAAAGACATTTGCCTCATGGCCTTGCATCAGAGCATGTTGTGCAGTATACAGCATGCTGTTACTACACAGTCAATTTTGTCCAGCCTCATGTTGATGGGTTTGTGGAAGATCCTGAACCGGTTGCTGAGAATGCCAAATGCATTCTCAACAACCCTGCTGGCCCTAGAAAGGCGGAAGTTGAAAATGCGCCTACAGTATCATGGTTGAGGACTCTTTGCGGGTAGGGCTTCATTATGTGTTCGTGCAGTGCGAAGGCCTCATCTGCCATATACACAAATCCCAGGCCATTCTTTGTTTGCTCCACAGGCGGCAGATGAATGGAGTTGGTGGTGAGCCTATCATAGAAGCGCATATTTTAAAGGGTCCACCATCCGAGCAACGACCATGAGAACAATGCTAACATAAGATTTTACTCACCGGTAAATCTATTTCTCGTAGTCCGTAGTGGATGCTGGGGACTCCGTAAGGACCATGGGGAATAGACGGGCTCCGCAGGAGACTGGGCACTCTAAGAAAGATTTAGTACTACTGGTGTGCACTGGCTCCTCCCTCTATGCCCCTCCTCCAGACCTCAGTTAAGGAAACTGTGCCCGGAAGAGCTGACAGTACAAGGAAAGGATTTTGGAATCCAGGGTAAGATTCATACCAGCCACACCAATCACACCGTATAACTTGTGATAACTTACCCAGTCAACAGTATGAACAACAACAGAGCATCAACAATGGATGCCAACATAACGTAACCCTTTATTAAGCAATAACTATATACACGTATTGCAGAAAGTCCGCACTTGGGACGGGCGCCCAGCATCCACTACGGACTACGAGAAATAGATTTACCGGTGAGTAAAATCTTATTTTCTCTAACGTCCTAGTGGATGCTGGGGACTCCGTAAGGACCATGGGGATTATACCAAAGCTCCCAAACGGGCGGGAGAGTGCGGATGACTCTGCAGCACCGAATGGGCAAACACAAGGTCCTCCTCAGCCAGGGTATCAAACTTGTAGAACTTAGCAAATGTGTTTGAACCCGACCAAGTAGCTGCTCGGCAAAGCTGTAATGCCGAGACCCCTCGGGCAGCCGCCCAAGAAGAGCCCACTTTCCTTGTGGAATGGGCTTTCACTGATTTTGGATGCAGCAATCCAGCCGCAGAATGAGCCTGCTGAATCGTGCTACAGATCCAGCGAGCAATAGTTTGCTTTGATACAAAAAACAAATACTCAAAAATAGGCGCTAAGTGTGGTTTCATACAATCAAAAAGGAAATCAATACTTAAAGTCCATAAGTAACGAAAAGTCCAACTTCAATAAGAGCCTCTTGTGGAGATGTAAGCGAATCCTCCAATTCACAGGTACCTCACGGTAATATGCAATGGAAAAACAAATAAAAAATCATAGTGTAGTATGTCCAAAATCACCGCAAAATTCTTTCAGACAGTTTAACCAGATATTCAAGGGTGGCGTACCCCACTCACAATGGAAAGAGTATAACTCCACACATCAAGGTATCTTTTAAAACTGGATAGTAGATGTTCAATAGCATTGATAGCGTACCATTACTCACTCAGAATGTGGTTTGGATCCTCCTATAACGGTTTCTTTGAGTGTTCTGCTCCAATCACGGACAAATGAAGTATAGGTAAAACTTCTTTATTAAAATAAGATTAAAACAACAGGATTGACAGGAGACCACACATATAATCACAGGGGTAGAGGTGACAATAAGCCAGTGTTGAGCCGCCGGCCGAAAACGGCAAACCCAGCCAGATGTAATGCACAACTACACTCCCACGTATATATGTGATACTACCTGTTCTGCACCCTTCTCCAACGCGTTTCTCCCCTTAAATGGGGCTTTTTGAAGCAGGAGCACCCAGCTTGTTGGATGCATACAGGATAAACAGCGAGTCCGTCTTCCTGACTCCAGCCGTCCTGGCTACATAGATCTTCAAAGCCCTGACTACATCAAGCAACTTGGAATTCTCCAAGTCACGAGATAGCCGCAGGCACCACAATAGGTTGGTTCAAATGAAAAGATGACACCACCTTCGGCAGAAATTGGTAATTCTGCCCTGTCCATATGGAAAACCAGATAGGGCTTTTACATGACAAAGCCGCCAATTCTGACACACGCCTAGCCGAAGCTAAGGCCAATAGCATGACCACCTTCCAGGTGAGATACTTTAGCTCCACGGACTTAAGTGGCTCAAACCAGTGGGATTTCAGGAAACCCAACACCACGTTGAGATCCCAAGTTGCCACTGGTGGCACAAAAGGGGGCTGAATATGCAGCACTCCCTTAACAAACGTCTGAACTTCAGGAAGAGAAGCCAGTTCCTTTTGAAAGAAAATGGATAGGGCCGAAATCTGGACCTTTATGGACCCCAACTTCAGGCCCATAGTCACTCCAGACTGTAGGAAGTGCAGGAACCGGCCCAGCTGGAATTCCTCTGTAGGGGCCTTCCTGGCCTCACACCAGGCAACATATTTTCGCCATATACGGTGAAAGTGTTTTGCTGTCACGTCCTTCCTAGCCTTTATCAGCGTAGGAATAACTTCCTCCGGAATGCCTTTTTCCGCTAGGATCCTGCGTTCAACCGACATGCCGTCAAACGCAGCCGCGGTAAGTCTTGGAACAGACAGGGCCCCTGTTGCAACAGGTCCTGTCTGAGAGGCAGAGGCCATGGGTCCTCTGTGAGCATTTCTAGCAGTGCCGGGTACCAAGTCCTTCTTGGCCAATCCGGAACAATGAGTATTGTTCTCACTCCTCTTTTTCTTACGATTCTCAGCACCTTGGGTATGAGAGGAAGAGGAGAAAACACATAGACCGACTGGAACACCCACGGTGTTACCAGGGCGTCCACAGCTATCGCCTGAGGGTCTCTTGACCTGGCGCAATACCTTTGTAGCTTTTTGTTTAGACGGGACGCCATCATGTCCACCTGTGGCAGTTTCCATCGATTTGTAATCTGAGTGAAGACTTCGTGATGAAGTTCCCACTCTCCCGGGTGGAGGTCGTGCCTGCTGAGGAAGTCTGCTTCCCAGTTGTCCACTCCCGGAATGAACACTGCTGACAGTGCTTGCACGTGATTCTCCGCCCAATGAAGAATCCTGGTGGCTTCTGCCATCGCCACTCTGCTTCTTGTGCCGCCCTGGCGGTTTACATGAGCCACTGCGGTGATGTTGTCTGACTGAATCAGCACCGGTTGGTTGCGAAGCAGAGGCTCCGCTTGACTCAGGGCGTTGTATATGGCCCTTAGTTCAAGGATATTTATGTGCAGACAAGCCTCCTGACTTGTCCACAACCCTTGGAAGTTTCTTCCCTGAGTGACTGCCCCCCATCCTCGGAGGCTCGCATCCGTGGTCACCAGGACCCAGTCCTGTATGCCGAACCTGCGGCCCTCGAGAAGGTGAGCACTCTGCAGCCACCACAGAAGAGACACCCTGGCCCTCGGGGACAGGGTGATCAGCCGATGCATCTGAAGATGCGATCCGGACCACTTGTCCAACAGATCCCACTGAAAGATCCTCGCATGGAACCTGCCGAAGGGAATGGCTTCGTATGATGCCACCATCTTTCCCAGGACTCGCGTGCAGCGATGCACCGACACCTGTTTTGGTTTTAAGAGGTCTCTGACTAGAGTCACGAGCTCTTGAGCCTTCTCCGCCGGGAGAAACACCTTCTTCTGGTCCATGTCCAGAATCATGCCCAGAAAAGGCAGACGCGTAGTAGGAATCAGCTGCGACTTTGGAATATTCAGAATCCAGCCGTGCTGTTGCAACACTTCCTGAGAGTGTGCTACGCTGATTAGCAACTGCTCTCTGGACCTCGCCTTTATGAGGAGATCGTCCAAGTATGGGATAATTGTGACTCCTTGCTTTCGAAGGAGCACCATCATTTCTGCCATTACCTTGGTAAATATTCTCGGTGCCTTGGAGAGCAACGTCTGGAATTGGTAATGACAGTCCTGTACCACAAATCTGAGGTACTCCTGATGAGGTGGATAAATGGGGACATGCAAGTAAGCATCCTTGATGTCCAGAGACACCATAAAATCCCCCTCTTCCAGGCTTGCAATGACCGCTCTGAGCGATTCCATTTTGAACTTGAATCTTTTCAGATAAATGTTCAGGGATTTTAAATTCAATATGGGTCTGACCGTACCGTCCGGTTTCGGTACCACAAACATTGTGGAATAGTATCCTCTTCCTTGTTGAAGGAGGGGAACCTTTACCACCACCTGCTGGAGATATAACTTGTGAATTGCCACTAACACTACTTCCCTTTCTATGGGGGAAGCTGGCAGGGCCGATTTGAGGTAACGGTGAGGGGGCATCACTTCGAATTCCAGCTTGTATCCCTGAGACACAATCTGTATAGCCCAGGGATCCACCTGTGAGCGAACCCACTGGTGGCTGAAATTTCGGAGACGCGCCCCCACCGCTCCTGGCTCCTGTGGAGCCCCAGCGTCATGCGGTGGATTTAGTGGAAGCCGGGGAGGACTTCTGTTCCTGGGAACTAGCTGTATGGTGCAGCTTCTTTCCTCTACCCCTGCCTCTGGCAAGAAAGGACGCACCTCTGACCTTCTTGCTTCTCTGTGATCGAAAGGACTGCATTTGGTAATACGGTGCTTTCTTAGGCTGTGAGGGAATATATGGCAAAAAGTTTGACTTCCCAGCCGTAGCTGTGGAAACTAGGTCCGAGAGACCGTCCCCAAACAATTCCTCACCCTTGTAAGGTAACACCTCCATGTGCTTTTTGGAGTCGGCATCACCTGTCCATTGCCGAGTCCACAGGACCCTCCTGGCAGAAATTGACATTGCATTTATTCTAGAGTCCAGTAGGCAAATGTCCCTCTGGGCATCCCTCATATATAGGACAGCGTCTTTTATATGCCCCAGGGTCAGTAAAATGGTATCCTTGTCTAAGGTATCCATTTCCTCAGACAGATTATCTGTCCATGCTGCTACAGCACTACACATCCAGGCCGACGCAATTGCCGGCCTCAGTATAGTACCTGAGTGTGTATAAACAGACTTCAGGATACTTTCCTGCTTCCTATCTGCAGGATCCTTTAGGGCGGCCGTATCCTGTGACGGCAGGGCCACCTTTTTAGATAAGCGTGTCAGAGCTTTATCTACCCTAGGGGAGGATTCCCAGCGCATCCTGTCCGTTGGCGGGAAAGGGTACGCCATAAGTAACCTTTTGGAAATCAGCACTTTCTTATCGGGGGAATCCCACGCTTTTTCACATAATTCATTTAACTCATGTGAAGGGGGAAAAGTCACCTCTTGCTTTTTCTCCCCATACATATACACCCTTTTGTCAGGGACAGGGTTTACCTCTGATATGTGCAATACATCCTTCATTGCTATAATCATGTAGCGGATGGCTTTAGCCATTTTAGGCTGCAATTTTGCATCATCGTCATCGACACTGGAGTCAGAATCCGTGTCGATATCTGTGTCAACCATTTTGGATAGTGGGCGCTTCTGAGACCCTGACGGCCTCTGCACTGTAGGATCAGGCATGGGCTGAGACCCCGACTGTCCCAAGGCATCAGCTTTATCCAACCTTTTATGTAAGGAGTTTACATTATCATTTAACACCTTCCACATATCCATCCAATCAGGTGTCGGCGCCATCGGCGGAGACACGTCATTCATCTGTACTTGCTCTGCCTCCACATAGCCCTCTTCGTCAAACATGTCGACACACGCGTACCAACACACCACACACACAGGGGATGCTCTATATGAGGACAGGACCCCCACAAGGCCTTTTGGAGAGACAGAGAGAGAGTATGCCAGCACACACCCCAGCACTATATGACCCAGGAATCACACAGTAACTTAGTGTTTACCCAGTAGCTGCTGTATATATATTAAATTTAAATGCGCTAAATTTATGTGCCCCCCCCTCTCTTTTTACCCTTTCTACCATGAGTCTGCAGGGGAGAGCCTGGGGAGCTTCCTCTCAGCGGAGCTGTGGAGAGAAAATGGCGCTGGTGAGTGCTGAGGAAGAAGGCCCCGCCCCCTCAGCGGCGGGCTTCTGTCCCGCGATTTTGTGTAAAATTAATGGCGGGGGCTCATGCATATAACAGTGTCCAACTGTATATATGCTGCTTTTGCCAGGAGGTATCTAATTGCTGCCCAGGGCGCCCCCCCCTGCGCCCTGCACCCTACAGTGACCGGAGTGTGTGGGTTAGTGTGGGCGCAATGGCGCACAGCTGCAGTGCTGTGCGCTACCTCATATGAAGACAGGAGTCTTCTGCTGCCGATTTTGACGTCTTCTTTCTTCAACCCGCCGGCTTCTGACTTCTGGCTCTGCGAGGGGGACGGCGGCGCGGCTCCGGGAACGGACGACAAGGTCAGGTCCTGTGTTCAATCCCTCTGGAGCTAATGGTGTCCAGTAGCCTAAGAAGCGCAACCTAGCCGCAGTTAGTAGGTTTGCTTCTCTCCCCTCAGTCCCACGTAGCAGAGAGTCTGTTGCCAGCAGAAGCTCTCTGAAAATAAAAAACCTAACTAAAATACTTTCTTATTAGCAAGCTCAGGAGAGCTCACTAAAATGCACCCAGCTCTGTCCGGGCACAGATTCTAACTGAGGTCTGGAGGAGGGGCATAGAGGGAGGAGCCAGTGCACACCAGTAGTACTAAATCTTTCTTAGAGTGCCCAGTCTCCTGCGGAGCCCGTCTATTCCCCATGGTCCTTACGGAGTCCCCAGCATCCACTAGGACGTTAGAGAAAGTAGCCTTTATAATTGAAGAAGTCTGACACGCTGTTGGTGGGTTTGGTGATGCACACATGTTTCCCGTCTGTCGCACCACCACAGTTTGGGAAATTACAGCGCCTGTCAAAGTCCTCTGCAATAGCTTTCCATTCTTCCACGCTTGTAGGGACTGTAAAAGAAAAAAAAAATGTTTGAATATTTACTAAATATGTTTTTTTTACCCTACAGACACCTGAAGACCTCAGCCGTACCCCTGACCTCAACAACACATCACCAGAGGAACCAAAATCTCAACAGCTACAGGGTTCCAGGAGGAAGCCACGGAAAACAAAATTTGTGGAAGACCTGCTACTATTGGAGGCTTGTTCACAGCTGCTCCGGAAACCTGATGAATTTGATGACTTTGCGTCATATGTTAGCAAAACCATGCGTAAGGTTTCTGAGCAACAGCAAGTAGAGTGCCAGCGCCTGGTGTCACAGGTTTTGTACAAAACACTCACAGGACAACTGACACCAGAGTGGAACGTTCATGGGCCAGAACCTCAGGCACCTGCTCCTCATCTCCCATTGACCTTCAGTTCACCACCCACCTACTCTTCCTCCAGTACCCATCCTCCTCCGCATCCCAGCTACCATTCCAGTTATCCGCAACCGCAGACCCCATCCACCTACCCTTCCTCCACTTTCCATCCTCCTCAAACCCCTCCTCATGAAACCAGCCACCATTTCTGTTATCGTCAACCCCCATCCACCCACCCTTCCCCCACTATCTAATCTCCTCCTCAACCAGGCTACCCTTCCCAAGCCAGACACACATCCACTGTCCCCTCTGCAATTTTGACCTCCTTGATGTCACAGGGGGGCAAGAGGAGGCGGAGGAGACAAGTCTCTTTCAAATGTAGGGTGATTCTTATAGAGATGAGCGCCTGAAATTTTTCGGGTTTTGTGTTTTGGTTTTGGGTTCGGTTCCGCGGCCGTGTTTTGGGTTCGACCGCGTTTTGGCAAAACCTCACCGAATTTTTTTTGTCGGATTCGGGTGTGTTTTGGATTCAGGTGTTTTTTTTTCAAAAAACCCTCAAAAACAGCTTAAATCATAGAATTTGGGGGTCATTTTGATCCCAAATTATTATTAACCTCAAAAACCATAATTTACACTCATTTTCAGTCTATTCTGACTACCTCACACCTCACAATATTATTTTTAGTCCTAAAATTTGCACCGACGTCGCTGTGTGAGTAAAATAAGCGACCCTAGTGGCCGACACAAACACCGGGCCCATCTAGGAGTGGCACTGCAGTGTCACGCAGGATGTCCCTTCCAAAAAACCCTCCCCAAACAGCACATGACGCAAAGAAAAAAGAGGCGCAATGAGGTAGCTGACTGTGTGAGTAAGATAAGCGACCCTAGTGGCTGACACAAACACCGGGCCCATCTAGGAGTGGCACTGCAGTGTCACGCAGGATGTCCCTTCCAAAAAACCCTCCCCAAACAGCACATGACGCAAAGAAAAAAAGAGGCGCAATGAGGTAGCTGACTGTGTGAGTAAGATAGGCGACCCTAGTGGCCGACACAAACACCGGGCCCATCTAGGAGTGGCACTGCAGTGTCACGCAGGATGTCCCTTCCAAAAAACCCTCCCCAAACAGCACATGACGCAAAGAAAAAAAGAGGCGCAATGAGGTAGCTGACTGTGTGAGTAAGATAAGCGACCCTAGTGGCCGACACAAACACCGGGCCCATCTAGGAGTGGCACTGCAGTGTCACGCAGGATGTCCCTTCCAAAAAACCCTCCCCAAACAGCACATGACGCAAAGAAAAAAAGAGGCGCAATGAGGTAGCTGACTGTGTGAGTAAGATAAGCGACCCTAGTGGCCGACACAAACACCGGGCCCATCTAGGAGTGGCACTGCAGTGTCACGCAGGATGTCCCTTTCAAAAAACCCTCCCCAAACAGCACATGACGCAAAGAAAAAAAGAGGCGCAATGAGGTAGCTGACTGTGTGAGTAAGATAAGCGACCCTAGTGGCCGACACAAACACCGGGCCCATCTAGGAGTGGCACTGCAGTGTCACGCAGGATGTCCCTTCCAAAAAACCCTCCCCAAACAGCACATGACGCAAAGAAAAAAAGAGGCGCAATGAGGTAGCTGACTGTGTGAGTAAGATAAGCGATCCTAGTGGCCGACACAAACACCGGGCCCATCTAGGAGTGGCACTGCAGTGTCACGCAGGATGGCCCTTCCAAAAAACCCTCCCCAAACAGCACATGACGCAAAGAAAAAAAGAGGCGCAATGAGGTAGCTGGCTGTGTGAGTAAGATAAGCGACCCTAGTGGCCGACACAAACACCGGGCCCATCTAGGAGTGGCACTGCAGTGTCACGCAGGATGGCCCTTCCAAAAAACCCTCCCCAAACAGCACATGACGCAAAGAAAAAGAAAAGAAAAAAGAGGTTCAAGATGGAATTGTCCTTGGGCCCTCCCACCCACCCTTATGTTGTATAAACAGGACATGCACACTTTAACCAACCCATCATTTCAGTGACAGGGTCTGCCACACGACTGTGACTGATATGACGGGTTGGTTTGGACCCCCCCAAAAAAAGAAGCAATTAATCTCTCCTTGCACAAACTGGCTCTACAGAGGCAAGATGTCCACCTCATCATCATCCTCCGATATATCACCGTGTACATCCCCCTCCTCACAGATTATCAATTCGTCCCCACTGGAATCCACCATCTCAGCACCCTGTGTACTTTGTGGAGGCAATTGCTGCTGGTGAATGTCTCCACGGAGGAATTGATTATAATTCATTTTAATGAACATCATCTTCTCCACATTTTCTGGATGTAACCTCGTACGCCGATTGCTGACAAGGTGAGCGGCGGCACTAAACACTCTTTCGGAGTACACACTTGTGGGAGGGCAACTTAGGTAGAATAAAGCCAGTTTGTGCAAGGGCCTCCAAATTTCCTCTTTTTCCTGCCAGTATAAGTACGGACTGTGTGACGTGCCTACTTGGATGCGGTCACTCATATAATCCTCCACCATTCTTTCAATGGTGAGAGAATCATATGCAGTGACAGTAGACGACATGTCCGTAATCGTTGTCAGGTCCTTCAGTCCGGACCAGATGTCAGCATCAGCAGTCGCTCCAGACTGCCCTGCATCACCGCCAGCGGGTGGGCTCGGAATTCTGAGCCTTTTCCTCGCACCCCCAGTTGCGGGAGAATGTGAAGGAGGAGATGTTGTTGACAGGTCGCGTTCCGCTTGACTTGACAATTTTCTCACCAGCAGGTCTTTCAACCCCAGCAGACTTGTGTCTGCTGGAAAGAAAGATCCAAGGTAGGCTTTAAATCTAGGATCGAGCACGGTGGCCAAAATGTAGTGCTCTGATTTCAACAGATTGACCACCCGTGAATCCTTGTTAAGCGAATTAAGGGCTCCATCCACAAGTCCCACATGCCTAGCGGAATCGCTCTGTGTTAGCTCCTCCTTCAATGTCTCCAGCTTCTTCTGCAAAAGCCTGATGAGGGGAATGACCTGACTCAGGCTGGCAGTGTCTGAACTGACTTCACGTGTGGCAAGTTCAAAGGGCATCAGAACCTTGCACAACGTTGAAATCATTCTCCACTGCGCTTGAGACAGGTGCATTCCACCTCCTATATCGTGCTCAATTGTATAGGCTTGAATGGCCTTTTGCTGCTCCTCCAACCTCTGAAGCATATAGAGGGTTGAATTCCACCTCGTTACCACTTCTTGCTTCAGATGATGGCAGGGCAGGTTCAGTAGTTTTTGGTGGTGCTCCAGTTTTCTGTACGTGGTGCCTGTACGCCGAAAGTGTCCCGCAATTCTTCTGGCCACCGACAGCATCTCTTGCACGCCCCTGTCGTTTTTTAAAAAATTCTGCACCACCAAATTCAAGGTATGTGCAAAACATGGGACGTGCTGGAATTTGCCCAGATTTAATGCACACACAATATTGCTGGCGTTGTCCGATGCCACAAATCCACAGGAGAGTCCAATTGGGGTAAGCCATTCCGCGATGATCTTCCTCAGTTGCCGTAAGAGGTTTTCAGCTGTGTGCGTATTCTGGAAACCGGTGATACAAAGCGTAGCCTGCCTAGGAAAGAGTTGGCGTTTGCGAGATGCTGCTACTGGTGCCGCCGCTGCTGTTGTTGCGGCGGGAGTCCATACATCTACCCAGTGGGCTGTCACAGTCATATAGTCCTGACCCTGCCCTGCTCCACTTGTCCACATGTCCGTGGTTAAGTGGACATTGGGTACAGCTGCATTTTTTAGGACACTGGTGACTCTTTTTCTGAGGTCTGTGTACATTTTCGGTATCGCCTGCCTAGAGAAATGGAACCTAGATGGTATTTGGTACCGGGGACACAGTACCTCCAACAAGTCTCTAGTTGGCTCTGCAGTAATGATGGATACCGGAACCACGTTTCTCACCACCCAGGATGTCAAGGCCTCAGTTATCCGCTTTGCAGCAGGATGACTGCTGTGATATTTCATCTTCCTCGCAAAGGACTGTTGGACAGTCAATTGCTTGGTGGAAGTAGTACAAGTGGTCTTACGACTTCCCCTCTGGGATGACCATCGACTCCCAGCAGCAACAACAGCAGCGCCAGCAGCAGTAGGCGTTACACGCAAGGATTCATCGGAGGAATCCCAGGCAGGAGAGGAATCATCAGAATTGCCAGTGACATGGCCTGCAGGACTATTGGCATTCCTGGGGAAGGAGGAAATTGACACTGAGGGAGTTGGTGGGGTGGTTTGCGTGAGCTTGGTTACAAGAGGAAGGGATTTACTGGTCAGTGGACTGCTTCCGCTGTCGGCCCAAGTTTTTGAACTTGTCACTGACTTATTATGAATGCGCTGCAGGTGACGTATAAGGGAGGATGTTCCGAGGTGGTTAACGTCCTTACCCCTACTTATTACAGCTTGACAAAGGGAACACACGGCTTGACACCTGTTGTCCGCATTTCTGGTGAAATACTTCCACACCGAAGAGCTGATTTTTTTTGGTATTTTCACCAGGCATGTCAACGGCCATATTCCTCCCACGGACAACAGGTGTCTCCCCGGGTGCCTGACTTAAACAAACCACCTCACCATCAGAATCCTCCTGGTCAATTTCCTCCCCAGCGCCAGCAACACCCATATCCTCCTCATCCTGGTGTACTTCAACACTGACATCTTCAATCTGACTATCAGGAACTGGACTGCGGGTGCTCCTTCCATCACTTGCAGGGGGCGTGCAAATGGTGGAAGGCGCATGCTCTTCACGTCCAGTGTTGGGAAGGTCAGGCATCGCAACCGACACAATTGGAGTCGGACTCTCCTTGTGGATTTGGGATTTCGAAGAACGCACAGTTCTTTGCGGTGCTACTGCTTTTGCCAGCTTGAGTCTTTTTATTTTTCTAGCGAGAGGCTGAGTGCTTCCATCCTCATGTGAAGCTGAACCACTAGCCATGAACATAGGCCAGGGCCTCAGCCGTTCCTTGCCACTCCGTGTGGTAAATGGCATATTGGCAAGTTTACGCTTCTCCTCCGACAATTTTATTTTAGGTTTTGGAGTCCATTTTTTACTGATATTTGGTGTTTTGGATTTGACATGCTCTGTACTATGACATTGGGCATCGGCCTTGGCAGACGACGTTGCTGGCATTTCATCGTCTCGGCCATGACTAGTGGCAGCAGCTTCAGCACGAGGTGGAAGTGGATCTTGATCTTTCCCTAATTTTGGAACCTCAACATTTTTGTTCTCCATATTTTAATAGGCACAACTAAAAGGCACCTCAGGTAAACAATGGAGATGGATGGATACTAGTATACAATTATGGATGGACTGCCGAGTGCCGACACAGAGGTAGCTACAGCCGTGGACTACTGTACTGTGTCTGCTGCTAATATAGACTGGTTGATAAAGAGATGTAGTATGTATGTATAAAGAAGAAAGAAAAAAAAAACACGGGTAGGTGGTATACAATTATGGACGGACTGCCGAGTGCCGACACAGAGGTAGCTACAGCCGTGGACTACCGTACTGTACTGTGTCTGCTGCTAATATAGACTAGTTAATAAAGAGATGTAGTATGTATGTATAAAGAAGAAAGAAAAAAAAACCACGGGTAGGTGGTATACAATTATGGACGGACTGCCGAGTGCCGACACAGAGGTAGCTACAGTTGTGGACTACCGTACTGTACTGTGTCTGCTGCTAATATAGACTGGTTGATAAAGAGATGTAGTATGTATGTATAAAGAAGAAAGAAAAAAAAACCACGGGTAGGTGGTATACAATTATGGACGGACTGCCGAGTGCCGACACAGAGGTAGCTACAGCCGTGGACTACCGTACTGTACTGTGTCTGCTGCTAATATAGACTGGTTAATAAAGAGATGTGGTATGTATGTATAAAGAAGAAAGAAAAAAAAACCACGGGTAGGTGGTATACAATTATGGACGGACTGCCGAGTGCCGACACAGAGGTAGCTACAGCCGTGGACTACCGTACTGTACTGTGTCTGCTGCTAATATAGACTGGTTGATAAAGAGATGTAGTATGTATGTATAAAGAAGAAAGAAGAAAAACCCACGGGTAGGTGGTATACAATTATGGACGGACTGCCGAGTGCCGACACAGAGGTAGCTACAGCCGTGGACTACCGTACTGTACTGTGTCTGCTGCTAATATAGACTGGTTGATAAAGAGATGTAGTATGTATGTATAAAGAAGAAAGAAAAAAAAACCACGGGTAGGTGGTATACAATTATGGACGGACTGCCGAGTGCCGACACAGAGGTAGCTACAGCCGTGGACTACCGTACTGTACTGTGTCTGCTGCTAATATAGACTGGTTGATAATGAGATGTAGTATGTATGTATAAAGAAGAAAGAAAAAAAAACCACGGGTAGGTGGTATACAATTATGGATGGACTGCCGAGTGCCGACACAGAGGTAGCTACAGCCGTGGACTACTGTACTGTGTCTGCTGCTAATATAGACTGGTTGATAAAGAGATGTAGTATGTATGTATAAAGAAGAAAGAAAAAAAAACCACGGGTAGGTGGTATACAGTTATGGATGGACTGCCGAGTGCCGACACAGAGGTAGCTACAGCCGTGGACTACTGTACTGTGTCTGCTGCTAATATAGACTGGTTGATAAAGAGATGTAGTATGTATGTATAAAGAAGAAAGAAAAAAAAACCACGGGTAGGTGGTATACAATTATGGACGGACTGCCGAGTGCCGACACAGAGGGAGCTACAGCCGTGGACTACCGTACTGTACTGTGTCTGCTGCTAATATAGACTGGTTGATAATGAGATGTAGTATGTATGTATAAAGAAGAAAGAAAAAAAAACCACGGGTAGGTGGTATACAATTATGGATGGACTGCCGAGTGCCGACACAGAGGTAGCTACAGCCGTGGACTACTGTACTGTGTCTGCTGCTAATATAGACTGGTTGATAAAGAGATGTAGTATGTATGTATAAAGAAGAAAGAAAAAAAAACCACGGGTAGGTGGTATACAATTATGGACGGACTGCCGAGTGCCGACACAGAGGTAGCTACAGCCGTGGACTACTGTACTGTGTCTGCTGCTAATATAGACTGGTTGATAAAGAGATGTAGTATGTATGTATAAAGAAGAAAGAAAAAAAAACCACGGGTAGGTGGTATACAATTATGGACGGACTGCCGAGTGCCGACACAGAGGTAGCTACAGCCGTGGACTACTGTACTGTGTCTGCTGCTAATATAGACTGGTTGATAATGAGATGTAGTATGTATGTATAAAGAAGAAAGAAAAAAAAAACACGGGTAGGTGGTATACAATTATGGATGGACTGCCGAGTGCCGACACAGAGGTAGCTACAGCCATGAACTACCGTACTGTGTCTGCTGCGACTGGATGATAAATAATGATATAAAAAATATATATATATCACTACTGCAGCCGGACAGGTATATATTATATAATGACGGACCTGCTGGACACTGTCTGTCAGCAGAATGAGTTTTTTATAGAATAAAAAAAAAAACACCACACAAGTCACACGACGAGTGTTTAACTTTTTCAGGCAATCACAATATAGTATACTACTAACTATACTGGTGGTCAGTGTGGTCAGGTCACTGGTCAGTCACACTGGCAGTGGCACTCCTGCAGCAAAAGTGTGCACTGTTTAATTTTAATAATATGTACTCCTGGCTCCTGCTATAACCTATAACTGGCACTGCTCCCCAGTCTCCCCCACAATTATAAGCTGTGTGAGCACAGTCAGATATATACATAGATGATGCAGCACACTGGGCTGAGCAGTGCACACAGATATGGTATGTGACTGAGTCACTGTGTATCGTTTTTTTCAGGCAGAGAACGGATTATATTAAATAAAACTGCACTGTCTGGTGGTCACTGTGGTCAGTCACTACTAAACTCTGCACTCTCTACAGTACTCCTAAGCTCCAGTAAATCAAGTGTCTCTGTTTAAAATCAATCTCACTCTCTCTCTTCTAATCTAAATGGAGAGGACGCCAGCCACGTCCTCTCCCTATCAATCTCAATGCACGTGTGAAAATGGCGGCGACGCGCGGCTCCTTATATAGAATCCGAGTCTCGCGATAGAATCCGAGCCTCGCGAGAATCCGACAGCGTCATGATGACGTTCGGGCGCGCTCGGGTTAACCGAGCAAGGCGGGAAGATCCGAGTCGCTCGGACCCGTGAAAAAAAACATGAAGTTCGGGCGGGTTCGGATTCCGAGGAACCGAACCCGCTCATCTCTAGATTCTTATTTACTGCTGCCCTTGTTATACATACCAACAGATGTGGTGCATTCTGATACTACGATGAGTATCAATGCTTTCATGTGGACAATGCACACATGCTGCTAGGGACAGGTTGATGGTACCGGGACCCATCTTCCTGCCCCTAGTTGCATGTGTGCATTGCGCCCCTGGCACTGGTGACACTCAACACCGTAGTATCAGAATGCACCACATCTGTTGGTATATATAAAATTCCTGCTGCCCTGGTATATACTGCAATAGATCTGGTGCAGTATGATATACAGCGTTTTAGTGGAGCCGCTTTCAGGTGGACAGTGTACACATGCAACTTGGGTCAGGTTGATGGTGACTGGGAGTCTGAAGCTGGGCCTACCTGCATGTGTGCATTGTGCCCCTGAAAGCGCTGCCACTCAAAAAAAACACTGTATATCATACTGCACCATATTTATATTCAAAATTAAAATTTGAAGAGACATTAATATAAAGTTCTAGTGTTTGAAAAAGTTCAGCCATGTTGGCTGCATATTACTAAAATACTTATGTTTATATATAAATATATATATACAATTATTTTTTTGTTCAAAAGTGTATTCATGCACTTATATATTGCAGCAGATGTGGTGCATTGTGATACTACGGCTTTGAGTGGCACCGCAGGCAGGGGCACAATGCACACATGCAACTTGGTGCAGGTTGATGGAATCGGGAGCCCATCTTCCTACCCCAAGCTGCATGTGTGCATTGTGCCCCTGGCTGTGGTGCCACTCAACGCTGTAGTATAAGAATGCACTACATCTGCTGCTACTGTATATATAGCAATTTTTTTTTCATTTCATAAATGTAATGATGATGCACATGTGCTGCATCATGAAAACCATGGTTAAGAGTGGCACCGCTTTCAGGTGCACAATACACACATGCTGCTAGGGGCAGGTTGTTGGTTCCGGGGAACCTCAATCTGCACCTACCTTCATGTGTGTATTGACAGTCTGTAAATTTGCAATATTTTTCAAGACGCAAGCCACAGTGTCCGCTAAGAAGGTGGGCTTTGACTACTCCACCAGGCGGTTATAGGCAGTCTCTCTCTTCTGTTTGTTCAGTCACCCACAGGCACTCTTCCTCACGGTATAGTCTGAAATCATGTGCCACTATCACCATATCTCATACTGCACCAAATGCTACTATAAAGATACTGTTTGAAAAAGTTCAGCCATGTTGGCTGCATATTTATAAAAATTCTTATATTTATATATATATATATATATATATATATATATATGTCAATAAAAAAGCTGCGCATCAGACACACTTTCCTTTTTCACGTATCCAGTAGATTTTTAGAAAGTCCTGTGTCCCGTTTTTTATATACGATGTATGCTGCCGCTTCCTCCGTTTAGGAATTAGAGCCACTAATTCCAATGCACATGTAACGAAAGGAGAATGGAGGGCGCAGGTGTAAGTAAAAGGTTTACAATTCCATTTATTAAAAACAAATGCTCACATACATCTCAGTTTAAAATGGTGCGTTCCGTCCTTCATAGCAATCAAGCCCCGGAGCCGCTCTCTCCCACAACTGATCCTCCGTCTCTCTGTTAGGAATCACGGGCAGTCAGTCCTTCTTTCACCAGGAACAAGACCAGGGGGAAATCGGGCCCGATATCGCGTCAAATGCAATCGCACAAGTGTATGGGCACTATTACAGTGCCTTTCATAGGAAGATCCTTAATTGATTTTATTGATAGATAGATAAATAAATAAATAATAAATACATAATCGATAACCCCTTACAAGGTTATTGTGAAACAGTAAATACTGAAGAAAGGTCTGCATACGGGTGATTCTCCATGAAGAGGATTAACCATGGTGACTGTATGAGTGTCATGTGAAGTCACAGCCACATTACACAACATGTAGCTTTGTTGTGCGTTTCCTTCCTCATTCATGTTGGCAGCTTTGCAAGCAGCACAAACTGCGTACAATGCATTTTCCCCTGCCTTTTCCTGATATGACTCAGCAGCGGGGATAGAGCAGGAATACACTGGATCAGGAGCAGAAGCCTTTACCACCTCCTACCTTGTGTCAATAATGGGCATGAATAACTGCATTCAGCTTTTACTAGGTATATTTATTTTTCACATTTTTAGAGTTACATCTATAGAAATTGTGATAATAATAAAAAGAACGGTAATGTAGGAAGTGTTTCATGATTACTGCATTTTTTATTTTTATTTTTTTACATTACAGGCTGTACAGCAACCCAGGTTCTGTGGATTATTAGAGCTACACTAAAAAGGTCTACAGTCAATAGGTCTACCACTAATGGTCGACATGCATTAGGTCGACAGGGTCAAAAGGTCAACAAAGAATAGGTAGACAGTAGAAATGACGGCTATGTAGGGGACGGGGCAGAGCGGACTGCACAGGCTGGGACAATGTTTGCTGTTGTGAGGACCCTGCCTCATCCCCCATAGATGTTCTTCCCTGTGGAGGGGTTACGGCAGGCCTTGGAGGTACCCAGTGGCAGGGTGCAGGGGGAGCTGCGTGCCCTGGAAGCAGCCAGGGCCCCATAGCGGCTATAGCCCCTGTACCTGGAACGGCTCACAGGAATACCTACCTGGGAGATCAGGTCCCAAACTGTACACTTGCATTATTCATTATACATATGTTACCTCATACTACACACAGGGCCGGTTCTAGACCTTGTAGCGCCCAGGGCAAAAGTTTCCTAGGGGGCGAGGCTTCATAGGGAAGGGGCGTGGTCACAGTTATGACCCCTGTAGCGGTGCCCTCAGTAGTTATGCCCCAAGTAGCTGTGACCCCTGTAGCTGTGCCCGCAGTAGCTTTACCCCCAGTAGTTTTGTTCCCTGTAGTTGTGCCCCCTGTAGCTGTGCCCCCAGTAGCTGTTCACCCTAATAGCTGTGCCCTCAGTAGCTGTGTCCCCAGTAGTTGTGCCCCCTGTCGCTGTGTCCCCAGTAATTGTGCCCCCTGTAGCTGTGCCATCAGTAGCTGTTCACCCTAGTAGCTGTGCCCTCAGTAGTTTTGCCCCCATTAGTTGTGCCCCCAGTAGCTGTGCCCTCAGTAGCTGTGGCCCCAGTAGTTGTGCCCACTGTAGCTGTGCCCCCTGTAGTTGTGCCCACTGTAGCTGTGCCCCCAGTAGTTGTGCCCCCTGTAGCTGTGCCCTCAGTAGTTGTGCCCCCTGTATCTGTGCCCCCAGTAGCTGTGCCCCCTGTAGCTGTGCCCCCAGTAGTTTTGCCCCCAGTAGCTGTGCCCCCAGTAGTTTTGCCCCCAGTACTGTGACCTCAGTAGTTTTGCCACCTGTAGCTGTGGCCCCAATTCTGTGCCCCCTGTAGAGTTGTGCCCCTGTATTTATGCCCTTAGTAGCGCCGCTTAACAAAATTTAAAAAAAAATACTTACCAGCCCCGCTCCTGCTTCCCGACTGCTGCTGCCCTCCGTCTCCGGATGCCGACGCCGCTCCTTGGATCTATGGGAGAGACGTCATGACGTCTCTCCCATAGCACCGCACAGACACGAGAGGATAATTATGACCTCTAGCATCTGTGGCCGCTCTCACAATGTTGTGCGGTGTGCGATGATGTCAGGCGCACCGCGCGGCACCACTAGCGGCTCTTGCCACAGTGGCGGCGGCGGCCTCGGGACAGCGGCACCCTGGGCAAAGAGCCTGATTGTCCATGGCAAGAGCCGCTACTGACTACACAGGACTATGGTGTATTTTCTACAGTGCATTGCTGATATTAATTGGTACATTATCATGCATGCGCTAGCAGTGGGATGCAATCAATTTGCCGGCTGTCGGGATCTTGGCGGTCAGGATACCGACGCCAGAATACCAGCCTACAAAGTCGAATTCCTGGCGCACAGGGGCTATTCCCACTTGTGGGTGTCCACGACACCCATAGAATGAGATTAGGACCCGCAAGGGGACTCTTAGCGCTCGCCCCGCTGCCGACATTCTGTCAGGGGGATGCTGCTGTCGGGATCTTGACAGCCGGCATCTTGCCCGCCGGTAAATAGTATGTAACCCCTAGCAGTATTTACTATATATATTTCCTAAAAGGCCCAGACCATGTACTCTCTAATGGTCAGCCAAACCTCGGTGGCAGCTGGCCACATCCCCTTTGGAAACTGGCCACACTCCTAAACATGGGCAGCTACCACTGCATTCCCCGGTGGGTCCTTCATGCCCTAGTCCGACACTATTTCTGTTTTTAAACTTTGTCAAAGCCGCCGATGATCGTCAGCTTTGGAAAAAAGTATCCTTAGTAACTGTACTAGTAGGTTTATTGTCATGATAACCACACTAAAGTATTTAGGCATGGGGAAGAAAATAGAGCGAGCAGGGCGAAGAAGTCTTAGGGTTCAATCTTGAAGCCCCTTTAAGTACACGACTCGCAGAATTGTGCTTGTAGCCACATGGCGGTACTGTTAGTGCGGCATAGCATCACACTTACTCGCCCCCACAAAAACATCATAGGGAATAGTATTGACCCTCTAGACCAGGGGTGGGGAACCTTTTTTATACCAAGGGCCATTTGGATATTTATAAAATCCTTCGGGGGCCATACAAAAATTATTAACTTAATAATTAGCCTGCCCCCCCAGTAGTTATTCCCCCACTAGTTATGTCCCTTAGTGGTACTGGGTGCGCGTGCCAAAAAATGGGTGTAGCAAATTAAAATGGGACATGATACACATATGCCCACAATAGTGCAGTGCCAGATACACATATGCCAGTGCAGTGCCAGATACACATATGCCGCCACAGTGCCAGATACACATATGCCACCACAGTACCAGATATACAAATGCCCCACAGTGCCAGACACACAAATGCCCCACAGTGCCAGATACACAATGCCCCACAGTGCCAGATACACAAATGCCCCACAGTGCCAGATACACAAACGCCCCACAGTGCCAGATACAGATTGCCCCACAGTGCCAGATATACATTGCCCCACACATGTCCCCCCCACCCCACTGTGCTGCTCACCGCTGCTGCTGTATGTCAGGGGAGGGGAGGAGAGCGCAGCATACACCACTCCTGCCCCTTAGTGCTCTGTCCGGTGGCGGCGTGTGTCAAGGGTCAGGGCAGGGAGGAGAGCGCAACTATGTTGGACGGTGGCATGTAGGACCTCAGAGCTCACAGACTGGCAGTGGTGGCTCCTGATTAGCTGCCAGTCTGCGAGCTCTGATTGGCTCACGAACCAGTGGCTGGTTTGAGATCGTACCCGCCGCTGCCGCCGGACATATCTGCGCTCTCCTCAGTGCCCTGACAGCTGAGACACGCCGCCGCTCAGCTGACATACAGCAGCGGGTGGGCCGGAACAAATGGCTTTGCGAGCCTTATATTATTATTATTATTATCCTTTATTTATATGGCGCCACAAGGGTTCCGCAGCGCCCAATTACAGAGTACATAAACAAATAATCAAACAGGAAAACAGCAACTTACAGTTGACGACAATATAGGACAAGTACAGGGTAAATAAACATAGCTACATCAGCAGATGACACTGGAATAAGTATCAGGTGGCAGAAGACTGCTGGATTTGGTGCAGCTGAAGATTATTAAAGTAAGAAAAGGGTAAGCACATGAGGGAAGAGGGCCCTGCTCGTGAGAGCTTACATTCTGACCCGCGGGCCAGAGGTTCCCCGCCCCTGCTCTAGATGGAGGGGGGAGGGGCAGATAATGGTTTTGCCCAAGGGTATAACTACCATAAGTGCAGGGAATGCAGCTGCAGTGGGGCCCAGAGCTCAGCAGGGCCCACCTTCCCTGTCATGGTTACACATTATAGACATTTTTCACCACTGGTTGGTACTTAGGGACCCTTACAAACGTTTGCCTTGGGGCCTACAATATTTCTAGTTATGCCCTTGGACATTGTAATGTGATATTAAATAATAATCTTCATACTGTAATATAAACTGGGGCACTGTAATGTGGCACAATATGAAGTGGAGGTACTATAGTGTATGGCATAATATGAGCTGGGGACAATGTATGTCATAATGTGAATTGGGGGTACTGTGCCCTAAAATGTGACATAATGTGAAATGTGGCACTACTTCAGTTCATAAAATAAACTATAGCACTATTATGGTTCAGAAAATGAAGTAGCGCACTATTATGGGGAATAAAATTATCAATTGCTGCAGAAAGGTGTCTCTAGAAACATTGGACAAGGGCCTCTTCAAATTGCTGCTATGGGGCCCACAAAGTTCTGGCTACGCCCCTGGTTTTGCCTTTTAAATTATTGCTACTTTAAAACATTGGTCAGAATCGCATCAATGCCTGCATTTCCTAGTCTATTACATGTCCCCTTAAAGCTACATACTGTAGATCATTTGCCTGATGATGTGGATGATAGCTGGAAGTGTGAATAAGTTAATTAGCAGCAGTGTATTCTGAAATATAGAAAAACCATTCAGACACCGACAAATGTTTTCAGTAAAAATAACTCCTGCAAAGAATCAGTAGCTGTCTCATTAAAATACCAATGTGAATGTAGCCATACTTGATATCTACTTAAGAGTTAGCAAAACACAATTCAAATGGGGTTAGCAATTCATAGAGCGTAATCCATATACTTGAGTCTGTTTTTGAAGGTCTCTAAAATGTCGGCCTTTCTACTGTGAAAGACAGTGAGTTCCAGAGAGTAGCAGCCACAAAAGTTAAAAAATCTAATCCCCAAATGAATTAAGAGAGATCCTAGGAACTGCTGACAGTACTCCATCTGCAGAAGGACATAAGCGAATGGGAGTATAAGGAATCAGAAGCTCAGCTTCTTCAGGTACCTTGGACTCTGGTTGACTTTATTTAGAACTCTGAAAGTCAATAAGCTAATCTTGAAATAGATTCACCATATTACAAGCAGCCAGTGAAAGGTGTACAATAGGGGTGTAGTACGGTATGCCGGCGGCCGGGCTCCCGGCGACCAGCATACCGGCGCCGGGAGCCCGACCGCCGGCCTACCGACAGCGCGGCGAGCGCAAATGAGCCCCTTGCGGGCACCGTGGTGCGCTACGCTATTTATTCTCCCTCCAGGGAGGTCGTGGACCCCCACGAGGGAGAAAATCTGTCGGTATGCTGGCTGTCGGGATTCCGGCGCCGATGTACTGGGCGCCGGGATCCCGACAGTCGGCAACCAGAAGACCACCCGTACAATAGAGGTAGGCATTCAGTGGCATGCCAGCTTGCTATGGAACTTAACATCCCTTCATGCACTACCACAGTTTTAATTAGAGATGTGCACCAGAAATTTTTCGGGTTTTGTGTTTTGGTTTTGGATTCGGTTCTGTGGCCGTGTTTTGGATTCGGACGCGTTTTGGCAAAACCTCCCTTAAATTTTTTTGTCGGATTCGGGTGTGTTTTGGATTCTGTGTTTTTTTTCAAAAACCCCTCAAAAACAGCTTAAATCATAGAATTTGGGGGTAATTTTGATCCTATAGTATTATTAACCTCAATAACCATAATTTCCACTAATTTCCAGTCTATTCTGAACACCTCACACCTCACAATACTATTTTTAGTCCTAAAATTTGCACCGCAGGCGGCACAAACACCTAGCCCATCTAGGAGTGGCACTGCAGTGTCAGACAAGATGGCACTTAAAAAATTGGCCCCAAACAGCACATGATGCAAAGAAAAGAGAAAAAGAGGTGCACTGTGGTCACTGGACGGCTAAACTAAGCGACACATACACCTCAATATCACAGGAATTATTTGTTCTAATCAATGGTATTGTTGGTCCAAATCACTGGAAGAAAATGACAAAATCACAGGAATTATTTGTTCTAATCAATGGTATTATTGGTCCAAATCACTGGAAGAAAATGACAAAATCACAGGAATTATTCGTTCTAATCAATGGTATTATTGGTCCAAATCACTGGAAGAAAATGACAAAATCACAGGAATTATTAATTCTAATCGATGGTATTATTGGTCCAAATCACTGGAAGAAAATGACAAAATCACAGGAATTATTTATTCTAATCAATGGTATTATTGGTCCAAATCACTGGAAGAAAATGACAAAATCACAGGAATTATTCATTCTAATCAATGGTATTATTGGTCCAAATCACTGGAAGAAAATGACAAAATCACAGGAATTATTCGTTCTAATCAATGGTATTATTGGTCCAAATCACTGGAAGAAAATGACAAAATCACAGGAATCATTTGGCAAGATCACTGTAATTAATATTTAATTATAAATAACTGATATTAATTGGTAAAATCACGCTATCGCCTGCCTAGTGAAGTGGAATCTAGATGGGATTTTGTACTGGGGACACAATAACTTCATCAATTGTCTAAATCCCAATGCACTAATGGTGGAAATGGGCGCACGTCTAACAGCGCACTGATTATACTGAGAGTTGATTATACTGATCAATCACTGATTATACTGAGCACTGATTTTACTGAGCACTGATGATACTACGGAGAACTGACACTGAGCAGTGAGAACAGCACTGGACTATTGTACTGTAGTATACTGGTCACCACAATGCTGCACTGTACTACTATATATACTGCTCACAACAATGCAGCACAGATATGAATACTTGAAGTAACACTGAGCTGCAGGATTCAGCAATGGCCTACTGTACTGTACAACTATATACTGTTGGTCACCAAAATGCTGCACTGTACTACTATATATATACTGCTCACAACAATGCAGCACAGATATGGAATGGATACTTGAAGTGACACGGAGCTGCAAGATACAGCAATGGCCTACTGTACTGTACAACTATATACTGTTGGTCACCAAAATGCTGCACTATACTACTATATATATATACTGCTCACAACAATGCAGCACAGATATGGATACATGAAGTGACACGGAGCTGCAAGATACAGCAATGGCCTACTGTACTGTACTACTATACTGGTGGTCACCAAAATGCTGCACTGTACTACTATATATACTGCTCACAACAATGCAGCACAGATATGGAATGGATACTTGAAGTGACACGGAGCTGCAAGATACAGCAATGGCCTACTGTACTGTACAACTATATACTGTTGGTCACCAAAATGCTGCACTGTACTACTATATATATATATACTGCTCACAACAATGCAGCACAGATATGGAATGGATACTTGAAGTGACACGGGGCTGCAAGATACAGCAATGGCCTACTGTACTGTACAACTACAGGTTGAGTATCCCTTATCCAAAATGCTTGGGACCAGAAGTATTTTGGATATGGGATTTTTCCGTAGTTTGGAATAATTGCATACCATAATGAGATATCATGGTGATGGGACCTAAATCTAAGCACAGAATGCATTTATGTTACATATACACCTTATACACACAGCCTGAAGGTAATTTTAGCCAATATTTTTTATAACTTTGTGCATTAAACAAAGTGTCTACATTCACACAATTCATTTATGTTCCATATACACCTTATACACACAGCCTAAAGGTCATTTAATACAATATTTTAATAACTTTGTGTATTAAACATAGCTTGTGTACATTGAGCCATCAAAAAACAAAGTTTTCACTATCTCACTCTCACTCAAAAAAGTCCGTATTTCGGAATATTCCGTATTTCGGAATATTTGGATATGGGATACTCAACCTGTATATACTGTTAGTCACCAAAATGCTGCACTGTACTACTATATATATACTGCTCACAACAATGCAGCACAGATATGGAATGGATACTTGAAGTGACATGGAGCTGCAAGATACAGCAATGGCCTACTGTACTGTACAACTATATACTGTTGGTCACCAAAATGCTGCACTGTACTACTATATATACTGCTCACAACAATGCAGCACAGATATGGATACTTGAAGTAACACTGAGCTGCAAGATACAGCAATGGCCTACTGTACTGTACAACTATATACTGTTGGTCACCAAAATGCTGCACTGTACTACTATATATATATATACTGCTCACAACAATGCAGCACAGATATGGAATGGATACTTGAAGTGACACGGAGCTACAAGATACAGCAATGGCCTACTGTACTGTACTATACTGGTGGTCACCAAAATGCTGCACTGTACTACTATATAGTATACTGGTCACACAATAATGCAGCAGATGTTGAGCACTGATCAGGATACTGTCTAGAACTGAGTCTGACACGGAGCTGCAAGATACAGCAATGGCCTACTGTACTGTACTACTATTATATACTGGTGGTCCCCACAATGCAGCACACTGAGCACAGATATTTTTAGCACACTGAGCACAGATATGGAGCTTTTCAGGGAGAGAACGTAGCCACGTCCTCTCAGTTCAATCTCCAATGCACAAGTGAAAATGGTGGCAACGCGCGGCTCTTTATATGGAATACGAATCTTGCGAGAATCCGACAGCGGGATGATGACGTTCGGCCTCGTTTGGGTTAACCGAGCAAGGCGGGAAGATCTGAGGCTGCCTCGGACCCGTGAAAAACACGTGAAGTTCGGGGGGGTTCAGATCTCGATGAACCGAACCCGTTCATCTCTAGTTTTAATACTACTAAAACTGAGGTAAGATATGCTGGGATGTGTAGTTCCAACTGGAGTGCCACAGGTTGCCTACCCCTGCTGTAGAGAATGGGTGTTATGTGTCAGGAACCGTGCTGATTAGTCAACAGCCTGGCTACTGCATTTTGTAACTGCTGCAAACATGGCATTTCTATTGGGGGTCATTCCGAGTTGATCGCTCGCTAGCAACTTTTTGCAGCGCTGCGATCAGATAGTCGCCGCCTATGGGGGAGTGTATTTTTGCTTTGCAAGTGTGCAAATGCTTTTGCAGCCTACGGCACAAAAAAAGTTTTTTCCAGTTTCTGAGTAGCTCTGGACTTACTCAGCCGCTGCGATCACTTCAGTCTTTTTGGTCCCCGGAATAG
This sequence comes from Pseudophryne corroboree, assembly GCF_028390025.1. Lineage (NCBI taxonomy): Eukaryota > Metazoa > Chordata > Amphibia > Anura > Myobatrachidae > Pseudophryne > Pseudophryne corroboree. The sequence goes on along the minus strand of NC_086447.1, from coordinate 773,028,010 downwards.
ACGTCAGACACCCGCCCTGCAAACGCTTGGACACGCCTGCATTTTTCTAAACACTCCCAGAAGACGGTCAGTTGACACCCCCAAACGCCCTCTTTCTGTCAATCACCTTGCGATCGGCTGTGTGAATGGATCTTCGTTAAATTCATCGCCCAGCACCGATCTTCTTTGTACCCATACGACACGCCTGCGCATTGCGGTGCATACGCATGCGCAGTTTTGCAGAGATTTAACCTGATCGCAGCGCTGCAAAAAGTTGCTAGCGAGCGATCAACTTGGAATGACCCCCATTGTTTGGAATGTAATACTAGTGTCATTTCCTATCCATCTACTGCTTGTCATTGGGGGTGATTCAGACATGATCGTAGATGTGCTAAAAATAGCACATCTACGATCAGTTTCTCTGACAGTTTCTCTTTCGCACCCGCCAAGTAGCTTCCTACCTGCGCAGCCTAGCTGTGCTTGCAAGCGGCTACCTGCCGTGTTCTGGGTTGCATCGGCTGCATGTGACGTCACACAGCCACAGCGGCCCGCCCACGCCCGGACACGACTGCGTTGTCCGGACAGCACCCCCCCAATGTTGTTCTAACACCATTGGTACGCCCCCTCCCGTCTCGCGACCGCCTCTGCCTGTCAATCAGGAAGAGGCGATCGCACCAGTAAGATGCGAAAGCATAAAGGGCTTCAGAGTGCGATCGCTGTTGCAGTATCGATCGCCTCTGAATTAGGCTCATAGGGGGTTATTCCGAGTTGATCGAAGCTGTGCTAAATTTAGCACAGCTACGATCATCTTCCCTGAAATGCGGGGGGACGCCCAGCACAGGGCTAGTCCGCCCCGCATGTCAGTCCCCCCCCTTCCCCCGCACAAATACAAAAGCATCGCTCAGCGGCGATGCCTTTGTATTTGAGGAGTAACTCCCGGCCAGCGCAGCTCCTGCGGCGGGCTGGGAGTTAATTGTCGCTGACGCTGGCCGCAGCGGCTGCGTGACATGTCACGCAGCCGCCACGGCCCGCCCCCCCAATGGTCCGGCCACGCCTGCGTTGGCCGGACCGATCCCCGTAAACGTTCAGCCCCCTCCCGCCCAGCGACAGCCTCTGTCTCAGTGGCGATCGCTAGACAACGAAAGCTGCCATGCGCAGTTCCGACCAGATCGCTGCGCTGCGACAAACTGCAGCGAGAGATCGTGTCAGAATGACCCCCATAGTCTTTAAATTCTGCTCTTAGATAGTTTTAAATTGGCCATAAAATGGGTAGCTTATTTAGAAACAGATTTCTATGAAGCATTTATATGCTTCAGCAGTTTTCCTGCATTCCCTAATTCCTGCATTAGCAGTTTTAAAAGCTGCCTGAGAGAGAAAGCTGCTTGTATGACACTACCTAGACAACATCTATTCATTTGAACAGTGTTTTGAAAAGAATTTATGCTTTTTCCCAGAGGAAACCGAGAAATGCCTGTATCAGCAGCTTACACTAAACTAGACACAGGGCCGGTTCTGCCGCTCTGTGCGCCCCGGGCGCCAATAGGGGGCGTGGTTTCGTACAGGGGGCGTGGTCTTTTACGCCCCCTGTACAGACTGGTATGATGTGCGGTGCGCGATGACGTCATCGCGCACCGCACAGCATTGGTCCTCTCCACGAAGGGAAACTAGACGCGTACGCGTCTAGTTTCCCTTCACAGCGGCAGCGGCCAGCGGCAGCAGGGGGGCAGCGGGCAGCGGGGGGCACACAGCAGCAGCGGATCTTGCCCTGGTGCGGCGCCCTCCAGATGGCGCCCTGCGCCCTCCGGAAGGCGGCGCCCCGGGCAAAAGTCCTGCTTGCCCGTGGCAAGATCCGCTACTGACTAGACAAACTACAGCGGTAACAAAACTGACATTAAAATGGGTTCACTGAACTTTAGCATTGCTTATACAGAGTGGAACAATAAGAAGTGTCAGTGCATAGTGAAAATGTAACCAATATAACTGCACTAAAATGTATTGTATGTATAATACCACTCACTTTTGCTTGGTAAGTGGGCTGCTCGGGGCAGGTGGTGGCTGGCTCCAGATCCGCCACTCTACTGGGTGGCCCGGGACCATAATTTGGTTTTCTGCAGCCTCCCAGTCGTTCCTGGGTAGCAGGCAAGTATGCAGCAGGGACAGGCCCCTAATGACCCCCCTGTCCCTGATTGTGATCATTAATACATTCTCGTGATCCTTCAGTTTATATTGCCATGTTAAGTGGCAAGATTAAATTTTAATTAACCCAATAATTAAGAAGAATGGCCCATAGTATCATAGGACAGTATGGAAGATATAAGCTGTGGTGCTAGGAAGCGGATAACAAACCGCCAGTCGGGATCCTGGCAGTCACAATACTGACACCGGAATCCCGACAAGCAGTGAATGCAACCACTGGAATACCATCGACACAGGCTATTCTCTCCCATAGAGGGAGAATATAACCTGTGGTGAGTGCAGCTTTCTAACGCTCACCCAGCTGCCGGCATAATGGTGTCCGGGATGCCGCTGTTGGTATACTGATGGCCGTCATCCCGGCTGCCGGTATATCATAGTGAATCCGTGGTGCTCACTGCATCTACAGTATGCCACCAGTAGTAGTGCCCCTTATGTCCCCAGGAGTGATGCCCCTTATGAAGTGCCCCCTTTACAATGACCTCATTAGTAGTGCCCCCATTAGTAATGCCCTTAATGGTAATGTCGCCTGTAGTAATGCCCCCAGTCATTTAGCACCCTGTAGTTTAGCCACAGTAGTTATGCCCCCAGTAGTTTAGCCCCCAGTGGTAATGCCCCTGCAGTTATGACCCCAGTAGTTTACCCCCACTTTAGTTTAGCCTCCCAGTGGTAATGCCCCCAGTAGTTTAGCCCCTGTAGTTCAGTCCTCATGTAGTTTGCCCCATGTAGTTTAGCCACCCAGTAGTAATGCCCCAGTAGTTTAGCCCCTTTAGTTTAGCCCTATGTAGTTTGCCCCAAGTAGTAATGCCCCCTGTAGTTATGCCCCCAGTAGTAATGTGCCCCTGTAGTTATGCCCCCAGTAGTAATGCCCCCCTGTAGTAATGCCCCCAGTAGTTTAGCCCCTGTAGTTTTGCCCCAGTAGTAATGCCCCTGTAGTAATGCCCCCAGTAGTAATGAGCCCCTGTAGTTATGCCCCCAGTAGTAATGCGCCCCTGTAGTTTGCCCCCAGTAGCTTGCCCCATGTAGTTTAGCCCTACGTAGTTTGCCCCCAGTAGTAATGCCCCCAGTAGTTTAGACCCTTGTAGTTTAGCCCCCAGTAGTAATGTCCCCTTGTAATTTAGCCCGCCTGTAGTAATGTACCCAGTAGTTTGCCCCCACTAGTAATGACCCCAGTAGTAATGCGCCCCTGTAGTTTGTCCCCAGTTTTTTGCCCCCTTGCAGTTTGCCCCCAGTAGCTTGCCCCCTTGTAGTTTGCCCCCTTGTAGTCCGTCCCCAGTAGCTAGCCCCCTGTAGCTTGCCTCCAGTGGTTAGCCCCCTGTAGCTTGCCCCCAGTAGTTTGGCCCCCTGTAGCTTGCCCCAGTAGTTTGGCCCCCTGTAGCTTGCCCCCAGTAGTTTGGCCCCCTGTAGCTTGCCCCAGTAGTTTGGCCCCCTGTAGCTTGCCCCCAGTAGTTTGGCCCCCTATAGCTTGCCCCCAGTAGTTTGGCCCCCTGTAGCTTGTCCCAGTAGTTTGGCCCCCTGTAGCTTGTCCCAGTAGTTTGGGCCCCTGTAGCTTGCCCCCAGTAGTTTGGCTCCTTGCAGTTTGCCCCCAGTAGCTTGCCCCTAGTAGCTTTCCCCCTTGTAGTTTGCCCCCTTGTAGTTTGCCCCCTTGTAGTTTGCCCCCAGTAGTTAGCCCCCAGTAGATTGCCCCCAGTGGTTAGCCACCTGTAGCTTGCCCCCAGTAGTTTGGCCCACTGTAACTTGCCCCCAGTAGTTTGGCCCCCTATAGCTTGCCCCAGTAGTTTGGCCCCCTGTAGCTTGCCCCTAGTCATTTGCCCCCAGTAGTTTGGTCCTCTGTAGCTTGCCCCAGTAGTTTGGCCCCCTGTAGCTTGCCCTAGTAGTTTGGCCCCCTGTAGCTTGCCCCCAGTAGTTTGCCCCCAGTAGTTAGCCCCCTGTAGCTTGCCCCCAGTAGATTGCCCCCAGTGGTTAGCCACCTGTAGCTTGCCCCCAGTAGTTTGGCTCCTTGCAGTTTGCCCCAGTAGCTTGCCCCTAGTATCTTGCCCCCTTGTAGTTTGCCCCCTTGTAGTCTGCCCCCAGTAGTTAGCCCCATGTAGATTGCCCCCAGTAGATTGCCCCCAGTGGTTAGCCACCTGTATCTTGCCCCCAGTAGTTTGGCCCACTGTAGCTTGCCCCTAGTCATTTGCCCCCAGTAGTTTGGCCCCCTGTAGCTTGCCCCAGTAGTTTGGCCCCCTGTAGCTTGCCCTAGTAGTTTGGCCCCCTGTAGCTTGCCCCCAGTAGTTTGCCCCCTTGTAGTCTGCCCCCAGTAGTTAGCCCCCTGTAGCTTGCCCCCAGTAGTTTGGCTCCTTGCAGTTTGCCCCAGTAGCTTGCCCCTATTAGCTTGCCCCCTTGTAGTTTGCCCCCTTGTAGTTTGCCCCCTTGTAGTCTGCCCCCAGTAGTTAGCCCCCTGTAGCTTGCCCCAGTAGAATGCCCCCAGTGGTTAGCCACCTGTAGCTTGCCCCCAGTAGTTTGGCCCACTGTAGCTTGCCCCCAGTAGTTTGGCCCCCTGTAGCTTGCCCCAGTAGTTTGGCCCCCTGTAGCTTGCCCCTAGTAGTTTGCCCCCAGTAGTTTGGCCCCCTGTAGCTTGCCCCAGCAGCTTGCCCTAGTAGTTTGCCCCCCCCGTAGCTTGCCCCCAGTAGTTTGCCCCCAGTGGTTAGCCCCCTGTAGCTTGCCCCCAGTAGATTGCCCCCCCCCCCGTGGTTAGCCCCTGTAGCTTGCCCCAGTAGTTTAGCCCCCTGTAGCTTGCCCCCAGTAGTTTGGCCCCCTGTAGCTTGCCCCAGTAGTTTGGCCCCCTGTAGCTTGCCCCAGTAGTTTGGCCCCCTGTAGCTTGCCCCAGTAGTTTGGCCCCCTGTAGCTTGCCCCCAGTAGTTTGCCCCCAGTAGTTAGCCCCATGTAGCTTGCCCCCAGTAGATTGCCCCCAGTGGTTAGCCACCTGTAGCTTGCCCCCAGTAGTTTGGCTCCTTGCAGTTTGCCCCAGTAGCTTGCCCCTAGTAGCTTGCCCCCTTGTAGTTTGCCCCCTTGTAGTCTGCCCCCAGTAGTTAGCCCCCAGTAGATTGCCCCCAGCAGATTGCCCCCAGTGGTTAGCCACCTGTAGCTTGCCCCCAGTAGTTTGGCCCACTGTAGCTTGCCCCCAGTAGTTTGGTCCCCTGTAGCTTGCCCCAGTAGTTTGGTCCCCTGTAGCTTGCCCCTAGTCATTTGACCCCAGTAGTTTGGCCCCCTGTAGCTTGCCCCAGTAGTTTGGCCCCCTGTAGCTTGCCCTAGTAGTTTGGCCCCCTGTAGCTTGCCCCCAGTAGTTTGTCCCCTTGTAGTCCGCCCCCAGTAGTTAGCCCCCTGTAGCTTGCCCCCAGTAGATTGCCCCCAGTGGTTAGCCACCTGTAGCTTGCCCCCAGTAGTTTGGCTCCTTGCAGTTTGCCCCAGTAGCTTGCCCCTAGTAGCTTGCCCCCTTGTAGTTTGCCCCCTTGTAGTTTGCCCCCTTGTAGTCTGCCCCCAGTAGTTAGCCCCCTGTAGCTTGCCCCCAGTGGTTAGCCACCTGTAGCTTGCCCCCAGTAGTTTGGCCCACTGTAGCTTGCCCCCAGTAGTTTGGCCCCCTGTAGCTTGCCCCAGTAGTTTGGCCCCCTGTAGCTTGCCCCTAGTAGTTTGCCCCCAGTAGTTTGGCCCCCTGTAGCTTGCCCCAGTAGCTTGCCCAAGTAGTTTGGCCCCCCGTAGCTTGCCCCCAGTGGTTAACCCCCTGTAGCTTGCCCCCAGTAGATTGCCCCCCGTGGTTAGCCCCCTGTAGCTTGCCCCAGTAGTTTAGCCCCCTGTAGCTTGCCCCCAGTAGTTTGGCCCCCTGTAGCTTGCCCCAGTAGTTTGCCCCCCTGTAGATTGCCCCCAGTAGATGCGCTGTACAGTCACACATGTTTAAAAAAAAAAAAAAATCATACTTACTAAGCCCTGCTCCCGCGTGACCGCTGTGATCCTCCTGGCGTCTGATCCCCGGCACTATGAGAGAGACATCATGACGTCTCTCTCATAGCACGCACTGACAGAGCCGGGAGCCAGAAGCCGGAGCTCAGTACTGAGCTCCTGCCGCCGGCTTCCGCTGTGCAGGGAGAGCCGGGTGCCACTGATAACACAATCTCAGCAGGCGCCCAGCATTTCCCTGTGCGGCGCCGGCACACATCGGGTGAGGTAAGCCGCACAGGGCAGTTCCGCCCCGTTCCAGCTCACTTTATAACCCCTGCTTATACCTTCCAAACATTTGTAAAAGTAATAGGAATAGTTTTGCCTCTTTTACAAACTATCTAATAACATGAATGTAGTGAGTTGCTTATATGTGTCAAGTATGTATGTCAAACAGAACTACAATGGTCTGAAAAAGACTAATTAGTTCCAGTGGGACTGATGGCTTAATCACAAGTCGGCTGCAACTGCAATCACATTAAGTGCATGGAACTAAGGGCCTTATTCAGCATCACACGCTGGTGTAATACGATGCATTTGGCCGCATTTTGGCCCAGGCTGCACATGCAGGGACCGTTCTGCGCGTACGTGGGCCGGCCAATGCGATCGCATTGCATTGATGTGAATACCTCTGCTTGATTGACAGGCCAAGGTGTTCGCATTGCAGCTTTGCGGTGGCGGGGCTGGTAAAACGAGGGCAGGTTTGCACTGTTTCCAGGGCAGTCATGTGACATCGGCCACTGCAACTCAGAAAATTACAGCGGCCCGACTGCATTTGCGCAGGCAGGGGGCTTCCCTTATTCAGGGATCTGAATGCCATTGAATGGCGATTGCATTTCTGGCCGCCATTAGCATGCTGGGTGGCCCCCAACATGCGATTCTAGCCAGTAGCAAAACTGCAACTGAAGCTGAATCAGGTTCTAAGGGTCTTATTCAGTATGGATCGCGCAAACTGATGATTTTGTGCTCACTAATGCCTCTGCCTAATTGACAGGCGGAGGCGTTCGCGGGGTGGTTGGGGGCGGCGATGCGGCATTGCGGGGGTGGTTTTGCGGAAACAGGGCAGGGCGGCCATGTGACGTCACACACAGCCACTGTGACGGAAAACATGGCTGCCCTGCGCCTGCCTTCGCAGCCAGGGGGCATCCCTAATTCAGCAATGTGATCGCAATTGAATTGTGATCGCATCGCTGGCGTGCATTTGCATGCTGGGTGGCCTTGCCCTGTGCTCATTTTAGCATATGACCAAAGGACCTTATTCAGCTTCAGCCGCAGTTTTTACTAATCTAGCAAAATTGTAACTAACTTAGCAAAACCGCATATGATAACATGCTTTGGGGACACCCAGCACAGGGCAAGGCCGCCCAGCATGCTAAATACCGCCAGCGATGCAATCGCAACTCAATTCCGATCCCACTGCAGACCCGGCAAGATAGTGTAGCCCCCTGCATACACACGCAGCCGCCCCGAAAACCACCCGTGTTTCCATCGCCCACGCCATGCTGTGCTGCTGCCCCCGCGAATGCCTATGCCTGTCAATGAGGCAGAGGTGTTCGCATCACTGTGATGCGATCGCATCTCCCAAGCTGTGAACGAGATTATTCAGATAGTGTAATTGCTACGTATGTAGGGCCCATAAGTCCTGCGCTGCGCAGAGACTGCACAAACTGATTTTTGTGCAGCTCTGCAACAGAAGCAATAGCACACTTGCACATCGCTTTTCCCCTCCGCCTGTAGGCGGCGACTATCTGATCGCAGGGCAGCAAAAAACGCAGCCCTGCGATCAGGTCTGAATTAGGCCTAATATATGAAGAAATGGCCAAGGCTCAACTGGTTTCAACACGCCCAATATTTATAACAGAATGGTACAATTAAGAATCTCTAGTTCTCCCTGTAAACCCAGCCAAATGTACAGCTACTATTGTACAAGGATACAAATGTTTTACCGGCAGACGGTATGCCAGCTGTCACTATACCGGCAGCGGCATCCCGTCTGCCGGAATCCCAGCAGTGATTTCCCTCGTGGACTCGCTGTGTTCGCCGCGCTTTGGGCATAATGGCCCTCATTCCGAGTTCTTCGCTCGCTAGCTGCTTTTAGCAGCATTGCACACGCTAGGCCGCCGCCCATTGGGAGTGTATCTTATCTTAGCAGAATAGCAAACGAAAGATTAGCAGAACTGCTAATAAATAATTCCCTGCCGTTTCTGAGTAGCTCCAGACCCACTCCTAGATTGCGATCACCTCAGTCCGTTTAGTTCCTGGTTTGACGTCACAAACACGCCCTGCGTTCGGCCAGCCACTCCCCCGTTTCTCCAGACACTCCTGCGTTTTTCCCTGACACACCGGCATTTTTTAGCACACTCCCGGAAAACGCTCAGTTACCACCCAGAAACGCCCCTTTCCTGTCAATCATTCACCAATCAGCAGTGCGACTGAAAAGCGCCGCAGGATCCACAGCAAATCTACTAAGTTTTTAGTTAAATAAGTAAGCGTATGCGCCCTGCGTGCCTTGCGCATGCGCATTTAGCAACAAATCGCAGCATAGCGAAAATCGGCAACGAGCGAACGACTCGGAATGACCCCCAATGTCTCGCTTCGCTCGCCACAGGTTATATTCCCACTCGGTTGGTGGCGTGGACCCACCAACCGATTGGGAATAACCTGCGGTGGTCGGGATTCTTGCTGTCGGCATTTCACCGACTGTTGGGATTCCAGCGTCGGTCTCCTGATCGCGTTTGACAGTTGGTATTTTAACTGCATCCCATTGTACAGTGTCGCAGTTTCACATTCATTCTCATACTGTATGCACCTACTGTGTTTTTTAATCCCCGTTAATTCTAAGTAAAGTTTTAGAGAAATTGGTGTTAAATAGCTTTTGCAGAGAGAGAGAGAGCTACATTCCTGGCTGTTTACATTAATCCTCTAGGTGAGAGGTTATCATTCACTCTGCATTAGGGGAAGGTGCCAGCAGCACACAATCCACCTACTATGTTAAGCTACATTATCTTTCCTATATAATATGTGTACTTTTGATTCAATTTATTTTTTTATTCCCATCTCCATATAATGTTTTTATCTGTAAGACTAGTGGGGCCTAAATCATCATCATCAGAGGCCGGACGTTGCGGCGGTGTGTACATAATTATCAAAGCAGTTCTATATTGTTCTGGTGCAGGGACAGCTGCTCCGAAAAGTAGATGTCCCAGCGATCAGCATCACTGCTACCAGTGCCCAGTTATAAATGCGTGTCCTGAGGTCACGTATGCACACTGCAATAGGTCAAGCTGTGCAATGGCAGCGAAAGGGACACAACGAATACCGCAACCCTAAACTTTCTTCCTATTGGAAGGACCATGGCTCTGAGAACCAGCTCCACCTGAAGATGGCATTGAAAACTATTGTGCCCCTAATATGGAGCCTGTTACATAAAATTAGTGATGTGCACCGGACATTTTTCGGGTTTTGTGTTTTGGTTTTGGATTCGGTTCCGCGGCCGTGTTTTGGATTCGGACGCGTTTTGGCAAAACCTCATCGAAAAAATTTTGTCGGATTCGGGTGTGTTTTGGATTCGGGTGTTTATTTCAAAAAACCCTAAAAAACAGCTTAAATCATAGAATTTGGGGGTCATTTTGATCCCATAGTATTATTAACCTCAATAACCATAATTTCCACTCAGTCTATTCTGAACACCTCACACCTCACAATATTATTTTTAGTCCTAAAATTTGCACAGAGGTCGCTGGATGGCTAAGCTAAGCGACACAAGTGGCCGACACAAACACCTGGCCCATCTAGGAGTGGCACTGCAGTGTCAGGCAGGATGGCCCTTCCAAAAAATACTCCCCAAACAGCACATGATGCAAAGAAAAAAAGAGGCGCACCAAGGTCACTGAGTGACTAAGATAAGCGACACAAGTGGCCGACACAAACACCTGGCCCATCTAGGAGTGGCACTGCAGTGTCAGACAGGATGGCACTTCAAAAAAATTGTCCCCAAACAGCACATGATGCAAAGAAAAAAAGAGGCGCACCAAGGTCGCTGTGTGACTAAGCTAAGCGACACAAGTGGCCGACACAAACACCTGGCCCATCTAGGAGTGGCACTGCAGTGTCAGACAGGATGGCACTTCAAAAAAATTGTCCCCAAACAGCACATGATGCAAAGAAAAAAAGAGGCGCACCAAGGTCGCTGTGTGACTAAGCTAAGCGACACAAGTGGCCGACACAAACACCTGGCCCATCTAGGAGTGGCACTGCAGTGTCAGACAGGATGGCACTTCAAAAAAAATTGTCCCCAAACAGCACATGATGCAAAGAAAAAAAGAGGCGCACCACAGGTATAGAATGTAGATGGATAGTATACTTAATGACGACACAGAGGTAGGTACAGCAGTGGCCTTCCGTACCGTACTGCTATATATAGTATACTGGTGGTCACTGTGTCAGCAAACTGCAAAACTAAAATGCACCACAGGTATAGAATGTAGATGGATAGTTTACTTAATGACGACACAGAGGTAGGTACAGCAGTGGCCTTCCGTACTGCTATATATAGTATACTGGTGGTCACTGTGTCAGCAAACTGCAAAACTAAAATGCACCACAGGTATAGAATGTAGATGGATAGTATACTTAATGACGACACAGAGGTAGGTACAGCAGTGGCCTACCGTACTGCTATATATAGTATACTGGTGGTCACTGTGTCAGCAAACTGCAAAACTAAAATGCACCACAGGTATAGAATGTAGATGGATAGTATACTTAATGACGACACAGAGGTAGGTACAGCAGTGGCCTTCCGTACCGTACTGCTATATATAGTATACTGGTGGTCACTGTGTCAGCAAACTGCAAAACTAAAATGCACCACAGGTATAGAATGTAGATGGATAGTATACTTAATGACGATACAGAGGTAGGTACAGCAGTGGCCTTCCGTACCGTACTGCTATATATAGTATACTGGTGGTCACTGTGTCAGCAAACTGCAAAACTAAAATGCACCACAGGTATAGAATGTAGATGGATAGTATACTTAATGACGACACAGAGGTAGGTACAGCAGTGGCCTTCCGTACTGCTATATATAGTATACTGGTGGTCACTTTGTCAGCAAACTGCAAAACTAAAATGCACCACAGGTATAGAATGTAGATGGATAGTATACTTAATGACGACACAGAGGTAGGTACAGCAGTGGCCTTCCGTACTGCTATATATAGTATACTGGTGGTCACTGTGTCAGCAAACTGCAAAACTAAAATGCACCACAGGTATAGAATGTAGATGGATAGTATACTTAATGACGACACAGAGGTAGGTACAGCAGTGGCCTTCCGTACCGTACTGCTGTATATAGTATACTGGTGGTCACTGTGTCAGCAAACTGCAAAACTAAAATGCACCACAGGTATAGAATGTAGATGGATAGTATACTTAATGACGACACAGAGGTAGGTACAGCAGTGGCCTTCCGTACCGTACTGCTATATATACTGGTGGTCACTGTGTCAGCAAACTGCACAACTGAAATGCACCACAGGTATAGAATCTAGATGGATAGTATACTTAATGACGACACAGAGGTAGGTACAGCAGTGATCTACTGTACCGTAATGCTATATATTATATACTGGTGGTCACTGGTCTGTAAAACTCTGCACTGTACTCCTCCTATATAATATTATACTGGTGGTCCCCAGTCCCCACAATAAAGCAGCACACTGAGCACAGATATGGAGTGTTTTTCAGGCAGACAACGTATACTGGTGGTCACTGTCAGCAAAACTCTGCACTGTACTCCTGCTATATAATACAGCTGCTCCCCAGTCCCCACAATTAAGCAGTGTGAGCACAGATATATGCAGCACACTGAGCACAGATATGGAGCGTTTTTTTCAGGCAGAGAACGGATAACTGGTGGTCACTGATCAGCAAAACTCTGCACTGTACTCCTCCTATATTATACAGCTGCTCCCCAGCCCTCCCCACAATTAAGCAATAGTGCACAATCAAGTTCAACAATAACGGAGAGGACGCCAGCCACGTCCTCTCCCTAACATTTCCAATGCACGAGTGAAAATGGCGGCGACGCGCGGCTGCTTATATAGAATCCGAATCTCGTGAGAATCCGACAGCGGGATGATGACGTTCGGGCGCGCTCGGGTTAACCGAGCCATACGGGAGAATTCGAGTATACCTCGGACCCGTGTAAAATGGGTGAAGTTCGGGGGGGTTCGGTTTCCGAGAAACCGAACCCGCTCATCACTACATAAAATATGTGTAAACTAGCATTTCCGCATGTGTATCAGGCCCATTAGTGATGGTAATTAGATCCCTAAGTCATAGACCGCAGTACCCAAAAGGCAATTTAGACTGATGCCTAGAATGTAAAACTGCTAGGCATCAGTCACTTAGGTGGAGATGTATCAAACCTTCTAAATAGGACAAATGCAGACATTTCCCAAAGCAACCAATCAGTTCCTACAGTAGCTATCATTTATCTAGTAAATTCTATAAAATAATTGGTAGAATCTCATTGGTTGCTATAGGCAATGATACATCTCCCATGGCAGGATTGAAATGTATTTCTAGAATTTGTTTTTTCACTGTTACACACAAAGCTGGCGCTCCCCATTATCATACCTGACGATGATTATTCGTGGCATTACATCAGTTCCCCAAGCCGTCTGGATGCACCCAACGCTGTGCTCCCGTCAGCCACTGTTTGTTTTCACGTACGCATCCTGCTGCCGCCATCAGTTGATTGCTTTCCACCCAATCCTGTACCTGATTTCTGCATGACTTCAGCAGCCTATCAGTAGCTACAGTGGCCTATATAAACCTCTCCCTGACCACTGCCCCTACAGTAGCCTGTCTTGCTGGCTCCCACAGAGTGCTGTCTAGCTACCTAAGACTCCAGAGAGCTATATCTGTTGCTGTGCATACTCACAGCACTAGTCACCATAGCTTTGTGCTCTCCTCATATTCCAGTGTGCTCCATTTGCTGCTATGTGGGCTCTCACTGCCAGTCACTACAGCTGGACACTCTCCATAGTTTCCAGTGTGCTTCATTTGTTCCTGTGCACACTCTCCCCACCAGTCACAACAGCTGGGCACTGTCCATAGTTTCCAGTGTGCTTCATTTGTTGCTGTGCACTCCCCACGCCAGTCACCATAACTGGGCACTCTCTTCAAATTTTAGTGTGCTCCATTTTCTATTGTGTACATTCCAGCATCAGTCACCTTAATTGGGCACTCTCCTCAGATTCCAGTCTGCTCCATTTGCTGTTGCTCTACTGATGGAGGTCTGAAAATACATGTTGGACATAAAGGGGAGCACTTGAGAAATGGGAGAGCACCACTGTCACATGGTAGTAAATATGTGTATAATGTGTAATAAAACCACACAAAACACGCTTGAGGTTGCAATTAATAATTATCTTCATGAATAATTCCATCTGTAATGTGTATTGAAGGATTATACTTCACACTGTTATTTTTATATGCATTACTTATCTTGTGGTAATGCCACTTTGGTGCTGATACTGTATAACGTGATACTGCAAGCAGGAATTACCAGCTATTGACACAGCGCTTCTGGTGTTCAAATGGAAATGGGGAGCTTGTTCCTGTGGAAGGGAGGTTGTTTCTAAACAGCATTATGTCTACAATGAGGTATACTGAAGTCACTATCATGCAAGAGCAGCACAATGCAGTACACTTCTTTTTTTAGAAAAAATGATAATAATATTTCCTGCTAATCTAAAACTGGCCATACACCTAAAGATTTATTGTCCAATCTGGCTGGATGGAATAAAAATCTGGTAATGTGTGGGAGCAAATAAACATTTGCTCGGGAATGCCAGAAAAGTGACAAAAATAGTCAGTAAGACAAATTGATTAAATCCATTTGATTTAACCAGGCCTGGCTAGCCTGTGGCTCTCCAGCTGTTGTAAAACTAGAAGTCCCATCATTCCTTGCCACAGTTTTGCTACTGGGATGTGTAGTTTCACAACATCTGGAGAGCCACAGGTTAGCCAGGCCTGGATTTAACCAATTTGTCTGAATTACTGTTTTTGTAACTTTTCCGGCATTTCGAAGAATATGGTCAATTCTCATTTGCTTCCATATTACCAGATGTTCGTTCCAACCAGCCAGACGGGACAATAAATCATTTAGCCCACATGATTCTTTCTTGATGGTACAGTATATCTAATATTGATATAAATGTCTGTCACATATATTTATGAGATAACAAATTCAGGAGCCAATGTGCAGAGACATACAATACAAATTAAGTGAGCGATATAAAAATGAATCACTTACCTATATAAAGGGTTTCTTCAAAGTGGGCAGATGAAGGTCAGGACACAGGCACATTCCTATACACAGTCCAGAACAGAAAGAGTTATGGGATATTGTGCCCGAATCAGATTTGTAAGTGAAGCAAAAAACAAAAGCAAGTAAAGCTAGGTACACACTGTCCGATTTTTTGGATCAGGACGATTATTCGTCTAGAGGAAGGTCACAATATCTGTGCTACACACTTTATTTAATTTTTTTAAAATAAGCCAATTTTTTCAAGAAATTGACCGATGGGAAAAAATAGGATTTTGGTTACCTACCGGTAAATCCTTTTCTCGTAGGCCGTAGTGGATGCTGGGGTCCACATTAGTACCATGGGGTATAGACGGGTCCACCAGGAGCCATTGGCACTTTAAGAGTTTGAGTGTGTGGGCTGGCTCCTCCCTCTATGCCCCTCCTACCAGACTCAGTCTAGAAACTGTGCCCGAGGAGACGGACATCTTCGAGAGAAGGATTTAACACAGATAGTGGTGAGATTCATACCAGCTCACACATACAAGGCACATCAAGCTAACTAGCTTGAACTACTCAGCAACTGCTGAAACATTACTTACCAAGTAACAATGCAGTACATAACTAAACAAAGTTGTACTGAACCAGATAACGGTTGAAGGAAAACAAAGCGATGGACGGGTGCCCAGCATTCACTACGGGCTACGAGAAAAGGATTTACCAGTAGGTAACCAAAATCCTCTTTTCTCTTACGTCCTAGAGGATGCTGGCGTCCACATTAGTACCATGGGGATGTACCAAAGCTCCCAGAATGGGAGGGAGAGCGAGGAGGCTCCTGCAGAACTGATTGACTGAACTTCAGATCATCAGAGGCCAAAGTATTGAACTTGTAAAACTTTGCAAACGTGTTCGACCCAGGCCAAGTTGCAGCTCAGCAAAATTGCAATGCCGAGCCCCCCCGGGCAGCAGCCCAGGAAGACCCCACCTTACGAGTAGAGTGGACCTTAACAGATTTTGGACACGGCAATTCTGCCGTAGAATAAGCGTGCTATTTAGTGAACCTAATCCAGTGAGAGATCGTCTGCTTAGAAGCAGGACACCCAATTTTCTTGACATCATACAGAACAAACAGAGAGTCCGACTTTCTGTGATGAGAAGTTCTCTTCACATATATCTTCAGAGCCCTCACAACATCCAATGACTTTGATGTAATTGAGGAGTCAGTAGCTACTGGCACCACAATAGGTTGGTTGATATGAGATGCTGACACAACCTTCGGAAGGAACTGCTGACATGTCCTAAGCTCAGCTCTATCTTCGTGGAAGATCAAGTAAAGGCTTTTACAGGATAAAGCCCCCAATTCTGACACACGTATAGCAGAAGCTAAGGCCAACAACGTGACAGCCTTCCATGTAAGAAATTTTACCTCAACCTCCTGTGGAGGCTCAAACCAATCTGACTGGAGGAACTGCAACACCACATTAAGGTCCCAAGGCGCCGTAGGCGGTACAAAGGGAGGTTGGATGTGCAGAACTCCCTTCAAAAAAGTCTGAACCTCAGGGAGGGCAGCCAATTGTTTCTGGAAGAAAATGGATAGGGCCGAAATCTGGACCTTCACAGATCCCAACATCAGTCCCATATCCACACCTGCTTGCAGGAAGAGGATAAAACATCTGAGTTGAAACTCCACCGTAGGAAACTTCTTGGATTCACACTAAGAGACATATTTCTTCCAAATACGATGGTAATGCTTAGACGTTACCCCTTTCCTAGCCTGTATCAGGGTAGGAATGACCTTCTTCGAAATGCCCTTCCGAGCAAGTATCAGGCGCTAAACTTCCATGCCGTCAAACGTAGCAGCGGTAAGTCTTGATAGGCGAACGGCCCCTGCTGCAGCAGGTCCTCCCAAAGAGCAAGAGGCCTTGGCTCTTCCTGAAAGAAATTCAGAAGGTCCGCGTAGCAAGCCCACCTTGGCCAGTCTGGAGCAATGAGGATCGCTTGAACTCTTGTTCTCCTTACGAGCTTTAGAACTCTTGGAATGAGTGGAAGTGGTGGAAACACGTACACCGACTGGAACACCCACGGAGACACCAGGGCGTCCACTGCCACTGCTTGTGGGTCCCTCGACCTGGAACAATAGCGCCGGAGCTTCTTGTTGAGACGAGAGGCCATCATGTCTATTTGGGGTAACCCCCAAAGGTCTGTTATTTCCTTGAACACCTCCGGATGGAGACCCCACTCCCCTGGATGGAGATCGTGTCTGCTGCGGAAGTCTGCTTCCCAGTTGTCCACTCCCGGAATGAAGATTGTTGAGAGTGCCAACACGTGTCTTTCTGCCCAGAGGATGATTCGTGTCACCTCCGACATTGCAGCTCTGCTCTTCGTTCCGCCTTGTCGGTTTATGTAGGTTGCTGTCGTTACATTGTCCGACTGCACTTGAATGGCCCGATTTCTTAGAAGGTGGGCTGCCTGAAGAAGACCGTTGTAGAAGGCTTTTAGTTCCAGGATGTTGATGGGCAGGCTGGCTTCCAGACTTGACCACCTCCCTTGGAATGTTACTCCTTGAGTGACTGCTCTCCAGCTCCGAAGGCTCGCATCCGTGGTTAGAAGGACCCATTCCTGAATCCCGAACCTGCGGCCCTCCAGAAGGTGAGGTAATTGTAGCCACCAGAGGAGCGAAATCCTGGCCTTCGGCGACAGACGTATTCTCTGGTGCATGTGGAGATGAGATCCTGACCACTAGTCCAGGAGATCCAGTTGGAAGGCCCAAGCGTGGAACCTCCTGTACTGGAGAGCCTCATAAAAGGCCGCCATCTTTCCCAACAGGCGAATGCATTGATGAACCGACACCCGGGCTGGCTTCAGGACATCCCGGACCATAGCTTGTATCACCAATGCCTTTTTCTGCGGAAGAAACATCCTCTGCACTTCAGTGTCTAGGATCATTCCCAGAAAGGACAACCTCTGGGTTGGTTCCAAATGTGACTTTGGAAGGTTCAGAATCCAACCGTGGATCTTGAGGAGGCGGGTTGTGAGAACAATGGACTGCAGCAGCTTCTCCTTGGACGATGCCTTTATCAGCAGATCATCCAGATATGTAATGATGTTCACCCCTTGTTTTCGGAGGAGAACTATCATCTCTGCCATCAGGAGAGGCTGAATGGCAGGGCCTGGAACTGGAATGACAGTCCAGTAATGCAAAACAGAGATAAGCCTGATACAGCAGCCAGATCGGAATGTGGAGGTACGCATCCTTGATATCCAGGGATACCAGGAATTCCCCCTCTTCCAGACCTGATATCACCGCCCTGAGAGACTCGATCTTGAACTTGAACTCCTTTAGAAAGGGGTTTAATGATTTTAGGTTCAGAATGGGCCTGACCGAACCATCCGGTTTCGGTACCACAAAAAGGTTCGAATAGTAACCTGTGGTTTGTGAATGAGGAGGAACTGGCACAATGACTTGTGCCTCCACCAACTTTTGGACAGCTTCTTGTAGGACAGTGCTGTCTGCCAGCAGAGCTGGCAAGCCTAATTTGAAAAAACGATGAGGAGGGTGACTTTGAAATTCCAGCCTGTATCCCTGGGATACAATATCTATCACCCAGGGATCCAGGCCGGACGATACCCAGACGTGACTGAATTGTCTGAGTCTTGCTCCCACTGGCCCCACCTCCAGGCCGCGTGGTCCACCGTCATGCGGAGGACATTGGCATACCTGAAGCAGGCTTTTGTTCCTGGGAACCTGCCACAGATTCTTCAGCTATGCAAGGGGGTGGCGGCATGCTGCTGGGGCGAGCGTTTCCCTGCGGCGGAGAACGATCAGACCCCTCTGGAGCTCAGTGTCCAGTCATCGGAGACAGTGGCTCAGACCCCGCAGGGCGGACACTGCCCCCCCCCCCCCCCCCCCCTCAGTCCCTCGCTGCAGGGAGGCTGTTGCCAGCAGCCTCACTGTAAAATAATAAACTCTAAAAAAAACTTACCACCAGGAAAACTCAGGAGAGCTCCCCTAGCTGTGACCGGCTCCTCCGGGCACATTTTCTAAACTGAGTCTGGTAGGAGGGGCATAGAGGGAGGAGCCAGCCCACAATCTCAAACTCTTAAAGTGCCAATGGCTCCTGGTGGAGCCGTCTATACCCCATGGTGCTTATGTGGACCACAACATCCTCTAGGATGTAAGAGAAAATAGTTTTACCCATACACTACCCGATTTTTACACCTGAATATATAGTCAGATTATTGAGAATGAACACACAATGGCCTATATCAGTAGATTGTAACCGAGATTTTCGGTCCTGCCCGACAGATTGGACAATCTAACTGTCATGTTTGTGTGTACGAGTTATTGCTGAAACGATCATTCATGCACACTATACCAGTGTTTCCCAAACTTTCTTGAATCGTGCATGGAGACACAGAGTATCACCATTTTTTCCTGGCACCCCTAGGATAAAAAAAATGTATTGATAAATTTGGGGGGGGACAAAATAAATTAAGTAAACTGTGCTTATAAGTAAATAGTGCTTATCCTTACATACTGTACCTCCCAACACGAGGTCAGGAGGAACAAAAAGCTCTGTTCCTGGACTTCCCTCTTAATTTATTTTTGCCATCACCTGTGATGAAACACCTTTCTTATCAATGAAATAGTTCAACACATGTGATGTCAATGATAAATAAAGAGAGAAGTCCAGGAATAGGGCATGTTGTCCCTCCTAGAATAGGTCGTGTTGGGAGGCATGTCCTTAGGTTCAGTTATGTGGTGGTGTACAGTTGTGCTTCTGATTGTCCACATTTTATGATTCGCAGCCATTAGCACTGGTTTTGCCTATCACTTTTACCATAAATAATTTGATTTGGTCCTGGACCCAGAGATTTGTGCTGAGCGTTCTAGCACAGGACGCTCAGCACACATCTCACTCGCTCCTACACACAGCGTAATGTGTGCTGAGCGAGGGGGGGGGGAGCGATCTAACTAGATTTGTCATGCATGCATGCCAAATCTAGAGTCAGCGATGGCGACGACGCGTGGGGCCGCGCATAGCCATCGCTATGGTCATACACAAGGAGTGATCCGTGTTTAATTTCTAAGCAATCTAGTCAGATTGCTCACAATTTAGGCACGGATTTCTCTGTGTGTACCCCCCTTTAGCTCCACAGTTCACCTGGGAAAAACCATGTTGCACTGCAGGTGGGGCAGATGTAACATGTGCAGATAGATTACGATATGGGTGGGATGTGTCCAGACTCCAAACTGAAATCTAAATTGCAGTGTAAAAATAAAGCTGTCTAGAGTGTTTGGCGCCCTCCTACAAAATATGTCCTCTTGACATGCCTCCTTAAGTTACAATGCTTCTTTTTTTGAAATGTGCAAACTTAAGGTGACAGAAAGCACTTTAGCTTCAGATTTCCATCTGCTACAAAATTTAGAATGACCTCCTTTCACCCCAGGGGTGGTCAAGGTTTCCCCCTAGAGAACAGATTTAGGGGGTCATTCCGACCTGATCGCACGCTAGGATTTTTTGCTGCGTTGCGATCAGGTCACAACTACGCATGCATATGCACCACAATGCGCAGGTGCATCGTACGGGTTCAAAGCGGATCACTGCTGAGCGATGGAGCAGATCGCAATGAGACTGACAGGAAGAGGTCGTTTGTGGGTGGCAACTGACCGTTTTCTGGGGGTGTTTGGAAAAACGCAGGCATGTCCAAGCGTTTGCAGGGCGGGTGTCTGACGTCAATTCCAGACAAGAACAGGCTACAGTGATCGCAGCGGCCAAGTAAGTTCTGAGCTACTCAGAAACTGCACAAAACTTTTTTGTACCGCTCGGCTGCACATGCGTTCGCACACTTGCAAAGCAAACATACACTC
Organism: Pseudophryne corroboree; assembly: GCF_028390025.1. Taxonomy (NCBI): domain Eukaryota; kingdom Metazoa; phylum Chordata; class Amphibia; order Anura; family Myobatrachidae; genus Pseudophryne; species Pseudophryne corroboree. The sequence continues at coordinate 773,007,671 of NC_086447.1, read as the reverse complement.
TCCTATAGGCGGCGCTTATCTGTTCGCAGTAGGGATGTACATCGATGGTCGATGTTTGGCAATCATCAATGTTTTTCTTTCTATGTTAGTGACTTTACCATTCAGTGGTGTCATTCCGATGTTTGTCACCATCGAATTGTAATGATTCAATGGGGTTCCAATGGTTTGCTGTTTCTTTAATTCCTGACAGCTGCAGTGTCCCTGGCTCCTTCCTTGCTGCTGTGTGTCTGCTTCAGGGCATCTTGGGTTCGTTGGAGGCTGTCTCTGTGACTTTCCGTCTGCCCCAGATGTGCCTGCTCTGATCCCTCCCCTCCCTAGGCTGCTGCTAGGCAACAGGGCACAAATCAAGCTCTGATTGGCTCTCTGAGGGAGTGAGAAACAATCAGAGTGCATCCCTCGCCCCTGCAGCTGCAGCAGCCAGCTACACAGCTCATGATGAGGTTGTCATTGTTGAGAAAAGTTAACCACTAGTAAAAACCCTGTGCTGGGAGTCGGGATCGGAAGACACTGTCCTCCTGACGGGTGTGGATCATTAGATCGACAGTGTCTAGGTCGACAATGTTTAGGTCGACCACTATAGGTCGACAGTCACTAGGTCGACAGGGTTTGAAGGTCGACCTAGTGACTGTCGACCTATAGTGGTCGACCTAAACATTTGAAGGTCGACAGGGTTCTAGGTCGACATGTTCTAGGTCGACAGGTCAAAAGGTTGCCATGAGTTTTTCATGTTTTTTTGGTGACGTTTTCTTTGTACAGTGATCGGGAAGCCCAATTAGTGCACCGTGTCCCCTCGCATGGCTCGCTTCATTCGCCATGCTTCGGGCAAGGTGCCTCGCTCCGCTACCGCTGCGCTCGGCACAGGTTATCGTTCCAATCGTAGTCCACGTGTGTCGTTAAGTATTAAAAAGTAAAAAAAAAGAAAAAAACTCATGTCGACCTTTTGACCTGTCAACCTAGAACATGTCAACCTAGAAACCCTGTCGACTTTGAAAACATGTCGACCAAGTGACTTTCGACCTATAGTGGTCAACCTTAACAGTGTCGACCTAGACACTGTCGATCTTCAGACTGGATCCCCATCCTGACTCCTAGCATGTCACACATGTCTGAGTGTGCTGTTGTCAGTGCCGTTTCTTGCGGCGTGCGAGCCGTGCAATCGCACGGTGCGCTCGCAGCGGCACTTCTCTGGCTCTCTGGCTCCCTGCTTTCCCCTCCTCCCGAGTACTCCGCTCGGGGGGGGGGGCGGAATTTCGCGCAATGACGCGGTTGCGTCGTGACGTCATGACACAACCGCGTCATTGCGCAAAACTCCGCCCCCGCGAGCGGAGTGCTCGGCATATGTGTCACGCATGCAGGGGGTCGGGTGAGCAGTACCTTCCGGTGAGGCGAGCACTCACTGTATTCCACTGTGTGGTTTGTGGACTACATTTCCCATAATGCTCTGCCCTTGATTCCTCCTGTGTGTGCATCATGGGAAATGTAGTCCAGGGAGACAGTGCTGACAGTGCAGGGACACTACGAACTGGCTGATGCCTCTCTCCCTCTCTCTCCACGCACCCCTCTCTCTCCCCATGACTCTCTCTCTCCCCCTATGCCCCCACACTCTCTCACTCCCCTTGCCCTCCTCTCTCTCCCTCCCAATGCCTATCTCTCCCCTTGCCTCCTTTTTTCTCCCTCTCCCAATGCTCCCATCTCTCTCCTCATGGCTCTCTCTCTCCATCTGTCACTCTTGTGTGTGTGTGTGTGTGTGTGTGTGTGTGTGTGTGTGTGTGTGTGTGTGTGTGTGTGTGTGTGTGTGTGTGTGTAAAAGAGCCGTTTCTTGTGGCGGGCGAGACGTGCATTCGCACGGGGCGCCCGCCTCGGCTCTTGGTGGCTCAGTTTGTGCTCCCCCTCCTCCCCATCATTACTACTCCGCTTGGGGGGCGGCGTTTCATGTAATGACGCATTTGCATCGTGACGTCACGACGCAAACGCGTCATTACATGAAACTCCGCCCCCGAGCAGAGTACTGATGACGGGGAGGAAGGGGAGCCAGGACAAGGCGGGCAAGCCAAGAGGAGGGAGAGGCGTGCCGAAGAGCGGGAAGCGGGATGGAAAAGGACCTCTGGCCGGCGGATGCCGCTGCAAACGTAAGTGTAACACCCTCTCTCTTTTTTCTCTCTCTCTCTCTCTCTCTCTCTCTCTCTCTCTCTCTCTTTGTAGAAGGGGACTCTGCCTGCTATAATGTGTAAAATAGGGACTCTTTCCTGCTGGCTGTTGTGGTCCAGTCCGACTCTGGCAACTGTGAGACATCCTGCAGCGAGCTGCTCCACCTCCGACTCCTCCCACTGCTGACAGACGCTCTGTCTAACTCCACCCCCTCCTCGGCCGTGTGGTTATATTCCATATAACAGCATCAGTTACAATTCCGGGCCCTGCCCCTAACCCCGCCCCCTGTCAGCTTCGCTGAAGGGGTATTGCACATGCGCAAATTTTTTTTTTGCATATGCACATATCATATAATAGTTTTTTCCATCTAATACTTTTGATGTGATGGTTAGTTACCATCGCATCAAACGTTTCGATGGTGGATGCCCAGCCATCATTTGATGGTTGGCGTCCGATGTCCATCCCTAGTTCGCACTTCGCAGTGCTGCAAAAAAATAGTTAGAAAGCAATCAACTCAGAATAACAAACCCCCAGTTGGCTTTCTCCAGAAACAAAGTGCCCCATAAAGGCATAAACTCCAAACAACAGAATAGTAAAAGAGAAAAAATAAAGAAAGAAACACTGGGGCTAGTTTAAATCACACACCATTAAAATTAGGGAGACAATATATATATATATATATATATATATATATAGCAACACTCACTTTCCCAGCGAATTGGAAAAAGCAGAACAAGCCAGCACTCACGGTTTGATGAAAACTTGTAGAAGATTTATTCCATGTTAAAGCGACAAATGCAGGTACAGGACAATAGGCACAGCCCGACAGCGTGGCGAGCGCAAATGAGACCCTTGCGGGCTCGCTGTGCTCGCCACGCTATTTATTCTCCCTCCAGGGGGGTCGTGGACCCCCACAAGGGAGAATATGTGTCGGTATGCCGGGTGTCGGGATTCCGGCACCGGTATACTGTGCGCCGGGATCCCGACATTCGACAACCAGAAGACCACCCATTCTAATTACTATGAATTGATTCCTGTATTGCAACTACACAAAAAAGTGCACACATTTCATCATTTACAATCATTATGCATTACAAGCAATATTATTTGCATATGCAAATTATTTTACCCATGATGCATTAATTATAAATGATGTCATGTCTTTTTCTGCGTAGTTGACATACAGGAATCAGTGCATAGCTCTGCTGTGAGATGAAGGGAGCTGTTCTGCAGTCGGAAAGAATCAAAGAGGGAGGAAAGAAGACCTCTCAAAGAAAAGAAGGAAGAGGAAGAAGCCCTGGCAGAACAAAGAAGAGAAGGTTCTGCTGGCCAGGGCAGACCAGTGAATGAAGCAAGAAGCTTTAGAGACAAACTCTCCCAGCACCACGATAGGTGGCCATCGGTGGGTTATCCATTGATGGTCACCATCGATGGTACCTTGATGGTAGGGATGGCCATCAGTGTGGTTGCCACCAATAATTACCATCAATGGCAATAAGGAAAGTAACCATTGATGGCTGCCAACTATGCAGTGGATAACCATCAATAGTTCCCACTATTGATGGTCATCCCTGTTTTTTAACTGACTGGCACATCAGAATACAGGGGTGGGGCTTCACATGTGTCAGGGGCGGGGCTATCCTCCGTGTCCCGGCATCACATTAAAAAAATATATAATATTTGGTTATACCTTTCCATCGATGGAGGGAAACCATCTGGTTTTCCCCCATCAATGGCAAAAGTATTCTATATCGGCTATAAACCATTGATGATTTTTAATCATCAATGGTCAATGGCTAATCCTACTTGAGGGTGTAAAACCACCTGGAAGGGATCCATCAATGATTTTACTGATCGATGGTCATCCCTGCATTGCTGTGCAAAGAAATGCGGGCCAATCAGAGCCCAGGGGCATGGCTTTGCGGGTGTCAGGGGGCAGGGTTAAGCTCCGTACCCTGACACTTTGAGGAAAAAAATAAAAAAACAATTCAACAGCACTGAGCTATCGATGGCGGGGAAACCATATGGTTCTCCCCCCATTGATGGTAAAAGCAGGGGTTAAAGTGGGCCGGAACGGGGTGGAACTACGTTCCATCAGTTATATTGCCTCTGCCGGCAGAGACACAGGCTGCCTGTTTGAAGGAGACCGTCATCGTTCGCACTGCACAGAGATAGAGCTGTCCGCCGTTGAGCCTCCCACATCAATAGAGGCGGCGAGCAGGCAGGACAGAGTAGTCAGCGCCTCTCCTAACCCCGCCTCCGCCATTTCTCCTCTGGCATTGATGATAATTAAAATCAGATGACGCAGTGACATCATCGTCATGTGTCTATTTGTGATGCCGCTGGAAGAGGAGCCCGTCAGCTTCTTGAGAAGAGGGACACATCACAGGACCCACACAGACAGCTTGCAAGTCATGGAAGAGGAGGGCTGAGTAGGATGGTACCAGAGAGGTAAGACAGACCTCTGTGGTCAGACTTGGACTGGCCCACAGGGGTACAGGGGAAACCACCGGTGGGCCCCACTGCCTGGGGCCCCCACCTCCTGCTCTAAGGATCAGGTTCCAGACTATACACTTGAATTATACATTATACATATGTTACCTTATACTGGACTATGGTGTATTTTCTACAGTGCATTGCTGTTATTAATTTGTTATTAATCTGGTACATTATCATGCATGCAGCAGCTAAATTTACTGTATATATTTATGAAGGGGCCCAGACATTACACTCTAATAGTTAGTCAAACCATTGAGGTGCAGACTGTCCACACCCCTAACATGGGCCCCTACCACTGCATTACCCCGGTGGGCCCTACATGCCCCAGTCTGACACTGTCTGGGGGGGGAGGCTGCATGGAAGGCTGCATGAGTGGGGGCCTCACCTATGCTGTTTAGAGACCAGAATGATATATTGTCAAGGTATTCTAATTCTTAATTGCAGAAAATATATTAATTTGAAACTTATGGGTCAAAGTTGCAAACTAAACACTTATTCAGAATGTGCACAGAAAATGTCATGTTTGATTGTACAGTTGGATAAAAGTTTTATATGCACTGAAAGTGGGCAGAAAGTGGTGCTTGTTAAATTTCTCTATACAAATTGCTTTCTGCCAGTAGCATGAGAAAACTATCCTAACATGGGGGAATCACATGAGGTGAGATAAGTTGCATTGTGGAGAGGACCTGCATGAATGGAGATAAGCTGTGTAAGGAAAGGGAGGGGAGGGGTGGGGGATTGTGGACTTATATGAGAGGAAAGAAATCTGATGTGGGAGATAAATCTGTGCGAGGGAATAATCTATGTTGGGGGGGAAGAGCTGTGTGAGGTATAGTGTAAGATGTGTCCGGGAGAAAAGCTGCATGAGGGATAAGCTATGTCAGGGGGAGGAGCTGTGTAAAGAAAAGCTGTCTTAGGGGGAAGGGCTACCTGCGGGAATGTTGTGTCAGGAGGAAGAGCTGCGTGAGATAAGCTATGTTGGGAGGAAAAGCTGTGTGAGATACAGTATAAGATGTGTCAGGACGAAGAGATGCGTGAGGGAATGCTGTATCAAGGGGAAGAGCTGCGTTAGTGATAAGATATGTTGGGAGGATGAGCTGCGTGAGGGAAAGCTGTCTTAGGGGGAAGAGCTGCTTAAGGTATAACGTGTCAGGATGAAGAGCTGCTTGAGGTAAAACGCGTCAAGAGGAAGAGCTGCATGAGGGATTGATGTGTGAGGGGGAAAAGCTGTGTAAGGGAATGCTGTGTCGGGGAAGAGCTCCGTGAGGGAATGCTGTATCAAGGAGAAGAGCTGCGTGAGGGAAAGCTGTCTTAGGGGGAAGAGCTATTTGACGTATAAGATGTGTCAGGGGGAAGTGCTGCGTGAAGGATAAGATGTGTCAGGGGAAGAGCTGCGTGAGGGTTAAGATGTGCATAAGGTGAATTACCACTGTGGGCACTTCATAAGGTGCACTACCACTGTGGGCACTGCATAAGGTGCACTACCACTGTGGGCACTGCATAAGGTGCACTACCACTGTGGGCACTGCATAAGGTGCACTACCACTGTGGTCACTGTATAAGGGGGGTTGTAGTAGGGTATGCCGGCGGCCAGGCTTCCGGTGGCTAGCATACCGGCGCCAGAATCCCGACCGCTGGCATACTGACAGCTGGGCGAGTGCAAATGAGCCCCTTGCGGGCTCGCTGCGCTCACCACACTGCGGGCACGGTGGTGCGCTACGCACGCCACACTATCTATTCTCCCTCCAGGGGGGTCGTGTTACTGTGTATAATACACCTGCATTACTGTACAATATATCACACACACAGATGTCACATAGCGCCACAGACACATGCTGACACCTATATGTACACTGTCATACACATGCTGACATCTATACGTACACTGTCATACACGCACTGACACCTATACATACACTGACATACACACTTACACCTATATGTACACTGATATATGCACACTGACACCTATTCATAATAACATACACATGCTAACACCTATATGTACACTGATATCTATATGGACACCGACATACACACACCTACACCTATACATACACCAACATACACAGAATTACATTAGCATGCTGACACCTATACTGTACGTATACTGACATACACACGCTGACACCTGTACGTACACTGACATACACACACTAATCATCTATACATACACCGACATACACATGCTGACACCTGTACATACTGTACACTAGCATACACACACCTACAACTATACATACACCGACATATACACACTTACATCTATACATACACACGTTGACACCTATACATACACCAACATACAGTACACACGCTGACACCTCTACATGCATTGACACCTATGCATACACTGACATACACACGCTACATACATTGACACCTATATATGCAGTGACATAGCAGTATGGATGGTGTTATGGTTAGCATAACTGCATCACAGCACTGAGGTCCTCGGTTCGATTCCCACCATCGCTGTAACTATGTATATATGGTTCACGTATACAGTATATGGTTTTCTTATGAACATTCAGCACTGTGAAGATCTTCCCAGACTCAGAAATAAATGGAAAGGTAGATATGGGTATATTACCTGAAGAAGCATGGAACAGTGCATTGGCTTTACCAAAAATCTCAACTAACTCAATTAGATTTCAACAGATACAATTATTTATTTTACATAGGACATATCTTACGCCGGTGAGACTTAAGAGAATGGCAGTTAGAAGTTCTGATGTGTGTCCAAAATGTAAGGAAGCTGTAGGAACATTCTGGTACCTTCTTTGGGAGTGTTTGGTGGTTAAAAAATTCTGGGATAAAGTGAAACAGGTTATGATAAATACAGGTGTGCCCTCAGATATTATAACGCCTAGGTTATATATACTGGGAATATGGGAACAAGAAGTGTTAGATAAATATGGTAAGCAATATGTAAATAATTTATGCTCAGTTGCGAAAGTTAGTATTGCTAGAACCTAGATGGCAGCTCAGGAACCAGAGTTTGCTGCCTGGATAGCCCTAGTTAATTCTACGATTTCTCATGAAAAATATTGGTATGTTGTACAGAATGCTAAGCAAAAGTTTGATAAAATATGGATTAGATGGCTTAAATCTGAATACTTCCAGATATCACTAGATCATGTATAAATTGTGATAAAAAGGGTAAGGGCTAAACATCAGTAAAAAGATATGGGGGGAGATGTACTAAGCCTGAAAAGTGATAAATATCACTGTGATAAAGCACCAGCCAATCGGCTCCTAACTGTCATGTCACAGGCTGTGTTTGAAAAATGATAGTTAGGAGCCGATTGGCTGGTACTTTATCACTGTGATATTTATCACTTTTCAGGCTTAGTACATCTGGCCCATGGTCATAAGGAAAGCAGTTACAGATATTGGCCCTCATTCCGAGTTGATCGCACGCTGCCACTTTTTGCAGCCCGTGCGATCAACTAGACGCCGCCTATGGGGGAGTGTATTTTTGCATAGCAAGGCTGCGATCGCTTGTCCAGCCCTGCTATGCCAAAAAAGTTTTGTGCAGAACTAGACTAGGGTAAGACTTACTTACCCTGTTCGATAACTTCAGCATTGCAGATCCTGGAATTTACATCAGACATCCACCCTCCAAACGCCTCGACACGCCTGCGTTCGGATCTCCACGCCACGCCTGCGCAATGCGGCCGCAGCACATGCGCAGTTCTGACCCGATCGCACGGCTGCGAAGAAACGCAGCGTGTGATCAGGTCGGAATTACCCCCATTGTTGTTCTGTTTTTTGAATTGTGTCCTTTTTTTTCGTGGAAAAATATGCGTATTGCATTGCATAATCCTGGTATCTGGGTGAGGGAGATCTAAATGCCCTAGGATGCTAGAAAGTTAACTGAGGCTTAAAAATAAATAGAAAAATATATGTATAATGAAATAAAAGATAATGAGGATCAGTTGAATGTAAATAATTGAAAATATTGTATGTTGTAAAAACTGCGTAGAACAGATGTGGACATGTGGTAATTATTTTTCACCTTTTTTTGTTTGTTTTTTTGTTTTGTTTTTTATATGTGTATACAAATAGAAGAAATATAGATATGCATTATAATATGCCCTATAGTTGTAAGAAAATAAGATTATTCACTACGTATAAAGTAATTAGTTACACAGAATAGGGAGTAGGATGCTTTAGAATAAAAATATAATAAAGTATAAAAATTTACATTTATAAGCACAATTTCCACAGTGTCTGATTTGCGCAGCAGGATGTTTTTGTTGGTTGTTAAATGCTGTAAGTGTTGCGTATATTAGCTATGGATATGTGATTGATATATATAGTTGGGAATTGGATTTGACTATAAACACTTGTATAGACACAGAAGAAAATAATGATTGAGTGATATATAATATTGTATAGATCAGGGGTGGGCAAACTACAGCCCGCGAACCGATCCTTCCTGGCCCGCTGCCTCCCACCACTGTGCAATGACAAGCGGCCCGACCGGCTGCTTGTCATTGCGCTGCAATAGCTTCAAGCCGCGGCCACCGCTAAGCGTGGAGAGAACAGGTCACTCACTGTGTGCAGCCGGGTGTACTGGACGCAGTGCAGTGGACAGAAGGACCAGGTAGACATCAGGCATTGGGCGGAGACTCGGAGTTGGGGTTGGAGCAATCGGCAGCACTCGGACTCGGGAGATTTAAATGAAGCTGCACTGTCTGCAGTGGGGGAGCGGCGCGCTGTCTGTGGCTGTGGATTGTCAATGCTACCGTAAGTCTGCCAGTGCCCAGTATGCAGGGGGTGGGAGGGGGAGCTGCTAAGTGTGCCCAAGGAGGGAGAGATAGGGAGAGAAGCTGCTAATATACTGGATGCTGTTTCTTTGTTTTCAGCAGTTTTTAATTTAATTTTTTTATTATTCACCTATAGTGGTCTCATTACTTGAATGAAGACCCTTTGTTTTTAGATATTGCTATTTATTTTTGCCAGCTCCCATTATTAATATGTGAATAATTATATATATATATATATATATATATATATATTTTGCATACATGGGTGGGGGTGGGGTTCTGGAGTTGCAGCAGAAAAATGCCACTATATAAATAAAAAGGGGCATATTTTGAGTGTGCGGCCCTCGAATAATCACTGGAAAGTGTTAAGTGGCCCCCCCGGCTGAAATAATTGCCCACCCCTGCTAAAGATGAAAATATATAAGCAGTAAATATAAAAAAAAATTATTTATAAAATGTATTTTAGAATTTTATTATTATTATTATTTTTTTTATAAGCAGCAATATTAAAGTATAGAAGGAAGTAAAAGGAAAGGGAGGTAAAAGGGGGGAGGCACAAAAGTACATAACTAAATATGAAATTGTATAGGTGTAGTCACAATGTCCATGGTGATTGATCTGCGCAACATAAACCTAAATTAAATTGTACAGAGCTAGGAAATCAAATGTGTAAAATGAAAAATAATAAGGTATGCAATAAAGCTAACGTGCCAAGATGCTGTGTAATGTATAAATATATCTAATGTATTGTATGTACAGTATGTATATTTGTTTTATGTATGTCATGGGATTTTACATTTCTTCTTTTTGTATGCATTGTTAAACAAGTAAATAAAACTCAATAAAAAAAAGTGCAGTTAGTAAACGTTCACTTTTTTTACAATACAACCAGTAGACCTTGCCCCAAAAAATAATAAAATCCAGAAGGGATCCACAATAGAAAGTGACCTTTAATCCAGTACAGTTTTGTCCAGCAAATATTAATTCCAGAAGAGCTTGTCCACGAAAACACCCCTCATTCGCATGTAGCCATGCCTCACGTAGAACCACTGCACCTAAAAGAACAACCCAACAGGATAGAACAGTATCAGGCTCTTTGAGGACTTTTTTAAGCATAGGAGCATTTGCTCTCATGCAACATTAAATCAGTGAGAGAAAAAATCTATACATAAAGAAAGAAAAACACCAAAAGGTGAAAAAACACTTGCAATGTGCAAAAAGATATATGAACCAATAACTGGCAGGGTACTGTTTTCTCCGTACCAAATCATCGCTTTCGGAAGTGCATTCAACATATGGACATGATTCTAATACAGGCTGATTCTGCATCCTTGTCTGCAGCTATTGCCGCAGTTGCATCTCTGACTTTGTCGGTAATTCAGAGTTCATCGCAGCAGCAAATTTGTTAGCAGTTTTTCAAAACCATGTGTACTGGAGGGGGGGGGGGGCAGCAGAGGTGGATTGGCCATAGGGTTCACAGGGAAGATTCCCGGTGGGCCGACGCACCCGTGGGGCCTATTTTGTTTGAGGACATGTGGTCCTTTTTATAGACATAATGAATAAGATGCTAAATAATTTGCATATATGAAAATTACTTTGCCACTTAGCCTGTGATTGCAGATGATCTAGTGTATGCTCTGTCTGCCTGCTTGGCTGACATATAAGATTCAGTGAATAGTGATTGGGATACGGTTGGTGCAATAAGCAAGAAAATATATATTTCTAAAGAATGATATCGTTTCCTTAATTCTGAAGGTGTATCATATAATGTGCTCAGAATATTTCATTTTATTTCTTTTTAACTTCCCCCTTGATGCTGGACATGCCCACTATCTGAAAAGTTTTGGGGGGAGGGTGCTGCTGCCATGGCCCATGGCTAGACCTTACACCTCTGGTGCTGCCCATGTGGGGCCACTAGTACAGATTTTTCCAGGGCCGCTTTTTGTTCCCAATCCGCCCCTGGGGGGCAGGTATAACATGTGCAGACAGAGTTAGATTTGGGTGGGGTGTGTTAAAACTGAAATCTAAATTGCAGTGTAAAACAAATTTGCTGCTGCGATCAACTCTGAATTACCCCCTTTATCCTAATGCTACTACAAAGCCCTTCCTTGGTATACATCCTGAATGTGCAAGGACTGAGACATCCACTTTGAGCAAACCATCTTTGGTTACACCGTTGGACACACCATCGAAACTCGCACCAGCCCAATGGCAGGTGCAGTTTATCCACTTGAATATGTCCTCCTATATGAGTGACTCTGCATCTCCGTACCCAACCACTATCAGTGACACACACTTGACACTCCCGTAAATCACAAAATGAATGTGATTAGCCATTAGCCTATTGCATCCTAGTCTCCAACCTAGAACATCCCATACATTTCCCATGCAATTCTGATACTGTACGTCTATATCTGTACTGCAACTCTGTACTTATAAAATCTGGATGCATGTGAGGTACAACTCAGACACGTGTGCAGGCGGAAAACATCTGACATAACACCTGTGTCCGACTCGGAGTCCGGCCCTATATATCTAAATCTACGGTTAGATGTGATATAGTTTAAGATATTTGATTTAAATGCATGGAAGCATACAGTGCTATGGTGTTCCATTCACTGCATGACCAACTACAGACCAGTATCAAACCTTATTTTCTAGGAAAGGTTATTGAGAAAGTGGTTGCAAATCCACTGGAAACACGCCTGACAACCCATGATATTTATGATCCACTTCATTCAGAATTCAGGAGAAGACATAGCACTGAAACAGCCCTGTTGTTGTAAGTTAAATGATCTTCTGATGGCAAGAGGCAAAGGTGACTGTTCAATCTTAATCCTTCTGGATCTCTCTGCAACATTTGATACCGTGGACCATGGGCTTCTGATTGAGCAACTGAAAAATTTCTGTGAACTGGATGGCACAGTTCTAAGCTGGTTGAAATAATTTTTCACCGGCAGGTCACAGAGAGTTTCCTCTGGAATATTATTTATTTATTATTATTTATTTATTACCAGTTATCTATATAGCGCACACATATTCCGCAGTGCTTTACAGAGAATATTTGCCCATTCACATCAGTCCCTGCCCCATTGGAGCTTACAATCTATATTCCCTATCACATGTACATGAGCACACATTCATACTAGGGTTAATTTTTTTGTTGGGAGCCAATTAACCTACCAGTATATATTTTTGGATTGTGTGAGGAAACCAGAGTACCCGGAGGAAACCCACGCAAGTACGGGGAGAATATATAAACTACGCACAGTTAGGGCCATGGTGGGAATCAAACCCATGACCTCAGTGCTGTGAGGCAGTAATGCTAACCATTACACCATCCGTACTGTCCAATAATATACTCATCGCCATCAGTGCCACTGCCATGTGGTGCCCAACAAGGTTCTATACTATTCCCCATGCTTTTTGCAGTATACATTCTACCACTGGCTGAAATAATCAGGTGCCCTGACCTGGTCTACCATTGCTATGCATATGATACACAACTATACCTGTACTTTGCTCCCGGCACTGAGAACCCAATAACATCCCAACATGGCTGTCTAGCTGAGCTCCAGGAGTGGATAGGTGCCAGTTGGTTGAAACTGAATCCTGATTAAACAGAAGTCCTTATGTCAGGACAAGACTGCAGCATAGCCAACCAACTGGACTGACACAGAATTACAAAACACTGAACATGTGTGGAATCTTAACATTGTCCTAGATGGTGGCTTGATACTTAAACATCAGATATCAGCCACAATCGAATGCTCATTCTTTCATCTGAGGAACATAGCCGGAATCAAACACTTAATTCCCTCTGAAGATCTGTCAAGTCATACATGCATTTGTATCATCTTGATTAGACTACTGCAATGCCCTCGACCTTGGTCTCTCAGCAAAAGAATTGCCTCACTTACAGCTGGTATAAAACACAGCTGCCAAGCTTTTAACCAACCAGCCCCGTTGCCACATAACACCCATTCTGTACTGCCTCCACTGGTTGTCTGTAAGATGGCGAATCATCTTCAAGATTGGCTTTCTGAGTTTTAAAAGCCCTACATGACCAGGGCCTATGGTACCTGAAGCAGCTTCTAATTCCATAATGTCCCACTCGATTACTACGATCTGTAGATAAAGGACTTTTAGCAGTACCTAGAATCTTCCGTAATTTTTCTGGGGGTTGAGCTTTTAGCCATGTGGCTCCGACTCTATGGAACTCACTTCCCGCACAGTTCGAGAAGCTCCCACTCTAGAACCCTTCAAAAACAGACTCAAGACTTTCCTGTTTACTCAAGCATTTCCGTAATGTCTCTTTAGTATCTCCATGCTCTCTGTATTTTATGAAAAGCTTTTCTGTTCTTCATTGTTTCTGTAGTATATTATGTTCATTCTGTCAGGGGCGGCAGCGCATCGTGCCAGCTCCCGGCCGTTGCTAGGCAGCGGGGCCGGCGCGTCACTTCCGCCCATGGCTCTCCATCCCCGGATGGTTGCTTGGCAACCAGGGACACTAGGCGGCCGCCCTGCACTGCGATCCCGGCTGTTGCTAAGCAGCCAGGACTCTGTGCGCTGCGCGCCCAGAGACAAGTGCGATAATCAGGGTCCGGGGGGCTGGGCACATAAATGAGTTAATTATGTTCTGTAGTTTCGCCCTTCGTAGTCCTGTCTTTCTTAGTTTTCCCCTTGTTCTCTCTCTGTCTCGGTTAACGCCTTGTCACCTATTAAGACCGGGGGGCATCGGAGTTCAGGCAGACCTAATCCGCCCGTTCAAACGCAGCTGTCGTGGGTCCAAGAAAACATAGAACAATGGAGTCAGGGTTTTCTGTTAGGGGCAGCTGCGAATCTCAGTTTGTACCGCAGCATCACGTTTCCGTATTCGGAGCTCATCTATTGCCACGTTATCTCTCGGGTTCAGAGTACATAGATCTTAACACATTCTATCTGTTAAGCGCCTTGAGTCCTATTGGAGAAAGTGCGCTATAGAAATATTATTTCTCTGACATCCTAGTGGATGCTGGGGACTCCGTAAGGACCATGGGGAATAGCGGCTACGCAGGAGACTGGGCACAGCTAAGAAAGATTTAGGACTACCTGGTGTGCACTGGCTCCTCCCACTATGACCCTCCTCCAGACTTCAGTTAGAATCCTGTGCCCGGCTGAGCTGGATGCACACTAGGGGCTCTCCTGAGCTCCTAGAGAGAAAGTATATTTTAGGTTTTTTATTTTACAGTGAGATCTGCTGGTAACAGACTCACTGCAGCGAGGGACTAAGGGGAGAAGAAGCGAACCTACCTAACTGGTGGTAGCTTGGGCTTCTTAGGCTACTGGACACCATTAGCTCCAGAGGGATCGACCGCATGGAACCGGCCATTGGTGTTCGTTCCCGGAGCCGCGCCGCCGGCCTCCTTACAGAGCCAGAAGCAAGAAGAATCCGGAAAATCGGCGGCAGAAGACATCAGTCTTCACCAAGGTAGCGCACAGCACTGCTGCTGTGCGCCATTGCTCCTCATACACACTTCACACTCCGGTCACTGAGGGTGCAGGGCGCTGGGGGGGGGCGCCCTGAGAAGCAATAAATACACCTTGGCTGGCAAATATATCACAATATATAGCCCCAGAGGCTATATATGTGATAAATACCCCTGCCAGAATCCATAAAAAAGCGGGAGAAAAGTCAGCCGAAAAAGGGGCGGAGCTATCTCCCTCAGCACACTGGCGCCATTTCTCCCTCACAGCTCCGCTGGAAGGAAGCTCCCTGGCTCTCCCCTGCAGTCTACACTACAGAAAAGGGTAAAAAAGAGAGGGGGGGCACTAAATTTAGGCGCAATATACATATAGCAGCTATAAGGGGATATAATTTAGTTAATCCCTGATTTATATAGCGCTCTGGTGTGTGCTGGCATACTCTCTCTCTGTCTCCCCAAAGGGCTTGGTGGGGTCCTGTCTTCTGTCAGAGCATTCCCTGTGTGTGTGCGGTGTGTCGGTACGGCTGTGTCGACATGTTTGATGAGGAGACTTATGTGGAGGAGGAGCAGGTGCCTATAAATGTGTTGTCACCCCCTGCGGGGCAGACACCGGAGTGGATGGACTTGTGGAAGGAATTACGCGAAAGTGTCGACTCCTTACATAAAAAATTTGACGACATGCCAAATGCGGGGCAGCCGGCTTCTCAGCCCGTGCCTGCCCAGACGTCTCAAAAGTCATCAGGGGCTCTAAAACGCCCGCTACCTCAGATGGCAGACACAGATGTCGACACGGATACTGATACCAGTGTCGACGACGAAGAGACTAATGTAATGTCCAATAGGGCCACTCGTTATATGATTGAGGCAATGAAAAATGTTTTACACATTTCTGAGGTGACCCCAGGTACCACAAAAAAGGGTATTATGTTTGGGGAGAAAAAACTACCAGTAGTTTTTCCCCCTTCTGAAGAATTGAATGAAGTGTGTGAACTAGCGTGGGCTTCCCCCGATAAAAAATTGGTAATTTCAAAAAAATTACTAATGGCGTACCCTTTCCCGCCAGAGGATAGGTCACGTTGGGAAACACCCCCTAGGGTGGATAAAGCACTTACGCGCTTATCAAAAAAGGTGGCACTGCCGTCCCAGGATACGGCCGCCCTAAAGGAACTTGCTGACAGAAAGCAGGAGGCTCTCCAGAAAGTTATATATACACACACTGGTATTATACTGAGACCAGCTATTGCCTCAGCATGGATGTGCAGTGCTGCAGCTGCATGGTCAGACTCCCTGTCAGAAAACATTGACACCCTAGACAGGGACACTATATTGCTAAACGTAGAGCATATTAAAGACGCTGTCTTTTACATAAGAGATGCACAGAGGGATATTTGCCGGCTGGCATCAAAAATAAGTGCACTGTCCATTTGTGCCAGGAGAGGGTTATGGACCCGGCAGTGGACAGGTGATGCAGATTCTAAAAGGCACAAGGAAGTTTTGCCTTATAAGGGTGAGGAGTTGTTCGGGGATGGTCTTTCAGACTTAGTGTCCACAGCAACAGCATTTTTGCCACATGTCCCCTCACAACCAAAGAGAGCACCGTATTATCAGGTGCAGTCCTTTCGCCCCCAAAAGAGCAGACGGGGTAGAGGCGCGTCCTTTCTGCCCAGAGGCAGAGGTAGGGGAAAAAAGCTGCAGCATACAGCCACTTCCCAGGAACAAAAGTCCTCCCCCGCTTCTTCTGCTAAGTCCGCCGCATGACGCTGGGGCTCAGCAGGCGGAGCCAGGTACGGTGGGGGGCCGTCTCAAAAACTTCAGCAATCAGTGGGCTCGCTCACAGGTAGATCCCTGGATCCTTCAAGTGGTATCTCAGGGGTACAGGCTGGAATTCGAGACATCCCCCCCCCCCCCCCCCGCCGTTTCCTCAAATCTGCCTTACCAACGACTCCTTCAGAAAGGGAGGCTGTGTTAGAGGCAATTCACAAGCTGTATTCCCAGCAGGTGATAGTCAAGGTGCCCCTACTTCAACACGGACGGGGTTACTATTCCACAATGTTTGTGGTACCGAAACCGGACGGTTCGGTGAGACCCATTTTAAATTTGAAATCCTTGAACACATATTTAAGAAAATTCAAGTTCAAGATGGAATCGCTCAGGTCGGTTATTGCAAGCCTGGAAGAGGGAGATTACATGGTATCTCTGGACATCAAGGATGCTTACCTGCATGTCCCCATTTACCATCCTCACCAGGAGTACCTCAGATTTGTGGTACAGGATTGTCATTACCAATTCCAGACGTTGCCGTTCGGCCTGTCCACGGCACCGAGGGTATTTACCAAGGTAATGGCCGAAATGATGATACTCCTTCGGAAAAAGGGAGTTTTAATTATCCCATACTTGAACGATCTCCTGATAAGGGCGAGGTCCAGAGAGCAGTTGTTGGTCGGCGTAGCATTATCTCAGGAGGTGCTACACCAGCACGGTTGGATTCTGAATATTCCAAAGTCTCAGCTGGTTCCGGCGACACGTCTACTGTTCCTGGGGATGATTCTGGACACAGTCCAGAAAAAAGTGTTTCTCCCAGAGGAGAAAGCCAAGGAGCTGTCATCTCTAGTGAGAGGCCTCCTGAAACCAAAACAGGTGTCGGTGCATCATTGCACGCGAGTCCTGGGAAAGATGGTAGCTTCCTACGAAGCGATTCCATTCGGCAGGTTCCATGCCAGAACCTTTCAGTGGGACCTGTTGGACCAATGGTCCGGATCGCATCTTCAAATGCATCGGTTGATAACCCTGTCTCCAAGGACCAGGGTGTCTCTGCTGTGGTGGCTGCAGAGTGCTCATCTCAGAGAGGGCCGCAGATTCGGCATACAGGACTGGGTCCTGGTGACCACGGATGCCAGCCTTCGGGGCTGGGGTGCAGTCACACGGGGAAGAAACTTCCAAGGACTTTGGTCAAGTCAGGAGACTTCCCTACACATAAATGTTCTGGAACTGAGGGCCATTTACAATGCCCTAAGTCAAGCAAAGCCCCTGCTTCAAAACCAGCCGGTTCTGATCCAGTCAGACAACATCACGGCAGTTGCCCATGTAAATCGACAGGGCGGCACAAGAAGCAGGACGGCGATGGCAGAAGCCACAAGGATTCTCCGATGGGCGGAAAATCACGTGTTAGCACTGTCAGCAGTGTTCATTCCGGGAGTGGACAACTGGGAAGCAGACTTCCTCAGCAGGCACGACCTCCACCCGGGAGAGTGGGGACTTCATCCAGAAGTCTTCCAACTGATTGTAAACCGTTGGGAAGAGCCACAGGTGGACATGATGGCGTCCCGCTTAAACAAAAAGCTAGAAAAATATTGCGCCAGGTCAAGAGACCCTCAGGCGATAGCTGTGGACGCTCTAGTGACACCGTGGGTGTACCGGTCGGTTTATGTGTTCCCTCCTCTTCCTCTCATACCCAAGGTACTGAGGATAATAAAGAAAAGAGGAGTAAGAACTATTCTCATTGTTCCAGATTGGCCAAGAAGGTCTTGGTACCCGGAACTTCAAGAATTAATCTCAGAGGACCCATGGCCTCTGCCGCTCAGACAGGACCTGCTGCTGCAGGGGCCCTGTCTGTTCCAAGACTTACCGCGGCTGCGTTTAACGGCATGGCGGTTGAACACCGGATCCTAAAAGAAAAGGGTATTCCGGAGGAAGTCATTCCTACGCTTATTAAAGCTAGAAAAGATGTAACCGTACAACATTATCACCGCATATGGCGAAAAATATGTTGCGTGGTGTGAGGCCAGGAAGGCCCCAATGGAGGAATTCCAGCTAGGTCGATTTCTGCACTTCCTACAGTCAGGGGTGACTATGGGCCTAAAACTGGGTTCCATTAAGGTCCAGATTTCGGCTCTGTCGATTTTCTTCCAAAAAGAACTGGCTTCACTGCCTGAAGTTCAGACATTTGTCAAGGGAGTGCTGCATATTCAGCCTCCTTTTGTGCCTCCAGTGGCACCGTGGGACCTCAACGTGGTGTTGGGTTTCCTAAAGTCACATTGGTTTGAGCCACTCAAAACCGTGGATTTAAAATATCTCACGTGGAAAGTGGTCATGCTTTTGGCCTTGGCTTCGGCAAGGCGTGTGTCAAAATTGGCGGCTTTGTCATGTAAAAGCCCCTATTTGATTTTCCATATGGATAGGGCAGAATTGAGGACTCGTCCCCAGTTTCTTCCTAAGGTGGTATCAGCTTTTCACTTGAACCAACCTATCGTGGTGCCTGCAGCTACTAGGGACTTGGAGGACTCCAAGTTACTGGACGTAGTCAGGGCCTTGAAAATTTATGTTTACAGGACGGCTGGAGTCAGGAAGACTGTGTCAAAGTCAAAAATATTACATAGAGAGACCATATAAACTGCACACATATAAGTCGCTATACTTGCAAATATGCGCAGCGAGCACAGCAATATATGGAAACACACGCATTTGCTCGGACATGGCACAGAGATGGATTCGGCACTTGTTTCATACAGTACATGGTTATAATAATGAACAGCACCAGACATCATGGAGATTTAGAATTGGCTAATGAATTAATGTCATGGATGTGTATCATTCGAACCGAACCAGATAAAAACATCATGTTTGGTATTGAAGCAAGCAGAATGAGGTGTGGGTTAGTTTGAGGCCTGTTGTGTTGTTGTGGGACATTGCAGCAGATAGATATGATTATATGTATAAAAGCTAAGATCATATTGTTAGAACAATGGATGCTCAAGACAACCTTTTACTAAGTTTTCAGGGCTGAACCTGATTAGCATATACAAAGGAGAAAGAAAGACCCCTCCCCCAGGTACTGGTCAAACAGGAAGGTAGTGGTCAGGTGTGGCCTCAGAGAACAGATGTAATGTAGCTACACTCACAGACACACACACAGCTACCTAGCACCCAGCAGCATGGCGGCTGAATCCCCAGGACATCCTCCAAACTAAAGGCTAAGTATTGAACCTCACATGGCTAGATAAGGAAACAGACAGATTGCTTTCTGGTTTAAATAGGATATTGTAACTTGGTTGTGTGATTGTTGGGTGTTTGTGGATACTCTGTGAAGTCCGTGATGAATTGGAACAGTATACAATCTGTAGCATAGTATTTGTGGTATTTGTTTGCCTATGGAGATTTAAAATAGATTGTGCTGGTTAGTTATAATATATATCCAGTTAATCATAAATACCACCATGCAGTTACGTTTGTGTTAATTACATTGTGATCTGGTCTTGTGATGAATATGCTCTGGTTATTGAGATACTGAAGTTGTTTGGGATGTGAAATTATGAGATGGTTCTAGGAAGTTGGATTACATTGTGAAAGGTGTTTTAGATGGTTTGGAATTGTAAAATCAGAACATATGCATTGTTTTGAGGCTTGGACATTTTGGAAGAAAATGGAGTCTTGTGTTTTCTGCTATGTGATTGTGGTTTAGTATAGAGTGCCATGTGTTTGGACCTGCAAATCTAAAATGGCTGCTGCTGGATGTCTTCCCCTCCCCCTTTCAGGCATGTGGTGTGGTCTTTGGAATCAAGTGGAGGTTTCTCAAAATGGAGTCTAGCTTCCATCCCATGCTGTATTCAGCATTGACTAACTGCGCAGCGATTGTCTCTCACATGTGTAGTTTTATCTGCAACCATGTTGTCTCTTATTCAATGTTATCATGAGCCATTTCTCTCTATCTCTCTCTTCTTCTCTTCCCCTTCCATTTTCCCATAAATAGTAATTGTATTGTATTGTATTTCTAGTGTAGCTATTTTGGTTAGGAAGTCTTTGTTATATTGTAGTGTATCATTTGTACTGTTATCCCCTTTTTACCAGTATATTAGATATAATACAGATAATAGGCTTTGGACCCTAAACCAGTATCTGTGTATTTCCTATAGTGTTAAGTGTTCACTTGAGCGTCGGTGACGCACAAGCAGCTTTGTAGTTAGTCAGGTTACACAAGGTTGCACTTACACCCTGTATTCACATTAAGGTATTCTGTGTATTTCATTGTTAAAAGGTTTAGACATAAAGGTATAGCGTTGTGAGCGTCTGCGCCGCTGGTGACCTCCTCGTGGTCTCGAGCGTATGCTACGCCGTAGCGAATCATTACTCTAGTCATAACCAATAACGTGTCCTGTGATCACTGGGCCGTGAGCGAACGTGACGCTTGAGCGTCTCGCCTACGGCTGAGCGATCGTTACGCAAATAGTGTACCCTTACGGTACTTCTTAAGTAAACAGCGTACAGTGTTCTTAGACCTCATAAAGGGTTGTTTATACGACAAAAGTATTTAGCATTGTCAATTGGGGGACTCGTCCTATCCTTCACATATCTCTGCTAGGTAATATCAGCAGACATTATCCATCAGCAAAGGGCGGGATCATATTCCTTGCAGTGCTGATTGGATAAGCGTCTGTTTCGCTTAGTAAAGGGTGCTGAGGGAATCCGGGACCGGAGGTAAGAACAGTACGCTATTGTCTTTGAAAATCTGGTTTTTATTTCAATTTGGTGCCAACTACACACTCAGGCCTAGAATAACTTTAGGAGTTTTGAATGATGACTTTCTTTGTGACAAGAGGCCGCATGGTCTGTCCACCATTTTGTGTGACCCTCATGGAGGTGGAAGGGGGAGGAGCAGCGGCCATTTTGGGAAGGTCAAATTTTTTTTTTTTCTGAGCGGCTGGTTTTCAGTTGACTCAGGAAACAATCAGCCATCCACTGTCAAAAAGAAATCATCATTTAATGAGTTTTTTTTTATGCATTTATTTAATCTATATCATAGTCAATCATAAGTAATAGTGATTGGTACTTATATGTAATTTCATATGCGTGTGCTTACATCAATGTATGTTATTAGATTAAATTTAGAATTGCATTTTCATCTGTGTAAGTTTCACATCTCACCTTCCTGTTTGCCATTTGCATTGATAACGTGCTGAGAAAAAACAAGCACACAGCATAGAAGATACTGTGTGGTGTTTGGTAAGCGTTTATATAGTGAAATATCGCTTATAGTAAGGCGATACAGAAGCCACAAGACAATAGCACACATTTGTTCAGTTTCCAAAATTTAGTTTAAATACCTTACTTTACTGTAACGCCTCTGGGGAGAGCTATCAGACTACGGGAAATGATTTTTCTGATCAGAAAACTATAAGAATGATAGTGGGTTGAAAACGGTATGAGTGTATTGAATCCCGCTTTGTGGACTTTGTGATCTATGTGATAAAACGGTATTGAATTCCGCTTTGTGGACTTTGTGATCTGTGTGATCTATGTGGAACGTGATGAGCACGATCTGAGTGAAAACGTGCAACAGAGTGTGATAAAGTTTTCGTTGTATTACGCTCTGGCTGTTTTGGAGCACAGTAGGGAGACTCCAATGATCCTACCATTTATGGGCAACAAGTGTCTATAAGTGGTACGATTGGACCGCACGGTTGTATGTGTGACCAATAACGCAACGTGATATGAGGTCGTATATCCATGCGTAAATCTTGCCCTCATACGTGTTGTAGGGAGCACATGCAAGCGTGATTTGTGTAAAGAAAAAGGAAGGGAATTTTCTCAGGAAAATCTCTAGAGATAGGGCCTGCAACGGCTACACGTGTCTGCTAGAAGGCGGAACGGGGATACCCGGAGCAGAAGAAGTTCAGTGGAAGAGCTTTAAGGATTTCCAACGAAGTTCTGTGTTTGGTGCATTTTAGGAAGTTTTTCTGTGTTAAAAAGGTCCACAATGGCAGCCAAGTGCACAACACAGAGACGGTCGGAGGTCAGGATTCAGACTCCAGAGGCTTGCAGACCCCGAGGGTCTGCTCGGTTAGTAATGTGGGGGAAATATGGTCCCCACACTGAGACCTTTTGTGATGAATGGACACGAATGACTGCGGGGGATAAGGCACCATTTCCCGGGATAGGTAGTTTTGACTCAGAGGTGTTGCATAATTTAAGGCGAAGGATATGTCTCATCAAATCAGCAAAGAGACGAATCAAGCATTATGATTGTTTACAGATATGGCAACAGGAGAGTGAAATGCAAAGAAATGTAACTTACTTACCTAACTTTCATCTTGAGAGGTGGCAATGGAGGGGATTGTGGTTGCGGAGAAAAGCACAGGGTTGAACAATAAAAACGCTCTTAGCAACTGTAGTATAGATTATAAGAATAAGTGTAATAAATGTAACAATGATTATTGTAATACTGTTGAATGTACAACTATTAACCTATGCAAGTTGCACCCCATGTCGAACTTCCCCCAGGAATACACTCATGAAAGTGAGGCCAGAACAATGTCGGCACCTCTTCCGGAAGCCATCCTACAAGACATCCAGGTGGACGCGACCAAATTGGTAAAGGCAATAATCAAACCCCCTAACGGAGGGTCAGGTGAGGTCGTGTCCACAGGTACGTACAATGTTTTATATCACGCACAAACAAATGTACCCCATATTATAAGACCAAAACAAGGTGATGTAATTGAGTTTAGTCCTGTCAGGGTGATCACAGTCCCCAATGGGAAGACTGACGATCAGGGAACCATTCCCGTCAAGGACAGTGCAATGCGCCATCCCTGGTCCCGGACAGAATTGAGATCAATCATGTCTGATTACCCAGATCCTAGGAAAGATCTAACTGTATGATCAAAGATTCACAGAAGGCATACCAACCCCCTAGACAACGACATAATCATGGTATCCAAGGAATCAGGTAGGTACAGGGAAAGCGGTTGATGGTGATGAGCATCCAAGCGTTTGAGGAGGCATCAAATCAACCAAAACCCCAGGCCATTGGCACATGGAGGAACTTAAGGATTTGTGATCTGTGCAAAAGAGAAGGGCATTATGCCAGTAACTGCAACAGCCCACATAAAATCAGACCCCCTAGACATGAAAATGAGCAAAAGTTATGACACACCAAATTACAAGCAGGGATCACATAGGAAGAATTTTGAGCCACACCCATGATAGGTAGTCAAGAAAGGTGATCATACGACTGATGGTAAGCCTGAGGTAACGGTTAATAAATTGGGAGGTCATTCACTGAAAGACACAGGAATGACCAGGTGAAACGTTGTAAATGTATCAGTGAAATGTTTTTTTTTTTCTCTCTCTCTCTCTATCCCCATCTCTGACGAGTATTGGTAAGAATTCACACATTGCATACCCACTTGGTCCTTGCAGAAGTCTACCAAACCCCAGCATGACCTCCGCCACAATGTATTTCTGGCCAGATACAGACAGTGGAGTAATGCAGGTGCTGGTGGGGAGGAACTGCTCAAGGAGACCATTAGACACGTAGATATGACAGCCTGATAATCTGACAATGTTTTTCTAATGCTAACAATGTTTTCTTAATGTTGACAATGTTTAAAAATGCTTTGTTTCTCTTTTCTTATTGATGGTTATTGTCGAGTTATGTAATGTATATATGCACATGAATTGTTCTCTATCTCTTTTGTTTTTTTTTTTGTTGTCTCTCTCTTCCCACTCATGTTTCCATGGTTTAAAGATGGTATGTCACCCCTCAGTTGGACCAATGGTAATGCCAGATTTTTTTTCTCCTTACAGAAAGATCGCCGGTTAGGAAGGAATATTGCATCACCAGAATGTTCGTTTGGAAGACTGAGAGACAGCACCTTTGAGAGGACAGCAGAACAAGAAGAACAACAAGACGAGAGAACTTATTATCGTAACAAGTTCTCTCCCCCTCAAACTGTTTTCTTATACCCCCATTACAAATTTCTTCTTTTCTCCTCCTGTAAGATGGACTTGCCCCAAGAGACTGTGATATGGATTTTCCCGTTAACCATGATGTTGACCAGAGCAGTCTGTTTCGGTGAGAGTACCAGTGAGGTCGAGAAAGGATCCAGAAAGGTCCTGATGACTGAGACGGAGGTGTAAATTTCCAATAGCAACCCAATCACCAAGCAAAGGCGAGTACCGGGCACGATCTAACAACCATGTTATCTGTAAACATTTTCTTTGAAGGATTGTTAGTTCAAAAAGAAAAACTGTATCTGTAGGCTCTGTGACAATGGTTGAAGATGGATGCATAAAGAAATGCCAATCCAGTCTTAATATCCATATGGACCGGCATCCATTGAGTGACTATCACTCCTTAGTGGGTAGTGTGTTAAATAAAACAGATTGTTGGGTATGCTCTCAAGTACCTCAGGGTCATAGTAAATCAGGGCTAGTACCATTTCCTTTAACGGTAGGGGAGGTACTTGAGCTAAAGGGTGGGAGACCGGTGGACAGGAGGTTTAATATCTCCAGCCCTCCTAGTTTGAAGCTCCACCAATACCATGTGGATAGGTCCCTATTATGTTTTAACATCTCCAATCCCCGAAAGCCGGGAAATTGGGAAGTGTCATGGAGCAACCTAACCATGACCTTTTCGCATAGAGCAGATAGGATGCCTACAGATACAGAGCTTGTACGCCACATAGCCAGTAGAGGAAAATCTTTCCGGTATAGGTATACCTTAGGAAATAGGATTACGAGAGTTGGAGAAGTATCACCAGGATACTGTGCACATATCGTACAAACTGATACGTGTACTAAACAGATGGGAGAATTAGGGTTAGGAGAGTTCACATGGAAAATGTGTAACATGGTAATGACATATTCCGTCCCATATGTTCTCCCCGATGATGCATATTTCATATGCGGGAGAAAGGCGTATGAGCGGCTTGCCCCAAACTCTGAAGGATTGTGTTGTATTGGAAAAGTACTACCTGAGGTAATGAGTCTAAGGAGTGAGGAAACTGTAATTAACCTGGATTTGGTATATGACCCAATGATAGAAACCATGATGTGATGAAAATGCGATTATACGGTCCGTTTCTTTCACCTGTTTTTCTGCTTTTCTCCAAGATACAAAGACCCCTTGGACGAGGAAGTTAACAAGACGCTATACAGACAACAGACAAGAACCAAAGATGAAGTTTTGACGACCTATGATATGGACACTTGATGAACTTTGCCATGGATCCCCAGTTTCCCTAGTATTTTAAACTCACGCTAGCCCAACATTTTTTGTAAATCTGATGGCACTGACAAAGCTATTTGCTCATGCCCAAAGAGCAATACAGCGCAAAGAAGACGACTCTCAACAGATACCGAACAAAACTTCAACAACAGATGTACATTTCCCTGACATAGAATATCATTGCATTTTCCATAAGTGTTCTTTATCTTCATCTCTACAACCCTCAGGTAATGACACACATAGTCGATAGGGAATACAGGCACAGATATCAGCAACCACATACCTCCCCCATTCATGTATCATCAACTAAAATGTGCTCCCCCATTTTGTTACAACCACAGCCGAAATGAGCTCGGTAAAGTTTGACAGCCCATCCACAGACCCTTAGTACGGGATAAGAAGGAATTCAAATGTATACTTCGCAATACCTCGAAGCTTGATGTACAACACGTACGGCACGATGATACATGACCCCCCAAACATGGATTCATACACACATGCTTCTGCTATCTCACTAGGTCATACCCTCTTCACACCTTCTCCTCTCTCCTCCCTTACCCAACCATGGAAATGTATTAACCCCTGACATATATTTTTCTCTTTTTGAAATGTTTTAGGAAGTGGCAGTTATTGGTGACTGCCAAAGGGTGGACTGTCAAAGTCAAAAATATTACATAGAGAGACCATATAAACTGCACACATATAAGTCGCTATACTTGCAAATATGCGCAGCGAGCACAGCAATATATGGAAACACACGCATTTGCTCGGACATGGCACAGAGATGGATTCGGCACTTGTTTCATACAGTACATGGTTATAATAATGAACAGCACCAGACATCATGGAGATTTAGAATTGGCTAATGAATTAATGTCATGGATGTGTATCATTCGAACCGAACCAGATAAAAACATCATGTTTGGTATTGAAGCAAGCAGAATGAGGTGTGGGTTAGTTTGAGGCCTGTTGTGTTGTTGTGGGACATTGCAGCAGATAGATATGATTATATGTATAAAAGCTAAGATCATATTGTTAGAACAATGGATGCTCAAGACAACCTTTTACTAAGTTTTCAGGGCTGAACCTGATTAGCATATACAAAGGAGAAAGAAAGACCCCTCCCCCAGGTACTGGTCAAACAGGAAGGTAGTGGTCAGGTGTGGCCTCAGAGAACAGATGTAATGTAGCTACACTCACAGACACACACACAGCTACCTAGCACCCAGCAGCATGGCGGCTGAATCCCCAGGACATCCTCCAAACTAAAGGCTAAGTATTGAACCTCACATGGCTAGATAAGGAAACAGACAGATTGCTTTCTGGTTTAAATAGGATATTGTAACTTGGTTGTGTGATTGTTGGGTGTTTGTGGATACTCTGTGAAGTCCGTGATGAATTGGAACAGTATACAATCTGTAGCATAGTATTTGTGGTATTTGTTTGCCTATGGAGATTTAAAATAGATTGTGCTGGTTAGTTATAATATATATCCTGTTAATCATAAATACCACCATGCAGTTACGTTTGTGTTAATTACATTGTGATCTGGTCTTGTGATGAATATGCTCTGGTTATTGAGATACTGAAGTTGTTTGGGATGTGAAATTATGAGATGGTTCTAGGAAGTTGGATTACATTGTGAAAGGTGTTTTAGATGGTTTGGAATTGTAAAATCAGAACATATGCATTGTTTTGAGGCTTGGACATTTTGGAAGAAAATGGAGTCTTGTGTTTTCTGCTATGTGATTGTGGTTTAGTATAGAGTGCCATGTGTTTGGACCTGCAAATCTAAAATGGCTGCTGCTGGATGTCTTCCCCTCCCCCTTTCAGGCATGTGGTGTGGTCTTTGGAATCAAGTGGAGGTTTCTCAAAATGGAGTCTAGCTTCCATCCCATGCTGTATTCAGCATTGACTAACTGCGCAGCGATTGTCTCTCACATGTGTAGTTTTATCTGCAACCATGTTGTCTCTTATTCAATGTTATCATGAGCCATTTCTCTCTATCTCTCTCTTCTTCTCTTCCCCTTCCATTTTCCCATAAATAGTAATTGTATTGTATTGTATTTCTAGTGTAGCTATTTTGGTTAGGAAGTCTTTGTTATATTGTAGTGTATCATTTGTACTGTTATCCCCTTTTTACCAGTATATTAGATATAATACAGATAATAGGCTTTGGACCCTAAACCAGTATCTGTGTATTTCCTATAGTGTTAAGTGTTCACTTGAGCGTCGGTGACGCACAAGCAGCTTTGTAGTTAGTCAGGTTACACAAGGTTGCACTTACACCCTGTATTCACATTAAGGTATTCTGTGTATTTCATTGTTAAAAGGTTTAGACATAAAGGTATAGCGTTGTGAGCGTCTGCGCCGCTGGTGACCTCCTCGTGGTCTCGAGCGTATGCTACGCCGTAGCGAATCATTACTCTAGTCATAACCAATAACGTGTCCTGTGATCACTGGGCCGTGAGCGAACGTGACGCTTGAGCGTCTCGCCTACGGCTGAGCGATCGTTACGCAAATAGTGTACCCTTACGGTACTTCTTAAGTAAACAGCGTACAGTGTTCTTAGACCTCATAAAGGGTTGTTTATACGACAAAAGTATTTAGCATTGTCAACTGACTCGCTATTTATCCTGTATGCACCAAACAAGATGGGTGCTCCTGCTTCAAAGCAGACTATTGCTCGCTGGATTTGTAGCACAATTCAGCTTGCGCATTCTGTGGCTGGCCTGCCGCAGCCTAAATCTGTAAAAGCCCATTCCACGAGGAAAGTGGGCTCTTCTTGGGTGGCTGCCCGAGGGGTCTCGGCTTTACAACTTTGCCGAGCTGCTACTTGGTCAGGGGCAAACACGTTTGCAAAATTCTACAAATTTGATACCCTGGCTGAGGAGGACCTTGAGTTCTCTCATTCGGTGCTGCAGAGTCATCCGCACTCACCCGCCCGTTTGGGAGCTTTGGTATAATCCCCATGGTCCTTACGGAGTCCCCAGCATCCACTAGGACGTCAGAGAAAATAAGATTTTACTCACCGGTAAATCTATTTCTCGTAGTCCGTAGTGGATGCTGGGCGCCCGTCCCAAGTGCGGACTGTCTGCAATACTTGTATATAGTTATTGTTAACTACAAGGGTTATTGTTGAGCCATCTTTTGAGAGGCTCTGTTGTTGTTCATACTGTTAACTGGGTATATTATCACGAGTTATACGGTGTGATTGGTGTGACTGGTATGAGTCTTACCCGGGATTCAAAATCCTTCCTTATTGTGTCAGCTCTTCCGGGCACAGTATCCTTACTGAAGTCTGGAGGAGGGTCATAGTGGGAGGAGCCAGTGCACACCAGGTAGTCCTAAATCTTTCCTAGCTGTGCCCAGTCTCCTGCGGAGCCGCTATTCCCCATGGTCCTTTAGGAGTCCCCAGCATCCACTACGGACTACGAGAAATAGATTTACCGGTGAGTAAAATCTTATTTATTATTATTATTATTAATAATAATTATTATTATTATTATTATTATTATTATTATTATTTATTAACAGTTTCTTATATAGCACAGCAAATTCCATTGTGCGTTACAATTGGAAACAAAAGTGATAAAATAAAACAAAACAATTTGAAACAACAGTAATAAAACAAACTGAGTAATTACAGACAGACATACTGTAGAGGTAGGAGGGCCCTGCTTGCAAGTTTACAATCTATAGCGAAGTAGGCATTGGTACACAAGGATAGGTGCTATATATTGCATAATGGTCCACCAGATTGTAAAGGTTCTTAGTGGGCTGTATGATATGGTCAGAAGGATGGGAAAGTGAAGAAAGATAAAATATGTGAGGATATTTGCGGAGTGTACAGTGTGGATGTGATTTGATAGAAAAGTTAATAAAGGTTATATGCATTGGAGTTTCTATAATGGGTGTAATGGGTGCGGTGCACACAGGCCCCTGGGTTCAGGGGGGGACCACACCGCACCCATTACACCCATTTTAATGCTTACCTTTCCAGAGTCCAGCATCAGGAGCTGTGATCGCGCCAGAAATCGCAGCCAAAATGACCGCCGAGCATGCGCAGTAGCCAAATTGGTCTCCGGATCATGGCTGGTCTACAGCGCCATGCAGAGGAGGGGGCCCACTCGGAGGTGCACACTGGCCCCCTCCTCTGTAGAAATGCCCCTGGTTATATGGGTGGTTCATGGAATTTGATAAGCTGCCTGAAAAGGTGAGTTTTAATATTTAAAAAACTATTCACAATGAGTAGACTTTATTGCAGTGATCAGTGTACCACAGAAAATATTTTTTGCCATGAGCTTAATTACTCTCCTCCTGCACTATCTACATTATTTATATACCTATATTGTCTTCCAGAGCCGTAACTAGTCATTTTGGTGGGAAGAAACAAAATTATTTACAACCTACGCCCAAAACGGCACATATGACCTCTCTTAGAGTATACACAAACTCAGAAACCATACCACTTTAAACAATGAGAAAAAGGTAATTGAGCGCTGTTTTTCAATATATAGATAACCCATTCATATACATAAATAAATAAATTACACTGTCAGAAATGGATGAGATCTTCTTTAGTCTCGGACATAGCTCAAAAAGAAAGAACAGAAACACAGCAGAATGGTCAGTATTCACATTCGCACTTGTATTCTTCAAAACAGGAAGACCCCCATTGACCCTCACCAAAAGTAAGTTAATAACGTTCACATAAAGGTTTCTTTTGGCATTGGAGTACTGCAATCCTCAACTCCTTACTTAAGCCTTAGATACACCGTTCCTCGCTCCAGGGCTTGGTGCAGTGCATATACCACTCTGTAGGGTTTCTTATTTACAGCAGTCCATAAATAAGGTAGGTACTTCACATTAAAGAAGTAAAAAAAAAATATATATATATATATATTTATATATGTAATATATAAAATCAATACAAACAATAGACATATGCACAGAATAGCCCAATCTATACCAGTTATATATGAAATATACTTGCAAAAATAAAATACTTATCAGGTTTGCACAGTATAAAAGTCCATTCAATGGTCCAGCTGGTAAGAGAGGAGTCACCATGCAGATACACACTGACACATTATGGATACAAGATCATTTTTCCAATATATAGGAAGGCAACTAGAATTTTGTGGGCCCCATAGCAAAATCTTGAAAGGCCTCCCCCAAGGGTGTCAGGGGTAGAGAGAGAGAGGGTGTCAGGGAGAAAGAGAGAGAAAGAGATGAGAGGGGGGAGAGAGAGAGAGGTGAAGAGTGAACAGGAATGAGAGGGTGAGAGAGTGTCAGGGAGAGAAAAAGAGAGAGACAGACAGGGAGAGATAGAGGGTGTCAGAGAGAGAGAGAGAAAGAGGGTGTGTCAGGGAGAGAGAGGGACAGTGTCAGAGAGAGACAGTGTAAGGGATAGAGAGACAGTGTCAGGAAGAGAGAGAGAGACCGTGAAAGAGAGACAGTGTCAGGGAGAGAGGGGGAGAGAGAGACAGGGTCAGGGCGAAAGAGAAGAAGAGAGAGACAGTGTCAAGGAGAGAGGAAGAGAGAGATAGTGTCAAGGAGAGAGAGGGTTTCATGGAAAAAGAGAAATAAGAGAAAGATATGAGCAAAAGAGTGTCAGGGAATGATAAAGGGATGAGAGGGGAGAGAGAGGCCATGTGGGAGAGAAACGGTGTCAGGTAGCGAGAAGGAGTGGAGCGAGCGGGAGTGAGAGAACTAGAGAATTATCACTGATAGAGGAAGAGACAAAGAGGTTGGAGCAAGAAAAAGTGAGAGAGTGTCAGAGAGAAAAAGAGGAAAAGATAGACAGGGAGAGAGGGTGTCAGAGAGAGAGAGAATAAACAAGAGAATGAGAGAGAGAAAGGGTGTCAGGGACAGAGAATGTCAGGGACAGAAGGACACAGTTTCAGAAGGAGAGGGAGACAGTATCAGGGTGAGAGAGTGTCATGGAGAGAGGGAGAGAGACAGACAGTTTCAAGGAGAGAGAGAGAGACAGTGTCAAGAAGAGAGAGGGACACAATGTCGGGGAGAGAGAGGGAGGGAGAGACAGTGCCAGGGAGAGAGAGAGAGACAGTGTGAGTCAGAGAGACAGTGTCAGGGAGAAAGATACAGTGTCAGGGAGAGCGAGAGATAATGTCAAGGATAGAGGGAGAGAGAGACAGTGTCAGAGAGAGAGAGTCAGTGTCAGACAGAGACAGATATTGTCAAGGAGAGAAGGAGAGACAGTGTCATAGAGAGAGGGAGAGAGAGACAGTGTTAGGGAGAGAGATAGAGACAGTGTCAGAGAGAGAGAGAGGGAAAGAGAGTCAGGGAGAGAGAGATAGTGTCAGGAAGAGAGAGAGGGAGACAGTGTCAAGGATACAGTGAGAGGGAGAGAAAGAGTGTCAGGCAGAAAGAGATATAGGGCCTATTTCAGCAAGGATTGCAAATTCTGCTAATTAGCAGAATTTGCAATCCTTTGGAGCGCATGCTGGGGGGCTGCCCATTGCTGGGCAAGGCCGCCCAGCATGCTGACTGGAGCCTCCCCCCATCCCTTGTTAGCAGAAACAAAGGAAGTCTCCTGCCGGCACAGCAAGCTTGATCATGCCCCGTTTGTCTGCCTCTGCCCCCGTTCACACCGCTCTGCCCCAGCAACGCTCCATCTTCTCCCTGGAAACTAAATGTTGCCTGCCCATCCTCCTGCCCTGCAACTGGCTCTGCCTGATTGACATGCAGAGGCAATCGCATTTTCTGTGCTCCCCTGCAGAAAATGCGGGCACATGTGCAGGACGGGCGCTGCGCATGCGCCCGCATCTTCGTCTCAAAATTTACTGTTGGATCGCAAACTGCGATCCAACCTGAATTAGGCCAATAGTGTCAGGGAGATAGAGAGAGGGAGAGAGACAGTGTCAGGGAGAGAGATAGAAGGAAAAAGAGACTGTCAGGGAGAGGGACAGAGACAGTGTCAGGGAGAAAGAGGGAGACATGTCAGGGAAGGAGAGAGACAGAATCAGAGAGAGACACACACACAGAGTCAGGGAGAAAGAGGGAGACATGTCAGGGAGAGAGAGAGAGACAGTGTCAGGAAGAGAGAGAGGGAGAGAGACAGTGTCCGAAAGAGACAGAGAGACAGTGGCAGGGAGAGCGAGAGGGAGAGAGATATTGTCAAGGATAGAGAGACAATGCCAGACAGAGAGAGATAGATATAGTCAAGGAGAGAGGGAGAGACAGTGTCATAGAGAGAGAGAGAGAGTGTCAGGGAGAGAAAGAGGGACAGAAACAGTGTCCGGGAGAGACAGTGTCAGGAAGAGAGAGAGGGAGAGAGAATGTGTCAAGGATACAGTGAGAGGGAGAAAAAGAGTGTCAGGGAGGAGAGAGAGATAGTGTCAGGAAGAGAGAGAGAGGAAGAGAGACAGTGTCAGGAAGAGAGAGAGGAAGAGAGACAGTGTCAGGAAGAGAGAGAGGAAGAGAGACAGTGTCAGGGAGAGGGAGAAGGAGAGAGGAATTGTCAGGGAGAGGGAGAGAGACAGTGTCAGGGAGAGAGAGGGAGACATGTCAGGGAAAGAGAGACAGTCAGAGAGAGAGAAACAGAGTCACAGAGAGAGAGAGGGAGACATGTCAAGGAGAGAGAGAGACAGGAAGAGAGTAATAGAGAGAGACAGTGTCAGAGAGAGAAAGAGTGTCCGAGAGACAGAGGGAGAGGAGCAAAATAGAGAGCGTCAGGGAGAGAGAGAGTGGAGCAGGAGAGAGGGTGTCAGCCAGTGAGGGAGTTGGGAGAGAGAGTGAGAGGAAGAGAGAGGGAGGGGAAGCGAGCACTACCTGACCACAGCACAGCCACAGGTCTCTGATGGAGATGGGCACTTCATGGCATTAGGCCCCGCCCCATAAATACCTGCAAATCGCAGCACTGCCCTGCTCCTGGGACTGAGCCGGACAGGCTGTGGCAAAGTTTGCTGCAGTGTGGTGGCCCGCTGCATTCTCTCTGTTGCTGCAGCCTGCGTGGGTTCTATAGGCAGTGGGGGGGTGGGGGGGGGTGGCAGGCCATGGGGAGCAGAGGGAGCAGCGTGCAGAGGAAGCGTGCCCCATAGCTGCTGCACCCCCTCTACCCACCGTAGTTATGCTATTGTGTGTATGTATATATATATATATATATATATATATATGATTCCAGAAACGGACAATGATAGAAAAGGTGCCTTTTCTATCATTATCCATTTCTAGAATAAAACATTGCTCCAGGAGTCCAGAGCTATCAATGAAAAGTGCAGCGGTTGAAGTGCACCAGTGCCTAACCCAGAGGTTTTCCTCCGGTTTCTAACTTTCTCCTCTGCTTGAGAGAAAAATCCATCAACAGCGCACCCGTACATCTTTTTTAAACTATATCATACCTCCCAACATGACCCTCTCCAGGAGGGACACAATGCTCTGCTTCTGGACTTTTCTCTTAATTTATAATTGCCGGCACCTGTGTTGAACAGGTTGATGGATAAGAAAGGTGTTCAGCACATCTGATGGCAATCATACAGTAAGAGGAGGAGCCCAGGAGCAGAGCAGTCTGTCCCTCCTGGAGAGGGTCATGTTGGGAGGTATGATATATATATATATATGTACATACACTGTATATATATACACAGTGTATATATATAAATACACAGTGTATATATATATATATATATATATATATATATATTGTGGCAGGAGAGGTACTTGGCCACCTGTAAGCTACACACAGGGTCCTGGGGGTAAATGGGAAGTGTGGATGGACCGGGTTCCCATCCATTTGGTCCAGACCAGGTCTTATAGGCTTCTTAGCCCAAGAAGCTGCTTCATCAGCCAGCACCTGGCTGCTGGGATTAAAGCAGAGTCTCTCCCATTAGTCAGGGCTCCTGACGGCAATTAGTGTCCAGGTGATAGGTCTGCTAGGGACAGTGGGATCTGGAGGGCTGGGCCAATAGTGTCAGGATGCAGGGGCCCGAAGGGTTCCTTATTAAGTAAAAGGGAGTGAGGCAGGGCCTAACCTCCCTGGTTGTTTATACTAAAGACAGTGATCTTTGTTTTATGTATATCTTTGTTTTTGAGCAACCTGAATCAAAGGTATTTGTTGTTTTTGCACAAGCCTGGAGTTGGTTGCTGGTGGAATTTTTGTAGCAAAGTGCATTCTAGCAAAACTCCTGTTACTATATATATATATATATATATATATATATTTCTAGAATAAGAATGAAAAAGGGCGCCTTATAGTGCATCAACCAGTTTCAAGCAAGATATATTTCCATTTCTTTACACACAATCGGTTTAAAAGTGACGTACCAGATGCGGCGGTCTCAACCACCGTAGGTATAATCGTATAGTAACAGATATTTAGTGGATATACCACAAGCAGTAATGATCAGCAGGCTCACCACCGCCGTCTGCTCCTTCACGCCAGGCCACAACCCTACGCGTTTCGTCACGCTGGACTTCGTCAGAAGTCCAGCGTGACGAAACGCGCAGGGATGTGGCCTGGCGTGAAGGAGCAGACGGCGGTGGTGAGCCTGCTGATCATTACTGCTTGTGGTATATCCACTTAATATCTTCGTCAGAAGTCCAGCGTGACGAAACGCGTAGGAATGTGGACTGGCGTGAAGGAGCAGACGGCGGTGGTGAGCCTGCTGATCGTTACTGCTTGTGGTATATCCACTAAATATCTGTTACTATACGATTATACCTACGGTGGTTGAGACCGCCGCATCTGGTACGTCACTTTTAAACCGATTGTGTGTAAAGAAATGGAAATAAATCTTGCTTGAAACTGGTTGATGCACTATGAGGCGCCCTTTCTCATTCTTATTCTAGAAATTACTTTCTGCTGGTAGTGGATACTGGTTTAAAGGAGACGCCGATCTCAAGGATTAAAAGTGCTACGTAGACCTTATTTTTACCATAGAACACACCTGGTTGGTCTTGGAATTCTATTTCTGAAGCTGGGACTTGTGGTTCCACGGACTGGAAAATAGACTTGCGCACTGACTTTTTTGTACCTCATATATATATATATATATATATATATATACATATATAAATTGACAGTGTGTCCGGCACTCCTGTAATATGAATTACCTTCACCCGGTGCCCTCGCAAATTAAAGGATGCAGGCAGGCGACGGCGCGGCACTCAGGGCTTGGAGAAAGAAAACAACCAGCGACAACCGAGTCTGCAACAACATTTCAATCAATAGATGAAAATCTATTGATTGAAACATTGTTGCAGACTTATTTGTCGCTGGTTGTTTTCTTTCTCCAAGCCCTGAGTGCCGTGCCGTCGCCTGCCTGTATATATATATATAAAAAGACAGAAGAAAGACCGCACACATTTCTAAAAATGTAAACAAGTCAGGTGCTGAAGTCTCATAACAAATTATATAATCCATAAATATATAAATATATATATATCCCCACATCAGTGGCATATCTATAATGGGTGCAGTGTGTGCGGTGCACACGGGCCACTGAGTCCAGAGGGGGCCCACAACGCACGCACTGCACCCATTTCTTCTATACTTTTTGACGTCCATCGGTGACCATGTGTGGGCCCCCTCCTCTCCCGTATCCGGCACCGCCGCACTAGCGCACTTAGCACTAGAGACTCAGGCACAGAGTCTACATCTCATGCGCATGACTCTGAAAAAATGGTGCGGCAGCCATTTTTTTCAGAGTCCTGCGCATGCGCTGTAGACTCTGGCACTGTGCCAGAGTCTCAGTGCTCAGAGCGCTAACAGCAGTACTACCAGCTACGGGAGAGGAGGGGGCCCACACACGGAGACTGCACATGGGTCCCCTCCTCTCTAGATACACCTCTGCCCCACATAATGATTTTCATTGAGTGTGGAAGGTTTTCTGGCCTTCTAAGACTCAGCCAAGTAAGCCATCTGTAAGACACAGTAGCTGCACATTAATGGCTTGCTTCCTCTTTTATATAGTAACTTCCTGAAATTTAATATTGGATAAATATGGAAGTGTGAGTAATAATCTGAAGTCAGCATGTGCTTGTGGAGCAGATCCTTTTTATTATAATACACTTAACAGTTATTAGAAAACGTTCCATATTGGAACATTATTTTGATGGGAATTTATCATTATTCTGAGGGAATTTATCAATGTTCAATATTTCCAGTGGCTTTGCAATCATCGCACATTGCCAGTGATTTTGCCTCTAAGCCGCCAGATTTATTATCCAATGGTATGGAGGCTTAATATGCAAATTGCCAATGATGAGCTGTGATCACAACCCACTGGAAAAACTAAGGGGTATGTTCAATTGAAGTCGGATCCATTCCGACATTCATTTGTTGGAATGGGTCCGACCTGGGCTATTCAATGCATTTTCAATTCGACTTTAAAATAAGTCGAATTGAAATGCGGGAGTTTAGACGGGGGAGAGCCATGAGCAGACAGGAGAGAGCAGCGCTACAGCAGCGGCTATTCTGCCGATCCACGTGCTTTTCTACAAGTCAAATTTCTCGACTTGTTGAATAATTTGGGGTTAGATTGAATAAGTTGGAATCCGTTCTGACCTAAAAAAGTCGAAAACTGCCGTCTTTTCGACAGACGGCAGCTTTCGACTTCAATTGAATATACCCCTATATCATATGTGGCTTAAAACAAACTCTGCCATTTTGGTGGGGAGGCCCAAACATAGTTTTAGCTCCCACACCTAGGCATGCTTTTCCAATGCTTAGTTCCAGTGGCCCCATCCTGGTACCACTGACTAAACTGTTTAGGCCCCACTAGAGGTACAGGACCAATGATTATTAAAACGGCACATACAGGGAGGGAAGTTGGCATTTCTATTTTTTATTTTTTTTTACAGTTTGACATCTAATGTCTTAAAACTAACAAATGATGTGTATACAGAAGGTCATACTTGCCTACCCTCCCGGAACATTGACTTCCACTCTAGATGGTACACTATTAGTATTGTTCGGGATACAAAACGCTCCAAATGTTCTCACCCCCAAGCTTTCTGATAGCATTGTTTGTGGGATATCCGCTATTTGAAGTTTGGTTGCAAATTAAATCCTTTGTAACATCGCCAGTATCTAATTTCTTGTCTTTGTTTCAGAATGAGGAATACACTATGGGTAGCAAGAAGCTCTCTGCCATTACCCCATGCTGTAGCAAAAATAATGTATATTGCAGTAGTGTATTACTCCAACCCCATACACACACGTACACATTGTCCATGTTCAAAGATAAGTTATTTTTCAGACTTAAAATGGACTGGTTGGGGGCCACTAAAGAATACAAAGGGGGATATTTAATTAAACACTGTAATTTTGTGGGCTTTTAAATAGAGATGAGCGCCTGAAATTTTTCGGGTTTTGTGTTTTGGTTTTGGGTTCGGTTCCGCGGCCGTGTTTTGGGTTCGACCGCGTTTTGGCAAAACCTCACCGAATTTTTTTTGTCGGATTCGGGTGTGTTTTGGATTCGGGTGTTTTTTTCAAAAAACACTAAAAAACAGCTTAAATCATAGAATTTGGGGGTCATTTTGATCCCAAAGTATTATTAACCTCAAAAACCATAATTTACACTCATTTTCAGGCTATTCTGAATACCTCACACCTCACAATATTATTTTTAGTCCTAAAATTTGCACCGAGGTCGCTGTGTGAGTAAGATAAGCGACCCTAGTGGCCGACACAAACACCGGGCCCATCTAGGAGTGGCACTGCAGTGTCACGCAGGATGTCCCTTCCAAAAAACCCTCCCCAAACAGCACATGACGCAAAGAAAAAAAGAGGCGCAATGAGGTAGCTGTGTGAGTAAGATTAGCGACCCTAGTGGCCGACACAAACACCGGGCCCATCTAGGAGTGGCACTGCAGTGTCACGCAGGATGGCCCTTCCAAAAAACCCTCCCCAAACAGCACATGACGCAAAGAAAAAAAGAGGCGCAATGAGGTAGCTGTGTGAGTAAGATTAGCGACCCTAGTGGCCGACACAAACACCGGGCCCATCTAGGAGTGGCACTGCAGTGTCACGCAGGATGGCCCTTCCAAAAAACCCTCCCCAAACAGCACATGACGCAAAGAAAAAAAGAGGCGCAATGAGGTAGCTGTGTGAGTAAGATTAGCGACCCTAGTGGCCGACACAAACACCGGGCCCATCTAGGAGTGGCACTGCAGTGTCACGCAGGATGTCCCTTCCAAAAAACCCTCCCCAAACAGCACATGACGCAAAGAAAAAAAGAGGCGCAATGAGGTAGCTGTGTGAGTAAGATTAGCGACCCTAGTGGCCGACACAAACACCGGGCCCATCTAGGAGTGGCACTGCAGTGTCACGCAGGATGTCCCTTCCAAAAAACCCTCCCCAAACAGCACATGACGCAAAGAAAAAAAGAGGCGCAATGAGGTAGCTGTGTGAGTAAGATTAGCGACCCTAGTGGCCGACACAAACACCGGGCCCATCTAGGAGTGGCACTGCAGTGTCACGCAGGATGTCCCTTCCAAAAAACCCTCCCCAAACAGCACATGACGCAAAGAAAAAAAGAGGCGCAATGAGGTAGCTGACTGTGTGAGTAAGATTAGCGACCCTAGTGGCCGACACAAACACCGGGCCCATCTAAGAGTGGCACTGCAGTGTCACGCAGGATGTCCCTTCCAAAAAAACCCTCCCCAATCAGCACATGATGCAAAGAAAAAGAAAAGAAAAAAGAGGTGCAAGATGGAATTGTCCTTGGGCCCTCCCACCCACCCTTATGTTGTATAAACAAAACAGGACATGCACACTTTAACCAACCCATCATTTCAGTGACAGGGTCTGCCACACGACTGTGACTGATATGATGGGTTGGTTTGGACCCCCCCCCCAAAAAAGAAGCAATTAATCTCTCCTTGCACAAACTGGCTCTACAGAGGCAAGATGTCCACCTCATCTTCACCCTCCGATATATCACCGTGTACATCCCCCTCCTCACAGATTATCAATTCGTCCCCACTGGAATCCACCATCTCAGCTCCCTGTGTACTTTGTGGAGGCAATTGCTGCTGGTCAATGTCTCCGCGGAGGAATTGATTATAATTCATTTTAATGAACATCATCTTCTCCACATTTTCTGGATGTAACCTCGTACGCCGATTGCTGACAAGGTGAGCGGCGGCACTAAACACTCTTTCGGAGTACACACTTGTGGGAGGGCAACTTAGGTAGAATAAAGCCAGTTTGTGCAAGGGCCTCCAAATTGCCTCTTTTTCCTGCCAGTATAAGTACGGACTGTGTGACGTGCCTACTTGGATGCGGTCACTCATATAATCCTCCACCATTCTATCAATGTTGAGAGAATCATATGCAGTGACAGTAGACGACATGTCCGTAATCGTTGTCAGGTCCTTCAGTCCGGACCAGATGTCAGCATCAGCAGTCGCTCCAGACTGCCCTGCATCACCGCCAGCGGGTGGGCTCGGAATTCTGAGCCTTTTCCTCGCACCCCCAGTTGCGGGAGAATGTGAAGGAGGAGATGTTGACAGGTCGCGTTCCGCTTGACTTGACAATTTTATCACCAGCAGGTCTTTCAACCCCAGCAGACCTGTGTCTGCCGGAAAGAGAGATCCAAGGTAGGCTTTAAATCTAGGATCGAGCACGGTGGCCAAAATGTAGTGCTCTGATTTCAACAGATTGACCACCCGTGAATCCTTGTTAAGCGAATTAAGGGCTGCATCCACAAGTCCCACATGCCTAGCGGAATCGCTCCCTTTTAGCTCCTTCTTCAATGCCTCCAGCTTCTTCTGCAAAAGCCTGATGAGGGGAATGACCTGACTCAGGCTGGCAGTGTCTGAACTGACTTCACGTGTGGCAAGTTCAAAGGGCATCAGAACCTTGCACAACGTTGAAATCATTCTCCACTGCACTTGAGACAGGTGCATTCCACCTACTATATCGTGCTCAATTGTATAGGCTTGAATGGCCTTTTGCTGCTCCTCCAACCTCTGAAGCATATAGAGGGTTGAATTCCACCTCGTTACCACTTCTTGCTTCAGATGATGGCAGGGCAGGTTCAGTAGTTTTTGGTGGTGCTCCAGTTTTCTGTACGTGGTGCCTGTACGCCGAAAGTGTCCCGCAATTCTTCTGGCCACCGACAGCATCTCTTGCACGCCCCTGTCGTTTTTTAAAAAATTCTGCACCACCAAATTCAAGGTATGTGCAAAACATGGGACGTGCTGGAATTGGCCCAGATTTAATGCACACACAATATTGCTGGCGTTGTCCGATGCCACAAATCCACAGGAGAGTCCAATTGGGGTAAGCCATTCCGCGATGATCTTCCTCAGTTGCCGTAAGAGGTTTTCAGCTGTGTGCGTATTCTGGAAAGCGGTGATACAAAGCGTAGCCTGCCTAGGAAAGAGTTGGCGTTTGCGAGATGCTGCTACTGGTGCCGCCGCTGCTGTTCTTGCGGCGGGAGTCCATACATCTACCCAGTGGGCTGTCACAGTCATATAGTCCTGACCCTGCCCTGCTCCACTTGTCCACATGTCCGTGGTTAAGTGGACATTGGGTACAGCTGCATTTTTTAGGACACTGGTGACTCTTTTTCTGAGGTCTGTGTACATTTTCGGTATCGCCTGCCTAGAGAAATGGAACCTAGATGGTATTTGGTACCGGGGACACAGTACCTCCAACAAGTCTCTAGTTGGCTCTGCAGTAATGATGGATACCGGAACCACGTTTCTCACCACCCAGGATGCCAAGGCCTCAGTTATCCGCTTTGCAGTAGGATGACTGCTGTGATATTTCATCTTCCTCGCAAAGGACTGTTGAACAGTCAATTGCTTACTGGAAGTAGTACAAGTGGGCTTACGACTTCCCCTCTGGGATCACCATCGACTCCCAGCGGCAACAACAGCAGCGCCAGCAGCAGTAGGCGTTACACGCAAGGATGCATCGGAGGAATCCCAGGCAGGAGAGGACTCGTCAGAATTGCCAGTGACATGGCCTGCAGGACTATTGGCATTCCTGGGGAAGGAGGAAATTGACACTGAGGGAGTTGGTGGGGTGGTTTGCGTGAGCTTGGTTACAAGAGGAAGGGATTTACTGGTCAGTGGACTGCTTCCGCTGTCACCCAAAGTTTTTGAACTTGTCACTGACTTATTATGAATGCGCTGCAGGTGACGTATAAGGGAGGATGTTCCGAGGTGGTTAACGTCCTTACCCCTACTTATTACAGCTTGACAAAGGGAACACACGGCTTGACACCTGTTGTCCGCATTTCTGGTGAAATACCTCCACACCGAAGAGCTGATTTTTTTGGTATTTTCACCTGGCATGTCAACGGCCATATTCCTCCCACGGACAACAGGTGTCTCCCCGGGTGCCTGACTTAAACAAACCACCTCACCATCAGAATCCTCCTGGTCAATTTCCTCCCCAGCGCCAGCAACACCCATATCCTCCTCATCCTGGTGTACTTCAACACTGACATCTTCAATCTGACTATCAGGAACTGGACTGCGGGTGCTCCTTCCAGCACTTGCAGGGGGCGTGCAAATGGTGGAAGGCGCATGCTCTTCACGTCCAGTGTTGGGAAGGTCAGGCATCGCAACCGACACAATTGGACTCTCCTTGTGGATTTGGGATTTCAAAGAACGCACAGTTCTTTGCGGTGCTTTGCCTTTTGCCAGCTTGAGTCTTTTCAGTTTTCTAGCGAGAGGCTGAGTGCTTCCATCCTCATGTGAAGCTGAACCACTAGCCATGAACATAGGCCAGGGCCTCAGCCGTTCCTTGCCACTCCGTGTGGTAAATGGCATATTGGCAAGTTTACGCTTCTCCTCCGACAATTTTATTTTAGGTTTTGGAGTCCTTTTTTTACTGATATTTGGTGTTTTGGTTTTGACATGCTCTGTACTATGCCATTGGGCATCGGCCTTGGCAGACGACGTTGCTGGCATTTCATCGTCTCGGCCATGACTAGTGGCAGCAGCTTCAGCACGAGGTGGAAGTGGATCTTGATCTTTCCCTAATTTTGGAACCTCAACATTTTTGTTCTCCATATTTTAATAGGCACAACTAAAAGGCACCTCAGGTAAACAATGGAGATGGATGGATTGGATACTAGTATACAATTATGGACGGGCTGCCGAGTGCCGACACAGAGGTAGCCACAGCCGTGAACTACCGCACTGTACTGTGTCTGCTGCTAATATATAGACTGGTTGATAAAGAGATAGTATACTCGTAACTAGTATGTATGTATAAAGAAAGAAAAAAAAACCACGGTTAGGTGGTATATACAATTATGGACGGGCTGCCGAGTGCCGACACAGAGGTAGCCACAGCCGTGAACTACCGCACTGTACTGTGTCTGCTGCTAATATATAGACTGGTTGATAAAGAGATAGTATACTCGTAACTAGTATGTATGTATAAAGAAAGAAAAAAAAACCACGGTTAGGTGGTATATACAATTATGGACGGGCTGCCGAGTGCCGACACAGAGGTAGCCACAGCCGTGAACTACCGCACTGTACTGTGTCTG
Organism: Pseudophryne corroboree; assembly: GCF_028390025.1. NCBI lineage: Eukaryota > Metazoa > Chordata > Amphibia > Anura > Myobatrachidae > Pseudophryne > Pseudophryne corroboree. Next base: position 772,964,296 of record NC_086447.1, on the reverse strand, counting down.
CTGCTAATATATAGACTGGTTGATAAAGAGATAGTATACTCGTAACTAGTATGTATGTATAAAGAAAGAAAAAAAAACCACGGTTAGGTGGTATATACAATTATGGACGGGCTGCCGAGTGCCGACACAGAGGTAGCCACAGCCGTGAACTACCGCACTGTACTGTGTCTGCTGCTAATATATAGACTGGTTGATAAAGAGATAGTATACTCGTAACTAGTATGTATGTATAAAGAAAGAAAAAAAAACCACGGTTAGGTGGTATATACAATTATGGACGGGCTGCCGAGTGCCGACACAGAGGTAGCCACAGCCGTGAACTACCGCACTGTACTGTGTCTGCTGCTAATATATAGACTGGTTGATAAAGAGATAGTATACTCGTAACTAGTATGTATGTATAAAGAAAGAAAAAAAAAACACGGTTAGGTGGTATATACAATTATGGACGGGCTGCCGAGTGCCGACACAGAGGTAGCCACAGCCGTGAACTACCGCACTGTACTGTGTCTGCTGCTAATATATAGACTGGTTGATAAAGAGATAGTATACTCGTAACTAGTATGTATGTATAAAGAAAGAAAAAAAAACCACGGTTAGGTGGTATATACAATTATGGACGGGCTGCCGAGTGCCGACACAGAGGTAGCCACAGCCGTGAACTACCGCACTGTACTGTGTCTGCTGCTAATATATAGACTGGTTGATAAAGAGATAGTATACTCGTAACTAGTATGTATGTATAAAGAAAGAAAAAAAAAACACGGTTAGGTGGTATATACAATTATGGACGGGCTGCCGAGTGCCGACACAGAGGTAGCCACAGCCGTGAACTACCGCACTGTACTGTGTCTGCTGCTAATATAGACTGGTTGATAAAGAGATAGTATACTACTAATATTATATACTGGTGGTCAGGTCACTGGTCACTAGTCACACTGGCAGTGGCACTCCTGCAGCAAAAGTGTGCACTGTTTAATTTTAATATAATATTATGTACTCCTGGCTCCTGCTATAACCTATAACTGGCACTGCAGTAGTGCTCCCCAGTCTCCCCCACAATTATAAGCTGTGTGAGCTGAGCAGTCAGACAGATATATAATATATATATAGATGATGCAGCACACTGGCCTGAGCCTGAGCAGTGCACACAGATATGGTATGTGACTGACTGAGTCACTGTGTGTATCGCTTTTTTCAGGCAGAGAACGGATATATTAAATAAACTGCACTGTGTGTCTGGTGGTCACTCACTATATAATATATTATGTACTCCTGGCTCCTGCTATAACCTATAACTGGCACTGCAGTAGTGCTCCCCAGTCTCCCCCACAATTATAAGCTGTGTGAGCTGAGCAGTCAGACAGATATATATAATATTATATATAGATAATAGATGATGCAGCACACTGGCCTGAGCCTGAGCAGTGCACACAGATATGGTATGTGACTGAGTCACTGTGTGCTGTGTATCGCTTTTTTCAGGCAGAGAACGGATTATAAATAAAAGTGGTGGTCACTGGTCACTATCAGCAAAACTCTGCACTGTACACTACTGAGTACTCCTAATGCTCCCCAAAATTAGTAAATCAAGTGTCTCTCTAATCTATTCTAATTCTAAACGGAGAGGACGCCAGCCACGTCCTCTCCCTATCAATCTCAATGCACGTGTGAAAATGGCGGCGACGCGGGCTCCTTATATAGAATCCGAGTCTCGCGATAGAATCCGAGCCTCGCGAGAATCCGACAGCGTCATGATGACGTTCGGGCGCGCTCGGGTTAACCGAGCAAGGCGGGAAGATCCGAGTCGCTCGGACCCGTGAAAAAAAACATGAAGTTCTGGCGGGTTCGGATTCAGAGAAACCGAACCCGCTCATCTCTACTTTTAAAACGGCTTTTCTGTGATTTTTTTATATATTTTTTTGCCATTTTTTTTGGGGGGGGGGGGGGGTGTCGATTAAATTATTATATTTTTGCACCTGGAAAATTACCCGTTTTCAGGCAAAAATAGGTACTGCATAAGAGGTAATGGCTGAAAAAGCAAACATGAGTGTGTTACTGTTATTATATACCCACTATTAACTATACTGTTCTTAGATAGCCACATTATATATTTGTGCGTTTTTCAAATTTTTTCTTGTGATATTTATATTAAATTGAGAATATATATATATATTTAAACTGCTTACAATTCAGTATAACAACAATCATAGATTTATTTATTATCATCTATTTATAATTTATATAAGTCTACTATACAGTGCTATAAAGTGAATACTTAACTATTCACATAAGTCCCTACCTCTTTGTAACTTATAGTCTAGATTCCCAAACACACACACACACACACACACACACACACACACACACACACACACACACACACAGGCATAGCCAGAACTTTGTGGGCCCCACAGCAACATTTTGAAGGGGCCCCTGTCCCAATGCTTCTAGAGAGATGCCTCTCTGCAGCTGTTTTTAATTGTATGCCCCATAATAGTGCCCTAGTTCAGTTTTTATACCATAGTAGTATTCTATTTAATGTGGTGCCCCATAGTACTGCCCTAGTTCATGTTATACCCCATAGTAGTGCGTTAGTTAATGTTATACCCCATAGTAGTGACCTAGTTCACATTATGTCACATTGTAGGACTGCCAGTACACATTATGCCACACAGTACCCCAATCACATAATGACATAGTGTACCCAGTTCATATTATGCCACACCACAGTGCCTCCACTTGATATTGTGCCACATTACAGTGCCCCAGTTCATATTATGTAATACTATAATGCCCTCCAGTTCATATTATGCCACACCACAGTGCCTCCACTTGATATTGTGCCACATTACAGTGCCCCAGTTCATATTATGTAATACTATAATGCCCTCCAGTTCATATTATACCACACTATAGTGCCTCAACCTCATATTATGTCACACTATACACTTTCCACTTCATATTAATCCACATTACATTGCCCCCAGTTCATATTACTGAATGTACTCCAGTTAATTTTATACCACATTACAATGAACAGGTTCAGTGGCATACCTCGATATATTGCAGGCCCAAAGGCAAGTCTGTAAAGGCCTCTGCTGTACTGTATGTACCACCCAAATTTTTGAAAAATGTATATAAAACACGTAACTGTGACAGGGAAAGTGGGCCCCTCTCAGCTCTGGGCCCCATAGCAGCTGCACTTTCTGCACCTATGGTAGCTACGCCCTTGCGCACACACACACACACACACACACACACACTTTAGTAAGCAGTACCAGCACATATTATAGACAATACATACAAAGTTTTATGCACATTATACATTTAACATAATGCAGCTCAAATGAGATAATACAATAGCAATGAACCAGTTTGTGTATGCTGAGAGAGAGAGAGAGAGAGAGAGAGAGAGAGAGAGAGAGTGAGAGAGACAGAGAGATATCCTCTTATGTTTCTTGTACATGTGTTAGTCACCTTTCATCTAGGTACCTTTCCTCTTTGCATCCTCCACTATGCTTTTCCCGGTCCTCTCTTCCTACTGTAGCTTAGTCTAGTATTCCCTTCCTATATCATAACTTCTAACAGGTAGACGCACAATTTCAGGACAAAATTAGCTTCCCCATCCCACCCTCACAACCCCCTGGGTTTGTACTGGGTTTTTAATGAAATAGATGTATTTCATGCATACAGGCACCCGAACCAGAAAGTGGGTCAGTGTAGACTTGATTTGGCGAATAGCTCTTATATATTTTTTTATACTGCTGTCCACTTATAAAAGCTTATAGAATTGTTTTAATTGTTAATGTCACTGACCTAGTTTTCAAAGCATGTAACCAAAAGAGACTGGTGGCATTTTAACGGATTTGTCTGAGTGAAAATAACTGGAGCAGTGATCATACATTGCCTATCCTTCAAAAGAGCAAACCCCATATATAGTCGCTCATAAGTAAGAAAATATCCGCCGCTTTAATGGGATATTCAGTCTGATGGGGCATATATTCAGACAAGGTATAAAAGATTCTAATTAGATGTCATTTGGGATTGTTGGACTGTCTTATGCTGGCCATAAGATTAACCCATCAGACAACAAACAGACCAATTATCTGATGTTACCGTACACAGTCAGGTAATTGGTATCTCTTTCTGATTATTAGAATGGATGGTGTTAAGGGGGGGTACACACCTAGAGATGTGTGCTGAGCGATCTAGCACAGACCGCTCAGCACACATCTCTACCCCCACTCAGTACTCAGCGCGATGTGTGCTGAGTGGAGGAGGGACGGGCGGGGGGGGGGGGGGGGGGCGCCCACTTCACACAGCAGTGAAGTGAGCAATGTACTAGATTGCATGCAGGCACAATCTAGAACCGGTAATAGCGACGCGCGGAGCCGCGTATCACTATCGCTATGGACATACACATCGCTATGGGCATACAAACGGAGAGATCCGTGTTTAATTTTGAAGCAATCTGGTCAGATTGCTTAGAAATTAAGCACAGATCTCTCCATGTGTGTCCCCTTTAGTGTGTAGTGTGGGTGGTACCTAGGGGTCTATGTACTACTACCTTGGGGAGATAGAAAGTGGATGGAGATAAAGTTCCAGCCTATCAGCCACTGGCGGATCCAGCAGGGGGCGACAAGGGCGATTCCCTCCCCCCCGTAACACACAGCTCTGCCTTTCATGCGGCGTTGTTGTCATCACCAACAAAAAACTACAACTCCCTGCATGCCATGCAGTGCCTTTGGTCACCTTGTTGGTTGTGGTATTCCTAGAGATCAACGATCAGACGGATTGAGCCTGGCAGCCAGACGCAACTATTGAATGTCAGAGAAATGTTGCTAAATGCCCTGGGGTCCTGAGTGCAGGGGAGAGCGGGAAGGGGAGAGTGGGAAGGGGTAGCGGGAGGGTGAGTGCGGGTGCGGGGGAGTGGGAAGGTAAATGTGGTGGAGCGGGAAGCTGAGTGCTGGTGCGGAGGAGTGGGAAGATAAGCGCGGGTGCGGGGGAGCGGGAAGGTAAGTGTGGTGGAGTGGGAAGGTGAGTGCAAGTGCTCGGGAGCAGGATGGTGAATGAGGGGGAGTTGGAGTGAACCTGAGCTATGGGGCAGGGGGTCACTAGGCTGCTCCCCTGGAGAATATGAATTTCACAATGGGCATTTTTAACATTTCCCTCCTTTCTGCAATCATCCTATATAAGACTGTTGAGGCCAGGGCACAAGGCACAATTTGCACCAAAGGTTCTGGTTATAGTGTTATGTTCGGGATGTTGGGCATATTTAAGTTAACTGACCAAGATGCTTAAAATAACTACAAGCATTTAGAAAGAAAAAAATCAAGTAAAATGCCATATGCATCTATCCCATTTTCTCTAATGTGTCTTATTGTCCTCCCTCCTCTCCTCTCTCTCTCTCCTACTGTCGCATCTCTCTCCTTCCTTTTTAGGCTTTCCCCAATATCTCTCTTCCAGTCTCTCAATCTGCCTCTCTCTTTCAGCCATATCCTGTTCCTCTCACAAACATACTACCTCTTTATTGTCACTCTCATCACTTCCCAATACCCTCTGTCTGTCTCGCTCTGTCTATTCTCTCTTCCTCCTTTCCTATCCCTGTACTTTTCATGCAACGTCTATCCCTCTCTTGTATTGTCACTTCTGCCCTCCCTCCATCTCTCCTCTTCTCTCTCTCCTGGACTTTCTTATATTTCTTTATCATCCATCATCCATGTCTCCCTCTAGCTTGCCCACCATACTGCCCCTCGCTGTATAACCCCTGCCTGTACCCTACTCATACAAATCACCTAGCCCTATCTCCCTCTACCCTCCCTAAATTTATCTCCCTGTCTATGTAATTTTTTTCCCTCTTCTTGCACTGTAACAAAATATGGTAAACATCTCTGTAGGTAATGCATAATGTATTCATGTGTTCTCACCCTATGTCTTTATCTATCTAGATCCTTTTATACCTGAATCACTTGAAACCAATTATAAAAATATTGATAGCAACTTTCTCCATACACTCAGATTACAGCACATGGGAACCACCTCTCTCACCTTACACTTTCACATGTGCAGAAATTCTGCATGTCATCTCAGGATGGCACACAGTTTCACTGTCAAGTTCCGAAATTAAGCATTTTTGGAACTTGTTGAATTACACAATTTCTACAGCCCTATTCTTAAGTATTGCGACTGTGGAAATAATTGTGAAAGTTTGGTATCAAGGAGCTATGAGTGTTATCTTGATCATTACAGCTTTGATAAATAGGGCTGTCACTTGGAAATGAGAAAAGTGCATGGAAAAGTCTAGATCCGCCCCTCCAATCAGCTCCTAACTACCATTTTGCAGGCTGTGTTTTGAAAAATGACAGGAGCTGTTTAGTTGGTACTTTACCTCCATCTACTTTATCTCTCTCCAATGTGTCAAAGTCAGAAAAATATCTCTATGCACACTACCATATTTGCACCTCACACAGGTCCGTGCTGCGCATGCGTACGCTCTCCCGTACGTGCGCATACTCACAGTCGCGGGCACCCGCAGGCGCATGGTATGCGTATTTACGGTAGAGTTTATGCGATCATAGCGTGCGACTCAATCATTACATATTTTCACTAATAATGTATTTTGTAGATCATGGTCCCTTTGATAGATTCTGAAAGTTTGGTTAATATAGAATGTTTATGAACAGAGGAATCCCTCTTTGTTTGATACGAAGGGTCAGACAGGAGTAATACAGTGGTGTTTAGTATCCATCGGAAGAATATTTAATTAGAAATATTCCGGTGTTGGTTTGAAGCAGATCAATCGCTCGTGCAAATAGTTATGGACATAAGAAGTTTATGAACATTTACTTTATTTGCACTTTATTACCCATGCGGCGGGAAACCCAGTTTCCCTCCCACCTGAGCAGTTGGAAATAGTCACAGCCCACCTGTATGAATCAACCTATGACCTTTTGTTATAATGCGAAGCCAAATTCCTGTGTCCAATGAACAATGAGATTGTAGGGACCATTGAATTGTATTGTGTGTGGGGCATAAATAGCAGGCCGACCATATCCAACTTCACTCTCTTCAACGGTTCTCATTGCTGATAATCGGGAGCTGGATATCGAGGCGCATGCGATCGTTCCCCTTGTGCGTAAGTTTTCTCCGTAATCATATTGTCTTACTGTGAGCCATTTCTCTCTCTCCCTCTCTTCTCTCTCTTTCGTATTTTTCCTTGATTAGACTTGAATTGTATTGTATTGTATTACCTGTGTAGTTTATCTGGTTAGTTGGTTTATGTTATATTGTAGTGTATCATTTGTACTGTGATTCCTTTTGCAAGTATAATAGTCATAATACACATAATAGGTTTCGGACCCTAAGCCCAGGTATCTGTGTATTCTTTATAGTATTAAGTATTCTCTGAGCGTCGGTTACGCTCAAACAGCTTTGTAGTTAATCAGGTTACACAAGGTTGCACTTACACTTTGTCTCTACATTAAGGTTTACTGTGTATTTCATTGTTAAGGGTATAGATATAAAGGTTTAACGTTGTGAGCGTCTGCATCGCTGGTGATCTCCTCGTGGTCCCGAGCGCCGCTACGCTATAGCGAATCATTACGATAAGTCAACAGCCGATAGTCTGCCTGCCTGCGATCACTTGGCCGTGAGTGAACGTGACGCCTGAGCGTCTCGATCACGGCTAAGCGATCGATACGCAACTTGCGTACCCTTACGGTACTTCTCACGTAGATAGCGTACAGTGTTCTTAGACCTCATAAAGGGTCATATATACGATAAATATTTAGCTTTATCAATTGGCGGCTCGTCCTGTCCTTCACATATCTGCACTAGGTAGATCAGCAGACATTATCCCTCAGCAAAGGGCGGGAGGTTGTCTCGTAGTGCTGACGGGATAAGCGTCTGCTTCGCTTAGATAAAAGAGTGCTGAAGGAATCCGGGAACCGGAGGTAAGAACAAAACGCTAGTGTCTTTTAAAACTGTATTTTTCTGTCTTGCGTACACACGCACGCACACATATATATCTGCATTTCTTTTTCTTTTTCATTTTCGTATATCACTCTCCTGTCTGCCAGTTTTATAGTCGATACAAGTGCTAAAAAAAGATTTGCCGTTATTTCATAGTTTAAGAGTAAAGGTAATATAGTTAAAAGATAGACAAACACACAGTTTTGCCTGGGAGATAAGGCGAAGTCAGTGTGTTGTGTGGTAGATGACCAGGGATCATCTACATTGATAAAAATATAAATTGTGTTACGGTGGATCTTTGCTTTGCGTACACGTGTCCCTAACAAAAGACTTGTGTACGCAATCCAAAGGCGGACGCACGCAGCGTACATTACGCAACGGAGCGTCCGGTTACGCCCACGTAACTCAAGTCACGATAAGTTGATTTTTAACGCAACGCGGTAAGTAACGCAAAGCGGTAAAGAGCGCCACAGGCGATAAATAACGCAAGTCTATTTTTGGAAATCCAAAATTTAAATTAACAGATCCTGCTCCTAATTGGTAACACAGCTGGGCTAAAGAAAAAATTTCTGCGCAGAAATAGAAATAGAAACAAAAGTGTACATGTGATGAGTGAGTGTTTTTACAATTTTTAAAGGTTGAACCACAAGAAAAGTCGAGTACTCGTGAGGTACATGCGTGTAAGTGACGTGCACGGTGGCTAGGGAGGCATCTCTGGTTAAATACAATTTTGAGCATTAGAGTATAGCAGACCAGGAGGTCATACTAACAAGACCAGGAGGTCACACTGTAACAAGACCAGGAGGTCATAACAGACCAGGAGGTCCAGGTACAGCCGACAAGGAAGTCCGCTATACAGTTCACAGGCACAACACCGAGAAGGGTTGGTGCAACACCCATATAGGCCATATAAGCTCTGGCTGAAGGAATTCGCAGTTGTAAGTTTCGATTCGATTGGTCTTTCCGTACATAAGCTTAGTTGTTTGTGTACTGAACGACTGGACCGCACGTAAGTGTGTGCAGTAGTTAGTAATCTGACCTAATACCATTAGAGTAAAGGGGTCACAAACGCTATCTGTACACTCTAACGTGATTTGTGTAATTTTTTTTATTTTAAGGGAAGTTCGCTGCTCACTCAGGAACTATCCAGCAACCAATAGTTACTGGAAAGAGTAAGTGTTCTTCGGATAACCCTCACAGGTTCCAGTAAATAGAGGTTCAGGTCGCAGGGGCCCTAGGTCGAGTACGCCAGCACCATATCGGTGTAATCAGGTCGTATAGGTCGGCGTGGGCGAGTGAGTGGGGTACTCGGTAAACCGCCACCGTCAGCCTATTGTTGGCATTTGGTTTTTCGTAAAGGGTTGGCTAAATAAAGCAACACTTTCGAACTATGGGGGCCACTTGTTCAGGTAGGGGGCGATCAACCTCGGTTCGGGTTGATTCAGTGGTCCGACCAATTGGGTCGGCCAGGTATATAATGTGTGAAAAATATGGAAGTCACACAGAAACTTTATGTGATGAATGGGAGAGAATGACTGTGCATGACGGGGAGAAATTCCCAAGAATAGGGAGCTTCAGCTCAGAAGTGTTACAAAATTTAAGGAGGAGGATATGTCTCATAAAATCAACAAAGAGACGAATCCAGCATTATGATTATTTACAGTTGTGGCAACAGGAAGGTGGGATACAGAGAGGTTTGGCTCAGAGCCAGATCCTGCCGCCTAACAGAAAACTGATTGCCACGGCCCCGCCGCCACCATATATATCAGGAGAGAAGTTGATTACGGAGAAAGACGCACTAAGGTGTAACACAAAGTCACTTAGTAACTGTGTAAATGTTAATGATAATGTTAACCCATTAACCCATACAAGTATTAACCCGTGCAAGTTGTACCCTGTTTTGAACTTTCCTCAGGAGTGTGATCAAGAGGACGAAGCGGCAACGATTTCAGCGCTCTCTCTAGCAGCCACCATAGCAGAGACCACAGTAGGCACAGCTCCACCCACGAGATTAGTAAAGGCCCCTAGCGGAGGGATAGGTGAGGTCGTATCAACTGGTAAGTACGGCACCATGCATTATGCTGAAACTATTTCACCACAGCCTGTAGAATCTACACAGAATGAGGTTGTTAGAATTACACCTGTTAGAGTAATAGCAGTGCCAAATGGGAAAACAGACGCATCAGGAGCCACTCCCATTAGGAACATTGCCATGTACACTCCATTTTCCCGAATGGAATTAAGGACCATAGTGTCTGAATTTCCTGACCCTAGAAAAGACTTAGTTGCCAGTCAAAAATACATCAGAGACTTAGGTAACACTGTAGAGCCCAACAATAAAGACTGGCAGATATTGCTGAGAGCATGTTTACCCTCAAATGTCGACGCAACTCAATTTTTAGCTGATTGCAGACTAGGTCATGATGTACCTCTTACAGATGTGTACAACCAAGATAATGTGAAAAGAATAAACTTGCAGTTAAAAGAGTATTTCCCAGCAGTAGCTAAATGGAATAAGATATTCTCCATTAAACAGAAGGAGTCAGAGACAGCTGCAGAGTATTTTCACAGAGCATTATTAGAAATGGCAAAATACACAGGTATAGAGGACATTAAAACAGACACAAACCATCGGGAAGTAGCAGTATCGGTACTGATGGATGGTTTAAAAGAGTCATTGAAGACTAGGGTACAGACCACGCAACCATGTTGGCGAGGTCTGTCTGTGGCTACTTTGAGAGAGGCTGCTATTGATCACGACAGAAACATCACCAGACACAGGGAACAACAAGGTGACAAATTAATGTCAGTAAGTATACAGGCTCTGACCACAAAGCAGCCTGCGTATGTACCATCCAACCCTGTGGGTAAGTCAACTATGATAACATGTTATTCTTGTCAAAGACAGGGGCACTATGCACGAGACTGTAGAGCGAAAAATTCGCAAAGATCATACCAACCCCCTAGACAACGACACGACACACGACATTGGGAGCAAGGTCCGCAGAAACGGAGTTATGAGCCACATACAGGGGAAACAAAAAGATATCCCCCAAACAGAGACTGGCATGCCTCTGGTAGTTCCCAACTATCTCCCTCACAAGTAGTTGCTGCCAGCGGGATTCAGGGAGGTCACCATACCCAATAGGGGTGTGGCCATACCTGTAATCTGCAGCCAGTAAAATTAATTGCCAATCTTGGAAGTGAACCCGAGATCGCAATTAATGTAGCTGGTAAAACTTTAAACTTTCTTGTAGACACAGGGGCGGCCAAGTCAGTGATAAATTCGACAGTGGGCATGAGAACCACTGGTAGGACAATTCCAGCCATGGGAGTAACAGGAGTAGTCCAGCACTACCCTGTTAGCAAACCAGCCGAGATTACAATAGGGCCTTTGCATACCAAGCATTCCTTTTTGCTGGCTGCATCGGCACCAACCAATCTCCTGGGAAGAGACTTACTGTGTAAAATGGGGTGCGTCATTTATTGTACTCCTGAAGGTGTATTCTTGGACATACCTGAGAAACACGCTCAGGAAGTGCGAGACATGTTAGACTCCCCATCAAAATTAATGTCACATACCATTATGACAAATAGGAATCCATCCCAAATAGAAGAGATGACATCTCAGATACCAGAGTCACTTTGGACAAAAGACGGACAGGACACTGGATTAATGGCAAACGTAGCTCCAGTAGTTGTACAAGTAAAAGATGGTAGGATAGCTCCAAAAATCCCACAGTATCCTCTGAAGCCAGAGGTGGAGTTAGGAGTTTACCCAGTAATAGAGCGCTTGCTACAACAGGGCATTCTGGTAAGAACGTCCAGCACTGCCAATAGTCCCATCTTCCCTGTTAAGAAGAGTGGGGGGAGGGGTTACAGGCTAGTGCAGGATCTAAGGGGGATTAACAAAATAGTTGAGAGTCAGTTCCCCGTAGTGCCAAATCCAGCTGTCATCCTAATGCAAATCCCTCCCACTGCCAAATTTTTCACTGTTATTGACCTCTGCTCCGCTTTCTTTTCGGTACCTCTGCACCCTGACAGCCAATATTTGTTTGCATTCACATACAGAGGAGTCCAATACACGTGGACTCGATTACCCCAAGGTTTCATAGATAGTCCAAGTATATTTTCTCAAGCTTTGCATGATTGTTTACAGTCTTTTCAACCAGACAGTGGATCAGTATTGATACAGTATGTGGACGATTTATTACTGTGTTCAGATTCACTGGAAGCATCTCTGAAGGATACGAAACAGCTCCTGTTTCATCTTTCAGACACCGGACACAAGGTGTCCAAAGACAAGTTGCAATTATGCCAAACTAAGGTAAAATATTTGGGACACTGTCTAACACAAGGACTGAGACACCTGACCGCTGATAGAATCCAAGCAATTAGAGACATGACTCTACCACAAACCCAGCAACAGATCAGAACGTTTTTAGGAATGTGTGGGTATTGCCGTAATTGGATCCCAGGGTTTTCCATTTTAGCGTTACCTTTGCAGGAAATGGTCTCCTCAAACAAACCTGATAGGATTTCGCATACAGACGAGTCCGAAACAGCATTTGAGAGACTCAAACAGTGCCTAACGCAGGCACCAGCACTAGGTATGCCAGACTATGGGAAACCCTTTGAACTATACGGAACAGAAAGTGCTGGTTGCGCGGCAGGTGTACTAACCCAAAAACACGGTGATGCCAGCAGGCCAGTTGCATACTACAGCACTCAGCTAGATACGGTAGCGCGATCCCTCCCCACATGCTTGCGAAGCGTTGCTGCGATAGCATTGCTAGTGACAAAAAGCGAAGATGTCGTGCTAGGCCACAACCTCACAATCCATACGCCACATGCAGTATCAGCCTTATTGAATTCTGCCCAAACCAGACACGTCTCATCAGCGAGATTTACAAGATGGGAATTGGCACTAATGGCCCCCGTAAACATCACCATAAGGAGATGCAGTGCATTAAATCCTGCAACATATCTCCCAGGTGTGCCTGGTCAGGCACAAAGGGTGGAAGGTGAGAGTGCTGGGGAAGGAGGATTTAATACAAAGGAAGATACACATGATTGTATGGAATATTTGACCCAAAATTTTACCGCAAGGCCTGACATCAGTGACAACCCACTGGAAGATGCAGAACTCACGTTCTACATGGACGGTAGTTGTCACAGACAGTCAGACTCGGGAGACTTGTGTACTGGATACGCAGTCGTAGATGACCAAGACACCATAGAAGCGGAACCGCTAGGCCCACCTCACTCAGCCCAGGTTGCTGAACTGGTCGCCCTAACCAGAGCATGTGAATTGGCTAAGGGTAAGTCAGCCAATATCTACACCGATTCTAGATACGCATTCGGGGTAGTCCATGATTTCGGAGCCCTATGGCGCCTCAGAAATTTCATGACGGCAGCTGGTACACCGGTAGCGCATGCAGCTCACATAAAAAGGCTTCTAACAGCGATACAGGAACCCGACAGAGTGGCTGTTATCAAATGTAAAGCACACACATATAGCCAAGACCCGGTATCACTTGGTAACAGCCGAGCAGACGAAGCTGCTAAGTTAGCAGCTGCTACCCCCATACAGACAGACACCACACAACTGATGGTATTCAATACCATCAACACACAGAAGTTGTGTGAAATGCAAAATTTGTGTTCCACACAGGAAAAGGCAGTCTGGAAGGCAAAGGGATGTGGCCAGGAGTCCTCAGGACTCTGGACGGATGGACATGGTAAACCAGTGGCCCCCAGAGCATATCTTCCATGTCTGGCTGAAGCAGCTCACGGGCTGACTCATCTAGGCAAGGAGGGAATGTGCAAATTGGTAAGAGCCTATTGGTGCGCCCCAGGATTCTCCTCTCATGCGAGTAAAAGAGCAATGTCATGCCTTACCTGTCTGAGAAAGAATATTGGAAAGGCAATACCTACAGAACCATCCCATATCCCACCTGCCGGCGGCCCTTTCCAGGTAATACAAATTGACTTCATACAATTACCCCCTTGTCGGAATTTGAAATATGTACTTGTTTGTATAGATGTTTTCTCGAATTGGGTCGAAGCATTTCCTGCAGCTACAAATACCGCTATGTTTACAGCTAAGAAAATTGTGCAGGAATTTGTATGTAGATATGGTATCCCTAGAATAATCGAAAGTGATAGGGGTACCCATTTTACAGGTGATGTCTTTCAAGGAATGTGTAAATTGATGGGAATTGATAGCAAGCTGCACACTCCGTACCGTCCACAGGCGAGTGCGAAGGTCGAAAGAGTGAACAGCACTATTAAAAATAAATTGAGTAAAGTGATGGCAGAGACAGGATTGACATGGCCAGAAGCTTTGCCCATTGTATTGTACAGTATCAGAACCACTCCCAGGTCCCCTCTTAATCTGTCCCCTTTTGAAATCTTGTTTGGTCGACAACCGCATGTCATGATTAACCCTCAGGATGATTTGAAATGTAACAATGAAGTGACTGTAAAGTACTTGATTAACATGAGTAAACAGTTAAGGAATCAAAATGATAATCTGAAGTTGGTGATTCCTGATCTACCTGATAGTAATTGTCATGACATTGAACCTGGGGATTATGTAATGATACGGAATTTTCTACGCTCAGGTTGCCTTATTGACAGATGGGAAGGACCATACCAGGTCTTATTGACTAGCACTACAGCACTGAAGGTTGCTGAGAGAGAGACTTGGGTCCATTCATCCCACTGCAAGAAGGTCGCTGATCCAGAGAAGTCCCGTGATAAGGAACAGACGGTAGAGGTTGTATCACTGGAGTGTCTGTTCCAGGAGGACTGAGGCGGCACCTGAGCCTTGAAGACCGAGAGCTGTTGTCGACTCCCCACTCCCTTTTATTGTTTTTCTCCACTTCCCATCCCCTCTCCCTCAAATGTATTTTTCCTCCTTCTCATTCTTCTTCGTCTCCTCCTCAAAGATGGACTTGCCCCAAGAGACTGTGATCCGGATTTTCCTGTTGACCATGATGTTAACCAGAGCAGTCTGTTCCGACGAGAGTACCATGGAGGTCGATAGAGGTTCTGGAATGGGTTCTGATGATAAAGATGGAGGCGTAGTTTTCCAAGATCAACCTAACCAACAAGCAAAGGCGAGTATCAGAAAACGATCCGATAGCATTGATCATAGAAGAAATTGTGACGGATTGTTAGCTGAAGAAAACTGTATCTGTAGGCTCTGTAACAATGTCATTGAGGATGGGTGCATTAAGAAATGCCAATCCAGTTTTAATATCCATATGGACCGGCATCCATTGAGTGACTATCACTCCTTAGTGGGTAACGTATTAAACAAAACAGATTGTTGGGTATGCTCTCAAGTACCTCAGGGTCATAGCAAATCAGGGCTAGTACCATTTCCTTTAACGATAGGGGAGGTACTTGAGTTAAATGATGGGAGACCGGTGGACCGGAGGTTTAATATCTCCAGCCCTCCTAGTTTGAAGCTCCACCAATACCACGTGGATAGGTCCCTATTATGTTTCAACATCTCCAATCCCAGAAAGCCGGGAAATTGGGAAGTATCATGGAGTAACCACACCATGACCTTTTCACATAGAGCAGATAGAATGCCTACAGATACAGAGCTTGTACGCCACATAGCCAGTAGAGGAAAATCTTTCCGGTATAGATACACCTTAGGAAATAGGATTACTAGAGTTGGAGAAGTATCACCAGGATACTGTGCACATATCGTACAACCTGATACGTGCATTAAGCAGATGGAAGAATTAGGGCTAGGAGATTTCACCTGGAAGGTGTGTAATATGGTAATGTCTTTCTCCGTCCCATATGTTCTCCCCGATGATGCATATTTCATATGCGGGAGAAAGGCGTACAAGTGGCTTGCCCCAAACTCTGAAGGATTGTGTTATATTGGAAGAGTATTGCCTGAAGTAATGACTGTAACTCATGATAAAATGAAAGACATACACCGTGGTGCCCAAGCTCCTTATACTCACACTCATTACGAGCACCTCGTTAAAAGACAACTGTCAGACAGGTTAGAGCATCCGGCCTCTGATCTGATCCATGAATCCACCGGGATTCAGGTTCTGGTGGCGTTAGATTTCACTCGCACCGCTCGAGGAGTGATGAATTATAGATACATTTCCGCACTAGCCAATTTGTTAGATAATATCACTGAAATGTATGATGACACGTTTAGATATACTGGAAGAGAACTTCAAGCTTATAAAACAGAACTGGTACAGCATAGAATGGTTCTTAATTACCTCACAGCAGTGACAGGCGGATATTGTGTTACATTGGCAACACAGTACGGCGTGAAGTGTTGCACGTATATCACAAATAGCACCGAGGATCCGGTAGAGGTCATAGACCAAAAGATGGACGATATTCTCCAATTAAAGTGGGAATTTCGCCGAAAACACAATCTCACTCTTGCTGCTGTAGGTAATGAGCTGACTGGTTGGGTGTCATGGTTGAACCCGCGAAATTGGTTCTCCGGTTTGGGAGACTGGGCTCAAGGAGTCATAATGGATGTTGGGAAGTTTCTCCTATGTATCTTAGGTGTCGTTATATCGATTGGATTGATATTTAGATGCGGGCAGGCTTTAATGAGGTGCAAACAAAGTACCAGAGTGATGAGTTTGAGGAGTGAGGAAACTGTAATTAACCTGGATTTGATCTATGACCCAACGATAGAAACAATGATGTGATGAAAATGCGATTTCTACGGTCCGTTTCTTTCACCTGTTTTTCTGGTTTTTCTCCAAGATAACAAGACCCCCTTGGACGAGGAAGTTGATGAGACGCTATACAGACAACGGATAGACCAAAGGAGAAGTTTTGACCACTTGAGATATGGACACTTGATGAACTTTGCCATGGATCCCCAGTTTCCCTAGAATTCTTAAAATTACGCTAGCCCAACATTTTTTGTAAATCTAATGGCATTGACAAAGCTTATTGCTCACGCTTAATGAGCAAAACAGCGCAAAGAAGACGACTTTCAACTGATACCGAACAAAACTTCAACCGACAGATGTACATTAACCTGACATAGAATACCACCTCATTTACCGTAATTATGTCTTTTCTTCATTTCTACAACCCTCAGATAATGACACACATAGTATAGGGAATACAGGCACAGATATCAGCAATCACATATTCCCCCATTCATGTATCATCAACTAAAATGTGCTCCCCATTTTGTTCAAAATCCGAAAAGAGCTCGGTAAAGTTTGACAGCCCATCCACAGACCTGTACCACGGGATAAGAAGGAATTCAAATGTATACTTCGCAATACCTCGAAGCTTGATTTACAACACGTACGGCACGATGATACATGACCCCCCCAAACATGGACTCATACACACATGCTTCTGCTATCTCACTAGGTCATACCCTCTTCACACCTGCTCCTCTCTCCTCCCTTACCCAACCATGGAAATGAATTAACCCCTAACATATATTTTTCTCCTTTTGAAATGTTTTCAGGAAGTGGCAGTTATTATTGACTGCCAAAGGGTGGACTGTCAAAGTCAGAAAAATATCTCTATGCACACTACCATATTTGCACCTCACACAGGTCCGTGCTGCGCATGCGTACGCTCTCCCGTACGTGCGCATACTCACAGTCGCGGGCACCCGCAGGCGCATGGTATGCGTATTTACGGTAGAGTTTATGCGATCATAGCGTGCGACTCAATCATTACATATTTTCACTAATAATGTATTTTGTAGATCATGGTCCCTTTGATAGATTCTGATAGTTTGGTTAATATAGAATGTTTATGAACAGAGGAATCCCTCTTTGTTTGATACGAAGGGTCAGACAGGAGTAATACAGTGGTGTTTAGTATCCATCGGAAGAATATTTAATTAGAAATATTCCGGTGTTGGTTTGAAGCAGATCAATCGCTCGTGCAAATAGTTATGGACATAAGAAGTTTATGAACATTTACTTTATTTGCACTTTATTACCCATGCGGCGGGAAACCCAGTTTCCCTCCCACCTGAGCAGTTGGAAATAGTCACAGCCCACCTGTATGAATCAACCTATGACCTTTTGTTATAATGCGAAGCCGAATTCCTGTGTCCAATGAACAATGAGATTGTAGGGACCATTGAATTGTATTGTGTGTGGGGCATAAATAGCAGGCCGACCATATCCAACTTCACTCTCTTCAACGGTTCTCATTGCTGATAATCGGGAGCTGGATATCGAGGCGCATGCGATCGTTCCCCTTGTGCGTAAGTTTTCTCCGTAATCATATTGTCTTACTGTGAGCCATTTCTCTCTCTCCCTCTCTTCTCTCTCTTTCGTATTTTTCCTTGATTAGACTTGAATTGTATTGTATTGTATTACCTGTGTAGTTTATCTGGTTAGTTGGTTTATGTTATATTGTAGTGTATCATTTGTACTGTGATTCCTTTTGCAAGTATAATAGTCATAATACACATAATAGGTTTCGGACCCTAAGCCCAGGTATCTGTGTATTCTTTATAGTATTAAGTATTCTCTGAGCGTCGGTTACGCTCAAACAGCTTTGTAGTTAATCAGGTTACACAAGGTTGCACTTACACTTTGTCTCTACATTAAGGTTTACTGTGTATTTCATTGTTAAGGGTATAGATATAAAGGTTTAACGTTGTGAGCGTCTGCATCGCTGGTGATCTCCTCGTGGTCCCGAGCGCCGCTACGCTATAGCGAATCATTACGATAAGTCAACAGCCAATAGTCTGCCTGCCTGCGATCACTTGGCCGTGAGTGAACGTGACGCCTGAGCGTCTCGATCACGGCTAAGCGATCGATACGCAACTTGCGTACCCTTACGGTACTTCTCACGTAGATAGCGTACAGTGTTCTTAGACCTCATAAAGGGTCATATATACGATAAATATTTAGCTTTATCAAATGCTTAGTACCTAGACCAAGTGGCCCCTGAAGGCTCTTCTCCCTCTTCTTCCTGTCACGGTATGGCAGAGGAAAGGAGAACCCCCAATTCCAAATACAAGGCAAACACCAGGAAATAAAGTGACACATTTTATAAACTGCAACACCGTGTCACTGTAGCTGTTTAAGGTAAAGGAATAATTAGCAGATGTATAATAACACAATACTTCAATTTTGCAAACCCTTATAGGCCACTGTTACTGTAATACTTGAGATCCAGGCCACCGCTATGGACAACACTATTGGGCCTTATTCAGATAATCAGTACAATGTAATATTCAAAATTGCTTCTAAAAATACTCTTAATAGTGTACACTATAGGGGTAACCTTGTAACTGTACACCCAGAATACTCCGTCACGTGGCTGTAAAGCCCTACAGCAACTCACACTGCGGACATAATACACTTAGCATGATCAAATCAGCAAACACAATAAAGACCTGTTAGTAACATAATTCAAATGCATTCAGTTACAGCAGAAACAACATTCATTGTAACCGGGTAATGGAAGCCAAACAAATAATCACACAGTAAGTGCAATCAGTCCCGTGAGCAGGGGCGGAACTCTGGGAGGCAGTGGAGTCGGCTGCCGCCGGGCTCCTGACCTCAAGGGCCACATCTCCTCCACACTGTCTCCCGCTGCCTGACCCTGAAGATCATTCGCTTTCGTGTCAGTGACACGGAAGCTGCCTCCTAGCAGTGGCGGATTTACCGCTAGGCTTCATAGGCGGTAGCTTAGGGCCCGGCAGCAGGGGGCCCATAGACAAGCAGAGACCCGGGTCATCAGCTGCTGCTGAGGGCACATTGCCCCCCTCTGCAGCGATGCTAAGACTGCAGCGCACGCGGTGGACTGAGTGATCCGTACAACTTGCTCATGTGGCAGGGGGAGCCGGTCAGTTTCCCCATCACATCACCTCGTCCAAGCCCGCAGATCAGGAGGAGGACTGGAGGAGCTACTCGCAGCCTGGAGCCTGTCACCGGAGGAGGAGGAGCTCGTAGCAGCATGCGCACCCTCAGCGTTCCGAGGGAAAATCCCACCGGCCAGCCGCTGTGTGCTCCGGCTCTGCGGGTTAGTGGAGGTCCAGGGCAGCCTCACTTTCCCATCCTTGTGACGGTCACATCATCGTGCCGAATGCCGGTGATTGGGCGCGCGCGCGGTGGGGGTCTCATTGTATACATTGCTGGGAGGTGCTGCACTTAGGATCCCTTCAATAATGACACACAGCAGCACCATTATATAATCAATATTTCAATCTGGTACTATAGATTGTCATCAGGTATGGTATGGTCATCTGGTATAGATTGTCACCAGGATACCATACCTGATGACAATCTATAGTACCAGATTGAAATATTGATTATATAATGGTGCTGCTGTGTGTCATTATTGAAGGGATCCTAAGTGCAGCACCTCCCAGCAATGTATTAGAACTTCTTGTGGGGGCACCAGAATAAGTAAATGTGTATATATATATAGAGAGAGAGAGATGTGGAATTCAGTGGCACTCCACAGACTTGAATATATTAATAATAATTAATCCATGAATTAAATAAAGTATGGAGTATTAACTATATACAAGTCTGTGGAGTGCCACTGAATTCCACATCTATATGAGACCATTGCTTTGACCTATGGAGGGCACCACAGCAAGAATTCATTGTACCCTCAAAGGAGTGCCAGGCTCACAGTCCTATAATATATATATATATATATATATATATATATGTGTATATATATATATATATATATTTATGTACATATATATATATATATATATGTATATATGTATATATATATAGGCAAAGTGTGACATCCCGAGAAGCTCCCAGCACCAGGTACTGCAATATATCAACGTTTCTGTTGCTCAGATCCTGATGACGGGTCTCTAGTAACCCAGATTCGTTGATATATTGCAGTAAAAGTTTATTGATTTAAAGAAGTCCTAGAGTGTCATGCAGTATCTCTCACCTGGTGTTGGGAGCATCTAAGGAAAGGACGCCACAGTTATATACATCATTATCAGCAAGGGCACCCAGGCAACTGCATTTACAATAGTGAGTACTGAACCACAAGATGAAAAAAAAAAAAAAATATATATATATATATATATATATAGTATTATCATTAACTGTATCAGTGCGCAGTATGTTAGTGTCCATGGAATAAAGTGACTTGCATACTCCCTTTAGTGTGGACGGTGTAATGGTTATCATTATGCATCACAGCACTGAGGTCATGGGTTCTGTTCCCACCATGGCCCTAACTTTGTAGAGTTTGTATATTCTCCCTTTGCTGGCGTGGATTTCCACCAGGTACTCTGGATAGGTAGGTTATTTGGCTCCCAACAAAAATTAACCCTAGTGCATGAGTGTGCAGGGGCAGACTACATAGGCCAAGTATTTCTTATCTGCCATCAAATTCTATGTGACAGGTCTCGCAATAGTACAGTCTGGTTCTCGCCTCCGGCCGGGGAGAGGGAGTGCAGACTAGAGTTCTGGGAGCTGCTATCCACCTCCTCCTTCTCCAGTGTGACCTGCCATCTCCACACTTCCCTATGATTTGTCCCTGAACTGTTATCAGGACTAACGCTAGGAGAGAAAGCCGTGTGATGAACATCTGCTTACCTCTCCATGTCCACCACCTGCATGACACCCTGCCTGCTGTATGTGAGAGTGTAGAGAGCAGTCACTGGACGTTGTGTCCCCTATACTGACCGGGATGTCAGAGTTATTTCTGCGTCTTCTGTCATTCTGCTGCGGAGCCCATCCACACACTGCTGATGCGGGGGTCACCCACTTTATAGGCTGCTACACAGGTACTTAAGGTGTTAAAATAGGAAGAAGAGCTGTTGTGTAGCCTACAGATGGAGCGCTCCTCATCAATCCCTATAATAGGATTAACTGAGCCAGGGCAGTCGGATTTAGGGGGTAATTCCAAGTTGATCGCAGCAGGAATTTTGTTAGTAGTTGGGCAAAACCATGGGGGTAATTCCAAGTTGATTGCAGCAGGAAATTTTTTAGCAGATGGGCAAAAAAACATGTGCACTGCAGGGGAGGCAGATATAACATGTGCAGAGAGAGTTAGATTTGGGTGGGGTGTGTTCAAACTGAAATCTAAATTGCAGTGTAAAAATAAAGCAGCTAGTATTTACCCTGCACAGAAACAAAATAACCCACCCAAATCTAACTCTCTCTGCACATGTTATATCTGCCTCCCCTGCAGTGCACATGGTTTTGCCCAACTGCTAACAAAATTCCTGCTGCGATCAACTTGGAATTACCCCCTTAATCCCCTGCTATATTGTTCTTGAAAGTGGCATTTGTGTGTTTTGATATATATATATACTGTATATCGGCACACCACTGCGCCAAAGCATCTACATTGTGACACACTGGTGGGTGAGGGAGTACTGTAGATTTGCTATAAAGGTATGCTGGTGTCTATTTTATTGTGATGACTGACTTGGAGTGCGTCCACTTTGTATGTGTATCTATATTACTATCGGGAAAGGTACCTGAGCACGCTACTACTGTTCAACATGAGTGCCGGATAACTACATATGAAGGGTGTGTGTGTATACAGTATGTAGGGGGGCACCAACACTTATCATGCCTCCGGACGTCTGGGGCGAACTTACGCCACTGCCCGTGAGGATACCTTATTCTAGCACAATCATGTCCGGATTAAGGCATGGGCGACAGGGGCGGTCGTCCCCCTCCCCCCCCACATGGGGCCCCCACAAGCCGTCGGTACGCTGAGAGCTGCATCTGAATGCATATTGCATACAGCACGTATGTATTCAGAAGCAGTGTAATATATGGGAGCAGCGGCGTGGCACAGGCTGTGAAGGAGGACCCAGGCTGGGTCACCCCGCAGTGGTTGATACCCGGCCAGAAGCAGCGGCACCGGCGGCACTGTCAGTGAAGGAGGCCCTCCCCTAGCACCACAGTGAGGACCTGGCAGTGACTGGTACTCCGGGGCCGTGGCACAGGCACTGAAGAAGCCACCCACCCCTACCCACAGCAAGGATGCTATGCTAGCATTTTATTGAGGAGTTATATGGATGTGCCGTTTTTATGATCAATTTCTGTTGCTATAGGCATCTATGGTTTTAAGATATTATTCTTAATAAATTTATTGTATATTCTTTCAATATAACCTACCGTCCTTTATCTGTTTTAATTGCAGTATATACAATTTACACAACTTAGCGCTGGTGACCATCATCTTTTCATTTTGTCTATATCACTCTGGGGAATTACCACCCCCTACACCAGCAGCTTTTTGACAGCGCACTGTTTCTATTTTCTTTTACATGCTAGCAATGCTACCTGACTGGTACTCGGGAACGGCGACACAACCACTGATGAAGCCCACCCCCCACCTAAAGCAAGGACCCGGCAGTGGCTGGCAGCGGCACAGGCAGTGAGGAAGGAACCTCGTAGACAGACCCCTACAATGAAGGTTGACGCTTCCGGGAGAGCTCCATACTTAAGAAGACCCGGAGAGTGCCATGATAGAGCCGAAGAGGAGCCGCTGGGTGAGAACCCTGGTTAAGTGTGTGTGTGTCTGTGTGTGTGTGTGTGTGTGTGTGTGTGTGTGTGTGTGTGTGTGTCAGGGCCGGTTCAAGGGCGCTCTGCGCCCCGGGCAGGAAATGAGGCGTGGCCTAAAGCAGGGGGCGTGGTCAATTACGCCCCCTGTGCATTAAAAGCGCCGCTTGAATGCTGAGCGGTGTGCGATGACGTCATCGCGCACCGCACAGCAAAAGGTCCTCTCCACGAAGGGAAACTAGACGCTATGCGTCTAGTTCCCTTCGTAGAGAGGACCTTTGCTGTGCGGTGCGTGATGACGTCATCGCGCACCGCTCAGCAAAGTTACTCTCCAGGAAGGGAAACTAGACGCATAGCGTCTAGTTCCCTTCAGGAGGCGGACGGGGACGGGGACGGCAGCGGGCAGCGGAGGCGGACGGGGACACAGCGGGCAGCAGTGGCGGATCTTGCCACGGTGCGGCGCCCTCCGGATGGTGCCAGCGCCCTCCGGAAGGCGGCGCCCCGGGCAAAAGTACTGCTTGCCCGTGGCAAGATCCGCCACTGGTGTGTGTGTGTGTGTGTGTGTGTGTGTGTGTGTGTCTGTCTGTCTGTGTGTGTGTCTGTCTGTCTCCGTATGTTTCATACATTTTGTGGGTGGGGCCCCCACAACTTTGTTGCCCTGGGGCCCACACAACCCTTAATCTGGCCCTGAGCACAATGAGTCCTGGCAAGGACTGGGTTAATTGTAATCTTCACTGTATAGCTCTTTTATTTGTGTACACATGGGAGGTCATTCCAACCCGATCGCTCGCTGCAGTTTTTCGCAGCGCAGCGATTGGGTCGGAATTGTGAATGCGCCGGCAACGCAGTGCGCAGGCGCATGCCGGACGGCCAAAGGCCGTCGTTCAGTAGCGATCGCCTCTGCCTGATTGACAGGCAGAGGCGGTCGCAGGGCGGGAGGGGGCTGGACGGCGGCGTTAAGCGGCCGTTTAGGGTGCGTGGTCCGGCCAATGCAGGCGTGGCCAGACCATTGGGGGGGGTAGGCCGTGGCGGCTGCGCGACGTCTCACGCAGCCACTGCGGCCAGTGGCAGCAACGACCAACTCCCGGCCAGCTGCAGGAGCTGCGCTGGCCGGGAGTTACTCCACAAATACAAAGCATTGCTGCTGTGCAATGCTTTTGTATTTGTGTGGGGGGGCTGCCGCTGGACTGACATGCGGGGTGGACTAGCCCTGTGCTGGGCATCCCCCCGCATGTCAGGGGACATGATCGTAGCTGTGCTAAATTTATCACAGCTACGATCAACTTGGAATGACCCCCATAAATGTGAAGAAAGTAGGCAATTGGAGTTTAAGATGCTCAATTTGAACTGAGAGTCTCTGTTGCATATGATATGAGGTAGCTCACTGTTTGTTGTGCTGCATGCACATAAGCATGGAAAGTTTGTTCTAACAAGATGTAGAACTAATATTGTGTGTCGGGGTAGATCAATCCTAAGAAAAGCACATTCCCTTTGTCAGGGCCGTAACTAGGTGTGTGCGGTGGAGGGGGCACTTGTCAATTATCTGTTTTAATTACTTTCACTTGCAGCTCCCCCCCCCTCAGCATCTCCTGACCATGGCTGTCTCCTACCCTGACCCTTTCTGTCACTAATAGCTATAGAACATTCATGAACTAGAGAGCTCTTTGTTATTCAGTCACACTAGCCTTTATTACATTTCAAGATGCTGACATACCCGGGATTTTGAACCCATTGCATGTGGCATTGCAATCAGACAATCTCTTCATTGAGCTATTTTGCATAGATAGTGTGTGGCTGCAAGAGATTGGATGTGTGTCTGCACACTACATAGATCTGCTCAGCTGCAAGGCTGATTATTTTTTAATAAAGTACCGGTAGCTTCATATAGTTAGAAATCCCATCGTTTTTATGCAGGATCAAATAGAGTAATAAGTAGGGTGTCTGATTAGAATTCAACAGGTTATAGATAGAGATGAGCGGGTTCGGTTCGTTGAGATCCGAACCCCCCCCCCCGAACTTCACGTGGTTTACACGGGTCCAAGTCAGCCTCTTTTCTTCCCGCCTTACACGCAAAACCCGAACGGGGGAAAACGTCATCATCCCGCTGTTGGATTCTTGCGAGATTCGGATTCCATATAAAGAGCTGCGCGTCGCCGCCATTTTCACTCGTGCATTGTCGAGATAGAGAGAGGACGTGGCTACGTTCTCTGCCCGAATAGCCCAATATCAGCAAATCTCAGCTCAATATCTGCGCTCAGTATCAGTGCTGCATTGTGGAGACCATTATATGGTATTACACTACAGTAGTCCAGTGCTGTTCTTGCTGCCCAGTGTCACTCATTTCTATTATCCTGAACAGTGCACAGTGTATCTGTGCTTATCATTATCATTGCTACATTGTGGTGACCACTGACCAGTATATGGTAGTACAGTACAGTAGTCCAGTGCTGTTCTCGCTGCCCAGTGTCACTCAGTTCTATTATCCTGAACAGTGCACAGTGTCTCTGTGCTCATTATCATCGCTGCATTTTGGTGACCACTGACCAGTATATGGTAGTACAGTACAGTAGTCCAGTGCTGTTCTCGCTGCCCAGTGTCACTCAGTTCTATTATCCTTAACAGTGGCCCTCATTCCGAGTTGTTCGCTCGTTATTTTTTTTGCAACGGAACGATTTGTCGCAAACTGCGCATGCACAATGTTCGCAGTGCGTCTGCGGCAAGTAAATTTGCTAAAAAGTTTGGTATTTTACTCACGGCTTAACAAAGAAATCTCTTTGTTCTGGTGATCGTAGTGTGATTGACAGGAAGTGGGTGTTTCTGGGCGGAAACTGGCCATTTTATGGGTGTGTGTGAAAAAACGCTGCCGTTTCTGGGAAAAACGCGGGAGTGGCTGGAGAAATGGGGGAGTGTCTGGGCGAACGCTGGGTGTGTTTGTGACGTCAAACCAGGAACGAAACTGACTGAACTATTTGCAGTGGCAGAGTAAGTCTCGAGCTACTCAGAAACTGCAAAGAAATTTCTTTTCGCAATTCTGCGAATCTTTCGTTCGCAATTCTGCAAAGCTAAGATTCACTCCCAGTAGGCGGCGGCTTAGCGTGTGCAAAGCTGCTAAAAGCAGCTAGCGAGCGAACAACTCGGAATGAGGGCCAGTGCACAGTGTATCTGTGCTCATTATTATCATTGCTGCATTGTGGTGACAACTGACCAGTATATGGTAGTACAGTACAGTAGTCCAGTGCTGTTCTCGCTGCCCAGTGTCAGTTCTATTATCCTGAACAGTGCACAGTGTATCTGTGCTCATTGTTATCATTGCTGCATTGTGGTGACCACTGACCAATATATGGTAGTACAGTACAGTAGTCCAGTGCTGTTCTCGCTGCCCAGTGTCAGTTCTATTATCCTGAACAGTGCACAGTGTATCTGTGCTCATTATTATCATTGCTGCATTGTGGTGACCACTGACCAGTATATGGTAGTACAGTACAGTAGTCCAGTGCTGTTCTCGCTGCCCAGTGTCACTCATTTCTATTATCCTGAACAGTGCACAGTGTATCTGTGCTCATTATTATCATTGCTGCATTGTGGTGACCACTGACCAGTATATGGTAGTACAGTACAGTAGTCCAGTGCTGTTCTTGCTGCCCAGTGTCAGTTCTATTATCCTGAACAGTGCACAGTGTATCTGTGCTCATTGTTATCATTGCTGCATTGTGGTGACCACTGACCAGTATATGGTAGTACAGTACAGAAGTCCAGTGCTGTTCTCGCTGCCCAGTGTCAGTTCTATTATCCTGAACAGTGCACAGTGTATCTGTGCTCATTATTATCAGTGCTGCATTGTGGTGACTAAAAGTCCAGTGTCTTGTGCTGCATCTTGCTGCTGTAGGGTGCTATGGTAGTGTCCTGTCACTGTGCATAGGTCATCATCATTTCAGTCACAGTGGTATCTGGTATCTATCTAGTGGTATCTAATTCCAGACATTACTGCCGTCTAATTCCAGATATATTACGGGCATATAATTCCACACATTAAAAAATGGAGAACAAAAATGTGGAGGGTAAAATAGGGAAAGATCAAGATCCACTTCCACCTAGTGCTGAAGCTGCTGCCACTAGTCATGGCCGAGACGATGAAATGCCATCAACGTTGTCTGCCAAGGCCGATGCTCAATGTCATAGTAGAGAGCCTGTAAAATCCCAAAAAAAACAAAAGTTCAGTAAAATGACCCAAAAATCTAAATTAAAATAATCTGAGGAGAAGCACAAACTTGCTAATATGCCATTTACAACACGGAGTGGCAAGGAAGGGCTGAGGCCCTGGCCTATGTTCATGGCTAGTGGTTCAGCTTCACATGAGGATGGAAGCACTCATCCTCCCGCTAGAAAAATGAAAAGAGTTAAGATGGCAAAAGCACAGCAAAGAACTGTGCATTCTTCTAAATCACAAATCCCCAAGGAGAGTCCAATTGTGTCGGTACCGATGCCTGACCTTCCCAACACTGGACGGGAAGAGGTGGCTCCTTCCACCATTTGCACACCCCCTGCAAGTGCTGGAAGGAGCACCCACAGTACAGTTCCTGATATTCAAATTGAAGATGTCACTGTTGAAGTACCCCAGGATGAGGATATGGGTGTTGCTGGCACAGAGGAGGAAATTGACAAGGAGGATTCTGATGGTAGGGTGGTTTGTTTAAGTCAAGCACCCAGGGAGACACCTGTTGTCCATAGGATGAATAAGGCCAATGACATGCCTGGTCACAATACCAAAAAAATCGCCTCTTCGGTGTGGAATTATTTCAACAGAAATGCAGACAACTGGTGTCAAGCCGTGTGTTGCCTTTGTCAAGCTGTAATAAGTAGGGGTAAGGTTGTTAACCACCTAGGAACATCCTCCCTTATATGTTACCTGGAGCGCAATCATCAAAAGTCATTGACAAGTTCAAAAACTTTGGGTGACAGCGGAAGCAGTCCACTGACAGTGACAACTAAATCCCTTTTTCCTCTTGTACCTAAGCTCCTGCAAACCACACCACCAACTCCCTCAGTGTCAATTTCCTCCTTAGACAGGAACGCCAATAGTCCTGCAGGCCATGTCACTGGCAAGTCTGACGAGTCCTCTCCTGACAGGGATTCCTCCGATGGATCCTTGAGTGTAACGCCTACTGCTGCTGGCACTGCTGTTGTTGCTGCTGGGAGTCGATCGTCATCCCAGAGAGGAGGTCGGAAGACCCCTTGTACTACTTCCAGTAAGCAATTGACTGTCCAACAGTCCTTTGCGAGGAAGATGAAATATCACAGCAGTCATCCTGTTGCAAAGTGGATAACTCAGGCCTTGACAACTGTGTTGGTGTTAGACGTGCGTCCGGTATCCGTCGTTAGTTCACAGGGACTTAGAGAATTTCTTGAGGTAGTGTGTCCCCGGTACCAAATACCATCTAGGTTCCACTTCTCTAGGCAGGCGATACCGAGAATGTACACAGACGTCAGAAAAAGAGTCACCAGTGTCCTAAAAAATGCAGTTGTACCCAATGTCCACTTAACCATGGACATGTGGACAAGTGGAGCAGGGCAGACTAAGTACTATATGACTGTGACAGCCCACTGGGTAGATGTATTGCCTCCCACAGCAACAACAGCGGCAGCGCCAGTAGCAGCATCTTGCAAACGCCAACTCGTTCCTAGGCAGGCTACGCTTTGTATCACCGCTTTCCATAAGAGGCACACAGCTGACAACCTCTTACGGAAACTGAGGAACATCATCGCAGATTGGCTTACCCCAATTGGACTCTCCTGGGGATTTGTGACATCGGACAACGCCACCAATATTATGAGTGCATTACATCTGGGCAAATTCCAGCACATCCCATGTTTTGCACATACAATAAATTTGGCGGTGCAGAATTTAAAAAAAAACGACAGGGGCGTGCAAGAGCTGCAGTCGGTGGCCCGAAGAATTGCGGGCCACTTTCGGCATTCAGCCACCGCGTGCCGAAGACTGGAGCGCCAGCAAACACTCCTGAACCTGCCCCGCCATCAGCTGAAGCAATAGGTGGTAACGAGGTGGAATTCAACCCTCTATATGCTTCAGAGGATGGAGGAGCAGCAAAAGGCCATTCAAGCCTATACATCTGCCTACGATATAGGCAAAGGAGGGGGAATGCACCTGACTCAAGCGCAGTTGAGAATGATTTCAACGTTGTGCAAGGTTCTGCAACCCTTTGAACTTGCCACATTCCCCTCATCAGGCTTTTGCAGAAGCAGCTATAGAGATTGAAGGAGGAGCTAAAACGGAGCGATTCCGCTAAGCATGTGGGACTTGCGGATGGAGCCCTAAATTCGCTTAACCAGGATACTCCGAAAGAGTGTTTAGTGCAGTCGGTCACCTTGTCAGCGATCGGCATACGAGGTTACTTCCACAAAATGTGGAGAAGATGATGTTCATCAAAATGAATCTTAATCAATTCCTCCGTGGAGACATTTACCAGCAATTGCCTCCAGAAAGTACACAGGGACCTGTGATGGTGGATTCCAGTGGGGACGAATGAATACTCTGTGAGGAGGGGGATGTACACAGTGAAAGGGTTGAGGAATCGGACGATGAGGAGGAGGTGGACATCTTGCCTCTGTAGAGCCAGTTTGTGGAAGGAGAGATTGATTGCTTCTTTTTTGGTGGGGGCCCAAACCAACCAGTCATTTCAGCCACAGTCGTGTGGCAGACCCTGTCGCTGAAATGATGGGTTTGTTAAAGTGTGCATGTCCTGTTTATACAACATAAGGGTGGGTGGGAGGGCCCAAGGACAATTCCATCTTGCACCTTTTTTATTTTTTTATTTATCTTTGCATCATGTGATGTTTGGGGACAATTTTTTTAAGTGCCATCCTGTCTGACACTGCAGTGCCACTCCTAGATGGGCCAGGTGTTTGTGCCGGCCACTTGGGTCGCTTAGCTTAGTCATCCAGCGACCTCGGTGCAAATTTTAGGACTAAAAATAATATTGTGAGGTGTGAAGTGTTCAGAATAGACTGGAAATGAGTGAAAATTATGGTTATTGAGGTTAATAATACTATGGGATCAAAATTACCCCAAAATTTTATGATTAAGCTGTTTTTGAGGGGTTTTTGTAAAAAAAAAAACACCCGAATCCAAAACACAGCCGAATTCGACAAAAATTTTTAAGGGAGGTTTAGCCAAAACACGTCGAATCCAAAACACGGCCACGGAACCGAATCCAAAACCAAAACCCAAAACCCGAAAAATGTCCGGTGCACATCTCCAGTTATAGGTTTGAATCCTGGGTATGGCAGTATATTGAAATGTGTTTTAATAAAGGGTATTGTAACTGAATAACAATGAGATATATATATATATATATATATATACAGTATATATATATATATATATATATATATATATATATATATCACATGGAAAGGGGCATCATAACATGGGCTTTTTCTGGGATCAATCTTGTCATGGGCCTTCCCCACGACCCACGAGTCATGCGCCTTATGTCCATATTGAAAAAAATTGGGGGGCGCGCCAATTCTCTCTCTGGCACAGGGCACCAAAAAGTCTACGTCTGGCTCTGCCCTTTCTACTATAACTATGCTGTCCCCTTGCTGGTCCTTTCAGTGCTGTGATCATGGTGAAACTTAGGTCTGTAGGATGCTTTTGTAAATGGCTTGTGCTTGGTTCACAATCAGCAATCAATCAGTATAAATTATCAAGCTGGCTCCCAACTGCAAATGCTGCACTGAACAGTGGCCCTCATTCCGAGTTGTTCGCTCGCTAGCTGCTTTTAGCAGCATTGCACACGCTAAGCCGCCGCCCTCTGGGAATATATCTTAGCATAGCAGAATTGCGAACGAAAGATTAGCAGAATTGCGAATAGAAATTTCTTAGCAGTTTCTGAGTAGCTCCAGACTTACTCAGCCATTGCGATCAGTTCAGTGAGTTTCGTTCCTGGTTTGACGTCACAAACACACCCAGCGTTCGCCCAGACACTCCCCCGTTTCTTCAGACACTCCCGCGTTTTTCCCAGAAACGCCAGCGTTTTTTCGCACACGCCCAGAAAACGGCAAGTTTCCGCCCAGAAACACCCACTTCCTGTCAATCACAGTACGATCACCAGAACGATGAAAAATCCTCGTTATGCCGTTAGTAAAATGCCTAACTTTTGTGTAAAATAACTAAGTGCATGCGCTCTGCGAACCTTGCGCATGCGCAGTAAGCGACTAATCGCAATATAGCAAAAATCGGCAACGAGCGAACAACTCGGAATGACCCCCCGTGTTAGGCTACAGAATGTCTCTTTTGTGAGTCGAGGTTTGTTTCAGGGAGCCGGCTTAAAGTAATGGAGATAAAAGTTACCTATGTATGCCCTTGGGCATGTGGCCTCAATGCACATTTGTATGCATCAGCAGAGTGTAAAGGTACACTGAAAATGTCTAACATTGGTAATGCAGCTTAGCTCTACTCTGCTCAGCTCTCTTTAGTGTCTCCACACTGGCTTGACTCTCCGTGACTCGCTCTTGTCATTGCTCACTTGGCTTCACAGCATCCAGCTCCATGTGGCCCTCAGACGCCATCCCCAACTCACAGGGGTGCTATGGCTCCACACATGGCCCGTGTACAGTAGCGTGTCAGCGGCAGCCTCTCTCCTTCTCTGTCCTGAAGCGTTCTCCCTGGTCTTTTTCAGCAGCACACACACACATGGCTCTATGTAGCCACGGCTTTCCTCTGTTTGCTGCATGGGCCTGCAAGTCTCTTCACTGTATCACACAATCATAACATGTCTTCCCTACTCAGAGTCTCTCAATCCATGCCCTGGCTTTTATAGTTCTGCCCCAAACACACCTTTGTCTCTTCCTGCCTGAGCTGGCAGGACTGCCTGCTAGGGATGGCCATTGGTGTGTTCACCATCGATGGTTGCCATTGATGGTGAAACTGTGAGTGACCATCGATGGTCACACACTATGCTATGGGACACCATCGATAATTTCATTCATCAATGGTCATACCTGTTATTTCTGAGAATGACCCGCGGGCCAATCACAGGTGTAAGGGGCGAGGCTATGCTCCGTGTCCCGCATCTTGTAAAAAAATAAATAAATAAAATTATTCGTTAAGGCTAAGCCATCGATGGAGGGAAACTATCTACTATCTGGTTCTCTCCCATCGATGGCAAAACCAATCGACATCAGCCTTAAACCATTGATGATTAGGAATCAACGATGGCCGATGGCCATCCCTACTGCCTGCCAGGTGTCACTTACCTAGGTGACACCTGATGCGGCACCATGGGGAAAGGAGCGGGGCTTCGTGGGAAAGAGGAAGGTCCACGGGGGTGTTAACTATTAACCCCTCATATTCCAGGGTATCACATAGTATAATCACTATCCAACCTGAGACCCAATCATTGCATCGCTTTACATGCCCGACACAGCAATATTTTATGATCAGTCCCAGCTATACACTGTGCAATTATCTTGTGATCGGGCAGATATAAGTGTATGGCCGCCTTTAGACCCATGAAAAATATTGTAGTGTCATTGGCAACAGAGCCGGCCATAGGCATAGGCAAACTAGGCAATTGCCTATGGCATTTGATATGCCTAGGGGCATCAGCAGCTTCTGCTGATTAAAATGATATGCGGCATGCCTATATTCTGTATGTAGCATTTCATATGCAGATACAGCCACAGTCTCACACAGTATATAGGCATGCTGCATATCATTTTAATCAACAGAAGCTGCTTGTGCATCCTAGCCACATAGCAATACAAATAAGATGCATTTTCATAAAAAAAGCTGCCCGATGTTAGAATTGAGGCAAGATTTATGAGGACACATCTGTATCCAAGCAGAGGAAGAGGGCGCAGTGTTAGTGGAAGTGTGAGTGCTGTGTGCATGTGAGTGGGTTGGTTGTGCAGTAGTGTTCAGAATATGTGTAAGGAGCATTATGTGTGTCATGTAAAAATGCATTAATAATGTGCAACATATGTGTAAGGGGCACTATGTATGTCATTATGTGTATAAGAGCATTAATAATGTGCGGCATATGTGTAACAGGGTACTACTGTATGTGTGTCATTATGTGTAAAGGGTCACTAATAATGTGCAGCAAATGTGTAGGTTGCACTGTGTGGGTCATTATGTGTAAAAGGGCATTAATAAAGGTTGTCATAATGTGTAAGGCGCATTATGTTTATAAGGACATTAATAAGGTGTCTCATATGTGTAAGGGGCATTACTATGTGGAATTATGTGTATAAATGCATTACTAATGTGTGGCATTATGTGTATAAGGTGCTCTACTATGTGGCGTTGCATATAGAAAGGGTACTACTGTGTCATCTAATGTGAATAAAGAGCAATAGGGTGTGGTGTAATGTGAATAAGGAGCAATTCAGTGTGATGTAATGTGAATAAGGGGCTCTACTGTGAGGAGTAACGTTTATAAGGTAAAGTGGTACTACCGTGGGATGTAATATGAATTATGGACACTATTGCATGATCAAATGTGAATAAAGTTGCAGTACTGTGTGGCATAATTGAGATTGGGGGTTACTATGGTGTGGCCATGCCCCTTGCCAGCAAAAACACACCCCTTTTTGGGCTGTGCGCCAAATGCGCGAGCTGTTCCTATTTAAAGTATAGGGGGTACAAACACCAAAACAAGGACTGCTATGGGTGAGGGATGATGGTGCTCGGAAAGAGGTGCAAGGTCAAAGACGGAACCAGTGGTGGTGCTAGGGGGCACCAGCCAAAATCTTGCCTAGGGCATCATATTGGTTAGGGCCGGCTCTGATTGGCAAACAATAGGGCAGCACGTATGGTTCTGTGTACAGATGTCTAGCTGCTTGCTGATATCTTTTTCTGCAAAATACTATACAGCACTTTCATTTAATCTTGTTTCTACATGTATAGCTGTGGAATTTAGTATTTTGCAATATTCACTGATTCATTTGTACTCATTATTCCAGTGAGTTGATCATTACTTATATCCTGACTCACATCCCACACAGGATTAAGTTAAAATACACAGTGCCCTCGTTAAAAATGAGGTCTAAATATAGCCTGTCATTAAATGTACCATAATGCACTTGCAGGTTCATTCTATTGTTATATTTGCATAAAAGAAAAACATAATGACTATTGAGCCTGCAAGCTGTGATTAATGTGAAAATAACTTGGGTAATGGCAGTCAGTTATATGAGGATCATTTAGATAATCCACTGCTCTGTTTTACCAGCTATTTCTGGAGCATACTTGCCTACTTTTGAAAAAGCATTTCAGAGAGATGTGAAAGTGACACCTATTAGCGCGGACGTGTACTGCTACATCTTAGAGGCGTGTCATAAAAATGACTTACATCCAAATGTAAATGAGCCCCAAAGTTAGTAAGATGTACTTGTTGAAGAAAAGACACTGATATTTTTCAGGATTTTTTGTGTATTGTGTTTTACAAGAGGTTCCATATACTGTAAGTGGCCACGAGAAATCTCATTTAAAATGCATGTAGCCATAGGGATCACTGTGCCTTATAATCAATGCAGGGAAATGGCACTGATGAGCCCATTTGAAAGTATGCATCTCTGATTTCTCTTTTACCCCAAGAATGTAACAGCTGCATAATGGGGGTAAGGTGCAATCAGGGAGATTGCTGGACTAATCAGGGAGTCAGGAAGATTGCTGCTATTTCAGGGAGTCTCCTGCAGAATGAGGGAGGGTAGGCAACTATGTTCTGGAGGGTTTTAGCGTTGTTATTTCAGGGCTTATCACATATGTGCCGTCGTAGGGTTTTGTTGGATGCACAAATCCACTTGAACAATGCAGCTATAGGGTGTAATTCAGACCTGCTCGCTGGGCTGCTAACTTTGCTGTCCTGCATTCAGATATTCGCCGCCCAAAGGGGAGTGTAAATTCGCTGTGCATGTGTACGCCGAGCTGCAAAAATCCACTATGTACAGTCTCTGCGCAGCCCAGGACTTACTCTCTCAGTACGATGAGAATGAACTGATCGGGGCCGGAGCTGACGTCAGACACCCTCCCTGAAAACGCTTGGGCATGTCTGCATCTTTCCAGACACTCCCAATAAATGCTCATTCATCACCCACAAACGACCTCCTCCTGTCAATCACCTTGTGAACGCCCGCACAATCTGATTTTTCGCACCATCCTGTCGTTGACCAGTGATGCCCATTGTTGTTGTCCGACACACATGCACATTGCGGTGTATATGCATGCAAAGTTATTACCTGACTACCAATCAGACCTGATTGCTGCTGCGAAAAACGCACAGCAGCGTTCAGGTCTGAATCACCCCCATTGTTAGATGGCATTTTAAGCTTCAAGTTTTACATGTTTTGTGACAATAGCCATTTATTCATGAAAGGATAGTCTATAGGCCCATATGTATTAAGCCTTAAAAAGTGACAAAGTGGAGATAAAGAGTGATAATGCCCCAGCCAACCAGCTCCTGTCATTTTTTAAACTCAGCCTGTAACATGGCGGTTAGGAAGCTGATTGGTTGGTACCTTATCACTGTGCTATTTATCACTCTCCAAGGCTTGATAAATCTGTGCAATTATCCGTTTCCACCTTATAACGTTTTAAGGTTTAATACATTTGGGCCATAATTCCATTTGAACCAGAGTCATAAATGAGTGTGGCCTATGATTAAATATCACACAGAGTCTATGGTAGTTCCAATACTTCTTTGGGTCAAGCAACGCCTCCAGTGGTGGCTCCATAGGTTG
This sequence comes from Pseudophryne corroboree, assembly GCF_028390025.1. Classification (NCBI taxonomy): domain Eukaryota; kingdom Metazoa; phylum Chordata; class Amphibia; order Anura; family Myobatrachidae; genus Pseudophryne; species Pseudophryne corroboree. The sequence continues at coordinate 772,928,051 of NC_086447.1, read as the reverse complement.
GGCTGCAACACGGTCAAAATTCAAATAGGGAAGATACACCATCTGCAAGTGAGTCCTGGATGGCGATGTTTGGCAGTGTTTCGGGATGGCAGTTGGTGTAGCTCCCCTATTTGAATTTTGGACTGCGCTGCAGCCCCACCTCTCGGGCCGCCACTGGATGCCTCTATAATAATTCTTAACAACATGAGACGCGAAGTGGGCCTCTGCGTTAAAGCCAATGGCTCCTAGGTGATGAAGTTCTGAGCGTTTCATTGTCACCTCAAGTTGTTATTGTCACTAATTATTCTTCAAACAAAAGCTGCTATGTTGATGTATTCTAATTCTCAGGGATGAGCGCAACTGAACATTGTGAACACTCATTCCGGGAAATGAATAAGAGCTCCCACACATTGGCAATATATTTCAGTCATTTGCAGATCTTTCTCACCAAAATATTTTATCTGTGAATCATGAAAGTGCCCTTACATCAGCTCAAAGGGTCGTCATTGTACTAGTCACATATAAAGAAGAGATTGCGCTATCATCAAAATGGTCTGCAAAATGGCTGACAGTAAATTTACTAAGGTGGGAGTTTTTAGAACTGGTGATTTTGCCCATAGCAACCAATCAGATTCTACTTAACATTTATCTAGCTGCTTCTAGAAGATAATAGACAGAATCTGATTGGTTGCTATGGGCAACATCACCAGTTCTAAAAAACCTCCCACCTTAGTAAATTTACTCTGACTGTCAATCTGCAGCCCGATTGGTCTGCGAAATCCAACATGTTGGACAACCTAAATCATTGACTGTGATCCTTTTTTGTTCGGAATCAGCGACTGTTGATATATGGGATCCATAAGAGAAAGCCCACGGTAGTATAATAAGACAATATATTAAGGATAAGACACTGGCGCATACACTAAGGTTTTCGATCGTAATTATGTACACATAAATCAATACGTGAGAAAGTAAAGTTCAGAATAATACTTTCCTTTTTTGTTTGTTGCTTGGTATCTTGCTTCCAACGTTCCACAGGACTAAAGGTTTTCAATACCTGTTTGAAAGATACAAAAGAGAGACAATCCACACCATTGCGCAATATCATTTAAAAGATTTATTCAAAAAAGATTTATTCATCATAACTAAAAACACAAGTTTCCAAAAGAAAATAAATAGTGTAGATTGGAGGTTTTACAGAAATCAGTGTGTCAGATGCAGGTAGTGGATTGAGGCTCTCGGAACACCACAGACATGGCATCTGTTGTTGCCAACTTCTGAATCAGGCTCCTTTCCACCAAAGGTGGACCATACCTCCGAAATCTGCTTAACCCCACCCTCATACTTTTGTGTAATATTTGCAGGTATAATATTTGCGTTTTCAGGGGATATGCCACAAATATTTAATGATAAATCGGCCCACTAGATACCATAAATACCTACTTTAAATGACTCCTCTCTAGGAGAAGCCCAGAGAGGAGACGCTCTGGCAGACTTTGGGGGGTGAGGCCGGGCACTCACATCCTTAGGCCCCAACCCCAACTCATGGGAAACGCAGTAATTCATGGATCAGTGACAAGCTTAAAATGACGCAAATCACATCATGTAGCCCGCCCCTTTATACAACACCAGGATTCCCCAGGTAATCTTCCCATCCTGAAAACAATTAATAGAATGCATATAACTTGTATTTAAACAAGTTAATTTGAATTCAGAGGGTGCATGTAAGCTTAAAATAGATTACATTTTAATTGATCAAAACCACAATAATAAAATATCACATGAACAATACAAATGAAAACAATAAATGAATGCGGAGGTGTTGATACGTTAGATGGTCTAAAATAGTTATAAATATAATATAAAAATTGCCGCGCTTGTATATATTATGTCAGCAGCTCCATATAATAATAAACACAGTAAAAGAACAATAATTAGGAGCGCTTGAGTATATAAATTATGTGTAGAACGCACATACCTGTGAAAAAAGAAAGGGTTAATATGAATGTTACAGCCCTTTTGTGAATAAGTGGTAGAACGGAGATAATTAGCGGTATATATTCCAATCCGGGTTAGAATGGACAGTCTCTATATGCGGGTAATACTTTCACTGCTGTTCAGGCCACTTATTCACAAAAGGGCTGTAACATTCATATTAACCCTTTCTTTTTTCACAGGTATGTGCGTTCTACACATAATTTATATACTCAAGCGCTCCAAATTATTGGTCTAAAATAGTTGATTAAAGCAGAATTGGAGTGAAATGTCCATCCAAGAATAGTTTCGCAGAATGTTCAATTAATTGGAGTGAAATGTCCATCCAAGAATAGTTTTGCAGAATGTTCAATTAATTGGAACAATATGCAGCTCAGAGTCAGCGCTATGCTACCACCTCTGTTTAACTCACTCCTGGATATTTTAGACAGTCAGGTAAATGGTCTCAGGCTGAGTGACAATTAGCCCGGTGTCCGTAGCAACAATCCCGTGTAGCGGTAGCGGGAGAAGAGGGAGGGCACGACTGAATGAACTACCGGGGAGCTCCGTACTTTAGATCTTTAACAGAAGCAGCTGGAGATGGAGGGTTCCAATTCTGCAGTTGGCTCCGGTTCCAAATGCAGCATGAACCGGGGGGAGACAGTGCCTCACAATTGCCATTAAAATGTCAATTGTCCGTATGGTATCCCGGTGGATTTTACGCGTTTCTCCACTGTCTATACAGGGTGGTTTCCTCAGAAGCAGTGCAATATATTTATTCTTCACATCCTGCCTGCTTCACTAGGAGCTGGCTGCTCTTCTGGGGGGTGCGGGGTTATGCCCAAAACATTGTGAGTCTCCCACAACTTCTGGGAGAGTAGGTAAGTATGGGTAGAGATATAACCTTTTGCATATGTGCAAATACAAGCGTAGTTTGAAGAAACAATATTGATGTATGTATTATTATAATGAAAATTAATGCTCTTTATATGTATTTATGCCAACACTGGGGGCGCCACACCAGCCTCACCAGGCAGATAGCCTATCAGTTGTTATTTTTCAGTTTTGAAATCATCACAACCATTCTAGTTGGACTTTAATGTCTGTGGCATTATGCAAACTTCCGCTGCAGGTCAGAGTCCCCATTATTCTCAATGGCGACTGCGGACTGGGACTATTGAAGGCTTAGCTTTTCAGAGCTTGGCCCAAATAGCAAACATCATCTTCAGATATTCAACAAGGAGTTACAGTACATTGCTCAATAAGGATGTCAGAATTAATATAGTATTGTTACACGCTACCTTTTTTGTAGGAAGAAAAAAATGGAATATATGTTCAGTGGATGTGAAACTACTCTTGAGAGAATAAGTATTCATGGGAAGGCTATTTTTGTTAGAGTCTTAAAATGGAAGCAATAGGGAGGAATTAAATTGGGCACGAGGTTTAACGAGGAAAAACTTGTGTACCTCACGCCCAGTATTGAATTCCTGCGGGTATGCACGTGCCTGATACCTGTGGTATCCATTTTTTTAAAATGGTCACGAGGTTTTCAGCGCTGAAAACACTGCATTGAGAGTTAAAAATAAAATGATACTCAACTTTCCGGGGTTCTCTGGTGGTCTCCACGGCTACCGGTGGTCTCCCTTTCATCTTTGGGGATGGGGCTGCTGGGAGTTCTGGGGGCTGCTGGGAGGCTCAAGGGCTGCTGGGAGATATAGTTCCCCCAGCGACCGGCTTCGGGGGAAATACACTTCAAGGGTGGGACACACACATACACTTGTTCACACATAGTTACACACTCACACACACTTTACATTCTTCACTGCTGCAGAAGAACTAGCTCCCGACGCTGGATGAAGAAGACAGAGAATAGTAATTACTGACTAATTAAGCTAATTGGAAACTTCCAAATGATTAATTAGGATTCTGGGGCCCCAGAGCTTATTTATAAGTTACAATAACTAGGGCTAGGGAGCACAATATGCACTTGGGTCAGAAGTTGGTCAGATAATAGGGAGCGGCGCTTTGTGGTAAATGGATCTTTTTCAAATTGGACTGAAGTACTAAGTGGTGTGCCACAAGGGTCTGTACTTGGACCACTATTGTTCAACATTTTCATTAACAATCTAGCAGTAGATCTAGAGAGCATGGTGTAAATTTTTGCAGACGATACCAAATTGTGTAAGGTTAGAAATACGGAGAGAGATGCTGAGTCTCTTCAGAGCAACTTAGTCAAACCAGAAGCATGGACAGCAAAATGGAGAATGAGCTTCAATACAGACAAGTGTAAGGTAACGCACTTTGGTAGCAAGAACAAAAATAACACCTACATACTAAATGGGGTAAAATTAGGGGATTCTGTACTGGATAAAGACTAAGGTATTCACATAGATAGCAAACTAAGCAGCAGTATCCAAAGTAGGATTGCAGCAAAGAAGGCTAACAAGGTATTAGCATGTATAAAGCAGGGAATTGATGCAAGGGATGAGAGTGTTATCAGGGCCGAAACTAGGATTTTCATCACCCGGGGCAAGGGAGTAATTTGGCGCCCATTCCTCCCCCCCCCCTCCAAAAAAACCCACAAAACAAAAAAACAAGTAAACCCTATCACACTAAAATAATCAGATTATCAAAAGTTTTGAAAAAAAAGGATACTATTGGACAATATTCCCTATGTGCCTCAAATGCCTTATGCGTCACATGGCCCGCCAGCGTGATCAACCACATACTCCTCTGTGTTTCCCCATACATTGCACTATATCATAACACTTCATCACTGCACTACATTCCCCTATCCACTGCACTACATCGCTATACTACATCCCCTACACGCTGAAATACATCACTACACTACATGCCCCTATGCACTGCACTACATACCCTATATGCTATACTACATCGCTACGCTACATCCCCTTATATGCTACACCACATAAGTGCACTACATGCCCCTTTATACTGCAATACATTACTACACTATAGACCCTAAATGGTACACTACATCACTGCACTTCACCACCCTAAAAGCTACACCAAATCACCTCATCTGGGAGGCAAAGCGGGGGTTGATATTGCTAACTGGGAGCACAGTGCGCTTCTATAGCGGGCGACCAAACTAATTAAGGGGATGGAGATGCTGAAATACGGGGAAAGGCTTGCAAGGCTAGGCATGTTTACACTGGAAAAGAGGAGACTAAGAGGGGACATGATCAACATTTACAAATATATAAGGGGACAATACACAGAGCTTGCGGGGGATCTGTTTTTGGTAAAATCAACACAGAGGACACGTGGGCAACCGCTTAGGTTAGAGGAGAGGAGATTTCGCACACAGAGGCAAAAAAGTTTTTTCACAGTAAGGACAATACGTGTTTGGAATTCCCTGCCTGAGAGAGTAGTATTGGCGGTCAACACCTTTAAGCATGGGCTAAATTCCTAATGGATACAGATATACAGGGTTATGGTGCGTAGTCACGCACTATAAAAAAGAGGAATAAACACAACGGCCGACATAAGCAACAGACAAAATTAGTCCCAAAAAATAATACAGCACAGAAGACCACAAACAGATTGAACTCGATGGACAAATTGTCTTTTTTCAACCTCAGAAACTATGTTACTATGTAGAGCAAGTCTCAGTGATGTTTCCTAAAAACTTTTGAATTCCCCGTCCTCAACTGAATTCTCCCCCTAGATGGGAGATGGTGTGCCCTATATTAGTATAGAAGGAGACAAACAATGGTGGATTAATACAGTATACATTTAATTTGCCGGCTGTTGAGATCCCGGCAGTCAGGATACCGACACCGGAATCCCAACAGCTGACAATGCCGACAGCCGGAATACCGTCACTACAGGACTATTCCAATTTGTGGGTGTCCACGTCACCCAAACATGGCAGCGAGCCACCGAGCCCACAGTGTTGTGAGCGCAGCTAGCCCGCACGGGGACTCTTTGTGCTCACACCGCTGCCAGCATACTGATATACTGAACCCATTAAAACAGCTGTGATATCTGTGGTAGGAAACAGATGAAATGATATAAATGGACAAATGCAAACTCATAAGAAAAATGATGACTTGAGATATTTAAAGGTTAGGGAGTATTCTCTCTATTATATGGAGGAGGTGGGAAAGAGATAAGCTAGGAGCAACAGAAAACGAGGTATAATAATGATATATTTTTTAAAAACCATACTTTCCAGGGAAAAACAATTCTGAAATTATTTTTGTAGAGATGGCACAAAGCTGTTCGATCTGCCATGAGCAGGGACCTTACCCGCCAATGTGGCCTTTCCCAACAGGCACAAAATGCTCTGTTCCTGGTCTTCCCAATTAATTTATGATTGGTGTCACCTGTGTTCTAAAAATACAAAAACACTTTCTCATCAGTTCATTAGTTTAACACAGGTGGCTGCAATCATAAAGGGAATTACCGGAGCAGAGCACTGTGTACTTGGTGGAACTGGAAACTATTTCATAATTTTAAGAAACCTCTATGTTTTTTTGAGGATATTTTTTTGTTTTTTATTCTTATCGCTTAACAATTTCTTGAGAGATTGCACAAGTGTTCCTTATCACAAGTTTGTTTAAGAGAAATATGTGGGTGTAACGCCTTATCTATACATAACATTATATGGCTCAGCGCTTTTTACTTCTGTAGGTGAAAGTTAGCATGGTAAAATCTATAACTTGACAAATTAACAAATGTATTGAGAGATTAGCAATGGAACGGGGTCAGGAATCACACAATAAATGTTCTCCATCTGAGTGCAAATTACTGCTCAGTAAAGAATGAACAGAGGGCATTCTTTTTCATACTTGTGAGTCCCAGGCTCATACACTGCTTCCCTCACTTTGCCACTTTTTGTGTCTGCACATGTACGTTGTAGCAGCATGTTATGGGATTGTCAGCCGTCCTATGAATGCACATTCCTACATAAGTAACAATATAACTGCCTGTCGTTGCTCATTCCCAAAGCATTAATAGCCAAGGCGTAGTGCAGATCATGTCTGGTTGATTTATACAGCTGCATCCTGATTAAAGTGAAAACTCACAGATTTACACACATCCTGGTGTTTGCAGTACAATAGAAGTTTGCAAAGGCCAATACGAGGAGTTGGGCAGAGCTGGGCAAGAGGTACATGGTTAGTTCCGCTGTATGAGAGGCTTTACTACGTAAAACAATGCCAAAGATGAAATGCGTTTGCTACATGTAAGGTAAGTGGTCGGGAGCAGAGTGTGGCCGGGAACCCAGGCAGTAGTAACAAGTGAGAGAGCGGCAGTGTGGTGAGCCTTACCTAGCAGCAGGGGCGGATTGGGAGCTAAAAGTGGCACTGGAAAAATTTCTAGAAGTGGCCTCACCAAATCAACTGTAGGCGGAACCAACACCATAGTATTCGTGATTGATACATCACTAAACCTGTGTGGAAATTGAGTGACATTATATATCAATGATGGTATAAAGAAATGTGACAAAGTCGTGTACACACACAAACGTTAGGTTAACCATCCTATGCAGTGCTTGAAATTTTGGGTCCATGGCCAGGAAACTCCCCAGACCTTTAACCCATTGAGAACTTGTGGTCAACCCTCAAGAGTCGGGTGGAGAAACAAAAACCCACAAATTCTGACAAACTCAAAGCATTGATTAGGCAAGAATGGGCGGCCATCAGTCAGTATGTGGCCCAGCAGTTGGTTGACAGCATGTCAGGGCGAATTATAGAAGTCTTGTAGAAGGGTCAACACTGCAAATATTGACTCTTTGCATAAACTTAATGTAATTGTCAATAAAAGCCTTTGACACTTATCAAATGCTTGTAATTTTTCTTCAGTATAGCATAGTAGTATCTGACAAAAAGGTCTAAAAACACTAAAGCAGCAAACTTTGTGAAAACCAAAACTTGTGTCATTCTCAAAACTTTTGGCCAAGGCTGTAATTACATACATACTGTACATATACTACATAGGGATTTATTTCATCAATATACTGTAGTAGACACAGCAACATTACAGGATTAGAAAGGCACTGATTACTCCAATTCATATTCTGAGTTTCAGGTTCATTATTTCACACATTGTTACCACCCAGATTAGGTTTATGCCCCATAATGCACAGTGCAGATATCAGCTTGCCATCTTGTTACTGTATATAAAGCATAGTGGGAGCCTAACCAATTCCAAGCCCAATACAATGACACTGACTATGCATAAGGGAATATCTGCAATATAGGGTTATATGTGATTTTCTTCAGACTTCTTTCCTTTTCCTACCTTAATTTTCCTCCTGTTCACTCTTACCCTCCAGTCTACCCATTCCTCACTCTCCTGTTCCCGATTACCCTCCTACAGTATGTACCCATTCCTCACTCTCCTGTTCCCGATTACCCTCCTACAGTTTGTACCCATTCCTCAATCTCCTGTTTCCAATTACCCTCCCTTCTCTCTATCTCCTTTTCCCTTTTGGCCTGCTCCTTTCATCTTCTTTCCCTCTCATCTGCCGGATTCTTCTATCTCTTTCATATGAATTTCTTTCCTCTCTGGCTATCCTCCCTTTGCTCAGACTCCCATGCTTGTTACTCGTTTTACCTCTCATCCTGTACTACTTATCCTCTCCATTTCCCTTGTTAGCCTCATGCTTACGCACATTACTGCACAGGCTATATACACATGTTCTTATTTACACTAGTAATTAAATACTCCAAGTTGTTCTATTCATGATATTTTATTACTTTCTGAAAGCTTGTTAAATCTAATCTACCTCATCTTTTCAGCTCTCCAACTTTAGCTTTTTAATTTCTTAATTTCTCCGTGCACCAATACACTTCTACGCCTATGTAAATGTTTATGCCCTCCCGCCTCACTCACCCCCCCCCCCCCCAACTTCTGCACGATAGCCCCAGTGCCCTCCTTCCCCATACGGTTGCCCTTCATCCTATGCAATTCCCCTGTACCAGTCCTCCCACTTTTTTTTTTTAAGTATCTGTATCTGCACACAGAAGACATGTTCTAAGTGAAGTACCCCCACACGGCAGTGCGTAATGTGTTAGGTGTGTTTACCTTGAGATCCGCTTCGGTTACTTCACTCCGGTGCAGAGAGATGAGAATTATGGGAACACTTGAAGACATGCTGAGACAGGTCTTGTTTCAAAAGGAAGGAGTTTTTATTAGAGGGTCGGCAGAAGTTAAGCAACACACTTATCAGAAACTTTTCAACAGATCATGACATACGTATAAAGCATGCAGTGAACTAGCAAAAAGCACTATCCTGCATATTGACCATGGCAAATCACGATATAATGTGGGATAACATTTACTAAGGCAATATACAAGTCTGATATTCACTATCGCAAATAACAATGGCTAAATAGCACGCGCAGACTGTATCACGGTTTTCCTAAGCATACGCACCACATGACAAGGGCACTCATTCTGAGTTCTTCGCTCGCTAACTATTTTTTGCAGAGCAGCGATCATATAGTTTCCACCTATAGGGGAGTGTATTTTCGCTTTGCAAATGTGCGAACGCATGTGCAGCCGAGCGGGATGAAAAAGTGTTTTGCCGTTTCTGAGTAGCTCTGGACTTACTCAGCCCTTGCGATCACTTCTGTCTTTTTGGACCCGGAATTGATGTCAGACACCCGCCCTGCAAACGCTTGGACACGCCTGCGTTTTTCCAAACACTCCCATAAAACGGTCAGTTGCCACCCACAGACGCCCTCTTCCTGTCAATCTCCTTGCGATCGGCTGTGCGAATGGATTCTTCATTGAATCCATCGCCCAGCTACGATCCGCTTTGTACCCGTACGACATGCCTGGGCATTGCGGTGCATACGCATGCGCAGTAGTGACCTGATCATTGCACTGCGAAAAACGTCAGCAAGCGATCAACTCGGAATGACCCCAAATGTGGTTTAAATTTCAACACATTAGCATTTGCTACAATAATGGACCATAACACATCCAATATCATGAATACATCAAAACACCTCAATAATATGCATCAGCAATATTATGACATTCAACAAATCAAACCATATACCTGGATATGTGTCGTGTACCCGTTATGAAACTAGCATCCTGCAAAAGTGTTCCTCCTCTACCTGTTGTCACGATCCGGGTTATTGGACACGATTATCTACCTTCCAAGTGTCTCCTGAGACTGGCCCAGCATTCCAAAATGGGATTCCATCTGCGCTGTCTGCGTGCAGCGCGCTGTATATCTTCACCTCAAGTCTCTTCCCTGTGATCCCGCAGCGCTGTCATGGCAGCCTTACAGTTTAGTTGCACTGTTTTAAAGAATGGCGTCTCCTGCCCTCCGCGGCCTCCGCCACCATTACTGCTGTTTACCACATGGAATATACAAACAGACTTTCCCTCCAAATGCAAACATGGGCGCAGCCATGTTTTTCCTCATCACATGTCATTTCACAACCTATCCGCTGCACTCTGGACTCTGCGTAATTATCCAGCCAATGCCTGCTTCCCAGCTGGTATAAATATCCTGCTCCTGGGCTGGATAATCGTCAGTGCTTTGGTTGTCTAACCTATACACATGTCTCTCCTGCTTGTGGATTCTACTGCTTGGGGTATATTTACTAAGGTCCCGATTTTGACCGAGATGGTGTTTTTTCTTCAAAGTGTCATCTCGGGAATTTACTAGAGATGAGCGGGTTCGGTTCCTCTGAATCCGAACCCGCCCGAACTTCAGGTTTTTTACACGGGTCCGAGCAGGCTCGGATCTTCCCGCCTTGCTCGGCTAGCCCGAGCGCGCCCGAACGTCATCATCACGCTGTCGGATTCTCGCGAGGCTCGGATTCTATCGCGAGACTCGGATTCTATATAAGGAGCCGCGCGTCGCCGCCATTTTCACACGTGCATTGAGAGTCATAGGGAGAGGACGTGGCTGGCGTCCTCTCTGTTTAGAGAAGAGAGAGACACAGTATTTTGGGGAGCATTATTAGGAGGAGTACTACTATACTGTATACTACTATACTACTTGCTGAAGTGATATTTATACTAGATTAGATAATAGATAGTGTGACTGTAAGTGTATTATCTGACTTGTGGGGGAGACACTGACAGTGGGGAGCAGTTAGAGTCTGAGAGCAGGACTCAGGAGTACATATAACGTACAGTGCACACTTTTGCTGCCAGAGTCAGTGCCACACTGCCATTGTTGTGACCACACTGACCACCAGTATAATAATATATTTTGTGATTGTCTGCTTAGGCCTCGGAGTACTAGTTGCAAGTTGCAACGTGACCTGAAGTGACCACCAGTTTAATAATCAATCACCACCAGTTTAATATATATATATATATATAATTGTATATAATATATATATATATATATATAATATTGTATACCACCTACCCGTGTTTTTTTTTTTTTTTTTTCATTCTTCTTTATACATACTACTATAGTAGCTTACTGTAGCAGTCTGCGGTGCTGTGCTGACCTGACAGTGTCCAGCAGGTCCGTCATCAGTCATTACATAATAAATATATATAGTACCTGTCCGGCTGCAGTACTAGTGATATTATATTGATTTCATCTCATTATCAATAATTTATCATCCAGTCTAGACTCTATATTAGCAGCAGACACAGTACGTTAGTCCACGGCTGTAGCTACCTCTGTGTCGGCACTCGGCAGTCCATCCATAATTGTATACCACCTACCTACCTACTTTTTCTTTCTTCTTTGTACATACTACTATAGTATAGTAGCTTACTGTAGCAGTCTGCGGTGCTGCTGAGCTGACAGTGTCCAGCAGGTCCGTCATCAGTCATCATTACCTAATAAATATATTATCTACCTGTCCGGCTGCAGTACTAGTGATATTATATATACATACATATATATATTGATTTCATCTCATTATCAATCATCCAGTCTATATTAGCAGCAGACACAGTACGTTAGTCCACGGCTGTAGCTACCTCTGTGTCGGCACTCGGCAGTCCATCCATAATTGTATACCACCTACCCGTGGTTTTTTTTTTTTTCTTTCTTCTTTGTACATACTACTATAGTATAGTAGCTTACTGTAGCAGTCTGCGGTGCTGCTGAGCTGACAGTGTCCAGCAGGTCCGTCATCAGTCATCATTACCTAATAAATATATTATCTACCTGTCCGGCTGCAGTACTAGTGATATTATATATACATACATATATATATATTGATTTCATCTCATTATCAATCATCCAGTCTATATTAGCAGCAGACACAGTACGTTAGTCCACGGCTGTAGCTACCTCTGTGTCGGCACTCGGCAGTCCATCCATAATTGTATACCACCTACCCGTGGTTTTTTTTTTTTTCTTTCTTCTTTGTACATACTACTATAGTATAGTAGCTTACTGTAGCAGTCTGCGGTGCTGCTGAGCTGACAGTGTCCAGCAGGTCCGTCATCAGTCATCATTACCTAATAAATATATTATCTACCTGTCCGGCTGCAGTACTAGTGATATTATATATACATACATATATATATATATATATATTGATTTCATCTCATTATCATCCAGTCTATATTAGCAGCAGACACAGTACGGTAGTCCACGGCTGTAGCTACCTCTGTGTCGGCACTCGGCAGTCCATCCATAATTGTATACCACCTACCCGTGGTTTTTTTTTTTTTTTCTTCTTTGTACATACTACTATAGAGTATAGTAGCTTACTGTAGCAGTCTGCGGTGCTGCTGAGCTGACAGTGTCCAGCAGGTCCGTCATCAGTCATCATTATCTAATAAATATATTATCTACCTGTCCGGCTGCAGTACTAGTGATATTATATATACATACATATATATATTGATTTCATCTCATTATCAATCATCCAGTCTATATTAGCAGCAGACACAGTACGTTAGTCCACGGCTGTAGCTACCTCTGTGTCGGCACTCGGCAGTCCATCCATAATTGTATACCACCTACCCGTGGTTTTTTTTTCTTTCTTCTTTGTACATACTACTATAGTATAGTAGCTTACTGTAGCAGTCTGCGGTGCTGCTGAGCTGACAGTGTCCAGCAGGTCCGTCATCAGTCATCATTACCTAATAAATATATTATCTACCTGTCCGGCTGCAGTACTAGTGATATTATATATACATACATATATATATATATTGATTTCATCTCATTATTAATTAATCCAGTCTATATTAGCAGCAGACACAGTACGTTAGTCCACGGCTGTAGCTACCTCTGTGTCGGCACTCGGCAGTCCATCCATAATTGTATACCACCTACCCGTGGTTGTTTTTTTTTTTTTTTCTTCTTTGTACATACTACTATAGTATAGTAGCTTACTGTAGCAGTCTGCGGTGCTGCTGAGCTGACAGTGTCCAGCAGGTCCATCATCAGTCATCATTACCTAATAAATATATTATCTACCTGTCCGGCTGCAGTACTAGTGATATTATATATACATACATATATATATATTGATTTCATCTCATTATCAATCATCCAGTCTATATTAGCAGCAGACACAGTACGTTAGTCCACGGCTGTAGCTACCTCTGTGTCGGCACTCGGCAGTCCATCCATAATTGTATACCACCTACCCGTGGTTTTTTTTTTTCTTTCTTCTTTGTACATACTACTATAGTATAGTAGCTTACTGTAGCAGTCTGCGGTGCTGCTGAGCTGACAGTGTCCAGCAGGTCCGTCATCAGTCATCATTACCTAATAAATATATTATCTACCTGTCCGGCTGCAGTACTAGTGATATTATATATACATACATATATATATATTGATTTCATCTCATTATCATCCAGTCTATATTAGCAGCAGACACAGTACGGTAGTCCACGGCTGTAGCTACCTCTGTGTCGGCACTCGGCAGTCCATCCATAAGTATACTAGTATCCATCCATCTCCATTGTTTACCTGAGGTGCCTTTTAGTTGTGCCTATTAAAATATGGAGAACAAAAATGTTGAGGTTCCAAAATTAGGGAAAGATCAAGATCCACTTCCACCTCATGCTGAAGCTGCTGCCACTAGTCATGGCCGAGACGATGAAATGCCAGCAACGTCGTCTGCCAAGGCCGATGCCCAATGTCATAGTACAGAGCATGTCAAATCCAAAACACCAAATATCAGTAAAAAAAGGACTCCAAAACCTAAAATAAAATTGTCGGAGGAGAAGCGTAAACTTGCCAATATGCCATTTACCACACGGAGTGGCAAGGAACGGCTGAGGCCCTGGCCTATGTTCATGGCTAGTGGTTCAGCTTCACATGAGGATGGAAGCACTCAGCCTCTCGCTAGAAAACTGAAAAGACTCAAGCTGGCAAAAGCACCGCAAAGAACTGTGCGTTCTTCGAAATCCCAAATCCACAAGGAGAGTCCAATTGTGTCGGTTGCGATGCCTGACCTTCCCAACACTGGACGTGAAGAGCATGCGCCTTCCACCATTTGCACGCCCCCTGCAAGTGCTGGAAGGAGCACCCGCAGTCCAGTTCCTGATAGTCAGATTGAAGATGTCAGTGTTGAAGTACACCAGGATGAGGAGGATATGGGTGTTGCTGGCGCTGGGGAGGAAATTGACAAGGAGGATTCTGATGGTGAGGTGGTTTGTTTAAGTCAGGCACCCGGGGAGACACCTGTTGTCCGTGGGAGGAATAGGGCCATTGACACGCCTGGTCAAAATACAAAAAAAATCAGCTCTTCGGTGTGGAAGTATTTCACCAGAAATGCGGACAACATTTGTCAAGCCGTGTGTTGCCTTTGTCAAGCTGTAATAAGTAGGGGTAAGGACGTTAACCACCTCGGAACATCCTCCCTTATACGTCACCTGCAGCGCATTCATAATAAGTCAGTGACAAGTTCAAAAACTTTGGGTGACAGCGGAAGCAGTCCACTGACCAGTAAATCCCTTCCTCTTGTAACCAAGCTCACGCAAACCACCCCACCAACTCCCTCAGTGTCAATTTCCTCCTTACCCAGGAATGCCAATAGTCCTGCAGGCCATGTCACTGGCAATTCTGACGAGTCCTCTCCTGCCTGGGATTCCTCCGATGCATCCTTGAGTGTAATGCCTACTGCTGCTGGCGCTGCTGTTGTTGCTGCTGGGAGTCGATCGTCATCCCAGAGGGGAAGTCGTAAGCCCACTTGTACTACTTCCAGTAAGCAATTGACTGTCCAACAGTCCTTTGCGAGGAAGATGAAATATCACAGCAGTCATCCTGCTGCAAAGCGGATAACTGAGGCCTTGACAACTATGTTGGTGTTAGACGTGCGTCCGGTATCCGCCGTTAGTTCACAGGGAACTAGACAATTTATTGAGGCAGTGTGCCCCCGTTACCAAATACCATCTAGGTTCCACTTCTCTAGGCAGGCGATACCGAGAATGTACACGGACGTCAAAAGACTCACCAGTGTCCTAAAAAATGCAGTTGTACCCAATGTCCACTTAACCACGGACATGTGGACAAGTGGAGCAGGGCAGGGTCAGGACTATATGACTGTGACAGCCCACTGGGTAGATGTATGGACTCCTGCCGCAAGAACAGCAGCGGCGGCACCAGTAGCAGCATCTCGCAAACGCCAACTCTTTCCTAGGCAGGCTACGCTTTGTATCACCGCTTTCCAGAATACGCACACAGCTGAAAACCTCTTACGGCAACTGAGGAAGATCATCGCGGAATGGCTTACCCCAATTGGACTCTCCTGTGGATTTGTGGCATCGGACAACGCCAGCAATATTGTGTGTGCATTAAATATGGGCAAATTCCAGCACGTCCCATGTTTTGCACATACCTTGAATTTGGTGGTGCAGAATTTTTTAAAAAACGACAGGGGCGTGCAAGAGATGCTGTCGGTGGCCAGAAGAATTGCGGGACACTATCGGCGTACAGGCACCACGTACAGAAGACTGGAGCACCACCAAAAACTACTGAACCTGCCCTGCCATCATCTGAAGCAAGAAGTGGTAACGAGGTGGAATTCAACCCTCTATATGCTTCAGAGGTTGGAGGAGCAGCAAAAGGCCATTCAAGCCTATACAATTGAGCACGATATAGGAGGTGGAATGCACCTGTCTCAAGCGCAGTGGAGAATGATTTCAACGTTGTGCAAGGTTTTGATGCCCTTTGAACTTGCCACACGTGAAGTCAGTTCAGACACTGCCAGCCTGAGTCAGGTCATTCCCCTCATCAGGCTTTTGCAGAAGAAGCTGGAGACATTGAAGGAGGAGCTAACACGGAGCGATTCCGCTAGGCATGTGGGACTTGTGGATGGAGCCCTTAATTCGCTTAACAAGGATTCACGGGTGGTCAATCTGTTGAAATCAGAGCACTACATTTTGGCCACCGTGCTCGATCCTAGATTTAAAGCCTACCTTGGATCTCTCTTTCCGGCAAACACAAGTCTGCTGGGGTTCAAAGACCTGCTGGTGACAAAATTGTCAAGTCAAGCGGAACGCGACCTGTCAACATCTCCTCCTTCACATTCTCCCGCAACTGGGGGTGCGAGGAAAAGGCTCAGAATTCCGAGCCCACCCGCTGGCGGTGATGCAGGGCAGTCTGGAGCGACTGCTGATGCTGACATCTGGTCCGGACTGAAGGACCTGACAACGATTACGGACATGTCGTCTACTGTCACTGCATATGATTCTCTCACCATTGAAAGAATGGTGGAGGATTATATGAGTGACCGCATCCAAGTAGGCACGTCACACAGTCCGTACTTATACTGGCAGGAAAAAGAGGCAATTTGGAGGCCCTTGCACAAACTGGCTTTATTCTACCTAAGTTGCCCTCCCACAAGTGTGTACTCCGAAAGAGTGTTTAGTGCCGCCGCTCACCTTGTCAGCAATCGGCGTACGAGGTTACATCCAGAAAATGTGGAGAAGATGATGTTCATTAAAATGAATTATAATCAATTCCTCCGTGGAGACATTGACCAGCAGCAATTGCCTCCACAAAGTACACAGGGAGCTGAGATGGTGGATTCCAGTGGGGACGAATTGATAATCTGTGAGGAGGGGGATGTACACGGTGATATATCGGAGGATGATGATGAGGTGGACATCTTGCCTCTGTAGAGCCAGTTTGTGCAAGGAGAGATTAATTGCTTCTTTTTTGGTGGGGGTCCAAACCAACCCGTCATTTCAGTCACAGTCGTGTGGCAGACCCTGTCACTGAAATGATGGGTTGGTTAAAGTGTGCATGTCCTGTTTATACAACATAAGGGTGGGTGGGAGGGCCCAAGGACAATTCCATCTTGCACCTCTTTTTTCTTTAATTTTTCTTTGCGTCATGTGCTGTTTGTGGAATGTTTTTTGGAAGGGCCATCCTGCGTGACACTGCAGTGCCACTCCTAGATGGGCCCGGTGTTTGTGTCGGCCACTAGGGTCGCTTATCTTACTCACACAGCTACCTCATTGCGCCTCTTTTTTTCTTTGCGTCATGTGCTGTTTGGGGAGGGTTTTTTGGAAGGGCCATCCTGCGTGACACTGCAGTGCCACTCCTAGATGGGCACGGTGTTTGTGTCGGCCACTAGGGTCGCTTATCTTATTTACACAGCTACCTCATTGCGCCTCTTTTTTTCTTTGCGTCATGTGCTGTTTGGGGAGGGTTTTTTGGAAGGGCCATCCTGCGTGACACTGCAGTGCCACTCCTAGATGGGCCCGGTGTTTGTGTCGGCCACTAGGGTCGCTTATCTTACTCACACAGCTACCTCATTGCGCCTCTTTTTTTCTTTGCGTCATGTGCTGTTTGGGGAGGGTTTTTTGGAAGGGCCATCCTGCGTGACACTGCAGTGCCACTCCTAGATGGGCACGGTGTTTGTGTCGGCCACTAGGGTCGCTTATCTTATTTACACAGCTACCTCATTGCGCCTCTTTTTTTCTTTGCGTCATGTGCTGTTTAGGGAGGGTTTTTTGGAAGGGCCATCCTGCGTGACACTGCAGTGCCACTCCTAGATGGGCCCGGTGTTTGTGTCGGCCACTAGGGTCGCTTATCTTACTCACACAGCTACCTCATTGCGCCTCTTTTTTTCTTTGCGTCATGTGCTGTTTGGGGAGGGTTTTTTGGAAGGGCCATCCTGCGTGACACTGCAGTGCCACTCCTAGATGGGCACGGTGTTTGTGTCGGCCACTAGGGTCGCTTATCTTACTCACACAGCTACCTCATTGCGCCTCTTTTTTTCTTTGCATCATGTGCTGTTTGGGGAGGGTTTTTTGGAAGGGCCATCCTGCGTGACACTGCAGTGCCACTCCTAGATGGGCCCGGTGTTTGTGTCGGCCACTAGGGTCGCTTATCTTACTCACACAGCTACCTCATTGCGCCTTTTTTCTTTGCGTCATGTGCTGTTTGGGGAGGGTTTTTTGGAAGGGCCATCCTGCGTGACACTGCAGTGCCACTCCTAGATGGGCCCGGTGTTTGTGTCGGCCACTAGGGTCGCTTATCTTACTCACACAGCTACCTCATTGCGCCTCTTTTTTTCTTTGCGTCATGTGCTGTTTGGGGAGGGTTTTTTGGAAGGGCCATCCTGCGTGACACTGCAGTGCCACTCCTAGATGGGCACGGTGTTTGTGTCGGCCACTAGGGTCGCTTATCTTACTCACACAGCTACCTCATTGCGCCTCTTTTTTTCTTTGCGTCATGTGCTGTTTGGGGAGTGTTTTTTGGAAGGGCCATCCTGCGTGACACTGCAGTGCCACTCCTAGATGGGCCCGGTGTTTGTGTCGGCCACTAGGGTCGCTTATCTTACTCACACAGCTACCTCATTGCGCCTCTTTTTTTCTTTGCGTCATGTGCTGTTTGGGGAGGGTTTTTTGGAAGGGCCATCCTGCGTGACACTGCAGTGCCACTCCTAGATGGGCCCGGTGTTTGTGTCGGCCACTAGGGTCGCTTATCTTACTCACACAGCTACCTCATTGCGCCTCTTTTTTTCTTTGCGTCATGTGCTGTTTGGGGAGGGTTTTTTGGAAGGGCCATCCTGCGTGACACTGCAGTGCCACTCCTAGATGGGCCCGGTGTTTGTGTCGGCCACTAGGGTCGCTTATCTTACTCACACAGCTACCTCATTGCGCCTCTTTTTTTCTTTGCGTCATGTGCTGTTTGGGGAGGGTTTTTTGGAAGGGCCATCCTGCGTGACACTGCAGTGCCACTCCTAGATGGGCACGGTGTTTGTGTCGGCCACTAGGGTCGCTTATCTTACTCACACAGCTACCTCATTGCGCCTCTTTTTTTCTTTGCGTCATGTGCTGTTTGGGGAGGGTTTTTTGGAAGGGCCATCCTGCGTGACACTGCAGTGCCACTCCTAGATGGGCCCGGTGTTTGTGTCGGCCACTAGGGTCGCTTATCTTACTCACACAGCTACCTCATTGCGCCTCTTTTTTTCTTTGCGTCATGTGCTGTTTGGGGAGGGTTTTTTGGAAGGGCCATCCTGCGTGACACTGCAGTGCCACTCCTAGATGGGCACGGTGTTTGTGTCGGCCACTAGGGTCGCTTATCTTACTCACACAGCTACCTCATTGCGCCTCTTTTTTTCTTTGCGTCATGTGCTGTTTGGGGAGGGTTTTTTGGAAGGGCCATCCTGCGTGACACTGCAGTGCCACTCCTAGATGGGCACGGTGTTTGTGTCGGCCACTAGGGTCGCTTATCTTACTCACACAGCTACCTCATTGCGCCTCTTTTTTTCTTTGCGTCATGTGCTGTTTGGGGAGTGTTTTTTGGAAGGGCCATCCTGCGTGACACTGCAGTGCCACTCCTAGATGGGCCCGGTGTTTGTGTCGGCCACTAGGGTCGCTTATCTTACTCACACAGCTACCTCATTGCGCCTCTTTTTTTCTTTGCGTCATGTGCTGTTTGGGGAGGGTTTTTTGGAAGGGCCATCCTGCGTGACACTGCAGTGCCACTCCTAGATGGGCCCGGTGTTTGTGTCGGCCACTAGGGTCGCTTATCTTACTCACACAGCTACCTCATTGCGCCTCTTTTTTTCTTTGCGTCATGTGCTGTTTGGGGAGTGTTTTTTGGAAGGGCCATCCTGCGTGACACTGCAGTGCCACTCCTAGATGGGCACGGTGTTTGTGTCGGCCACTAGGGTCGCTTAGCTTAGTCATCCAGCGACCTAGGTGCAAATTTTAGGACTAAAAATAATATTGTGAGGTGTGAGGTATTCAGAATAGACTGAAAATGAGTGGAAATTATGGTTTTTGAGGTTAATAATACTTTGGGATCAAAATGACCCCCAAATTCTATGATTTAAGCTGTTTTTTAGTGTTTTTTAAAAAAAACACCCGAATCCAAAACACACCCGAATCCGACAAAAAAAATTCGGTGAGGTTTTGCCAAAACGCGGTCGAACCCAAAACACGGCCGCGGAACCGAACCCAAAACCAAAACACAAAACCCGAAAAATTTCAAGTGCACATCTCTAGAATTTACTAAACTCAAATCACGGCAGTGATGAGGGCATTCGTATTTTTTTGGAAGTCCAAGAAAAAAAATACGAATGAATACACCATCGGTCAAATACGCCTGTAATTTGGTAGAACTCGGTCATTTACTAAAAAGTGTAATTCACAAACACTGCCGACAATAGCCAAACACTGCCGTGAAAAAATACCAATCGTGAAAAAGTGCTAAAATAAAACAGACCTGCTTTTTTTTTACCGTGTTCTGATAGGCATGCACGGATCCATGAGATCTGTGCATGTTTATCAGTGGGAAGGGTTGGGAAAGTGTTAAATTTGCCAAATAAAAATGCGTAGGGTCCCCCCTCCTAAGCAAAACCAGCCCCGGGCTCATTGAGCCGGTCCTGGTTGAAAAAATATGGGGGGAAAATTGACCGGGGTTCCCCCATATTTAATCAACCAGCACCGGGCTCTGCGCCTGGTCCTGGTTCCAAAAATACGGGGGTCAAAAAGCGTAGGGCTCCCCCGTATTTCTGAAACCAGCACCGGGCTCCACTAGCCAGATACATAATGCCACAGCCAGGGGACACTTTTATATTGGTCCCTGCGGCCCTGGCATTACATACCCAACTAGTCACCCCTGGCCGGGGTACCCTGGAGGAGTGGGGGCCCCTTCAATCAAGGGCCCCCCCCCTCCAGCCACCCAAGGGCCAGGGGTGAAGCCCGAGGCTGTCCCCCCCCCCCCCCCCATCCAAGGGCGGCGGATGGGGGGCTGATAGCCTTTTTGCCAAAATTTTAATATTGCTTTTAGTAGCAGTACTACAAGTCCCAGCAAGCCTCCCCCGCAAGCTGGTACTTGGAGAACCACAAGTACCAGCATGTGGAGGAAAACCGGGCCCGCTGGTACCTGTAGTACTACTACTAAAAAAATACCCCAATAAAAACAGAAGACACACACCTTGAAAGTAAAAGTTTAATTCATACATCCACACCTCCAAACATACATACTTACCTATGTTCACACGAGGGTCGGTCCTCTTCTCCATGTAGAATCCATGGGGTACCTGTTGGAAAAATTATACTCACATAATCCAGTGTAGATCGGTCCTCTTCTGTTCTATTTGTAATCCACGTACTTTGCAAAATAAAAAAACGGACACCCGACCACGCACTGAAAGGGGCCCCATGTTTTCACATGGGACCCCTTTCCCCGACTGCCAGGAACCCCCCCTGACTTCTGTCTAAGAGGGTTCCTTCTGCCAATCAGGGAGCGCCACGTCGTGGCACCCTCCTGATTGGCTGTGTGCTCCTGTAGTGTATGTCAGGCAGCACACGGCAGTGATACAATGTAGCGCCTATGCGCTCCATTGTAACCAATGGTGGGAACTTTGTGGTCAGCGGTGAGGTTACTTTCGGAGTTATCAGCTCCAGTTCTGGCAAGGACTCTGTAATATTCTGTTCTGCAAGCCACAGCACTAATTACCCTGTGCTTCTGGGAACTGTACTGTAAATTACCACTGCATATCTTCTGTGACATTTTGCATATTCAAGGTGTCTTAAGCTGTGTTTCAATAAAACTGACTTTACCTTTTACAACTTCATTGTTGTGGTCACGCCTTCGGGCGACTGGTACTAGAGCTCCTGTGTGTCTAGGAACCCAATACAACCTCCCCGGTTCACCTACACGTCAGCCCCTACATCTGTGGCATCCCCAGGTCAGCCTCAGCCCTCAGTTGTGACACCTGTGCTCAGGATTTTTGGCAAAGGGTCACTACATGAGCAAAGTTAGGCGATGTCACTCCGCAATGGCAAAGGAGAAATAGCAAATAAGGAGAAGTGGCAGAATAGCATGAAGTAACACGCTGTTCAATTTACCCTTGGATAGCAACGTAAATGTGGGTGTATAAATGCACAATGTACATTGTCTCTCACTATGGACAAAGATGGGAGGACTCCGTTAAATAAAGAGGATAAGTTATACCGGCTAAAGGCATCCCCTTAAATGGACCAAGGTATGGGGCATATCGGTTACTCACGGCTGAAGAATGCTGTCTTCCATTTACGCCCGGTCTTGATCTGGCACACATCGGCGGTCACTGAGCAGTTGCCCGGACCTCTGCTGCACTGCAGTCCACAGGGCGACTCTTTTCGGACACCTGAGCTGTTGCCTGGGCCTCCGCTATGCTGTGAGTCACAGGGATGCTTTCTTCTTCGTGAGGCTGTGACTTTAACTGCAACTGTGTCTTTAAGTACAATAATGTCTTTAAGGCAGATTGCGTTCTTAATGCAGGGCTGGTTCCCTATGCAGGCTTACTTCTCTACTGGCATGCAGGCTGGCTCTTGCAAAACTGTGTTTTAACTAGAGATGTGCACCGGAAATTTTTCGGGTTTTGTGTTTTGATTTTGAATTCGGTTCCGCGGCCGTGTTTTGGATTCGGACGCGTTTTGGCAAAACCTCCCTGAAAATTTTTTGTCGGATTCGGGTGTGTTTTGGATTCGGGTGTTTGTTTTTTTCAAAAACCCCTCAAAAACAGCTTAAATCATTTGGGGGTCATTTTGATCCCATAGTATTATTAACCTCAATAACCATAATTTCCACTCATTTCCAGTCTATTCTGAACACCTCACACCTCACAATATTATTTTTTGTCCTAAATTTGCACCGAGGTCGCTGGATGACTAAGCTAAGCGACCCAAGTGGCCGGCACAAACACCTGGCCCATCTAGGAGTGGCACTGCAGTGTCAGACAGGATGGCACTTCAAAAAATAGTCCCCAAACAGCACATGATGCAAAGAAAAGAGAAAAAGAGGTGCACTGTGGTCGCTGGATGGCTAAGGTAAGCGACACAAACACCTCAATATCACAGTAATTATTCGTTCTAATCAATGGTATTATTGGTCCAAATCACTGGAAGAAAATGAAATCACAGGAATTATTCATCCTAATCAATGGTATTATTGGTCCAAATCACTGGAAGAAAATGACAAAATCACAGGAATTATTCGTTCTAATCAATGGTATTATTGGACCAAATCACTGGAAGAAAATGACAAAATCACTGGAATTATTCGTAAACATTTGTAGAAAGTCGCTGCTTTCTGATTACAGAAATGCTCAGATATTCCTGCAAATCCACAATCCCTTCCCAGAGGAAAAAGAAATTGAGAAACCGTTGTTTGAGAACGTTTGTTCTCTTTCCCTTACAAAGGAACAAACCACTTTCCAAGAAGACTGATGTTTTTGGGATTATGGAGACATAATGTTTTTGAATATAAATCCTAAAGCAGGTGGTGTATTAGAGCAAAAGAGTGCAAGAGACCAGCCATGCAGTTTCTGAAATATTATGACAAAATGTTACTGTATTTCATAAGCACTCATTCCTAACTCTGCTAAGTACTGTTTGGTATACTGTATCTGGCTTCCATGAGGTAGTTGTCCATTATTTCAGCTTCCATTGACCTTTTTGAAAGCGGTAGAAGTTATCGATTCTTTTTTTTATTTTTATTTTCCCCTATTTTTAATTTTCTCCTGCATAGCCCAGTAAACTGTTGCAATGTTAAGTACTGACTTGTGCCTTCTGGGGTCCACTTCTTCACCAAACCCAGCCAAATCTCATCCTAACCCTCTGTTCCACGTTCTCTATGTACCCCATCTGTGTCACCCATGTCTGTCTACCCCTCCCCTTTAGATTGTAAGTTCTCACGAGCAGGGCCCTCTTCTCTCATGTGCTTATCCTTTGTCTTACTTTAATAATCTTCAACTGTACCACATCCAGCAGTCTTCTGCCACCTGATACTTATTCCAGTGTCATCTGCTGATGTAACTATGTTTATTTACCCTGTACTTGTACTATACTGTCATCAACTGTAAGTTGCTGTTTTCCTGTTTGATTATTTATGTACTCTGTAATTGGGCGCTGGGGAACCCTTGTGGCGCCATATAAATAAAGGATAATAATAATATAGGGTGTATAACCACCAGGTGTATCTCACACATCGCTCAGTACAGATTACAGGATGTATAATCGGTAATCACCAGGTGTATAACACACGTCGCACAGTACAGTATGCATACTGGTCACAACGATGCAGCAGATATTGAGCACTGATCAAGATACTAGAAGTGACACAGAGCTGCAAGATACAGCAATGGCCTACTGTACTGTACTATATATGTATACTGCTGGTCACCAAAATGCTGCACTGTCCTACTATATACTGCTCACAATAATGCAGCACAGATATGGAATGGATACCTGCAGTGACACAGAGCTGCAAGATACAGCAATGGCCTACTGTACTGTACTATATATGTATACTGCTGGTCACCAAAATGCTGCACTGTCCTACTATATACTGCTCACAATAATGCAGCACAGATATGGAATGGATACTTGCTGTGACACAGAGCTGCAAGATACAGCAATGGCCTACTGTACAACAATATACTGTTGGTCACCAAAATGCTGCACTGTAATACTATATATACTGCTCACAAAAATGCAGCACAGATATGGAATAGATACTTGCAGTGACACAGAGCTGCAAGATACAGCAATGGCCTACTGTACAACAATATACTGTTGGTCACCAAAATGCTGCACTGTAATACTATATATACTGCTCACAAAAATGCAGCACAGATATGGAATGGATACTTGCAGTGACACAGAGCTGCAAGATACAGCAATGGCCTACTGTACTGTACTACTATTATACTGGTAGTCCCCAGTCCCCACAATGAAGCACACTGAGCACAGATATTTGCAGCACACTGAGCACAGATATTTGCAGCACACTGAGCACAGATATGGAGCGTTTTCAGGCAGAGAACGTAGATATTTTCAGCACACTGAGCACAGATATTTTCAGCACACTGAGCACAGATATTTGCAGCACACTGAGCACAGATATTTGCAGCACACTGAGCACAGATTACAGAGCTTTTCAGGGAGAGAACGCAGCCACGTCCGCAGCCACGTCCTCTCCGTTCAATCTCCAATGCACGAGTGAAAATGGCGGCGACGCGTGGCTCTTTATATAGATTACGAATCTCGCGAGAATCCGACAGCGGGATGATGACGTTCGGCCTCGTTCGGGTTAACCGAGCAAGGTGGGAAGATCCGAGGCTGCCTCTGACCCGTGTAAAATAGGTAAAGTTCGGGGGGGTTCGGATCTCGGAGAACCGAACCCGCTCATCTCTAGTTTTAACTGTAGGATATGTGTGCTATGCGGCTGCTGGGCTCTCCCCTCTGGGCTATAGGGATGATGCTGGTACTGGGCTCACAGATGCTGTAACACATATTGGGGATAACTGCTTCCCAAAATGGGACCTCCCTTGGCTGCCATGAACCCTCTTCCCTGCAGGGCTTCCTTTCTTATATTACCCATCGCTGCCGAACTATATTAGCTGTTATTAGCTCACTCTTAAATGCAGGGCTGCTCTTTCCCCTGGGATTCCTCTCTGGTAGCTGTGGGGGCTAGTAATATGGCAGTGTACCACTTGCACACACTTCAGCACACTTTTTCCTACCAAAGTAGGAGCTCCTCTCCTCCCCCCTGTCCTGTCTAGGGCAAGGTTCCATTCTCTCACTACAGTCAGCCAATCAGTAGGAGACCACAGGCTACCTGGATACATTGTTTCAGATGTTAAACTCTTTATCTGTGGCCTGCAGGTCTGTCTCAATGTAAAAGGGCAGGCTGAGATCAGTAGTGCCATACCTGTATGCTGCATGCCTCTAGATCACACAGGGGCATGCTGGCACTTGTGGTGCCACAATCCACTTTCAGGGGTGCCACATAAGTACACAGCCTCCATTACTACCAGCTAGTGCTGCTGATGGAGCAGCGCAGGAAGCATCACCCACTATATGATGCGCAATTGTGACCTCATGGCCTAGCCACCCACTACACAATGCTGTCATTAACAACGTTAAATGAGGAGCAGGACCATGTTGATAAAACCAGCGTTGTAAAGTGAGGGGCAGACCCATTATGATCAAGCTGCCAGGACCACCCACTTTGCCCGGGAAGTGGTTGATGAAAGGGAGATCTGGGAGACTTGCCAACTTTTCCAAAAGTCCAGGAGAGCCACCTGAGGTTTGTCAGTCTCCTGGACAGTAAGCAAGTATGGGCCCTATGGTATAAATAAATGATTTATATAGGGAGTGGTTTGCCTATATAACCCAGAGTTGCTCCCAGGCTAAAGTTACTCCGGGACACTGCAACCTGTGAAGTTAGTTTTATACTGGTATCTTTGCCTATGTGCCTTGGGATTCTCAGGGAATTTACTATACTCAATATTATGCATTTTTTACTAAATAAAAAGTAAATTTACTGCAGTGAAAAACCACAATCTTTGCTGCTGGCCCTGCTCTTTCCAGGTAACTTACATTTAGAGGCCCGTTTATCAATAAATATTTGCAGCTTATTCCCTAAAAACACCCATTTTCGGGGGTTAGCCACAAATATTTAGTGTCCCTCGAATGCATGACAGTGGGACAGCAGTAGATATCTCCAATACCTGTTGTAATCCCTTCATTCCCACTGGCAGCCACATACCCCATAGGTTTCTATGGGGAATGCGATGCTGCCAGATTTAGCAACTTCCAGAATGTGAAGCATTCCGAAGATTGGCCCTCACAGCTACTGCCATCTGAAGATGGCAGGAGCCCGTTGTAGCCCATGGACTACACATCACAGATGTAGCCAGCAGTGGGTTCTCCCCAGAATCCTCCCTAGCAATGGCTGCCACTGGTGTGTGGTCAGCAGGACCGGACATGCGCAGTAGCCCTGGCAGCACATCACAAGGATGGGCCCTGCAAGTGGAAAATGATTTATGCCACCAGTAAAATCGCTTCCTGCAATGCAATTTTAGGCACTATGGCTGGGTACACAATGTCTGATGTGCACCCGATATATCGTACGAGCCGCCGGCGATCGCTAGGCAGAGATGCCAATCGCATCTCTGGCATGCGCCGGCGCACTGTAGCGCCGACGCATGTGCAATTCAGACCTGATCGCCTGCTGTGCGAAAATGCACAGCAGCGATCAGATCTGAATTAAGCCCTTAGTCACCTGTGTCCAAGCATGGATAAACTTAAAACCTGGACTGTTGGGGTGCCTTGAGGACTGCAAACCTTTGATATATTGTATTGAAAACAATTCTAAAGTCACTTTAAAGGAACAATTTACACTTTATACCTATAATTCAGCTCTAACATGCCGATCTGTGAAGATTAGGGACACTATTTTAAGAAACACATATCCGGGTTTATTGGCAGTTACTGTATTTGAGACCACAGTATTTATACTGAAACGTTTATTTATAAGAGCTTACATATTGGATGGAATTCAATTGTTTGAAAAGTTGGTTGGGTGTCTTTTTTTCCCAGTCTATTAGATAGGAAAAAACAGACACCCAACTGACTTTTCAAAGAATTGAATACCCCCCATTGTGTTATGAAGTATTGATTGTTATGATAACTGTTCCTCATATAGTAACGTAACATAGTTTTGAATGTTTACAGTATTTACAGAAAAATATGTATCTGAGATTATTTACACTACCATATTTTGCATCCAATCTGGTGATATCTTTACATGTTCTGTTGTTTGAGTAATGTGATGTGAACCATATTTTTGCCAAGTGTACATAATGATAACCAGCTTACTTTGAGTAGCCAGTTACAGACATCCTGAGATTGCAGTTATCTTGAATAAACCAGTTCCCTGTGGAGGAAACTGTTTAAACGAACCTTTGTGTGGACACATATTCTTTACCTCTCTGAAAGAAGTAAAAGAACCTGAACTGGTTACAGGGATCCACTTCATCAGGTAAAGTAGAGCGTGATTATTATAAGTTGCGCACTGACTCCGACACCTATCTCGCAACACACCACTACATCCCATTCCATACCTGGATGTAACACATGTCCTTCATAAAAGTGGGTGAGTTGGTGTGTGTGTGGGGGGGGGGGGGGGTGGAGGGGGGTTGGGGGTTTGGTGCACGGACAATTCTTTCTTTTGCCACTTTTCATTTCATGATGGGCTGTATTGTTGGGGGGCACTGGGGATGGGCAGCAGCCATTTTCCCAGTAGGCGGCAGCCATTTTCCCAGTGATTTTTTTACTGGGCACCGCACCATTTTCCCAGTGATTTCGGCAGCACTGCTGCAACGCCGCGGGACTCCAGAGGTTAAGTATGAAAAATAATGGATGCAGGGTATGCGGTGTGGGCCCCCCGTGGACCCCGAGGGCCTGTGTGCATGGCACACACTGCACCCATTATAAATACGCCAGTGCTCTGTTCTCTGAGTTAGTTCCTGATTAATGAAAACATTCTTGGTTACTTTCTATGTGGTTGTATAGTTAATTAAATTGCTATCCTGTCTGCCACTGCAGTGCCACTCTGTTTCCTAGATGTGCCATGTTGGAAGCTGAACTACCACGTGTTTGTGTCGCTCACTGATGTTGCTTAGCTTAGTCAGCCAGCTAGCTCGGTGCAACCTTTAGGCCTAAACTGGATGATAACAATATTGTGATCTTTGAGGTGTTCAAAAGTGACTGGAAATTAACACAAATTAATGTTATTGAGGTTTATAATACTGTAGGAACAAAACTAAGCCCATTTATGTGATTTTAGCTGGTTTTATACATTTTGGAGAGAAAAAAATACAGTTACAAACCTAAAACACATACTGTAAGGATGGTTTTGGAAAAACTCAAACTAAAACACAAAGGCTTAATCCAGACCTGATCGCTGCTGTGCGTTTTCGCATGGCAGCCGATCAGGTCTGAACTGCGCATGCGCCAGTGCCGCAGTGTGCCAGGGCATGCCAGACAGCCGACGGCTGTCTCAGCCCTTCGATCGCCTCTGCCTGATAGACAGGCAGAGGCGGTCGCTGGGTGGGAAGGGACGGGCCGGTGGCATTTGGCCGCCGTTTAGGGGGACGCGGTTCGGGCAACGCAGGTTGGGGGGCGGGCCCGAACCGGACCGTTGGGGGGCAGGCCACAGCGGCTGCATGACATCACGCGCCGCCGCTGCGACCCTCACATCGATGAGTAGCTCCTGCCAGCGCACAGAAGCTGCACTGGCAGGGAGCTACTCCTAAAGTACAAAAGCATCGCCGCTGTGCGATGCTTTTGTACTTGTGCGAGGGAAGTCATGCCCTGTTCTAGGCGTCCCCCCGCATGTCTGTGTGACTGATCGTAGATGTGCTAAATTTAGCACATCTACAATCAGGTCTGAATTAGGCCCAAAGGCCCTCATTCCGAGTTGTTCGCTCGGTAATTTTCTTCGCATCGCAGCGATTTTCCGCTAATTGCGCATGCGCAATGTTCGCACTGCCAAGTAAATTTGCTAAGAAGTTTGGTATTTTACTCACGGCATTACAAGGTTTTTTCTTCGTTCTGGTGATTGGAATGTGATTGACAGGAAGTGGGTGTTTCTGGGCGGAAACAGGCCGTTTTATGGGAGTGTGTGAAAAAACGCTGCCGTTTCTGGGAAAAACGCGGGAGTGGCTGAAGAAACGGGGGAGTGTCTGGCCGAACGCTGGGTGTGTTTGTGACGTCAAACCAGGAACGGCAAGCACTGAACTGATCGCACTGGAAGAGTAAGTCTCGAGATACTCAGAAACTGCACAGAAAAATCTTTTCGCAATATTGCGAATACTTCGTTCGCAATTCTGCTAAGCTAAGATACACTCCCAGAGGGCGGCGGCTTAGCGTGTGTACTGCTGCGAAAAGCAGCTAGCGAGCGAACAACTCGGAATGAGGGCCAAAGTTAGTACAGATCCAAAACCAAAAGCAAAACATGGGGTCGGCGCACATCTCTAGTCCCCTCCTGCCTGGTGGCTGCCTAGTTCCAGGGTCCATTTCTTGCCAGTGAAAACTGCATGTGGTCTGGCTTCTATTAGTACTGCAGGAAGTAATAAAATGAAAAGCAACAGGACTACTGAGGTGATCTTATAATGGATTTACACCCACACTTCCACAGCAAACCAGCCAAGAACAACACTTATGACGTCAGCTGCTCAATCCTGGTACAGCTGGCCAAGTTGCTCAGCTGTGTTTCTTCAGCAAATAGATAAAATGACAGATCTCAATATAATAATGACACCACAAATACCAATAAGCATTATTATCCATTCTTCCGCACAAAACACTTTCCAATTGGTCAAGCATTTCTTCTAAATCCCCTATTTATCTACCAGTCGGTTCCCTGAGATCTCATCCTGCCAATAGAAACTGTCAGAGCAGGAATCTGGTGGGGAAGTGATTTCTTATCTCTGGATGTAAACATTAGAACATCTTATTACTGATGAAATAAGACAATGCTTTAACTGAGTTATAAAACATTGAAGGCATTAATCTGACTTAATTTACTTGCGTGTACTGGCCTAATTGCAGTGTCATTGGAACACATTGCCTTTTAGTGTCTTGCTTCTGTACATTTTAGCCTTGCCTTTATATCAGCACAGTTGGATAACATACTACTAAGCTGGGGGTACATTTACTAAAGCTTCTAAAACTGAGAATTGGTGATGTTGCCCATAGCAACCAATCAGATGCTGTCTATCATTTCTCTATTGCCTTTTAGAAAATGATAGACAGTATCTGATTGGTTGCTATGGATAACATCACCAGTTCTCTGTTTTAGAAGCTTTAGTAAATTTACCCCCAGGTCTTTGAATACAACTGTGTCCAATGCAGACCGCACAGTAGGGTTAACAATAAAACTCAAGATAATAACAATAAGGCTGATGATATACAGTAACTGCATGCCTAAAAAGCACAGAGATAAGCTAGAAAAGGTATTCCGGGTACAGGAAGAATAATACTAGTCAATTATAGTATCCTAACTGTGGATATACTCAATTGTTTTTTTCGATGTTTAGATGTTTTGTATATATGTTTGTAGTACAACTTTATAGTATAATATACTTTCATTTATTAATTTATTTCCATTTACTTTATTTTTAAAATGTACCTAGCGCAGTGGTTCCCAAACTGAGTGGCTCGGGACACTTGCAGGGGTGCCTGGGGTTGGTGATCCTGTACCAAATCAAATTATTTATGGTCAGAGTGATAGGCAAAAACAGTGCTAGTGGCTGCCAATCATAAATTAACATGTGGACAATCAGAAGCACAACTCTGGTAACAAAACAGAAAAGCATATATGACCAGTCAAACAGACAAGCCACCAGGCGCTAGCCGCTAATTAATAAGAGACACCGTAATTATCACCCTGTAACAGCTACTGCCATATAAAAGGGACCACTTAATCCCCAATTACTATGATAACAAGAACAAACGAAAAATATATAGCGCTGCTGTGCCAAGGTGAATATAATATCAATACTCTAGGAATGTATTTAAAAATGTATTATACAATCACAATACACTCAGCCAGTGTTTAAGAACAATAAAAATTTACAATACACATAGACACTCCTATATAGCTAGATTACTTATCACAATAAAGAACTATTGCACACAAAAAAAGCTAAAACACATTAACAGATGGCAACATAAGCTTTAAGAATCATCCGTGAATTGAAACTGTTTCATCCTATTTGTTACAAGCGGTCACAGTTCAAAGTTCCGTTTTTAAGTTAATACAGTGTGCTTAGATCATGCTCCAAAGTGACAGATTTCCAAATGTTTGGTTGGTCAGCTCTCAGGTATATAATATTAAAAAACCTGTTCTCGCTGTTATCCAATATCCACTTTGTCCATCAATCAGCACAAACTTTAGTATTTGCAAGGTGCATAAAAGTCCCACACAAGTGCTCCAATAAGCATGGAAATTTCAAAGGGCAGACTCCAATTAATCTCTCACCCGTATTCGAAATATGGCCCTCATTCCGAGTTGTTCGCTCGGTATTTTTCATCGCATCGCAATGAAAATCCGCTTAGTACGCATGCGCAATGTTCGCACTGCGACTGCGCCAAGTAACTTTACTATGAAGAAAGTATTTTTACTCACGGCTTTTTCTTCGCTCCGGCGATCGTAATGTGATTGACAGGAAATGGGTGTTACTGGGCGGAAACACGGCGTTTCAGGGGCGTGTGGCTGAAAACGCTACCGTTTCCGGAAAAAACGCAGGAGTGGCCGGAGAAACGGTGGGAGTGCCTGGGCGAACGCTGGGTGTGTTTGTGACGTCAACCAGGAACGACAAGCACTGAACTGATCGCACAGGCAGAGTAAGTCTGGAGCTACTCTGAAACTGCTAAGTAGTTAGTAATCGCAATATTGCGAATACATCGGTCGCAATTTTAAGAAGCTAAGATTCACTCCCAGTAGGCGGCGGCTTAGCGTGTGTAACTCTGCTAAATTCGCCTTGCGACCGATCAACTCGGAATGAGGGCCCATGCACGGGGACGGGTCTCCTCACTCCACTGGTAGCCACTCGTTCCTGGGATCATGGTATTTACTGCATGCACCAAGCCTCAAACAGTCCCTCTGCTTAATATATGCTCAGCGGCTTCATCAGACTGTGTCCAATGCAGACAACTCAGTAGGGTTAACAGTAAAACTCAAGATAATAACAATAAACAGTTGGGGCTGATGATATACAGTAACTGCATGCCTAAAAAGCACAGAGACAAGCTAGAAAAGGTATTCCGGGTACAGGAAGAATAATACTAGTCAATTATAGTATCCTAACTGTGGATATACTCTTAATTGCTTTTTCGATGTTTAGATGTTTTGTATATATGTTTGTAGTATAACTTTATCGTAAAATATACTTTCATTTATAAAAATGTTTCCATTTTCTTTATTTTTTTAAATGTACCTAGCGCAGTGGATCCCAAACTGAGTGGCTCGGGACACTTGCAGGGGTGCCTTGGGTTGGTGAACTTGAACCAAATCAAATTATTTATGGTCAGAGTGATAGTAAAAAACAGTGCTAGTGGCTGCCAATCATAAAACATGTGGACAATCAGAAGCACAACTCTTTACGGGAGACATTGAATTTGCCGGCTGTCGGGATCCCGGCTGTCAGGATACCGACACCGGAATCCCGACACCCGTTGAAAGACCGGCAGTCCACGCCACCAGCCGAGGGGGAATATAACCAGTCCTGAAGTGCGGCGAACGCAGCAAGCATGTAAGGGGAAACGCTGCACTTGCTGCCGGTATTCCGTCTGTCAGGATCCTGGCGTCGGTCTCCTGACCGCTAGGATCCCAACAGCTGGGATATCATACTGAAACCCTCTGTACACCACCACATAACTGAACCTAAGGATAATCAATAAAAAAACTTTTATCCTACGGGTGCAGTGAAAAAAATGCTAATATGCTAATACTCTAGAGTGCCATGATTCAGAAAGTTTGGGAACCACTGATCTAGTGACATGCCAAGTGTAGTACATTATGAGAAAACTATCCATTGCCATCTAGTGGTGAATTGCAGCATAGCACCTTCTTTAAATATTACTTTACAGAAATCTAATTTAAATACTTTTTTATCTGTTTATCTGGGGAAAATTAAATATAAACTTAGAAAGTATCATATGAAAAGGAAAGACAACAAAGACTCTTTTACAGTACCTTGCAGAAGACTCCCTAATATGGTTTATTCCATGCACTGCAAAATTAGAAATTATTTGTTTGATCTGCTTGTAAAAATAGTTGGTTAAATCCAGCCGTGCTTTAGTTATTAAACATACATTCAAATACTGCAAGAATAAAAATATTTAACATATCTCTAGCATCGAAAATAAATAATAAATGTATAGAAGACAAACTTGAGGGTCTGTAAGTATTGTTGATAGAAAACCATACAAATGTGCCCACAACTGACCTCTTATTAATGGGTAGGGTATGATTTCCTGGCGGTCACCATTCCGATGGTCACAAAAAAGGCAGTAGAATCCCGACAGTCCATATCCTGATGAATTTTGGTGAGTATTCTAACCCAAACCCTAACCCACCCCTACCATAACCTAACCCTAACCATCCAATTAGGAAGTCTAACCCTGACCATCCCCTTCAGCAGCCTAACCCTAATTGTACCCTCACGCAGCCTAGCCAGAACCCTCCATCTAGTGCCTAACCCTTAACCTAACCCTAATACAGATCATTGGGATTCATCAGTATTCATATTTCTGACTGTTGGGATGCTGACCACCAGGATCCTGAATACATCCAGTTATTAACAGCAGTGGCGGAAGTACGTGAGACAATGAAGTCGTTCGCCTCCGGGCACCAGTTCTGAAGGGGCACCCTGACCTTTTCTATTGCCTCTGGTAATGTGGGAGTGGGGAAAAATATTTAGGGTATGTCACAAGTATGGCTTGATAACTAGCGAATGAAGCACACGTGTTATTGCAAATGATTTCAACCAATGTCGCCCAAATAAGCCACCCATTACTCACAGTGCAGTTGCCAAACTCCTTACCAAATTGCTAAACTGCACTGTGAGTAATGGGTGGCCTATTATGTATCCTGATGATGGGTTCTGATTAAATCGAAATGTTTATAAACTACCATGGATGTGGATTAAGTGTCCGTTATTTGTCTGATGAGTGCCGCACCCCTGGTCCACATATATATATATATATATATATATATATATAATATATATATATATATATATATATATATACACACACACAAGAAAAAAACGCACTACACTAAAGTCCATAATCCACGGGTGCCTGGTCCAGTAATAGCATATCAAAACATCCACACCATGAGGCTCCAGCAGGGGCTATGTTGAAGATGAGACCAGCACTCCATTTAAACAAACGTAATCCAGTAATTGTGCAAAATTCAGCATGATAAACAAAGACCATGATAAACAAAAACCCAGTCACAACTCCCAACAGCTGTTTCGGTCTATGCCGTCCTCAGACTGAAACAGCTGTCGGGAATTGTGACTGGGTTTGTCAGAGGACCCCAGCAACTGTGAGATATACAGTTTAACATGTTCTGAGCAATGAACTGTCTTTGCTTATCATGCTGAATTTTGCACAACTACTGGATTAAATTTGTTCAAATGGAGTGCTGGTCTCATCTTCAACATAGCCCCTGCTGGAGTCTTATGTACAGTATATATATATATATATATATATATATATATTGTGGCAGGAGAGGTACTTTTCCACCTGTAAGCTACACACAGGGTCCTGGGGGTGGATGGGAAGTGTGGATGGACTGGGTTCCCATCCATTTGGACCAGACCAGGTCTTATAGGCTTCTTAGCCCAAGAAGCTGCTTCATCAGCCAGCACCTGGGTTCTGGGTTTAAAGCAGAGTCTCCCCCCATGAGTCAGGGCTCCTGAAGGCAGTTAGTGTCCAGGTGATAGGCCTGCTAGGGACATTGGGATCCAGAGGGCTGGGCCACTAGTGTTAGGATGCCGGGACCTGAAGGGTTCCTTGTTAAGTAATAGGGAGTGAGGCAGGGCCTAACCTCCCTGGTTGTTTATACTAAAGACAGAGATCTTTCTTTTATGTATATCTTTGTTTTTGAGCTACCTGAATAAAAGGTGTTTGTTGTTTTTGCACAAGCCTGGAGTCAGTCGTTGGTGAATTTTTGTAGCAGAGCACATTCTAGAAAGTCTCCTGTTACAAATGGCGCCCAACGTGGGGCCCTTCTGCTAGTCGTGTCACACGTGGCAGAGGACCCAACAGCCACAAGGTAGCGGCACACATACCAGCGAACTCCAGACCAAGCTGAACTCGTGGGCATCAGTACCAGACCAAGGGTGTTGTGAGTAGTGGTTAAAACCAACCCCACAGGGTAAAAATAATGATATGTTTTGTTTAAACTGAATGTGTTGGTTTGTGGTGCTGGGGTTTGCATTGGCAGCAAAGGGGTTAAACAGGGTGCATGGAATGTTTTGACTTTTCTGATTTGCTTTAAGGGGTTGCAAGCAGCTGATAATTTATAACTGAATTTCTTTTCCAAGCTTATTTTTACCTGTGCCTGCAAAATCTGGTAATGGGAGTCTGGTGTCATTGTTAATGGGCTAATTAAGACCAATCAAGCAAAGTTGAAACCTTTTATAAATGTGGTTCTATTTAAATAGAGAAATTTTGAGGCACTATGTGTCCCTGCAATCCCTGAGTTCTAGTCTTAAGAGCCTGAAGGGAGAAGTTGTTTATTTGCACTACCAGTGTAAGGTATTTGGGAACCACTTAATCTGTGCTAAAAAGAGAAAAAAAGGAATTTTTATTTTCCCCTTCACTTACAGTTTTCAAAGGTAACAGGGTCAATAAAGATTTTCAGATATACAGCATATTCTGAAGTGTCTCTTCAGATGGGTAACAAAAAGAGAATTCATGCTAAAAAAAACAAAAGGGGTGACAGCTCTAACACCTCAGGTCAGGAACTTATGTGACCCTATTAAAGCCCCACAGTTGGAGAGTGAAGTGGAGAGCTTATAGGGGAGTAATCCAGATCTTGGAGAAGATTTTAGCATGGAACCTTTTTTTTTTTGGTGTCACATGATAAGTGACCTTGAAAATAATATCCAATTAAACGACCAGAAGCTAGAAGAGCTTAAGGAAAAATGTGATTTACTTCAAGAGCAGGTGAACACCATAACGCAAAAGCTGGAGGAGAAGGAATCTCTTTTGTCTGACTCTCTGACCAAATTGGGAAGGAGTAGAGAAGAGATTGCCGAGCTCTCAGGCCCAGTGCCAGATTAAGGTCCATATGGGTCTGGATCTGAAAATCAGGAAAGGCCTATTGCATGCCGCAATGTGACTAGCGCTGTGGCAGTATGACTAGTGATGTGGAGGTGTCGTCTATGTAGGGGGTGTGGCCTGTGCCATGGGTATCTCGATCCTTCTATTAGTGTTCATCCCTCATACCTAGCCACAGCAGTAAATTAATAATGCAGAGATCATTGCCGTGACCGCCATATAAATTAGAGAGCATAGCAGTCAATGCCATATAATACAGGGCTCATTACAGTAACTGCTAGATAATACAGAGAACATTACAGTGACATTCAAATTATTCAGAGAGAATCCAAGTGACCATCCATACAATACAAAGAACATTGTAATGAGACCCATATAAAATAGAGAACTCCAACTACTACCACAAAATACAGAAGACATCACAGCCACACACTATTGCATGTGATCTGGAATTAAATAAATCAGACTGCAAGTTTATCTACCGTGTCTATCTATTATAGGAAATTATTGGAATTCACAACACTTTTTAGCATTGGGCACTGGCAGTGGCTTTGGTCAGACACCTCACTGGAAGAATGCTTGGATAAACAAGGCACACCAGGCACAGTCCCGCCTCCCTTCTCTGGTCTTTACTCCTGCCTCTATCCTCCTGACTCCCTTTATACTGTGTGCTCCAGAGATAGTGGGGGAGATGTATTAGTCTGACATGGATCGTGCAGGAATGGGATGCAGTTAAAATGCCGGTTGTTCAGATCCCGGCGTCCAGGATACCGTCGTTGAAATGCCAACAATGCCGACAGCTGGAATCCCGGCGCACCAGGGCTATTCCCACTGTTGTGTGTCCACGACACCCACAGAGCGGGAACAGATCCTGTGGAGAGCGCAGCACACATCTCCACAGTAATACATGAGGAGAAACGGAGTCAGGGTGCATAACATGCCCTGATACCACTTCTCCCTCATAACGACTAATCTTACATCTACTCCAGTGTCGGCACAAACACACCGAGCCTGCACTGTTGTGAAGCAGAGCCAAGTCAGGAGCCAGCCACGGTCCACATCACCTATGCGCTGCAGCTCACTCCCAGCCACCCTGTTCTCCGTCACATGGGTGACATGCCCCACCCGTCCCTTACACCCGAGTGTACATATATATATATATATATATATATATATATATAAAAACATATGAGAAATACAGCATAAATATAAATACATTAATCTACCCTCCAGACGCCACATATTATAATGACAAAAAAAACCTTACTAGAATTCAGATTATTTACCTCAGTTTCAACTCTATCAGGTGACAGGTCTCAGTCAGTCAGAAGGTACTCTGCATCTGTGCTGGGTGCAGTGGTGTGTAACATCACACAGCGCAGAGGAGGTGCCCAGGTACTCTATATGGTGTTGGGAGGGCTTTTAACGCCTTCCATACTGTCCAACTTCCTTTTCACTTGTGTGCCCCAAACTCCTGTACCCTTCCAATTGTGTGTCTATGTATGTATGTGTGTATTTAAACAATGTGGTCACACACCGTGCTGCAGAGACAGCCATACTCACTTGCAGTGGCAAAAAATTATCTGGCTCCTCCCCTCCCCCCCCCCCCCCATAATTGGCACTAGCAAACTGAAGAATGTACGCGCGCCGTAGCCAAAAAAGGGGTTGGTGCTTCATTAAAATGGGTGTGGCTTCACTGAAAGATGCGTGGCATTGCCGGAAAAGACTACCTTAAACCCCAGTTTTGCAACCTGCACGACGAGACATCGGCGACCACAGGAAAAAAAAATAATCCTGATTCATGCCCCTTACATTATTTGTCATTATTACTCCTTATAGTAATGCCCCTTACACATTATGTAACACACCGTAATGCCGGTGACACATTATGCCACACCGCAATGCCCGTTATAAATTATGCCACACACTGCAGTGTCCCTGAGACATTATACCACACACCATAATGCCTGTGACACATTATGACACACACCATAAGGCCTGTGACACATTATGCCATGCATCACAATGCCCGTTATACATTATACCACACACTACAATGTCCCTGAGATATTATACCACATACAATGCCCGTGATACAGTATACCATACACTGTCATGCCTGTGACACATTATGACACACACCGCAAAGCCCGTTATACATTATACCACACACTACAATGCCCGAGATATTATACCACATACAATGTCCGTGATACATTATGCCACACATCGCAATGCCCGTTATATATTATGCCACACACCGCAATGCCCATTACACATTAAGTCCTACAGTAAGGCTTCTAATTACTTTTAAATTACCTGATCGTTGCCAGGGGTTTCATGCTCTTGGTTCCATGCACAGTGCCAGGGGTTTTCATGCTCAGGGTGTCATGCTCGTTGCCAGGGGTTTCATGCGCTGGGTGTTATGCTTGTTGCCAGAGTTTTCATGCGCTGGGTGTCAAGCTCGTTGCCAGGGGCTAATGCTTGCTGCCAGGGATTTCATGCACTGGGTATCATGCTCGTTGCCAGAGGTTTCATGCACTGGGTGTCATGCTCGTTGCCAGAGGTTTCATGCGCAGGGTGTTATGCTCGTTGCCAGAGGTTTCATGCTCTAGGTGTCAAGCTCGTTGCTAGGGGTAATGCTTGCTGCCAGGGATTTCATGCACTGGGTGTCATGCTCATTGCCAAAGGCTTCATGCCCCGGGTGTCAAGATCGTTGCCAAGGGGCAATGCTTGTTGCGAGGGATTTTATGCACTGGGTGTCATGCTTGTTAGTTGTTGCTAGGGAGTAATGCTGCCCAAACTGCTCCCCGCTATTTAGTGAGCCGTGGGCAATGCTGCCCGATCCCCCCTTGCCGCTGAAGGTTGTAGCGAGCCGTGGGCACCGCTGCCCGATCCCCCCCCCACAATGCTGCTGCCGCCGTCCCACCATGGTAGCAAGATGGCAGGGCTGCAGGGTGCCGCAGCCAGCGCTATGCGCTCCCGCGGGTCCTGGCACTTCCTAGACGCTAGAGGTCAAGTATGACCTCTAGCATTTCTCCTCCATGGCTGCGGCCATTTTGGAAGGGACATTTAGCAGATTGACATGCGGACGGCTGGTCCGCATGTCGATCTGCTCTGAATCAATGGCGACACCCCCGCAGCCCTGCGCCTCCGCAGTGGCTGCGGGGGTGGGAGATACGCCACTGCTCACTCGCTGCCACAACCTCTGCGCCCTAGAAGGCACTTTCACCCACCCACCCCATGGGGAACAGATTTGAGGGTGCCGCTCAGGGGGTGTGTGCTGCACAGGGCGCACTGATGCCTTGTTATGGGGCGGATACATGCAAATAAATAGACAGTGGCGAGACCTTACACTGACCTGTGGGAAGGTAGTTCGGGCATTGCCTGCTGGTTTCTGCAAAGCCAGTGACAACTGTATTTCCTCCTGTGCTCCATCCTCCACCCACAGCAGCATTTACTATCACCCCATTAGTGCCTTGCTACTAACTAAACTCAGAGACTGAGGTCTGGAGGGGTCGTGAATGGGCTTCAGCCAACTGAGGCATGTCACAGCCTCAGGCAAAGGAGACAGAGTTTCAGACAGACAGGGGGCGGAGCTACATATGGCCGGGGGCGGGGCTTCAGATGGACAGGGGGCGGAGCTTCGGACTGCTAAGTGTGTAGAACTGACATCTCCTGCTGATCGTGGGGTGAGTGGGGCAACTGGGAGGGGAGCTGGGCCTAATTTCATGGGCGGGCCTGGAGCTGCAGCTCCACCCGCCCCATTGTTAATGCGGCCCTGCTCAGGCCAGGTGTCAGAGTTGCAAAAAACCTTGGCAAAGGCTAAACCCAGATCTGAAAACTTTGTAGTACATAGCCATGGACTATTAGAGAAAATCTCCTGTGACCAGACACGAGATGGAAGTCTGGTGCTGGCCAATAAGGCTCTTTCGCAAGACTGGGTGGAGCTTCAGGAGGAGGTTTTTCAGCTAAAACCATTGGCTATGCCTAGTTTCAGTTCAGACACAGGCGTAGCTACACCAGTTGCTGAAGACGTTATGCTGAAGGTTGGGTCAGAGACATTATCAGCCAAAGTGGAGATGCCATCTTCGGGGGAATTGATGCCAACAGTGGTGCAGGCTGCGGAAGAATGGTACCATACTGTATTGGAACCCGGCTATACTGGATTCCCTGTTCCAGCCAGAAGGAACAAGAAATTTGAGCCAGAGCTGCCAGTGCCTAAGGCCCGGAAGGCTCCCTGCTATGCCACTACTAAGGCCATCTGCCAGGAAAGTGGAAATGAGGGCCCTTCCTCAGAGGTAGAGCATTTACAGGCACTAATGTCCATTCAGTTGGTATTGCCATTCTAGAGCATGGAGGAAGCTGCAGCCATTATTGCGCAGCGCACAGAAAATCCACAGGAATTTTTCAAGCAGCTAGAGAGAGCCACATCAGATGGCAGAGTTTTGTTGTTAACCCCTAGGATGGCAGTGAGAAGTTCCTCCGAAGCAGCACCACCTCATTCTCCGAAAAAATAATGTCGTAGTAGCTTAGGTGAAGAGTCGAACAAAGCCCTGAGTTCAGTAGAACCTGTTCAAGGGAGCATGGCAGATGTGTTTATGGACACACGAGATGAGGATGTGGGATTCCCGGCTGCTCCTCAGTTGACAGGGAGTGAGGAGGAAGTGGTAATGGAGCTGGGAGAGGTTTACTTGATATCAAGTGATCATCCACCTCCAAAACAAGAATCCTCTAATCTGCTGGATCTGTGGCAGAATGATGAACCCCAGGAATCTACCTGGACAGATGGCAATTTGATGACTACTCAAGAGACCATCCTAGATCAGGAAGTCTTACCTGAGCTGGAGATTGCTTCTGTTGAGGTCTTGGAAACCCAGGATCTGGACATCCAGTGCACATGTGAGACTTTCTCTGACGAATCACAGACAAAGACCGTACCTCTGGAGGTGTCTCGCCCACGTGAGCTAGTCATGGCTGAGCTAGTGGCAATAGAGGAGTCTACTTCTGAAGTCATCCGGGAACCTGCTTCTGAAGGAGTTCCACTCGTGTATGTGGACGATAAGGAGCAAGATTTAGATCTTGGGGTTGTTGCACCCCGGCATTATCCACCACGAGAGGCTCAAGATCCAATTGCTGAACTGGGACAGTTTATAAAGGACACACTAAGTAAGGTGCAAGAACCTGTCCCAGAGGGATCGGTGCGGAGTCCCATTTTTGAGGTTGCTCTACCCAGGGAAAGTTCTCTATATGAGACACGAGAGCTGGAAAACTTGAGGGGAGAGTTCCAAAAGCTGGCCCTAAGTAATAGCCAGCTAAAAGAAGTAGTGAAGGAGATTCCTGAACTATGGAGTCAAATAAGAGACCTGGACAAGAGACTCAAAATGGGTTATGTGCCTGTCATAGAATGGCAGGAGTCAGTGACTAGGGTCAAAGACGGGAGATCGGAGGACGAAGCAGTCACATTAATGAAGGAAATGTTATCAAAGCTGGAAAGACTGAAAGAAGCACTAAAAGTTCAACTAATTAAAGGACTTTCTGAGACTCGGGACCAGTGCCTCACTCTGAGGGAAAGGGTGGGGGCGAAGTTGGACCATGACCTCAGAACAATTAAAGTCGGGGCAGAGACTAGGTGTTACCGATGCCAAGAGCTGGGCCATAAAAGGTGGAATTGTCCATATAGGCCAAGACCAGTGAGGGCCGGGGTGACTACTAGGCCCAGAGTGAGCTTAAAAACCTTCCCCAGTCCAGAGTTGGTTAATGTCAGGTGTCACAAACACCCAGAAAAGAATGAAGCGACTTCCTCAGTAGCTAGTAAATCCGAGCCAGATAAGGGAACCATCCCCAAAGGTGGAAAGGTGAAGAGGAGATGAAGTTTAGTGGGCAACGGGAAGTTGTCCATTAAAACGACCACTGTGGCCACTATGCCAAAGTGGAGGGAAAGGGAAGGTGGCACAGTGGAGTCGGTGCCACCAACCTTTAATGGAAATAGATTCCAAGGCCAGTTAAAAGGGCCTCGGACATGTACTTGAGAGAGGAGCTTGGGACCCAGGTGTATGGGCCCAAGTTATGTCCCACAGATTTGTCAGCCCAAAATAATTGGCAAATGTGAAACCTTGCCAATGTCAAATGCCGCTTTTCTGTGCGAGGAAAAGCTGAGGGAAAGGGTATGTGGCAGGAGAGGTACTTTGCTACCTGTAAGCTACACACAGGGTCCTGGGGGTGGATGGGAAGTGTGGATTGACCGGGTTCCCATCCATTTGGCCCAGACCAGGTCTTATAGGCTTCTTAGCCCAAGAAGCTGCTTCATCAGCCAGCACCTGGGTGCTGGGTTTAAAGCAGAGTCTCTCCCATGAGTCAGGGCTCCTGAAGGCAGTTAGGGGGTAATTCCAAGTTGATCGCAGCAGAAAATGTTTTAGCAGTTGGGCAAAACCATGTGCACTGCAGGGGGGGCAGATATAACATTTGCAGAGAGAGTTAGATTTGGGTGGGTTATTTTGTTTCTGTATATAATACAAATGGGGGATATACAACCTTAGGCGCTTGGAATACTAAACATAAAATTCTTATATAAAAAAATACATTCCTTTTCACTAGATGTCTTCGTATTTTTCTCTCTTATTCCACTTTATGCTTGGTTTCCACTCAAGATGATGAGATATGTGAAGGAAATTTTCAAACAAAAAAAAGGATATATAGTGTGATACAGTTTCATAAAATCATTCTATGTAAACATGATTTCTACTTCAAAATGTTCAGTTCTAATGGATTTTTGCAGCATACATAAACAGGCGTGTCAGCCGTAATTTAGTATATAAGCAAAATGGTGCGTACCACACTCACTATAAACAAAGATGAATCAAACTCATAAAGGTATCTTTAGCCGTGAAAAATCAGCGTACCCAACTCACAATGCCACTGGAAGTTGTGAAGCATATCAAGGTTTCTTTTATATGTTCCCCCTGCACCGCTTCTGATTGCTTAGGCCTTGTCATCAAACTCATACATAGAGAAAGGGAGACAGAAGATATCCAAATGTATAGTACAGTCGGTCATAAATATCAGGAATTAATTTTCCAACATATAGCCGCATGTACTTTTCATTCCCAATTGGATATTGCCACCATGCAATGATGATATGGACGTACCCGACTTACTAAAAATCGGGAAAGCACAGGCACATCATGGTATCTTTTGGGAATTTTCTAGATCGTAATTATGATTTGCGTACCCCAACTCACAATGTTGTTTCTGTTGTTAAACGCATCAAGGTATCTTTTTCCTGGTAACTTTTATCCAGATAATCCGGCTGGAGTTTTTATTTCATATATTCCAAAAAAAAGGGGATAATGTCCGACATTTAAAGGAAAAAGGTTTTATTGTGCAAAACCCCAAACAGGTGGGGAAAAATATTG
This sequence comes from Pseudophryne corroboree, assembly GCF_028390025.1. NCBI lineage: Eukaryota > Metazoa > Chordata > Amphibia > Anura > Myobatrachidae > Pseudophryne > Pseudophryne corroboree. The sequence goes on along the minus strand of NC_086447.1, from coordinate 772,883,646 downwards.
GATTATTAAAAACACAGGATACACTCCAAAAATTTACATGTATGGGTGGATAAAAAATAAAAATAAAATACAAAAACTTTAAAAAGACTCAAATAGAAAACCACAACCATCCAGACCAATCTCTGAGGTAATTTGATTAAAGTGTCTTTTGAAAAGAAATTACCTTTTTCCATCTTTGTTTATAGTGAGTGTGGTATGCACCATTTTGCTTATATACTAAATTACGGCTGACACGCCTGTTTATGTATGCTGCAAAAATCCATTAGAACTGAACATTTTGAAGTAGAAATCATGTTTACATAGAATGATTTTATGAAACTGTATCACACTATATATCCTTTATTTTGTTTGAAAATTTCCTTCACATATCTCATCATCTTGAGTGGAAACCAAGCATAAAGTGGAATAAGAGAGAAAAATACGAAGACATCTAGTGAAAAGGAATGTATTTTTTTATATAAGAATTTTATGTTTAGTATTCCAAGCGCCTAAGGTTGTATATCCCCCATTTGTATTATATATTGTGTATTTTCCTGGATGTTTGGTGACATCCCGGGGTGGTAAATTATCTGGGGCAGCTATATATAGCGCCGGTGTGGTTGAATTTTCCAATTTTTTTCCTCTTCTCATATTTTGTTTCTGTGCAGGGTAAATACTGGCTGCTTTATGTTTACACTGCAATTTAGATTGCAGATTGAACTCACCACACCCAAATCTATCTCTCTCTGCACATGTTATATCTGCCTCCCCTGCAGTGCACATGGTTTTGCCCAACTGCTAACAAAATTCCTGCTGCGATCAACTTGGAATTACCCCCTTAGTGTCCAGGTGATAGGCCTGCTAGGGACGGTGGGATCCGGAAGGCTGGACCACTAGTGTTAGGATGCTGGGACCTGAAGGGTTCCTTGTTAAGTAATAGGGAGAGAGGCAGGGCCTAACCTCCCCGGTTGTTTATACTAAAGACAGTGATCTTTCTTTTATGTATATCTTTGTTTTTGAGCTACCTGAATAAAAGGTGTTTGTTGTTTTTGCACAAGCCTGGAGTCGGTCGTTGGTGGATTTTTGTAGCAGAGCACATTCTAGCAAGTCTCCTGTTAGTTTATATATATATATATATATATATATATATATATATATATATATATATATATATATATATATATATATATATATATATATAACTATCTTGATCATAGTAGTTGTCACTTCAGTAAATGGAAGAAAAATCTGCCATTTTCACAACTGGTCCGACTACGGAGAAACTGTAGTACTTTAAATAAATTTAAAGAACAAGCTGACATTTATAAACAGAGATTCGTTGAAAAGGGTTATCCTAAAGCCTTGATAGAGGGATCCCTGTGGAACCTGTGGACTTAGGAGAAATACCGTTATCAATGGTAAGTTCTTACCATAACGTATATTTCTCTGGCAGGGTCCACAGGTTATCCACAGGATAACAATGGGATTTCCCAAAGCAATTTAGTGGTGGGGACGCTGCTGATTGGACAGGAGAACCCTACGCCTGAATTCAGCATCATGAGAGGCAAATGTATCAAAGGCATAATGTCTAATGAATGTGTTAATGGAAGACCATGTGGCAGCCTTACATATCTGTTCTGCTGAAGCACCATGTTGTGCTGCTCATGAAGGACCTACCTTACGCGTAGAGTGAGTAGAGACATTAGCCGGAACAGGGAGATCAGCTTGAGAATATGCTTCTGAAATCATCATTCAAAGCCATCTTGCCAGCGTCTGTTTAGTAGGAGGCCATCCTCTCTTGTTAAAACCGTACTGAACGAAGAGAGAACCTGTCTTTCTGATGGCACTGGTATGATCCACGTAGATCCTTAATGCCCGGACTACGTCCAGCGACACATCTCCCGCAGAAAGTCCCGATACCTGAAAAGCCGGGACTACAGTTTCTTCATTAAGGTGGAATTTAGACACCACCTTTGGAAGATATCCAGACCTAGTTCTGAGAACTGCTTTATCTGGATAAAAAGTCAGAAATGGGAAACGACATGACAGCACTCCTAAATCTGACACTCTTCTAGCTGGTGCCATAGTCAGTAGAAAGAGTACTTTTGCTGTCAACAATTTAAGATCCACCTTGTTAAATGGTTCAAATGGGGCAACTTGAAGGGCTTTCAGGACTAAACATAAGTCCCATGGTACTGTAGGCGGAACAAAGGGAGGGTGAATGCGCAGCATTCCCTGGAAAAAAAGTACACACATCCTGTATATTGGATTTTTTTTTCTTTTTACAGTCACTGTCGATACCTGCACTCTCAAGGAAGCCACCTTCAAACCTTTATCCATTCCTGCCTGAAGGAATGCTAGGACCCTGGAAACTCTAAAAGATTTTGGGTCCATACCTCCTTCGCTGCACCAATGAATATAGGCCTGCCATATTCTGTGATAAATATGAGCTGAGGAGGGCTTCCTTGCTCTGAGCATTGTTTTAATTATTTGTTTAGAGAATCCTCTTGACTTTAGGATAGAGGTTTCAAGAGCCACGCCATCAAAGACAGTCGATCCAGATGCCTGTAATAACAGGAACCCTGCGTCAGTAGATCTGGATGTTGAGGGAGCAGAAATGGAGCATCCATCGACATTCTCTGCAGATCTGTGTACCAATGCCTTCTGGGCCAAGCCGGAGCTATTAGAATCACGGCACCCTATGCTTGCTTTATTTTCCTCACCACCCTGGGTAATAGGGTGATCGGAGGAAACAGATAAGCCAGCTGAAAGTCCCGTCTCACTGACAAGGCATCCACAAAGATCGCTCCGGAATCCTTTGTTCTTGACCCTTATGCGGGCACTTTGTTGTTCAGACGGGATGCCATGAGATCTATTTCTGGCAATCCCGATTTGTCTACTAGAGTCTGAAAGACCTCTGGGTGTAGCGCCCATTCACTTGCTTGAATGGTGTGTCGACTGAGAAAGGCCGCTTCCCAGTTTTGGACTCTCGGAACGAACACTGCGGACAAGGCTGGAAATTGGAGTTCTGCCCACTTTAGTATGTGACTTACCTCCTTCATTGCTTTTTGGCTGCGAGTTCCTCCCTGATGGTTGAGGTACGCTGCTGCCGTCGCATTGTCCGAGCGGATCTGGACTGGTTTTCCTTGAAGAATGTCCTTTTGTCTGAATCAGTGCCATGTATATGGTAGAGATGAGCGGGTTCGGTTTCTCTGAATCCGAACCCGCCAGAACTTCATGTTTTTTTTCACGGGTCCGAGCGACTCGGATCTTCCCGCCTTGCTCGGTTAACCCGAGCGCGCCCGAACGTCATCATGACGCTGTCGGATTCTCGCGAGGCTCGGATTCTATCGCGAGACTCGGATTCTATATAAGGAGCCGCGCGTCGCCGCCATTTTCACACGTGCATTGAGATTGATAGGGAGAGGACGTGGCTGGCGTCCTCTCCGTTTAGAATTAGAATAGATTAGAGAGACACTTGATTTACTAATTTTGGGGAGCATTAGGAGTACTCAGTAGTGTACAGTGCAGAGTTTTGCTGATAGTGACCAGTGACCACCACTTTTATTTATAATCCGTTCTCTGCCTGAAAAAAGCGATACACAGCACACAGTGACTCAGTCACATACCATATCTGTGTGCACTGCTCAGGCTCAGGCCAGTGTGCTGCATCATCTATTATCTATATATAATATTATATATATCTGTCTGACTGCTCAGCTCACACAGCTTATAATTGTGGGGGAGACTGGGGAGCACTACTGCAGTGCCAGTTATAGGTTATAGCAGGAGCCAGGAGTACATAATATAATCCGTTCTCTGCCTGAAAAAAGCGATACACAGTGACTCAGTCACATACCATATCTGTGTGCACTGCTCAGGCTCAGGCCAGTGTGCTGCATCATCTATTATCTATATATAATATTATATATATCTGTCTGACTGCTCAGCTCACACAGCTTATAATTGTGGGGGAGACTGGGGAGCACTACTGCAGTGCCAGTTATAGGTTATAGCAGGAGCCAGGAGTACATAATATATTATATAGTGAGTGACCACCAGACACACAGTGCAGTTTATTTAATATATCCGTTCTCTGCCTGAAAAAAGCGATACACACAGTGACTCAGTCAGTCACATACCATATCTGTGTGCACTGCTCAGGCTCAGGCCAGTGTGCTGCATCATCTATATATATATTATATATCTGTCTGACTGCTCAGCTCACACAGCTTATAATTGTGGGGGAGACTGGGGAGCACTACTGCAGTGCCAGTTATAGGTTATAGCAGGAGCCAGGAGTACATAATATTATATTAAAATTAAACAGTGCACACTTTTGCTGCAGGAGTGCCACTGCCAGTGTGACTAGTGACCAGTGACCTGACCACCAGTATATAATATTAGTAGTATACTATCTCTTTATCAACCAGTCTATATTAGCAGCAGACACAGTACAGTGCGGTAGTTCACGGCTGTGGCTACCTCTGTGTCGGCACTCGGCAGCCCGTCCATAATTGTATATACCACCTAACCGTGGTTTTTTTTTCTTTCTTTATACATACATACTAGTTACGAGTATACTATCTCTTTATCAACCAGTCTATATATTAGCAGCAGACACAGTACAGTGCGGTAGTTCACGGCTGTGGCTACCTCTGTGTCGGCACTCGGCAGCCCGTCCATAATTGTATATACCACCTAACCGTGGTTTTTTTTTCTTTCTTTATACATACATACTAGTTACGAGTATACTATCTCTTTATCAACCAGTCTATATATTAGCAGCAGACACAGTACAGTGCGGTAGTTCACGGCTGTGGCTACCTCTGTGTCGGCACTCGGCAGCCCGTCCATAATTGTATACTAGTATCCAATCCATCCATCTCCATTGTTTACCTGAGGTGCCTTTTAGTTGTGCCTATTAAAATATGGAGAACAAAAATGTTGAGGTTCCAAAATTAGGGAAAGATCAAGATCCACTTCCACCTCGTGCTGAAGCTGCTGCCACTAGTCATGGCCGAGACGATGAAATGCCAGCAACGTCGTCTGCCAAGGCCGATGCCCAATGTCATAGTACAGAGCATGTCAAATCCAAAACACCAAATATCAGTAAAAAAAGGACTCCAAAACCTAAAATAAAATTGTCGGAGGAGAAGCGTAAACTTGCCAATATGCCATTTACCACACGGAGTGGCAAGGAACGGCTGAGGCCCTGGCCTATGTTCATGGCTAGTGGTTCAGCTTCACATGAGGATGGAAGCACTCAGCCTCTCGCTAGAAAAATGAAAAGACTCAAGCTGGCAAAAGCAGCACAGCAAAGAACTGTGCATTCTTCGAAATCCCAAATCCACAAGGAGAGTCCAATTGTGTCGGTTGCGATGCCTGACCTTCCCAACACTGGACGTGAAGAGCATGCGCCTTCCACTATTTGCACGCCCCCTGCAAGTGCTGGAAGGAGCACCCGCAGTCCAGTTCCTGATAGTCAGATTGAAGATGTCAGTGTTGAAGTACACCAGGATGAGGAGGATATGGGTGTTGCTGGCGCTGGGGAGGAAATTGACCAGGAGGATTCTGATGGTGAGGTGGTTTGTTTAAGTCAGGCACCCGGGGAGACACCTGTTGTCCGTGGGAGGAATATGGCCGTTGACATGCCAGGTGAAAATACCAAAAAAATCAGCTCTTCGGTGTGGAGGTATTTCACCAGAAATGCGGACAACAGGTGTCAAGCCGTGTGTTCCCTTTGTCAAGCTGTAATAAGTAGGGGTAAGGACGTTAACCACCTCGGAACATCCTCCCTTATACGTCACCTGCAGCGCATTCATAATAAGTCAGTGACAAGTTCAAAAACTTTGGGTGACAGCGGAAGCAGTCCACTGACCAGTAAATCCCTTCCTCTTGTAACCAAGCTCACGCAAACCACCCCACCAACTCCCTCAGTGTCAATTTCCTCCTTCCCCAGGAATGCCAATAGTCCTGCAGGCCATGTCACTGGCAATTCTGACGAGTCCTCTCCTGCCTGGGATTCCTCCGATGCATCCTTGCGTGTAACGCCTACTGCTGCTGGCGCTGCTGTTGTTGCCGCTGGGAGTCGATGGTCATCCCAGAGGGGAAGTCGTAAGCCCACTTGTACTACTTCCAGTAAGCAATTGACTGTTCAACAGTCCTTTGCGAGGAAGATGAAATATCACAGCAGTCATCCTACTGCAAAGCGGATAACTGAGGCCTTGGCATCCTGGGTGGTGAGAAACGTGGTTCCGGTATCCATCATTACTGCAGAGCCAACTAGAGACTTGTTGGAGGTACTGTGTCCCCGGTACCAAATACCATCTAGGTTCCATTTCTCTAGGCAGGCGATACCGAAAATGTACACAGACCTCAGAAAAAGAGTCACCAGTGTCCTAAAAAATGCAGCTGTACCCAATGTCCACTTAACCACGGACATGTGGACAAGTGGAGCAGGGCAGGGTCAGGACTATATGACTGTGACAGCCCACTGGGTAGATGTATGGACTCCCGCCGCAAGAACAGCAGCGGCGGCACCAGTAGCAGCATCTCGCAAACGCCAACTCTTTCCTAGGCAGGCTACGCTTTGTATCACCGCTTTCCAGAATACGCACACAGCTGAAAACCTCTTACGGCAACTGAGGAAGATCATCGCGGAATGGCTTACCCCAATTGGACTCTCCTGTGGATTTGTGGCATCGGACAACGCCAGCAATATTGTGTGTGCATTAAATCTGGGCCAATTCCAGCACGTCCCATGTTTTGCACATACCTTGAATTTGGTGGTGCAGAATTTTTTTAAAAACGACAGGGGCGTGCAAGAGATGCTGTCGGTGGCCAGAAGAATTGCGGGACACTTTCGGCGTACAGGCACCACGTACAGAAAACTGGAGTACCACCAAAAACTACTGAACCTGCCCTGCCATCATCTGAAGCAAGAAGTGGTAACGAGGTGGAATTCAACCCTCTATATGCTTCAGAGGTTGGAGGAGCAGCAAAAGGCCATTCAAGCCTATACAATTGAGCACGATATAGTAGGTGGAATGCACCTGTCTCAAGTGCAGTGGAGAATGATTTCAACGTTGTGCAAGGTTCTGATGCCCTTTGAACTTGCCACACGTGAAGTCAGTTCAGACACTGCCAGCCTGAGTCAGGTCATTCCCCTCATCAGGCTTTTGCAGAAGAAGCTGGAGGCATTGAAGGAGGAGCTAACACGGAGCGATTCCGCTAGGCATGTGGGACTTGTGGATGCAGCCCTTAATTCGCTTAACAAGGATTCACGGGTGGTCAATCTGTTGAAATCAGAGCACTACATTTTGGCCACCGTGCTCGATCCTAGATTTAAAGCCTACCTTGGATCTCTCTTTCCGGCAGACACAGGTCTGCTGGGGTTGAAAGACCTGCTGGTGAGAAAATTGTCAAGTCAAGCGGAACGCGACCTGTCAACATCTCCTCCTTCACATTCTCCCGCAACTGGGGGTGCGAGGAAAAGGCTCAGAATTCCGAGCCCACCCGCTGGCGGTGATGCAGGGCAGTCTGGAGCGACTGCTGATGCTGACATCTGGTCCGGACTGAAGGACCTGACAACGATTACGGACATGTCGTCTACTGTCACTGCATATGATTCTCTCAACATTGATAGAATGGTGGAGGATTATATGAGTGACCGCATCCAAGTAGGCACGTCACACAGTCCGTACTTATACTGGCAGGAAAAAGAGGCAATTTGGAGGCCCTTGCACAAACTGGCTTTATTCTACCTAAGTTGCCCTCCCACAAGTGTGTACTCCGAACGAGTGTTTAGTGCCGCCGCTCACCTTGTCAGCAATCGGCGTACGAGGTTACATCCAGAAAATGTGGAGAAGATGATGTTCATTAAAATGAATTATAATCAATTCCTCCGCGGAGACATTGACCAGCAGCAATTGCCTCCACAAAGTACACAGGGAGCTGAGATGGTGGATTCCAGTGGGGACGAATTGATAATCTGTGAGGAGGGGGATGTACACGGTGATATATCGGAGGGTGAAGATGAGGTGGACATCTTGCCTCTGTAGAGCCAGTTTGTGCAAGGAGAGATTAATTGCTTCTTTTTTGGGGGGGTCCAAACCAACCCGTCATATCAGTCACAGTCGTGTGGCAGACCCTGTCACTGAAATGATGGGTTGGTTAAAGTGTGCATGTCCTGTTTTGTTTATACAACATAAGGGTGGGTGGGAGGGCCCAAGGACAATTCCATCTTGCACCTCTTTTTTCTTTTCTTTTTCTTTGCATCATGTGCTGATTGGGGAGGGTTTTTTGGAAGGGACATCCTGCGTGACACTGCAGTGCCACTCCTAGATGGGCCCGGTGTTTGTGTCGGCCACTAGGGTCGCTAATCTTACTCACACAGTCAGCTACCTCATTGCGCCTCTTTTTTTCTTTGCGTCATGTGCTGTTTGGGGAGGGTTTTTTGGAAGGGCCATCCTGCGTGACACTGCAGTGCCACTCCTAGATGGGCCCGGTGTTTGTGTCGGCCACTAGGGTCGCTAATCTTACTCACACAGCTACCTCATTGCGCCTCTTTTTTTCTTTGCGTCATGTGCTGTTTGGGGAGGGTTTTTTGGAAGGGACATCCTGCGTGACACTGCAGTGCCACTCCTAGATGGGCCCGGTGTTTGTGTCGTCCACTAGGGTCGCTTATCTTACTCACACAGCGACCTCGGTGCAAATTTTAGGACTAAAAATAATATTGTGAGGTGTGAGGTATTCAGAATAGACTGAAAATGAGTGTAAATTATGGTTTTTGAGGTTAATAATACTTTGGGATCAAAATGACCCCCAAATTCTATGATTTAAGCTGTTTTTTAGTGTTTTTGGAAAAAAACACCCGAATCCAAAACACACCCGAATCCAACAAAAAAAATTCGGTGAGGTTTTGCCAAAACGCGTTCGAACCCAAAACACGGCCGCGGAACCGAACCCAAAACCAAAACACAAAACCCGAAAAATTTCAGGCGCTCATCTCTAGTATATGGCCCGAAGTTTTAACAGGTTTATTGGCAGGCAACTTTCTTCTCTGGTCCATTATCCCTGGAACCATAATTTTCCGGACACTGCTTCCCAGACCTGAAGACTGGCATCTGTTGTCAGGATCTCCCCAATGTGATATCCAAAAGGGTCTCCCCTTGTCTAGATGGGATGTCTGTAGCCACCAGGCTAATGACTTTCTCACTTTTACTGAGAGTACCGTAGTCTGTTTCTTTATTGTCTGATGTATTCCATTCCATCTGGCCAGAATCAGATGCTGCAGGGGTCTTGAATGGAATTGTGCATACTCCACCATGTCAAATGTTGACACCATCAAACCCATCACTCGCATTGCTGTGTGAATGGATATCGTTTGACTGTGTAACAAGTCCTGAATCCTTGTCTGTACTCTGGATATCTTTCTCTGAGGTACAAATACTTTCTGCAGACCTGAATCCAGTACAGCCCCCAAGTGAGTCATCCGTTGTGACGGCACCAGGGATGATTTTACCCAATTTATGAGCCACCCATGCCTCTGCAGACATGTTATTGTCTGTTGGAGATGACACAGGAGCAATTCCTGTGATCGTGCCAGGATTAAAAGTTTGTCGAGGTATGGAAAAATTCTTATCCACTGCTTGCGGAGATAAGCTGCCATAACCACCATAATTTTGCTAAATAGTCTGGGGGCTGTGGCTAACCCAAAGGGTAGGGCCTGGAACTGGAAATGCTGCTGGAGGATAGTGAACCTGAGATAACACTGATGGGACAGTGCTATATGAACATGTAGGTAAGCATCCTGAATATCCAGGGATACCATATAATCCCCTGGTTCCATGGCCAAAACTATGGAGTATAATGTCTCCATGAGGAACCCAAATATATTTGTTTAGCATTTTGAGATTGAGAATGGGCCGAAAAGACCCATTTGGCTTCTGAACCAAAAATAGGTTGGCGTAAAAACCCTGTCCCCGTTGTGCAAGGGGTACTGGAATGATTACTCCTGACTGAAGCAATTTCAGAACTGCTTCTTGCAAAGCCCTGGCCTTCGTCTACCTGAGACTAGTGATGTGCACCGGAAATTTTTCGGGTTTTGTGTTTTGGTTTTGTGTTCGGTTCCGCGGCCGTGTTTTGGATTCGGACGCGTTTTGGCAAAACCTTACCGAAAATTTTTTGTCTGATTCGGGTGTGTTTTGGATTCGGGTGTTTTTTTCAAAAAACCCTCAAAAACAGCTTAAATCATAGAATTTGGGGGTCATTTTGATCCCATAGTATTATTAACCTCAATAACCATAATTTCCACTCATTTTCAGTCTATTCTGAACACCTCACACCTCACAATATTATTTTTAGTCCTAAAATTTGCACAGAGGTCGCTGGATGGCTAAGCTAAGCGACCCAAGTGGCCGACACAAACACCTGGCCCATCTAGGAGTGGCACTGCAGTGTCAGGCAGGATGGCACTTCCAAAAAATTGTCCCCAAACAGCACATGATGCAAAGAAAAAAAAGAGGCGCACCAAGGTCGCTGTGTGACTAAGCTAAGCGACCCAAGTGGCTGACACAAACACCTGGCCCATCTAGGAGTGGCACTGCAGTGTCAGACAGGATGGCACTTCAAAAAAATAGTCCCCAAACAGCACATGATGCAAAGAAAAAAAGAGGCGCACCAAGGTGGCTGTGTGACTAAGCTAAGCGACACAAGTGGCCGACACAAACACCTGGCCCATCTAGGAGTGGCACTGCAGTGTCAATCAAGACAGGATGGCACTTCAAAAAAATTGTCCCCAAACAGCACATGATGTAAAGAAAAAAAGAGGCGCACCAAGGTCGCTGTGTGACTAAGCTAAGCGACACAAGTGGCCGACACAAACACCTGGCCCATCTAGGAGTGGCACTGCAGTGTCAGGCAGGATGGCCCTTCAAAAAAATTGTCCCCAAACAGCACATGATGCAAAGAAAAATGAAAGAAAAAAGAGGTGCAAGATGGAATTGTCCTTGGGCCCTCCCACCCACCCTTATGTTGTATAAACAGGACATGCACACTTTAACCAACCCATCATTTCAGTGACAGGGTCTGCCACACGACTGTGACTGAAATGACTGGTTGGTTTGGGCCCCCACCAAAAAAGAAGCAATCAATCTCTCCTTGCACAAACTGGCTCTACAGAGGCAAGATGTCCACCTCATCATCATCCTCCGATTCCTCACCCCTTTCACTGTGTACATCCCCCTCCTCACAGAGTATTAATTCGTCCCCACTGGAATCCACCATCTCAGGTCCTCGTATACTTTCTGGAGGCAATTGCTGCTGGTGAATGTCTCCACGGAGGAATTGATTATAATTCATTTTAATGAACATCATCTTCTCCACATTTTCTGGAAGTAACCTCGTACGCCGATTGCTGACAAGGTGAGCGGCTGCACTAAACACTCTTTCGGAGTACACACTGGAGGGAGGGCAACTTAGGTAGAATAAAGCCAATTTCTGCAAGGGCCTCCAAATTGCCTCTTTTTCCTGCCAGTATACGTACGGACTGTCTGACGTGCCTACTTGGATGCGGTCACTCATATAATCCTCCACCATTCTTTCAATGGTGAGAGAATCATATGCAGTGACAGTAGACGACATGTCAGTAATCGTTGGCAGGTCCTTCAGTCCGGACCAGATGTCAGCACTCGCTCCAGACTGCCCTGCATCACCGCCAGCGGGTGGGCTTGGAATTCTTAGCCTTTTCCTCGCACCCCCAGTTGTGGGAGAATGTGAAGGAGGAGATGGTGACGGGTCACGTTCCGCTTGACTTGACAATTTTCTCACCAGCAGGTCTTTGAACCTCTGCAGACTTGTGTCTGCCGGAAAGAGAGATACAACGTAGGTTTTAAATCTAGGATCGAGCACGGTGGCCAAGATGTAGTGCTCTGATTTCAACAGATTGACCACCCGTGAATCCTGGTTAAGCGAATTAAGAGCTCCATCCACAAGTCCCACATGCCTAGCGGAATCGCTCTGTTTTTAGCTCCTCCTTCAATGTCTCCAGCTTCTTCTGCAAAAGCCTGATGAGGGGAATGACCTGACTCAGGCTGGCAGTGTCTGAACTGACTTCACGTGTGGCAAGTTCAAAGGGTTGCAGAACCTTGCACAACGTTGAAATCATTCTCCCCTGCGCTTGAGTCAGGTGCATTCCACCTCCTTTGCCTATATCGTGGCCAGATGTATAGGCTTGAATGGCCTTTTGCTGCTCCTCCATCCTCTGAAGCATATAGAGGGTTGAATTCCACCTCGTTACCACCTCTTGCTTCAGATGATGGCAGGGCAGGTTCAGGAATGTTTGGTGGTGCTCCAGTCTTCGGTACGCGGTGCCTGAACGCCGAAAGTGGCCCGCAATTCTTCGGGCCACCGACAGCATCTCTGGATACCGGAACCACGTTTCTCACCGTCCAGGCTGCCAAGGCCTCAGTTATCCGCTTTGCAGCAGGATGACTGCTGTGATATTTCATCTTCCTCGCAAAGGACTGTTGGACAGTCAATTGCTTACTGGAAGTAGTACAAGTGGTCTTCCGACTTTCCCTCTGGGATGACGATCGACTTTTTAATGTGTGGAATTATATGCCAGTATCAATAGCAATGGCCTACTACTATATTTACTGCGCACAACTAAAATGCACCACAGGTATAGAATGTAGATGGATAGTATACTTAATGGATGACGAGTGACGACACAGAGGTAGGTACACAGCAGTGGCCTACCGTACTGCTATATATAGTATACTGGTGGACACTGTCAGCAAACTGCTAAACTAGTCTAAAATGCACCACAGGTATAGAATGTAGATGGATAGTATACTTAATGGATGACGAGTGACGACACAGAGGTAGGTACAGCAGTGGCCTACCGTCCTGCTATATACAGTATACTGGACCTGGTGGACACTGTCAGCAAACTGCTAAACTAGTCTAAAAAAAAGGCACCACAGGTATACAATGTAGATGGATGGATAGTATACTTAATGGATGACGAGTGATGACACAGAGGTAGGTACAGCAGTGGCCTACCGTACTGCTATATACAGTATACTGGACCTGGTGGACACTGTCAGCAAACTGCTAAACAAGTCTAAAAAAAAGGCACCACAGGTATACAATGTAGATGAATGGATAGTATACTTAATGGATGACGAGTGACGACACAGAGGTAGGTACAGCAGTGGCCTACCATACTGCTATATACAGTATACTGGACCTGGTGGACACTGTCAGCAAACTGCTAAACTAGTCTAAAAAAAAGGCACCACAGGTATACAATGTAGATGGATGGATAGTATACTTAATGGATAACGAGTGACGACACAGAGGTAGGTACAGCAGTGGCCAACCGTACTGCTATATACAGTATACTGGACCTGGTGGACACTGTCAGCAAACTGCTAAACTAGTCTAAAAAAAAAAGGCACCACAGGTATACAATGTAGATGGATGGATAGTATACTTAATGGATGACGAGTGACGATACAGAGGTAGGTACACAGTAGTGGCCTACCGTACTGCTATATACAGTATACTGGACCTGGTGGACACTGTCAGCAAACTGCTAAACTAGTCTAAAAAAAAGGCACCACAGGTATACAATGTAGATGGATGGATAGTATACTTAATGGATGGCGAGTGACGACACAGAGGTAGGTACAGCAGTGGCCTACCGTACTGCTATATACAGTATACTGGACCTGGTGGACACTGTCAGCAAACTGCTTAACTAGTCTAAAAAAAAGGCACCACAGGTATACAATGTAGATGGATGGATGGATAGTATACTTAATGGATGACGAGTGACGACACAGAGGTAGGTACAGCAGTGGCCTACCGGTCTGCTATATACAGTATACTGGACCTGGTGGACACTGTCAGCAAACTGCTAAACTAGTCTAAAAAAAAGGCACTACAGGTATACAATGTAGATGGATGGATAGTATACTTAATGGATGACGAGTGACGACACAGAGGTAGGTACAGCAGTGGCCTACCGTACTGCTATATATAGTATACTGGACCTGGTGGACACTGTCAGCAAACTGCTAAACTTAAATGCACCACAGGTATAGGAATGTAGATGGATAGTATACTTAATGGATGACGACACAGAGGTAGGTACAGCAGTGCACTCTGCACTGTACTCCTCCTATATAATATTAATTATACTGGTGGTCCCCAGTCCCCACAATAAAGCAGCACACTGTGAGCACAGATATGGAGTGTTTTTCAGGCAGACAAACGTATACTGGTGGTCACTGTCAGCAAAACTCTGCACTGTACTCCTGCTATAGCTGCTCCCCAGTCCCCACAATTAAGCAGTGTGAGCACTCAGCACAGATATATCATGCAGCACACTGAGCACAGATATGGTATGGAGCGTTTTTTTCAGGCAGAGAACGGATAAAAACTAAACTCTGCACTATACTCCTCCTAACAGCTGCTCCCCAATCCTCCCCACAATTATAGTAATAAACAAGCAATCAAATCAACTGTCTTCTACTAAACAGAGAGGACGCCAGCCACGTCCTCTCCCTATCATCTCCAATGCACGTGTGAAAATGGCGGCGACGCGCGGCTGCTTATAGAATACGAATCTCGCGAGAATCCGACAGCGGGATGATGACATTCGGGCGCGCTCGGGTTAACCGAGCCATACGGGAGAATCCGAGTATGGCTCGGACCCGTGTAAAAAAGGTAAAGCTCGGGGGGGTTCGGTTTCTCGGAAACCGAACCCGCTCATCACTACCTGAGACAGGCTGGTGCAAAAGAACCTTCGAGGAGGATGCTTCTTGAAGGGAAAAACATAACCTAGAGAGAGCGCTTCTTGCACCCAGGCATCTGTTGTAGACTGCCGCCAGATCTGTGCAAACTGAAGAAGTCGGCCCCCTACCCTGGGGTCCCCCAGGAGGAGGCCCGTACCATCAGGCTGACGGGTTATCTTCTGGTTTGGAAGCTGGCCCTCTGGTAGCCTAATGCTTTTTTGACTTACCAAACTTATTGTATTGGGGCTGCTTACGATCACTTTTTCCCTTTGCTTTTCCATGAGACCGAAAGGGCCGTAAAACCGGACCCCTAGGTTTAGGCAGGGCCGAAACTAGGGGGGGGGCTAGGGGGTCACGTGCCCCGGGTGCTGGGCTGTAGGGGGCGCTAATGAGCCCAGTTCGTCTGTATGAATAGCTTCCGCTAGCTCCCCGACAGCAACTGACCTGCTGTAGGGAGCCAGCAGCACTAGACGCGGCTCTCTGTGCTTCCGGGATGCGGGCGCAGGCACATCGCGTGTGTGACGTCATGACGTCGCACGTGCATGTGACATCACACGCGCGCACCCGGCTGGAGAGAGCACGGAGCTGGAGGCGGGAGTCTCTGGCGCCGGCGGCCGCTGCTAAACTATCAAATCCTGTCTGCATGTGCACAAAAAAAGTAGGTGCGTGCTGCGGGCGGCTACCTCCACACTGTGGACCACTGCTGGCTGCAGAGTACACAGCACTGAGGGGGGACTTAATAAATATTCACTGACTGGCTCACTGACATGTGACATTTTTTTTAAACCAGTATCCCACATTAATATATATATATATATATATATATATATTTGAATATATTATATATATATAAAATATATTTTATATTATATATACAGTATGTGTATCTATATGTATATATATTATACTGTATGTGTATATATGTGTATATATATATATATAATGTCTATATATATATATATATATATATATATATATATACATACCAACAAACTAGAGTCTAAGTGCGCTAATGGATAGTACTGTATATCATAAATAAACAGATTTAAAAGATTCAACTTTCAGTTTTTAATACATAAAAGCCACAATAGCATAAAACATCTGTGAGCATATAAACATCTATTTACAGAATGTATAGACAATGTATACAAACAGTTTCTGTCAGATGGAAAATTCAAGTGAAACTTGAGATTGGTGGTAAATCTTCCTTAGTAGTATAGAATACAGATGGAATACAGTACTCGAACACAACACAACGCGTTTCATCCCTAACTGGGACTTCCTCAGGGGTAATATCGAGTGCCAGATGTTTTTTACAGATAATCCCAAAATTGTGTAAAAAGCTCACTGAATATAAAAGCAGGCAAAGGACCAAAATGACTGGGAAAGCAGTTCAATATAATGAAGCCCCCAGTCACACAGAGTCCAGGTAACAAATGGACAAATAGGTGACCCGAAAACAATGTGGTTTAAAGTCTATCACTGACTCTATAAACCAGTCCCTGATGAGGGTGAGACCGCTCAGTAGTGGGTCAACAGCCAAATAGTGTAGTGGTCATCTCAAAGTCCAAAGTGAAAATGAAAATATATATACATACATACATACATACATACATACATAATGATCTGGCACTCCAGCAGGCCCTCGGCTGCAAATGCTGATGTGCTCACAGTGCCTTCCTCATGGACACAATAGCCCCCAATGAAGCAAGCGGATGGAGGCGGCACTCAGAGACTTTTCAATATTAAACGTGAACAAGTTTAATGGTGCATCTACGTTTCGGAGCCGACGGGGCTACGGCTCCGAAACGTAGATGCACCATTAAACTTGTTCACTTTTAATATTGAAAAGTCTCTGAGTGCCGCCTCCATCCGCCTGCTATATATATATATATATATATATATAATACACGTATAGATATATAAATATATCGGCACTCAGGCAGGTCTTTTGAAGTGTTACAAGTATATTGTCAGGAGTCACATCAAACAAACAGTGTTCCGGGGCCCGTAGCCTCTCCTTTGCCCCTTTGGGCTACGGGCCTCGTAACATTGGCTTATATGATGTGATACCTGACAATATACTATTTAGTACAGAGGGCACGTGGGCCATTGCTACCATTGTTTAGGGGTGCCGGACACCAAGGACTAGCTATATATATATATATATATATATATATATATATATATATATATATATAGCAATACATAGTCAGCGGCACTCCATATTTTTATTTATTATTTTATTTATTTATGTTTTTATTTTATTATTTATTTTTTTTGGTGGGGTGGGGAGCGCCAAATTACTGCCTTGCCCCGGGTGACAGAAATCCTAGTTTCGGCCCTGGTATAGGGTTATATGTGGAAGGAAACTTGACTTTTCTTGGAGTCTGCTTCTGACTCCAGAATATCTGTCAATTCTTTGCCAAACAAAATATTTCCAGCAAAAGGCAAAGATTCCAAAACCTTCTTAGATTCTGAATCAGCTTTCCACGTACGTAACCAAACTGCTCTGCAAGCAGCTATTGTTGAGGCAGATCAGGACTGTTTCTAGCCAATTTGGCTCCCAGTGCAAAATTTAAAAATGCGCCCCCATGACATAAAAAAAAAATGCGCCCCACCTAGATTTAAAAAAAGAAAACAAAAACTTGCGCGCCTTAGGCGCGCGAGCTCCCGACGAGGGGGCGTGGCCTCATCTAAATGGGCGTAGCCTCATTTAAATGGGCGTAGCCTCATTTAAATGGGCATGGCCTCGTCTGAAAAGACTACCTCACAATCCAGTCTTTGACCCTACTCCAACAGATCACGGCCACCTTAGGAAAAAAATAATTCTACCATATTAAGCCCCACACAGTAATGCCCCCTGCACTGTATTATGCCACACACTGCAATGCCCTTGATACAGTAAATCCCCACATTACAGCAGACAGAGTCCCCATTTTCCACATTACGGCAGGCAAGAGTCCCTACTTTATGTCACGCTCAGCTTGAGTTGGGGATCTGATGACTGATAAATGCCTGAGAACGAACACTGAGGAAAGATTAGTTCAGTTTTAATGAGACTTCAATCATACACAATGGCTAGGAGATAAGTCTGAGTGAATTCTGAAGGACGAAATATTCGTGACTAGTAAACAATGATGAAGAATACTGAATGAAGAAGTGATTTATGATTTGTAAACGATGCCGAAGTTCACTGAATGAAGAAAATGACTTGTGATTTGTAAATGATGCTGAAGAACACTGAATGCAGAGATGACTTGTGATTTGTAAACAATGCTGAAGAACACTGAATGCAGAGATGACTTGTGATTTGTAAACGATGCTGAAGAACACTGAATGGAGAGATGACATGTGATTTGTACACGATGCTGAAGAACACTGAATGGAGAGATGACTTGTGATTTGTAAACAATGCTGAAGAACACTGAATGGAGAGATGACATGTGATTTGTACACGATGCTGAAGAACACTGAATGGAGAGATGACTTGTGATATGATGTTGAAGAGAGGATCGCTGTGAGCACTGTCAGCAAACGGAGACCATCTACTGGATAGTGGACCCAGTGGTTAAACTGCAAGAGGCGGTGGACTTAGAGCAAAGGACTGCAATAACAGAACTGACCACCGGGCGGCCACAACAGAACCAGGATTCCAGGGGTTAACCTGGGAGCACAGAGCTTGAGCACCTTACAGCAGCAAGTAACTGAAAGCACCATAGCTAAGCATCCACCCCTTTTTATAAGGGGAGACTGCACCGGATTGGCTGGACGCGAACTGGGATACCTATTGGCTAGGCTTGGTCTCCAGCATGGCTGCTCCCTGCACAGAGGACACATGTGGAACCAGCACACAGCCACTACCTCTGGCCTCAGCCTCCCAGACGCCACACTCCAGCAACAGGACACCGGGAAACAGATACATACGGCTGCCATGCTCCGCTCCCCAGGACCCGGATCCCGGCCTCCAGATGCCCGGCAGCCACACCGGAGGACCTCGCTGCCGCAGCTCCTATCCTTCGCAGCCACACCAGCCAACCAACAGGAAGGCCGCAGGGACCAGAACCAGAGGCAAGACTCCGGATGCTGACACTTTACACATTACGGCAGGCAAGTGTCCCCATTTTACACATTATGGCAGGTAAGAGCCCCCTTTTTACACATTACGGCAGGCAAGTGTCCCCTTTTTACACATTACGGCAGGCAAGAGTCCCCATTTTACACATTACGGCAGGCAGGTGTCCCCTTTTTACACATTACGGCAGGTGTCCCCTCTTTACACAATACGGCAGGTGTCCCCATTTTACACATTATGGCAGGCAAGTGTCCCTATTTTACATGGCAGTCAGAGTGAGAGATTGAGAGAGACAGAGAGAGGGTATACTTACAGAGGAGATTCCCGCTCTTCGGCACGCCTCCCCAGTCGCTCCTCGCGCTGGTTCACCTCTTCCTCTTCGTAACTTGGTTTCCCCTCCTCCTCAGTACTCCACTCGGGGGGGCGGAGTTTCGCGGAATGACGCGGTTGCATCGTCACGTCATGATGCAACCGCGTCATTCCGCAAAACTCCACCCCCCCCCCCCCCCCCCGGGGTACTCGGGGAGATGGAGGAGGGAAGCAGGGAGCCACAGTTACTGCCGTGGCAGGCGTCCCATGCGGTTGCACGGCTCACCCGCCCCAAGAAACGGCCCTGAGGCTGATGCCCTATAAGCAATAGTACCCATATTTAATGCAGCTTCTTCCAAGAATACTGCAGCCTGTTTAATATGGGCTATATAGGATTTTTGCTCCCTAGAAGCTGATGAAAAATCACCTTCCAATGCATCAGCCCAGGCAGCCACTGCTTTTGCCATCCAAGCTGAAGCCATGGCCAGCCTTATGACTGCTCCAGACAGGGAAAATATGGTTTTTAGAAAACCATCCACTCTCCTATCCGTGACATCATTTAAAGATGTTGACGGCAAAGGAAATATAGATTTTCGCACTAATCGAATCACATGCGTATCTACTTTAGGAGCCACCTCCCTTTTTAAACAGTCCCTGGCTGTAAAAGGATCATTGGAATCCCATTTTTTGTGAATTCTATATTTTTTTATTGGGTGTTGCCCAAGCCTCTTCCATGATTTCCGTCAGCTGGTCTGACCCTGGAAACTCAGCCTTAACTGTTTTGGGACGTTTAAACTAGTGATGTGCACCGGAAATTTTTCGGGTTTTGGTTTTGGATTCGGTTCCGCGGCCGTGTTTTGGATTCGGACGCGTTTTGGCAAAACCTCACCGAAAAATTTTTGTCGGATTCGGGTGTGTTTTGGATTCGGGTGTTTTTTTCAAAAAACCCTAAAAAACAGCTTAAATCATAGAATTTGGGGGTCATTTTGATCCCATATTATTAAGAACCTCAATTACCATATTTCCACTCATTTCCAGTCTATTCTGAACACCTCACACCTCACAATATTATTTTTAGTCCTACAATTTGCACCGAGGTCGCTGGATGGCTAAGCTAAGCGACACAAGTGGCCGACACAAACACCTGGCCCATCTAGGAGTGGCACTGCAGTGTCAGGCAGGATGGCACTTCAAAAAAATTGTCCCCAAACAGCACATGATGCAAAGAAAAATGAAAGAAAAAAGAGGTGCAAGATGGAATTGTCCTTGGGCCCTCCCACCCACCCTTATGTTGTATAAACAGGACATGCACACTTTAACCAACCCATCATTTCAGTGACAGGGTCTGCCACACGACTGTGACTGAAATGACTGGTTGGTTTGGGCCCCCACCAAAAAAGAAGCAATCAATCTCTCCTTGCACAAACTGGCTCTACAGAGGCAAGATGTCCACCTCATCATCATCCTCCGATTCCTCACCCCTTTCACTGTGTACATCCCCCTCCTCACAGATTATTAATTCGTCCCCACTGGAATCCACCATCTCAGGTCCCCGTGTACTTTCTGGAGGCAATTGCTGCTGGTGAATGTCTCCACGGAGGAATTGATTATAATTCATTTTGATGAACATCATCTTCTCCACATTTTCTGGAAGTAACCTCGTACGCCGATTGCTGACAAGGTGAGCGGCTGCACTAAACACTCTTTCGGAGTACACACTGGAGGGAGGGCAACTTAGGTAGAATAAAGCCAGTTTGTGCAAGGGCCTCCAAATTGCCTCTTTTTCCTGCCAGTATATGTACGGACTGTCTGACGTGCCTACTTGGATGCGGTCACTCATATAATCCTCCACCATTCTTTCAATGGTGACAGAATCATATGCAGTGACAGTAGACGACATGTCAGTAATCGTTGGCAGGTCCTTTAGTCCGGACCAGATGTCAGCACTCGCTCCAGACTGCCCTGCATCACCGCCAGCGGATGGGCTTGGAATTCTTAGCCTTTTCCTCGCACCCCCAGTTGCGGGAGAATGTGAAGGAGGAGATGTTGACGGGTCACGTTCCGCTTGACTTGACAATTTTCTCACCAGCAGGTCTTTGAACCTCTGCAGACTTGTGTCTGCCGGAAAGAGAGATACAACGTAGGTTTTAAATCTAGGATCGAGCACGGTGGCCAAAATGTAGTGCTCTGATTTCAACAGATTGACCACCCGTGAATCCTGGTTAAGCGAATTAAGGACTCCATTCACAAGTCCCACATGCCTAGCAGAATCGCTCTGTTTTAGCTCCTCCTTCAATGTCTCCAGCTTCTTCTGCAAAAGCCTGATGAGGGGAATGACCTGACTCAGGCTGGCAGTGTCTGAACTGACTTCACGTGTGGCAAGTTCAAAGGGTTGCAGAACCTTGCACAACGTTGAAATCATTCTCCACTGCGCTTGAGTCAGGTGCATTCCCCCTCCTTTGCCTATATCATGGGCAGATGTATAGGCTTGAATGGGTTTTTGCTGCTCCTCCATCCTCTGAAGCATATAGAGGGTTGAATTCCACCTCGTTACCACCTCTTGCTTCAGATGATGGCAGGACAGGTTCAGGAATGTTTGGCGGTGCTCCAGTCTTCTGTACGCGGTGCCTGAATGCCGAAAGTGGCCCGCGATTCTTCGGGCCACCGACAGCATCTCTTGCCCGCCCCTGTCATTTTTTAAATAATTCTGCACCACCAAATTCAATGTATGTGCAAAACATTGGACGTGCTGGAATTTGCCCAGATGTAATGCACGCACAATATTGCTGGCGTTGTCCGATGTCACAAATCCCCAGGAGAGTCCAATTGGGGTAAGCCATTCTGCGATGATCTTCCTCAGTTCCCGTAAGAGGTTGTCAGCTGTGTGCCTCTTATGGAAAGCGGTGATACAAAGCGTAGCCTGCCTAGGAACGAGTTGGCGTTTGCGAGATGCTGCTACTGGTGCCGCCGCTGCTGTTCTTGCTGCGGCAGGCAATACATCTACCCAGTGGGCTGTCACAGTCATATAGTCCTGAGTCTGCCCTGCTCCACTTGTCCACATGTCCGTGGTTAAGTGGACATTGGGTACAACTGCATTTTTTAGGACACTGGTGAGTCTTTTTCTGAGATCTGTGTACATTTTCGGTATCGCCTGCCTAGAGAAATGGAACCTAGATGGTATTTGGTACCGGGGACACAGTACCTCAATCAAGTCTATAGTTGCCTCTGAATTAACCATGGATACCGGAACCACGTTTCTCACCGCCCAGGCTGCCAAGGCCTGAGTTATCTGCTTTGCAGCAGGATGACTGCTGTGATATTTCATCTTCCTCGCAAAGGACTGTTGGACAGTCAATTGCTTACTGGAAGTAGTACAAGTGGTCTTCCGACTTCCCCTCTGGGATGACGATCGACTCCCAGCAGCAACAACAGCAGCGCCAGCAGCAGTAGGCGTTACACTCAAGGATGCATCGGAGGAATCCCAGGCAGGAGAGGACTCGTCAGACTTGACAGTGACATGGCCTGCAGGACTATTGGCTTTCCTGGGTAAGGAGGAAATTGACACTGAGGGAGTTGGTGGTGTGGTTTGCAGGAGCTTGGTTACAAGAGGAAGGGATTTAGTGGTCAGTGGACTGCTTCCGCTGTCATCCAAAGTTTTTGAACTTGTCACTGACTTATGATGAATGCGCTGCAGGTGACGTATAAGGGAGGATGTTCCGAGGTGGTTAACGTCCTTACCCCTACTTATTACAGCTTGACAAAGGCAACACACGGCTTGACACCTGTTGTCCGCATTTGTGTTGAAATAATTCCACACCGAAGAGCTGATTTTTTTTGTATTTTGACCAGGCATGTCAATGGCCATATTCGTCCCACGGACAACAGGTGTCTCCCCGGGTGCCTGACTTAAACAAACCACCTCACCATCAGAATCCTCCCTGTCAATTTCCTCCCCAGCGCCAGCAACACCCATATCCTCATCCTGGTGTACTTCAACAGTGACATCTTCAATTTGACTATCAGGAACTGGACTGCGGGTGCTCCTTCCAGCACTTGCAGGGGGCGTGCAAATGGTGGAAGGCGCAAGCTCTTCCCGTCCAGTGTTGGGAAGGTCAGGCATCGCAACCGACACAATTGGACTCTCCTTGGGGATTTGTGATTTAGAAGAACGCACAGTTCTTTGCTGTGCTTTTGCCAGCTTAAGTCTTTTCATTTTTCTAGCGAGAGGATGAGTGCTTCCATCCTCATGTGAAGCTGAACCACTAGCCATGAACATAGGCCAGGGCCTCAGCCGTTCCTTGCCACTCCGTGTCATAAATGGCATATTGGCAAGTTTACGCTTCTCCTCAGACGCTTTCAATTTAGATTTTTGGGTCATTTTACTGAACTTTTGTTTTTTGGATTTTACATGCTCTCTACTATGACATTGGGCATCGGCCTTTGCAGACGACGTTGATGGCATTTCATTGTCTCGGCCATGACTAGTGGCAGCAGCTTCAGCACGAGGTGGAAGTGGATCTTGATCTTTCCCTATTTTACCCTCCACATTTTTGTTCTCCATTTTTTAATGTGTGGAATTATATGCCAGTATCAATAGCAATGGCCTACTACTATATATACTGCACACAACTAAAATGCACCACAGGTATAGAATGTAGATGGATAGTATACTTAATGACGACACAGAGGTAGGCACAGCAGTGGCCTTCCGTATCGTACTGCTATATATAGTATACTGGTGGTCACTGTGTCAGCAAACTGCAAAACTAAAATGCACTACAGGTATAGAATGTAGATGGATAGTATACTTAATGACGACACAGAGTTAGGCACAGCAGTGGCCTTCCGTATCGTACTGCTATATATAGTATACTGGTGGTCACTGTGTCAGCAAACTGCAAAATTAAAATGCACCACAGGTATAGAATGTAGATGGATAGTATACTTAATGATGACACATAGGTAGGCACAGCAGTGGCCTTCCGTATCGTACTGCTATATATAGTATACTGGTGGTCACTGTGTCAGCAAACTGCAAAACTAAAATGCACCACAGGTATAGAATGTAGATGGATAGTATACTTAATGACGACACAGAGGTAGGCACAGCAGTGGCCTTCCGTATCGTACTGCTATATATAGTATACTGGTGGTCACTGTGTCAGCAAACTGCAAAACTAAAATGCACCACAGGTATAGAATGTATATGGATAGTATACTTAATGACGACACAGAGGTAGGTACAGCAGTGGCCTTCCGTACTGCTATATATAGTATACTGTTGGTCACTGTGTCAGCAAACTGCAAAACTAAAATGCACCACAGGTATAGAATGTAGATGGATAGTATACTTAATGACGACACAGAGGTAGGTACAGCAGTGGCCTTCCGTACCATACTGCTATTATATATAGTATACTGGTGGTCACTGTGTCAGCAAACTGCAAAACTAAAATGCACCACAGGTATAGAATGTAGATGGATAGTATACTTAATGACGACACAGAGGTAGGCACAGCAGTGGCCTTCCGTATCGTACTGCTATATATAGTATACTGGTGGTCACTGTGTCAGCAAACTGCAAAACTAAAATGCACCACAGGTATAGAATGTAGATGGATAGTATACTTAATGACGACACAGAGGTAGGCACAGCAGTGGCCTTCCGTATCGTACTGCTATATATAGTATACTGGTGGTCACTGTGTCAGCAAACTGCAAAACTAAAATGCACCACAGGTATAGAATGTAGATGGATAGTATACTTAATGACGACACAGAGGTAGGCACAGTAGTGGCCTTCCGTATCGTACTGCTATATATAGTATACTGGTGGTCACTGTGTCAGCAAACTGCAAAACTAAAATGCACCACAGGTATAGAATGTAGATGGATAGTATACTTAATGACGACACAGAGGTAGGCACAGCAGTGGCCTTCCGTATCGTACTGCTATATATAGTATACTGGTGGTCACTGTGTCAGCAAACTGCAAAACTAAAATGCACTACAGGTATAGAATGTAGATGGATAGTATACTTAATGACGACACAGAGTTAGGCACAGTAGTGGCCTTCCGTATCGTACTGCTATATATAGTATACTGGTGGTCACTGTGTCAGCAAACTGCAAAACTAAAATGCACCACAGGTATAGAATGTATATGGATAGTATACTTAATGACGACACAGAGGTAGGTACAGCAGTGGCCTTCCGTACTGCTATATATAGTATACTGTTGGTCACTGTGTCAGCAAACTGCAAAACTAAAATGCACCACAGGTATAGAATGTAGATGGATAGTATACTTAATGACGACACAGAGGTAGGTACAGCAGTGGCCTTCCGTACCATACTGCTATTATATATAGTATACTGGTGGTCACTGTGTCAGCAAACTGCAAAACTAAAATGCACCACAGGTATAGAATGTAGATGGATAGTATACTTAATGACGACACAGAGGTAGGCACAGCAGTGGCCTTCCGTATCGTACTGCTATATATAGTATACTGGTGGTCACTGTGTCAGCAAACTGCAAAACTAAAATGCACCACAGGTATAGAATGTAGATGGATAGTATACTTAATGACGACACAGAGGTAGGCACAGCAGTGGCCTTCCGTATCGTACTGCTATATATAGTATACTGGTGGTCACTGTGTCAGCAAACTGCAAAACTAAAATGCACCACAGGTATAGAATGTAGATGGATAGTATACTTAATGACGACACAGAGGTAGGCACAGTAGTGGCCTTCCGTATCGTACTGCTATATATAGTATACTGGTGGTCACTGTGTCAGCAAACTGCAAAACTAAAATGTACCACAGGTATAGAATGTAGATGGATAGTATACTTAATGACGACACAGAGGTAGGCACAGCAGTGGCCTTCCGTATCGTACTGCTATATATAGTATACTGGTGGTCACTGTGTCAGCAAACTGCAAAACTAAAATGCACTACAGGTATAGAATGTAGATGGATAGTATACTTAATGACGACACAGAGTTAGGCACAGTAGTGGCCTTCCGTATCGTACTGCTATATATAGTATACTGGTGGTCACTGTGTCAGCAAACTGCAAAACTAAAATGCACCACAGGTATAGAATGTAGATGGATAGTATACTTAATGATGACACAGAGGTAGGCACAGCAGTGGCCTTCCGTATCGTACTGCTATTTATAGTATACTGGTGGTCACTGTGTCAGCAAACTGCAAAACTAAAATGCACCACAGGTATAGAATGTAGATGGATAGTATACTTAATGACGACACAGAGGTAGGCACAGCAGTGGCCTTCCGTATCGTACTGCTATATATAGTATACTGGTGGTCACTGTGTCAGCAAACTGCAAAACTAAAATGCACCACAGGTATAGAATGTAGATGGATAGTATACTTAATGACGACACAGAGGTAGGCACAGCAGTGGCCTTCCGTATCGTACTGCTATATATAGTATACTGGTGGTCACTGTGTCAGCAAACTGCAAAACTAAAATGCACCACAGGTATAGAATGTAGATGGATAGTATACTTAATGACGACACAGAGGTAGGCACAGCAGTGGCCTTCCGTATCGTACTGCTATATATAGTATACTGGTGGTCACTGTGTCAGCAAACTGCAAAACTAAAATGCACCACAGGTATAGAATGTAGATGGATAGTATACTTAATGACGACACAGAGGTAGGCACAGCAGTGGCCTTCCGTATCGTACTGCTATATATAGTATACTGGTGGTCACTGTATCAGCAAACTGCAAAACTAAAATGCACCACAGGTATAGAATGTAGATGGATAGTATACTTAATGACTACACAGAGGTAGGCACAGCAGTGGCCTTCCGTATCGTACTGCTATATATAGTATACTGGTGGTCACTGTGTCAGCAAACTGCAAAACTAAAATGCACCACAGGTATAGAATGTAGATGGATAGTATACTTAATGACGACACAGAGGTAGGCACAGCAGTGGCCTTCCGTATCGTACTGCTATATATAGTATACTGGTGGTCACTGTGTCAGCAAACTGCAAAACTAAAATGCACCACAGGTATAGAATGTAGATGGATAGTATACTTAATGATGACACAGAGGTAGGCACAGCAGTGGCCTTCCGTATCGTACTGCTATATATAGTATACTGGTGGTCACTGGTCAGCAAAACTCTGCACTGTACTCCTCCTATATAATATTAATTATACTGGTGGTCCCCAGTCCCCACAATAAAGCAGCACACTGAGCACAGATATGGAGTGTTTTTCAGGCAGACAACGTATACTGGTGGTCACTGTCAGCAAAACTCTGCACTGTACTCCTGCTATATAATACAGCTGCTCCCCAGTCCCCACAATTAAGCAGTGTGAGCACAGATATATGCAGCACACTGAGCACAGATAAGGAGCGTTTTTTTCAGGCAGAGAATGGATAAAACTGGTGGTCACTGATCAGCAAAACTCTGCACTGTACTCCTGCTATATAATACAGCTGCTCCCCAGTCCCCACAATTAAGCAGTGTGAGCACAGATATATTATGCAGCACACTGAGCAGATATGGAGCGTTTTTTTCAGGCAGAGAACGGATAAAACTGGTGGTCACTTATCAGCAAAACTCTGCACTGTACTCCTCCTAACAGCTGCTCCCCAGTCCTCCCCACAATTAAGCAATAAAGCAATCAAGTTCAACAATAAACGGAGAGGACGCCAGCCACGTCCTCTCCCTATCATCTCCAATGCACGAGTGAAAATGGCGGCGACGCGCGGCTGCTTATATAGAATCCGAATCTCGCGAGAATCTGACAGCGGGATGATGACGTTCGGGCGCGCTCGGGTTAGCCGAGCAAGGCGGGAAGGTTCGAACCTGCCTCGGACCCGTGTAAAATGGGTGAAGTTCGGGGGGGTTCGGTTTCCGAGAAACTGAACCCGCTCATCACTAGTTTAAACACAGGTGCCTTGGTTTTTAACACAGGCTCTGCTGAGTCTTCTAAGGATAGAATGGCCTTCATTGCTCTAATTAATTCAGCTATATCTACTGAGCTGAGACCTTCTTCCTCCACTTCGTATGTCGAAGTAGAGTAAACTGAGCTTTCATCTTCCGATGAATCGTCATGTGTAGCCTGTGAAGGTGAAGATTTACTTACCATCAGTTTATCAGCTTGTTTCATTTGAGAAGCTGCTGGGGGAAATGATATACCATAGGTAGGGAGCTGCATGTATGGGCACCCCATTCCTGGTACCGAAGCTGTAGGAATTATTTGTTCAGCTATACTGGACAAAGTCTGTGCAAACATAGCCAAAGGTGGATCCATCTGTACCTGATGGTGTACAGGGATCTGTCTTGTGTTCTGCTGAAAAGCAAAACAATTTGCACATAAACCATCCTGCAGCAGATCCTGAGAGGATAATATTGTTTTGCAAGACAAACACGATATGAGTGTTGCTGTAAGTGTACCTTCGTCACCTTTGCCACTCTTAGACATGATAATCAGCACTTTCACAGTGTACTACACAATTTGTGACTGTAATCACTTTAACCTTCTAAAGTGATATCAATCTGACCCTCCCCATGCACCAGCATTGAGAATCAGCAGAAACAACTGACAAACATATATTAAAGTCAGCAATCACACTAGCAGCCAGTCACATGTTATATATTAGTCATATGAGCACATCATCAGCTACAAACACTTTTTTAAGTATGTAGGCGAACATTTACTGAATCCTGTATAAACAGATCTAACGTATTCAGATGCAATGCGAAGAAAACCACAGTAAATATACACAGACTCATATGCAATAGGCACTTAACTTACCTATTCATACTGAAAAAGTAGATAGAAATATAGGGGGTAATTCCAAGTTGATCGCAGCAGGAACTTTTTTAGCAGTTGGGCAAAACCATGTGCACTGCAGGGGAGGCAGATATAACATGTGCAGAGAGAGTTAGATTTTGGTGAGTTATATTGTTTCTGTGCAGGGTAAATACTGGCTGCTTTATTTTACACTGCAAATTAGATTGCAGATTGAACACACCCCACCCAAATCTAACTCTCTCTGCACATGTTATATCTGCCTCCCCTGCAGTGCACATGGTTTTGCCCAACTGCTAAAAAATTTCCTGCTGCGATCAACTTGGAATTACCCCCATAGTGCTGTATAGCCCATACTCAGTAGAGTGGGATACAGGGAGACTCACCTCGCTTCCAGTGATCGATCAATACGTTAGCGAAAGGTGAGTGGATCCAGACGCTACTAGTGTACACTGCCGCTCCAGGAACCTATAGTGAACACAGACGCTCAGTGAACACAGACGCACCGGTCACGTAGCCGCCTATGCTGCGACCGAGTCTCCTCACAGCAACGTTCAGTGAACACAGACGCAGTGGTCACACAGCCGTCTATGCTGTGGCCGGATCTCTCGTGGTAGCGCCCGGTGAACACCAACGCAGTGGCCTATGCTGCGACCAAGTCCCCTCTGGTAGCGTCTGAGATGGAAGCGAGGAATCAGTTCATGGTGGGAGACTTGTCGGAAACTGGTCATGAACCAGGGGGGAGGAGCGACCAGGAGAGCGTCTGACTCCCCCTGCTGACATCTATCCTAGGAATCGCGGCCTCATGCTATTCCTGGTGCCTAAGATCCCTAAGGCCTAGCGCTGGTGCACCCACGGTGGCAGCCGCATCAGCTACTGTTTGGTAGTCTCCTCCCAATACAGTGCGGTTGTATCCGTATTCCATCTACTAAGCGGAATCGATGCCTTACCTTCTCTCTGTGCTCTTGCCACAGCCTGGTAACGTCTTCTGGACCTGCTAGTATATCCGACACAGACGCCCGCCGAAACAGCACTGTACTCGTGGGTAAGCGTTGTCACGACCCGGCGGAGAGTTGTTGAAGCGACTCTTTCTAAGCGTATAAGACACTGTTTAGAAAGATCACTCAAAAAAAAACTAGTAAGACTATAAAAATAACATAAGAAAGCTTAGGGCTGCTAAAAAAAACAGCAGCCCTCTGACCATGGTCCGGCTCCTGCCGCACCAAACAAAAAACTGATTTGCCTGAGCCAGTGGGTAGGATATATGGATGGGCCCGTTGCATCCTGGGAGGCCAGAAAGCTTTTGATCGTTTGGTGCCAATATGCTGTCGCTCCATCATATCCCATTGTTATCCTGTGGATAACCTGTGGACCCTGCCAGAGAAAACATTAAATAATTATCTGGCACCAAGCATGTTGCCTAAAGTAATAGAACAACCCTCCTTAGTACATCAAGGATTTTTGACAGGGAAAGTGAAAGGCTTTTTTACTTGTGGGAGTTGTAAAATATGCCCACAAGGTCTGAAGGGTACTAAAACATTTGTAGGTCAAGTTCCAACTAAGTGATTTAAAATACAAAGTCTAATCAGTTGTAGTACCACGTATGTGGTATATTTATTAAGCTGCGGGTGTGGAAAGAGATACATCGGAAAAACAAAAAGGCAACTGAAAATCCGTATTATGTAACATATTAGGAACATAAAAAATAAAATTGAAAATCATAGTGTTCCCTGACATTTTAAATTATGTCAAGGTAGTAATCCTGAAAGTTTAAAGGCCAGTACTCACGGTCCGAGGCGGGAGAGATGTGTGCTGAGCGAACCGCTTAGCACACATCTCTCCCGGCGCTCAGCACAGCGCAATCTGTGCTGAGCGTGCGGGGGGAGACGGGGGGGCCGCTCATTGGGATTGCCCAATCTAGCACCAGCAATAGCGATGCGCGGGGCTGCGCATCGCTATCGCTGTTAGGGCTACACACGGAGCGATTTTGCTGAAAATCTAAGAAATCTAGTCAGATTGCTTAGATTATCGCTCCGTGTGTAGCCCCCTTAAAATTTATGGGATTAGAACATGTCACTCTTGATTAACGGAGTGGAGATAGATTGAAGATGTTATCTAGGCATGAAATTTATTGGATTATGACATTAAATACCATCCACCAGCATGGACTGAATGAATGTATAGAAATTACCCCACTTTTATGATTGTGTATGGCTATTAGGGCTGGTTGCATAGGTGTGAATGTAAGCATTCCCTTTTTAGAAATATCTTTTTCTTTAGTATATAACCTGCAAATGATTTTTTGTTGTACATGCACTTTATTGTCCTTTTTATTGCGACTGTGAGCGTAATTTATAAATTGCATATGTAAGTATGTAACCAACAATGTCCTATTCTCTTTTATGTTATATGTTTAAATGTGTTATATATATGTTGCAATATTGTATCCGTTTATAGGGCCTAATTCAGAGTTGATCGTAGCAGCAAATTTGTTAGCAGTTGGGCAAAACTACAGTATGTGGGCTGCAGGGGGGCGGGGGCAGATATAACATGTGCAGTGAGAGTTAGATTTGCAGTATTGAAAAATATTTACACTATGCAGAAGCGCTATATACCATTCTGGGCACTCAAATTTGTGATTGGCCAACAGGTGAATAAGTAGGGTATTGGTACGTGGCTTGGCTAGCCCTCTGACGAAGTACAAGCGATGAAACGCGTAGGAATGTGGCCTAGTGTTTGAGAAACTAGCCGGGTGAGAGCCGTGCGAGTTCTGTGAGCCGGTGACCACTGCAATAATTGGATAATGTGCAGCCGGTAATACATATGCTATGCGAGTGAAACTTATGGTGGTCTGACCGCTACCTCTGGTACGTTTATCTGAACCTGTGTTATTTGTGAAGTAGGGAATAAACTTTCTAACAGATTTATGCATGATAGAGAGCGCCCTCTGTTTTATGTATGTATGTATGTGTGTGTGTATATATATATATATATATATATATATATATATATATATTAGGGATGAGCGGGTTCGGTTCCTCGGAATCCGAACACGCCCGAACTTCATGTTTTTTTACACGGGGCCGAGCGACTCGGATCTTCCCGCCTTGCTCGGTTAACCCGAGCGCGCCCGAACGTCATCATCCAGCTGTCGGATTCTCGCGAGGCTCGGATTCTATCGCGAGACTCGGATTCTATATAAGGAGCCGCGCGTCGCCGCCATTTTCACACGTGCATTGAGATTCATAGGGAGAGGACGTGGCTGGCATCCTCTCCGTTTATAGAGAAAAGAGTGAGACAGTAGAGAGAGACACAGTAGTAATTTTGGGGAGCATTAGGAGGAGTACTAGTTACTTGCTGAAGTGATAGATAGTGTGACTGTATATTATCTGACTTGTGGGGGAGACACTGACAGTGGGGAGCAGTTAGAGTCTGAGAGCAGGACTCAGGAGTACATATAACGTACAGTGCACACTTTTGCTGCCAGAGTGCCACACTGCCATTGTGACCACACTGACCACCAGTATAATATATATTGTGATTGTCTGCTTAGGAGTACTACTTGCAAGTTGCTGATAGTGTGACCAGTGACCTGACCACCAGTCACCACCAGTTTAATATATATATATATATATATATATATAAAACCAACAGCAGGTGCGGCACTCCGTGCGACGAGATCAACGGGACACTTACTTCAAGGTGGTGACAACGTTTCAATGCGGTTTATTGGTGCATTTTCATCAGGTCAGATAACAAGAAAGGAAAAAGGTGCTTACCTAAATAGTGTGCATGCTGGACATGCTTGAGACTGATCAACATATTACCTCATTATCTCAACCTAGGAATAACTTGACTAAAAATGAGAGACTGGCTCTTGAGCGCTTATCCACCTGTCCTAATCTCATCTGTAGGCCTGCTGATAAAGGTGGAGCTATAGTGTTGCAGGACTTAAATGACTATAGAGCAGAAATCTTAAGGCAACTTGATGATGTATCGGTCTATAAATTGTTATCTGAAGATCCTACCACTGCATTTTCTAATGAATTAGCCAACATGCTTAAGGGTGCTGTTGATCTGGGTATTATTTCAGTAGAGCTTAGTAACGCATTAGTACCCAAATATCCAGTTATACCACTGTTGTACACCACCCCCAAAATTCATAAAAGTCTGGTCAAGCCCCCGGGTAGGCCGATTATATCGGCCAATAAATCTCTGTTTCAGCCTGTAGCCCTATTTTTGGACGCCATTTTTCAACCCTGTATTCAGTCACATCCTAGATACCTCCTTGACACTAGCAGTTTGCTTCGTAAACTACAAATGTTGAATAAATTTGAACATGAAATTGTTCTCTGTAGCATCGATGTACAGAGCTTATACACCATAATCCCCCACGAGGTGGGCATCGAGTCAGCCCGTGAATTCCTACAGGGCCATCCCGAATTTAAAGGACCAGACCTACAATTGTGTCTGGACCTCCTTCAGTTAATCCTTACCAGGAACTTCTTTATGTTTGATCGGAAGATCTATTTACAACAGACAGGGTGTGCGATGGGGTCCCCAGTGGCCCCATCGTACTCGAACATATATATGTTCAAAGTAGAACAGGAGATATTCTTTGAAGACCCTGGTATTACATCAGATATCGTCATGTATTGTCGCTACATTGACGACTTATTAATTTTGTGGAAGGGCTCACAGTCCAGACTAGTACAGGTACTAGAGACACATAACAGCCGTAACCACCCAGTCAAATTTACGTACAATCTAAGCACTGAATATGTCAACTACTTGGATGTGGAGATCTCTATAAGAGATGGTGAAATCCATACTTCGGTTTTCACGAAACCGACAGATAGGAATAACCTACTGCACTACTCTAGTTTTCATCCCACACCCCTCAAGCTAGGCTTACCTTTTTCCCAGCTGCTCAGAGTCCGACGTATTACATCTGACCCTGCACTAGCTGAGATCCAAATGAATAGCATGATCAACAAATTTTTAGCTAGGGGATATCCAAGATTGTTACTTCAACAGGCCAAAGCTAAGGCCTTGGCTACAGATAGGTCAAGTTTACTATTAACTAAACCAGCAAACACTGCATCCACTAACATCTTGCCCTGGGTTGGGCAATTTAGCCCTGCTAGTAGTGGCATTAACCAAATCTCTAAGAAATTATGGAATATTGTTCAGTCTGACAAAGAATTGAATTTAGCACAGACTAGACTCATGCCATGCTACACTAGACGACGGAACATTAGGGATATGCTTGTTAAAGCTGATATTGCGCCTAACCTTAATGTATCGATGCAGGCTAACTCTAAGGGGTGTATCAGATGTACTTGTGTTACTTGCCAATATATGTTGAGTGGTAATAACTTCCCTCATCCACTCACAGGTAGAATGTTGACCATTAACTACACCTTGACCTGCTCATCTAAATTTGTAATCTACCAGCTTCTGTGCCCATGCGGTATGTCATACATAGGCAAAACCATCAGAATGTTTAAAGAAAGGATGGCAGCTCATCGCTCGACCATTAAAGCAGCTATCGCTAAAGGCACGAGTGACCAACCAGTTGCCAGGCATTTTGCCTTAGCCCGACACCCTTTGGTATCGTTACGTTACCGCATGGTAGATCATGTTCCCCCCCTGACCCGGGGTGGTGATAGGGGTATGAAACTCCTTCAGCTTGAAACAAGATGGATACATCGGCTGGGGACATTACACCCTAGAGGGTTGAATGAGCATCTGGGTCTAAATGCATTTTTATAACTTCTTTCTCATTAATGCAGCGTTCTTCCTGTGATAGATTAGTGCCTTTTTGTATAGCTTTGCGGTAGATACGCTATGACATTATATGCTTACTAATGACTATTCACATTGGGTATTATATATCGACCGGAAACTTTGGGGTAGTCTTTGACTATATTTACATTAGACTACATTATTAGCCCCTGTGATTAGTAAGCATATTGTTTAGATATTTCTAAGATATCATGCAGTTTTATTTGTATTTTTAAAGATACTAAGCATTTGATTTATGCATTGCAGATATGTGTCATGTACGATATCGCCGCATTACAGTAGACTAAATTGTTTAGTATAGCTCCAGACCCGCATTGATTATGTTCGCGCATAGTCTCCACTTGCATTATGATGTTTTGATGACAGGCACTATGTACACATGCATAGGCTTCTGTTGCTGTCTCCATGACTACCGGCAGTGGGTAGTGACGTCACTGGTGAGCGCCGACGGACCAGACGCGTGTCTGGGATCCGGAAGTGCGGATATGGCGTCCAGCATGCACACTATTTAGGTAAGCACCTTTTTCCTTTCTTGTTATCTGACCTGATGAAAATGCACCAATAAACCGCATTGAAACGTTGTCACCACCTTGAAGTAAGTGTCCCGTTGATCTCGTCGCACGGAGTGCCGCACCTGCTGTTGGTTTTATTTGAATCTTTGTGGAGGCACCCAGCGCTTTTGTTTGCTTTATTGGGAGAGCCGGACTCGCTTGTTGTTTATATATATATATATATATATATATATATATATAAAATTGTATATAATATATATATAATATTGTATACCACCTACCCGTGGTTTTTTTTTTTTTCTTTCTTCTTTATACATACTACTATAGTAGCTTACTGTAGCAGTCTGCGGTGCTGCTGAGCTGACTGTGTCCAGCAGGTCCGTCATCAGTCATTACATAATAAATATATAAACCTGTCCGGCTGCAGTACTAGTGATATTATATATATATATATTGATTTCATCTCATTATCATCCAGTCTATATTAGCAGCAGACACAGTACGGTAGTCCACGGCTGTAGCTACCTCTGTGTCGGCAGTCGCTCGTCCATCCATAATTGTATACCACCTACCCGTGGTTTTTTTTCTTTCTTTCTTCTTTATACATACTACTATAGTAGCTTGCTGTAGCAGTCTGCGGTGCTGCTGAGCTGACGGTGTCCAGCAGGTCCGTCATCAGTCATTACATAATAAATATATATACCTGTCCGGCTGCAGTACTAGTGATATTATATATATATATATTGATTTCATC
Organism: Pseudophryne corroboree; assembly: GCF_028390025.1. NCBI lineage: Eukaryota > Metazoa > Chordata > Amphibia > Anura > Myobatrachidae > Pseudophryne > Pseudophryne corroboree. The sequence goes on along the minus strand of NC_086447.1, from coordinate 772,847,580 downwards.
TCATTATCATCCAGTCTATATTAGCAGCAGACACAGTACGGTAGTCCACGGCTGTAGCTACCTCTGTGTCGGCAGTCGATCGTCCATCCATAATTGTATACCACCTACCCGTGTTTTTTTTTTTTTTTTCTTCTTTATACATACTACTATAGTAGCTTACTGTAGCAGTCTGCGGTGCTGCTGAGCTGACAGTGTCCAGCAGGTCCGTCATCAGTCATTACATAATAAATATATCTACCTGTCCGGCTGCAGTACTAGTGTGATATAATATATATTGATTTCATCTCATTATCATCCAGTCTATATTAGCAGCAGACACAGTACGGTAGTCCACGGCTGTAGCTACCTCTGTGTCGGCAGTCGCTCGTCCATCCATAATTGTATACCACCTACCCGTGTTTTTTTTTTTTTTTCTTCTTTATACATACTACTATAGTAGCTTACTGTAGCAGTCTGCGGTGCTGCTGAGCTGACAGTGTCCAGCAGGTCCGTCATCAGTCATTACATAATAAATATATATACCTGTCCGGCTGCAGTACTAGTGATATTATATATATATATATTGATTTCATCTCATTATCATCCAGTCTATATTAGCAGCAGACACAGTACGGTAGTCCACGGCTGTAGCTACCTCTGTGTCGGCAGTCGCTCGTCCATCCATAATTGTATACCACCTACCCGTGGTTTTTTTTTTTTCTTTCTTCTTTATACATACTACTATAGTAGCTTACTGTAGCAGTCTGCAGTGCTGCTGAGCTGACAGTGTCCAGCAGGTCCGTCATCAGTCATTACATAATAAATATATATACCTGTCCGGCTGCAGTACTAGTGATATTATATATATATATATATTGATTTCATCTCATTATCATCCAGTCTATATTAGCAGCAGACACAGTACGGTAGTCCACGGCTGTAGCTACCTCTGTGTCGGCAGTCGCTCGTCCATCCATAATTGTATACCACCTACCCGTGTTTTTTTTTTTCTTTCTTCTTTATACATACTACTATAGTAGCTTACTGTAGCAGTCTGCGGTGCTGCTGAGCTGACAGTGTCCAGCAGGTCCGTCATCAGTCATTACATAATAAATATATATACCTGTCCGGCTGCAGTACTAGTGATATTATATATATATATATTGATTTCATCTCATTATCATCCAGTCTATATTAGCAGCAGACACAGTACGGTAGTCCACGGCTGTAGCTACCTCTGTGTCGGCAGTCGCTCGTCCATCCATAATTGTATACCACCTACCCATTTTTTTTTTCTTTCTTCTTTATACATACTACTATAGTAGCTTACTGTAGCAGTCTGCGGTGCTGCTGAGCTGACAGTGTCCAGCAGGTCCGTCATCAGTCATTACATAATAAATATATATACCTGTCCGGCTGCAGTACTAGTGATATTATATATATATATATTGATTTCATCTCATTATCATCCAGTCTATATTAGCAGCAGACACAGTACGGTAGTCCACGGCTGTAGCTACCTCTGTGTCGGCAGTCGCTCGTCCATCCATAAGTAAACTAGTATCCATCCATCTCCATTGTTTACCTGAGGTGCCTTTTAGTTGTGCCTATTAAAATATGGAGAACAAAAATGTTGAGGTTCCAAAATTAGGGAAAGATCAAGATCCACTTCCACCTCGTGCTGAAGCTGCTGCCACTAGTCATGGCCGAGACGATGAAATGCCAGCAACGTCGTCTGCCAAGGCCGATGCCCAATGTCATAGTACAGAGCATGTAAAATCCAAAACACCAAATATCAGTAAAAAAAGGACTCCAAAATCTAAAATAAAATTGTCGGAGGAGAAGCGTAAACTTGCCAATATGCCATTTACCACACGGAGTGGCAAGGAACGGCTGAGGCCCTGGCCTATGTTCATGGCTAGTGGTTCAGCTTCACATGAGGATGGAAGCACTCAGCCTCTCGCTAGAAAACTGAAAAGACTCAAGCTGGCAAAAGCACCGCAAAGAACTGTGTGTTCTTCGAAATCCCAAATCCACAAGGAGAGTCCAATTGTGTCGGTTGCGATGCCTGACCTTCCCAACACTGGACGTGAAGAGCATGCACCTTCCACCATTTGCACGCCCCCTGCAAGTGCTGGAAGGAGCACCCGCAGTCCAGTTCCTGATAGTCAGATTGAAGATGTCAGTGTTGAAGTACACCAGGATGAGGAGGATATGGGTGTTGCTGGCGCTGGGGAGGAAATTGACAAGGAGGATTCTGATGGTGAGGTGGTTTGTTTAAGTCAGGCACCCGGGGAGACACCTGTTGTCCGTGGGAGGAATAGGGCCGTTGACATGCCTGGTGAAAATACCAAAAAAATCAGCTCTTCGGTGTGGAAGTATTTCACCAGAAATGCGGACAACATTTGTCAAGCCGTGTGTTGCCTTTGTCAAGCTGTAATAAGTAGGGGTAAGGACGTTAACCACCTCGGAACATCCTCCCTTATACGTCACCTGCAGCGCATTCATAATAAGTCAGTGACAAGTTCAAAAACTTTGGGCGACAGCGGAAGCAGTCCACTGACCAGTAAATCCCTTCCTCTTGTAACCAAGCTCACGCAAACCACCCCACCAACTCCCTCAGTGTCAATTTCCTCCTTCCCCAGGAATGCCAATAGTCCTGCATGCCATGTCACTGGCAATTCTGACGAGTCCTCTCCTGCCTGGGATTCCTCCGATGCATCCTTGCGTGTAATGCCTACTGCTGCTGGCGCTGCTGTTGTTGCTGCTGGGAGTCGATGGTCATCCCAGAGGGGAAGTCGTAAGCCCACTTTTACTACTTCCACCAAGCAATTGACTGTCCAACAGTCCTTTGCGAGGAAGATGAAATATCACAGCAGTCATCCTGTTGCAAAGCGGATAACTGATGCCTTGACAACTATGTTGGTGTTAGACGTGCGTCCGGTATCCGCCGTTAGTTCACAGGGAACTAGACAATTTATTGAGGCAGTGTGCCCCCGTTACCAAATACCATCTAGGTTCCACTTCTCTAGGCAGGCGATACCGAGAATGTACACGGACGTCAGAAAAAGACTCACCAGTGTCCTAAAAAATGCAGTTGTACCCAATGTCCACTTAACCACGGACATGTGGACAAGTGGAGCAGGGCAGGGTCAGGACTATATGACTGTGACAGCCCACTGGGTAGATGTATGGACTCCCGCCGCAAGAACAGCAGCGGCGGCACCAGTAGCAGCATCTCGCAAACGCCAACTCTTTCCTAGGCAGGCTATGCTTTGTATCACCGGTTTCCAGAATACGCACACAGCTGAAAACCTCTTACGGCAACTGAGGAAGATCATCGCGGAATGGCTTACCCCAATTGGACTCTCCTGTGGATTTGTGGCATCGGACAACGCCAGCAATATTGTGTGTGCATTAAATATGGGCAAATTCCAGCACGTCCCATGTTTTGCACATACCTTGAATTTGGTGGTGCAGAATTTTTTAAAAAACGTCAGGGGCGTGCAAGAGATGCTGTCGGTGGCCAGAAGAATTGCGGGACACTTTCGGCGTACAGGCACCACGTACAGAAGACTGGAGCACCACCAAAAACGCCTGAACCTGCCCTGCCATCATCTGAAGCAAGAAGTGGTAACGAGGTGGAATTCAACCCTCTATATGCTTCAGAGGTTGGAGGAGCAGCAAAAGGCCATTCAAGCCTATACAATTGAGCACGATATAGGAGGTGGAATGTACCTGTCTCAAGCGCAGTGGAGAATGATTTCAACGTTGTGCAAGGTTCTGCAACCTTTTGAACTTGCCACACGTGAAGTCAGTTCAGACACTGCCAGCCTGAGTCAGGTCATTCCCCTCATCAGGCTTTTGCAGAAGAAGCTGGAGGCATTGAAGGAGGAGCTAAAAGGGAGCGATTCCGCTAGGCATGTGGGACTTGTGGATGGAGCCCTTAATTCGCTTAACAAGGATTCACGGGTGGTCAATCTGTTGAAATCAGAGCACTACATTTTGGCCACCGTGCTCGATCCTAGATTTAAAACCTACCTTGGATCTCTCTTTCCGGCAGACACAAGTCTGCTGGGGTTCAAAGACCTGCTGGTGAGAAAATTGTCAAGTCAAGCGGAACGCGACCTGTCAACATCTCCTCCTTCACATTCTCCCGCAACTGGGGGTGCGAGGAAAAGGCTAAGAATTCCGAGCCCACCCGCTGGCGGTGATGCAGGGCAGTCTGGAGCGACTGCTGATGCTGACATCTGGTCCGGACTGAAGGACCTGACAACGATTACGGACATGTCGTCTACTGTCACTGCATATGATTCTCTCACCATTGAAAGAATGGTGGAGGATTATATGAGTGACCGCATCCAAGTAGGCACGTCAGACAGTCCGTACTTATACTGGCAGGAAAAAGAGGCAATTTGGAGGCCCTTGCACAAACTGGCTTTATTCTACCTAAGTTGCCCTCCCACAAGTGTGTACTCCGAAAGAGTGTTTAGTGCCGCCGCTCACCTTGTCAGCAATCTGCGTACGAGGTTACTTCCAGAAAATGTGGAGAAGATGATGTTCATTAAAATGAATTATAATCAATTCCTCCGTGGAGACATTGACCAGCAGCAATTGCCTCCACAAAGTACACAGGGAGCTGAGATGGTGGATTCCAGTGGGGACGAATTGATAATCTGTGAGGAGCGGGATGTACACGGTGATATATCGGAGGATGATGATGAGGTGGACATCTTGCCTCTGTAGAGCCAGTTTGTGCAAGGAGAGATTAATTGCTTCTTTTTTTCGGTGGGGGTCCAAACCAACCCGTCATTTCAGTCACAGTCGTGTGGCAGACCCTGTCACTGAAATGATGGGTTGGTTAAAGTGTGCATGTCCTGTTTATACAACATAAGGGTGGGTGGGAGGGCCCAAGGACAATTCCATCTTGCACCTCTTTTTTCTTTCATTTTTATTTGCGTCATGTGCTGTTTGGGGAGTGTTTTTTGGAAGGGCCATCCTGCGTGACACTGCAGTGCCACTCCTAGATGGGCCAGGTGTTTGTGTCGGCCACTAGGGTCGCTTAGCTTACTCACACAGCTACCTCATTGCGCCTCTTTTTTTCTTCTTTGCGTCATGTGCTGTTTGGGGAGTGTTTTTTGGAAGGGCCATCCTGCGTGACACTGCAGTGCCACTCCTAGATGGGCCAGGTGTTTGTGTCGGCCACTAGGGTCGCTTAGCTTAGTCATCCAGCGACCTCGGTGCAAATTTTAGGACTAAAAATAATATTGTGAGGTGTGAGGTATTCAGAATAGACTGAAAATGAGTGGAAATTATGGTTTTTGAGGTTAATAACACTTTGGGATCAAAATGACCCCCAAATTCTATGATTTAAGCTGTTTTTTAGGGTTTTTTGAAAAAAACACCCGAATCCAAAACACACCCGAATCCGACAAAAAAAATTCGGTGAGGTTTTGCCAAAACGCGGTCGAACCCAAAACACGGCCGCGGAACCGAACCCAAAACCAAAACACAAAACCCGAAAAATTTCAAGTGCACATCCCTAATAAATATATATATATATATATATATATATATATATATATATATATTAGTGATGAGCGGGTTCGGTTTCTCGGAAACCGAACCCCCCCGAACTTCACCCTTTTTACACGGGTCCGAGCCATACTCGCTACCCGTATGGCTCGGGTAACCCGAGCGCACCCGAACTTCATCATCCCGCTGTCGGATTCTCGCGAGATTCGGATTCTATATAAGCAGCCGCGCGTCGCCGCCATTTTCACTCGTGCATTGGAAATGTTAGGGAGAGGACGTGGCTGGCGTCCTCTCCGTTATTGTTGAATACAGTGCAGAGTTTTGCTGATCAGTGACCACCAGTTATCCGTTCTCTGCCTGAAAAAAACGCTCCATATCTGTGTTGTGTGCTGCATATATCTGTGCTCACACTGCTTAATTGTGGGGACTGGGGAGCAGCTGTATTATATAGCAGGAGTACAGTGCAGAGTTTTGCTGACAGTGACCACCAGTATACGTTGTCTGCCTGAAAAACACTCCATCTGTGCTCAGTGTGCTGCTTTATTGTGGGGACTGGGGACCACCAGTATAATATTATATAGGTCGAGTACAGTGCAGAGTTTTGCTGACCAGTGACCACCAGTATATAATATATAGCATTACGGTACAGTAGGCCACTGCTGTACCTACCTCTGTGTCGTCATTAAGTATACTATCCATCTACATTCTATACCTGTGGTGCATTTTAGTTTTGCAGTTTGCTGACACAGTGACCACCAGTATACTATATATAATAGCAGTATGGTACGGAAGGCCACTGCTGTACCTACCTCTGTGTCGTCATTAAGTATACTATCCATCTACATTCTATACCTGTGGTGCATTTTAGTTTTGCCGTTTGCTGACACAGTGACCACCAGTATACTATATATAGCAGTACGGAAGGCCACTGCTGTACCTACCTCTGTGTCGTCATTAAGTATACTATCCATCTACATTCTATACCTGTGGTGCATTTTAGTTTTGCAGTTTGCTGACACAGTGACCACCAGTATATATAGCAGTACGGAAGGCCACTGCTCTACCTACCTCTGTGTCGTCATTAAGTATACTATCCATCTACATTCTATACCTGTGGTGCATTTTAGTTTTGCAGTTTGCTGACACAGTGATCACCAGTATATATAGCAGTACGGTACGGAAGGCCACTGCTCTACCTACCTCTGTGTCGTCAAGTATACTAGCTTAGTCACACAGCGACCTTGGTGTGCCTCTTTTTTTCTTTGCATCATGTGCTGTTTGGGGACAATTTTTTTGAAGTGTCATCCTGCCTGACACTGCAGTGCCACTCCTAGATGGGCCAGGTGTTTGTGTCGGCCACTTGTGTCGCTTAGCTTAGTCACACAGCGACCTTGGTGCGCCTCTTTTTTTCTTTGCATCATGTGCTGTTTGGGGACAATTTTTTTGAAGTGCCATCCTGCCTGACACTGCAGTGCCACTCCTAGATGGGCCAGGTGTTTGTGTCGGCCACTTGTGTCGCTTAGCTTAGTCACACAGCGACCTTGGTGCGCCTCTTTTTTTCTTTGCATCATGTGCTGTTTGGGGACTATTTTTTTGATGTGCCATCCTGCCTGACACTGCAGTGCCACTCCTAGATGGGCCAGGTGTTTGTGTCGGCCACTTGTGTCGCTTAGCTTAGCCATCCAGCGACCTCGGTGCAAATATTAGGACTAATAATAATATTGTGAGGTGTGAGGTGTTCAGAATAGACTGGAAATGAGAGGAAATTATGGTTATTGAGGTTAATAAAACTATGGGATCAAAATGACCCCCAAATTCTATGATTTAAGCTGTTTTTTAGGGTTTTTTGTAAAAAACACCCGAATCCAAAACACACCCGAATCCGACAAAAATTTTTCGGTGAGGTTTTGCCAAAACGCGTCCGAATCCAAAACACAGCCGCGGAACCGAATCCAAAACCAAAACACAAAACCCGAAAAATGTCCGGTGCACATCTCTAATATATATATATATATTGCATATTGCGTGTAAAGTACAAGTAGCGCTAATACTTATATCCTAAAGAACTCAAGTGTAATGGATAACCACTAAAACCTTGTGGCTAAGCTAAACGTAAAAACCCCCCAACTATATATAGTGGCAGCAGACAGATTTCAAATTAGTCCAATTTCTATTAGAACAAGTGTTGAATATTTTTGATGGTAAACCAGCTGCGCCTTCAGTGTTCAAAATCAAATCTGTTCACAATGTCCTCAAATAACAAAAGCCTTCAGTGTTCAAAGTCAAATCTGTTCAAACTGTCCTCAAATAACAACCAAATGTGCGTACCAGAAACAACATGAAATATTGGCTTGTAAGAGATATCTTTAAGGCAGTTTTCTTCTCCTTAACGTTCTCCTCCTCTTATCAGTGGCGTAAGTTCGCCCCAATCTCCCGGAGGCATGATAAAATGTTGGTGCCCCTCTTTCCTCCTCCCCCCCTTCACATATATGCCATATGTAGCTATCTGGTACTCAGGGTGAACAGTAGCAGCGTACTCAGATGCCTTTCATAATAGTACTATAGACACACACACATCTTTCACTTACACACACATGCCTTTTTCACTTAAAACACACATCTTTCACTTACACATGCCTTTTTCACTTAAAACACACACCTTTCACTTACACAAACATGCCTTTTTCACTAGCTCACACGCCTCTTTCACTTGCACACACACTTCTTTTACTTACACACACACACGCCTTTTTCACTTACACACATGCCTTTTTCACTTACACACACATGCCTTTTTCACTTACACGTGCCTTTTTCACTTACACACACACACACCTTTTTCACTTACACACACGTGCCTGTTTCACTTACATACGCACACACACACCTTTTTCACTTAAACACACGCTGCTTTCACTTACACACACACGCCTTTTTCACTCACACACAATTACACACACACACGTCACTTTCACTTACACACACAATTACACACACATGCCACTTTCAGTTACACACACATGCCACTTTCACTTACACACAATTACACACACGTCACACACAAACACACGTGCCACTTTCACTTACACACAATTACACACACACGTCACTTTCACTTACACATGCACAATTACACACACACGCCACTTTCACTTACACACACACACACGCCACTTTCACTTACACACAATTACACACACACATCACTTTCGCACACACAAATACACACATGCCAATTTCATTTATACACACACACAATTACACACACACACACAAACACTTTCACTTACACACCAACAATTACACACACACACATGCCACTTTCACACACACACACACACACACACAATCCTCTTTTACCTAAACACACAACTTTCCTTGAAAAAACACAGACATACACACCTCACTTAAAACCATTCACACACATAAACACAGTGCTGCCAACATTTATTAAAGATACCCCGGTAATCACCCTCCCCACACACACAGACATATACCACACACACACAATACAGCAGCTGGAGGCAGGTGGTGCCAGTGCCTACCTGTTGCTATCACCAGGACGGAGGAAGAGAGAGCTTAAGACGGACCAGCTCTAATGGAAGTCCCTGTGAGCAGCTGTGTGCTGGAGCTCCCCCTAGTTGCAGCCAGCTGCCAGCTCGTCTCTCTGCATACGAGGAGACTGACACGCTCCTCCGTCCAGTCAGATGCGGGGATGGATTGTCGGGCAGTGGGAGGCAATGGAGAAGTGCCCCTAGTCGTCCAGACGTTACGTGATATTACACGTATGCGGAGGATGGAGAAAAATATATCAATAAAGTGCACTGGTCATAATATAAAGTGACACTGTGCTTACATGCAAAAAGTGCAAAAACCATGCAGAAAAAAGTGCAGAAAAAGTGCTATAGTGCCGTGCGCAAAAATATGGAAAAGGGGAGTGGAATGTCTCCCTCCAAAGAATGTGCTTATTTACCAAAATTGTGCAGCACAATTCTGAAGCAGCATTCACATTCTTCAAAATGCAATATGACCAGATCGGATCCTTAACACCATCCATCAAATCCAAGTACCTTAAAACCAAACATTCCCAAAGGGGAAAAAAACTCTCTGATAGTGTAATATCGTTTTTACACATTTAATGAGACATATAACAAATACAGAATGGACTTGTACAATTAGATAAAAGTATATATGCTTATCTGAATCACATAGGAGAGTGGAGAACCAGTGATTTGTAGAATGTGTTTCGTCCCTTTCAATATACTGGGACTTCCTCAGGGGTCATACCCTTGTACAATTGATAAAAGTATATATGCTGAAGGTGCAGTTTATTTACCATAAAAAAATATATATATATGAAGTCAGACCAGACGAAACGCGTTGGGTGATTCCTGCTAATATTGAAATCCTCAGTTAAGCTGCTTTTTCTATTTACGGAACTTTTTATATACATATTTATATTTTTTACATAATTTTAGATACACAGTTGTTTCTAATGGTTCTTATTTTCTAAGTACGTGAATTTTTAGCACCATTTTTATCGCTGTCATTTTTTTATTATTGTCTTCATGTCCTTTGGAATGCTTTTTAATGACTTTGTAACAGCTTTATAAAAAAAGCATTCTTATATGTTGCCTTTTTATGTCCAATTTTTTTTTTTTTTTAAACGTTCGTTGTAAATAAACCCCGCATTGTTTTTAAAAAAAAACATCTTTTTAGTCTCCTAGAGTATTTACCACCTATGGTCGCTCTGATCTTATTTGCTTTTTCCAATTTTCTTCTATCCTGCACACGTACAAGTGTAGGTTCTACTTAAGATCTAGCAGACGCCCCATAAAGAAAGGGGAGTGGCATATAGAGACTAGATATTTTACTGGGGTACATTATAGACATACTGTGAAAAATTATTTTCTACTGTATTTTTTTGGCGCTGTTAGCTCACCCTATATACATATATATATATATATATATATATATATATATATATATGTATATATATACAGTTGTGCTCATAAGTTTACATACCCTAGCAGAATTTGTGATTTTCTGGCCATTTGGCAGAGAATATGAATGATAATTCACAAACTTTTCTTTCACTCATGGTTAGTGGTTGGGTGAAGCCATTTATTGGACCCGGACCCGGGTTTGCATACAGATGGACGAATCACGTTGAGGCTATATTTTTGGTTTGGGACCTGCTTATACTACTGATGCTCCATTGTCTCAGATAAGATTTATTTGCGCCGATATATGCTGTGCAATATTTTAATGTACACTTAACATATTTTGTGCTTTGTTTGTAAGAAATTCACTTTTTAAACATACGACACTATATATTTTTTCACTTATTTTTCACTCATGTATTGTGTCTGGAGTATTATGGGAAACCAGTGGAGCTGATATCTGTTCCTGATATTCATTTATCACAAGCACTACGTACCCAAAGAAGTTCTTGGGGTTACCTATATGGTACGTGTGCTATGCACTAGGAGGCGCCTCTTGCCTTTATTTTATCACAGAAACACCATCTACTTGGGATATAGTACCTGGTTTGTGGCAACCACTGGAAGATCTGGGAGTGTAATAATAATAAATAATAATAATAATAATAATAATAATAATTTTATTTATATAGCGCTCTTTCTCCAAACAGGACTCAAGGCGCTTTACAGACATCAAAACAATAAGCACAATACAGAAGAGTAATACAGCAATACACAGGCCACACAGACATAAAAATGAAAACCTAGAACGCATAGCATAATCATAATGCAGGGTTGGTGTAAGCATTTTGGGTAATAACTTCCATGGGCTGTGTATTCCACCCTCACAGGGTACCAGGTGCGGCAGCCATCTTCGGCGCACAGCGTAGGATTACCCTGGGTGGAATAGCCCACCCGTAGAAGAGATGACACAAAATGGGGGTGATTGCAGCAGCCTAACATTCAGAGTAGGGTACCACCAAAACTATCAGGTCCATGTATTTTCATCTCACCCACAAGTGTACCAGATGAGGCAGCCATGTTGGATGCACTACGGAGGTTACACTGGGAGGTAAGCCATACATGGGCCCAATGCATACATGGGAAAACAGGCACTTGTGTAGTCGTATGATATAACCTGTATGAACAATCCACGTGAGGCACATCCTGCCCGCAGAGGAACCACCAGAGGCCCCCATTTGGGGTGCACTGCGTTAGATGCTGCTGGCAGGGTGTGCAATCAGTGGAGGCACACCTCACAGGAATACCACACGGTGGGGTGGACGTATGAAGTAAAAGTGTTTTCATTTTTTTTTAAGAAGAAAGCACATGGTGAGATCAACTTTGCAGGTAAACAACGAAAGGAAGGAAATTATCCTGGTCTAATTGGAGCAGTACGTGGGGAAGGTATGAGAATGTGGGGAGCACAATAAAATCCGAAGAAAATAACCCTGCTGAGCCTGGCTTTGGTGCTCCTGGTGATTTCATTGCAGAGGTTTGGTGAGTCCACATAATGTTCTAGATTTCTTTCTTGATGTTGTTCAATGTTTGTTCAACTGTTTTTTTAACTGTTAATTTTCAAAATGCTTAGAGATAGGAACGCTTTGAGTATTGGAACGCACAGCTGTGCATGGTTGAAGCTACAGATATACTATGGTAAATTGACACAACTACAGCTGAGGCAAATGTCCCACTAATCAAAGGAGTTACATTACACAGTGTTTGACAAAGCAAACACCAGCCCAGTCTGCCTTCATTAAATATGCGGCACTGACCACAATTTCAAATACAGGTATTTTAAATTACAAACAAATCCAGAAATCACAAAACTATATAACAAATGGTTTGCATACTGTTCATTTAGGATAGAGATTGGTTGCAGAGGTTCAGATTGCAATAGGCAGATTACAGGGTGATATTTGAACATACATTTAGTATAGAGATGGTTTGCAGAGTGTACTATAGAGAAGAAAATTAACTTCACTGGTTATATAAAAGATTACTGTTCTAAACTTGTGTTGATCACTGAAGTGCCAATTACAACTGTGTGTGTATATATATATATATATATATATATATTAGTGATGAGCGGGTTCGGTTCCTCGGAAACCGAACCCCCCCGAACTTCACCCATTTTACACGGTTCCGAGGCAGGCTCGGATCCTCCCGCCTTGCTCGGTTAACCCGAGCGCGCCCGGACATCATCATCCCGCTGTCGGATTCTCGCGAGATTTGTATTCTATATAAGGAGCCGCGCGTCGCCGCCATTTTCACTCGTGCATTGGAGATGATAGGGAGAGGACGTGCAGTGTTCTCTCAGTTTCTGTGTTCAGTGTGCTGCAAATATCTGTGCTCAGTGTGCTGCAAATATCTGTGCTCAGTGTGCTGAAAATATCTACGTTCTCTGCCTGAAAAACGCTCCATATCCGTGCGGCATTGTAGTATATAGTAGGAGGACAGTGCAGAATTTTGCTGACCAGTTACCACCAGTATTATATAGCAGTACGGTACAGTAGTCCACTGCTCTACCTACCTCTGTGTCGTCAAGTATACTATCCATCCATACCTGTGGTGCATTTTAGTTGTGCGCAGTATATATAGTAGGAGGACAGTGCAGAATTTTGCTGACCACCAGTATATAATATATAGCAGTACGGTACAGTAGGCCACTGCTCTACCTACCTCTGTGTCGTCAAGTATACTATCCATCCATACCTGTGGTGCATTTTAGTTGTGCGCAGTATATATAGTAGGAGGACAGTGCAGAATTTTGCTGACCACCAGTATATAATATATAGCAGTACGGTACAGTAGGCCACTGCTCTACCCACCTCTGTGTCATCAAGTATACTATCCATCCATACCTGTGCTGCATTTTAGTTGTGCACAGTATATAGTAGGAGGGGACAGTGCAGAATGTTGCTGTGACCACCAGTATATATATATAGCAGTACGGTACAGTAGTCCACTGCTCTACCTCTGTGTCATCAAGTATACTACAAAAGTACAGTAAAATGAGCCAAAAATCTAAATTAAAAGCGTCTGATGATAAGCGTAAACTTGCCAATATGCCATTTACGACACAGAGTGGCAAGGAACGGCTGAGGCCCTGGCCTATGTTCATGGCTAGTGGTTCAGATTCACATGACGATGGAAGCACTCATCCTCTCGCTAGAAAACTGCAGTGCCACTCCTAGATGGGCAAGGTGTTTGTGTCAGCCACTTGGGTCGCTTAGCTTAGCCATCCAGCGACCTTGGTGCACCTCTTTTTTTCTTTGCATCATGTGCTGTTTGGGGACTATTTTTTTAAGTGCCATCCTGTCTGACATTGCAGTGCCGCTCCTAGATGGGCCAGGTGTTTGTGTCGGCCACTTGGGTCGCTTAGCTTAGTCACACAGCTACCTCATTGAACCTCTTTTTTTCTTTGCATCATGTGCTGTTTGGGGACTATTTTTTAAATCTGCCATCCTGTCTGACACTGCAGTGTCACTCCTAGATGGGCCAGGTGTTTGTGTCGGCCACTTGGGTCGCTTAGCTTAGCCATCCAGCGACCTCGATGCAAATTTTAGGACTAAAAATAATATTGTGAGGTGTGAGGTGTTCAGAATAGACTGGAAATGAGTGGAAATTATGGTTATTGAGGTTAATTATACTATGGGATCAAAATGATTTAAGCTGTTTTTGAGGGGTTTTTGTAAAAAAACACCCGAATCCAAAACACACCCGAATCCGACAAAAAATTTTCAGGGAGGTTTTGCCAAAACGCGTCCAAATCCAAAACATGGCCGCGGAACCGAATCCAAAACCAAAACACAAAACCCGAAAAATTTCCGGTGCACATCACCAGGGCCGTAACTACGTGTGTGCCAAGTGGGCTTGGCACACAGCGCAGTTGCCCTGAGGGCGCACGGCCAGCGGCATGTAATGAGTCACATTGACTCATTACATGCCTCTGAAGTCTGCGCCGTGCGCCGTCGCCGCGCTGTGGAGGAGAGCTACAGCGCCGGGCAGGTGAGAAGGAGGAGGAGGGAGCCTGGGGACTGGAGCCGCAGCAGCGCTATTTCATTGGTAGTAAGCACCGCTGCAGCATCCCCCTCTCCTTCCGTATTGGCTGCCCGGCGCTGCTGTGGATGCTGGGATGCGGTTCCTCCATCCCAGCGGCGCTTACTACCAATGAAATAGCGCTGCTGCGGCTCCAGTCCCCAGGCTCCCTCCTCCTCCTTCTCATCTGCCTGCACCGAGGGAGCTGCACGAGGAGCCTGTCAGCGGGGAGATGGTAAGTATGTATCTCTCTCTCTCTCTCTCTCTCTCTCTCTCTCTCTCTCTCTCAGGGGGACACCGTCTGCCATAATGTGTAAAAAGGGGGCCTGGCTGCCACAATCTGTAAAAAGGGGGCCTGGCTGCAGCAATGTGTAAAAAGGGGGACTGGCTGCCGCAATCTGTAAAAAGGGGGACTGGCTGCCGCAATGTGTAAAAAGGGGGACTGGCTGCCGCAATGTGTAAAAAGGGGGACTGGCTGCCGCAATGTGTAAAAAGGGGGACCGTCTGCCATAATGTGTAAAAATGGGGACTGGCTGCCGCAATGTGTAAAAAGGGGGACTGGCTGCCGCAATGTATAAAAAGGGGGACTGGATGCCGCAATGTGTAAAAATGGGGACTGGATGCCGCAATGTGTAAAAATGGGGACTGGCTGCCGCAATGTGTAAAAAGGGGAACTGGCTGCCGCAATGTGTATAAAGGGGGACACCGTCTGCCGTAATGTGTAAAAACGGGGACGCTGTCTGCTGTAATGTGTAAAAAGGGGACGCTGTCTGCCGTAATGTTAAAAAAGGGGACGCTGTTTGCTGTAATGTGTAAAAAAGGGGACGCTGTCTGCCGCAATGTGTAAAAAGGGGGACTGGCTGCCGCAATGTGTTAAAAGGGAGACTGTCTGCTGTAATGTGTAAAAAGGGGAACGCTGTCTGCTGTAATGTATAAAAGGGGCTCTACCTGGTGTAGTGGCGCTACTGTGCATCGTAACTTGAATAATGTAGACTACTGTGCACCGTAGTATGAATTGCTATTATTTCCCTAAGAAGCCATGCCCCTATATATTTTCCACGCGCCTACGACGCGCACTGCCCCTATCTTACATGGGGGGGGGCGCCAATGTCGTTTCTTGCACACAGCGCTAAAATGCCTAGTTACGGCACTGCACATCACTAATAAATATATATATATATATATATATATATATCTGTGAAGACCAGGAGAGCCTTACCACTGGATGTTGGCCAAAATTTGTGATAAGTGCACTAATGCCACCAATGATCCCTTTACATGTAGGGTGAAGCACTGTGAATCACTGTCTCAAGCAAAAACACCCAAGTATTTAGACAAGTAAATATTTTCCTTTTTTTTTTTCTTGCTCAACCACTGTATCATCTGACATGTGATCTTGATTTTTTTTTAATGATAACAAACTGTTGTACTTTTAATCAAAGGTGCTTACTTTTCAGAAATGCGTAGTCCAGAACTTGTTCTGCCACCTGTTTGTGGGGATTAACAGTTTCTATAAACAACTCAACCACTGTTCTTCCTTACCCTCTTAGGAGAACTCAATTGGTAACAACTATTACATGTATACCAAAGGAAACATTCATGAATCAGCTACACAGCTAGAATTGGGGACTGTCCATCCTGTAAACAGGAACCAGCATTACCCCTGAGACTCCTCACCTGCTACCCTGTATCTCCCCACTCCTCTAGCTCCCCTCTCCTCTGAGCCATTCATTATCACTCTCCACTCCAACAACTGTGCTGCCACCAAAACGCACGCACCCATAATGTATAAAATTCCAGTGGCAGAAAAGATTATTTCTCAAAAATAGTATAAAATAAAATAAGTTCATAATGGGAATGCAATGCAATTTGACATTCACTTTGAGTCTATACAAAAAGTTTGTTTTACAGCGGGCATTTTACGTGTTTTGTGTTTTGGTTTTGTATTCGGACGCGTTTTGGCAAAACCACCCTTTCGGATTTTTGTCGGATTCGGATGCGTTTTGGATTTGGGTGTTTTGTTTTTTTCAAAAAACCCACAAAAACAGCTTAAATCATAGAATTTGGGGGTAATTTTGATCCTATAGTATTATTAACCTCAATAACCATAATTTCCACTTATTTCCAGTGTATTCTGAACACCTCACACCTCACAATATTATTTTTAGTCCTAAAATTTGCACCGAGGTCGCTGGATGACTAAGCTAAGTGACCCAAGTGGCCGGCACAAACACCTGGCCCATCTAGGAGTGGCACTGCAGTGTCAGACAGGATGGCACTTAAAAAAAAGTTCCCAAACAGCACATGATACAAAGATAAATAAAAAAAGAGGTGCAAGATGGAATTGTCCTTGGGCCCACCCACCCACCCTTATGTTGTATAAACAGGACATGCACACTTTAACAAACCCATCATTTCAGCGACAGGGTCTGCCACACGACTGTGGCTGAAATGATTGGTTGGTTTCGGCCCCCACCAAAAAAGAAGCACTCAATCTCTCCTTGCACAAACTGGCTCTACAGAGGCAAGATGTCCACCTCATCATCATCCTCCGATTCCTCACCCCTTTCACTGTGTACATCCTCCTTCTCCTCACAGAGTATTAATTCGTCCCCACTGGAATCCACCATCACAGGTCCCTGTGTACTTTCTGGAGGCAATTGCTGGTAAATGTCTCCACGGAGGAATTTATAATTCATTTTAATGAACATCATCTTCTCCACATTTTCTGGAAGTAACCTCCAACGCCAATCGCTGGAAGGGTGACCGGCTGCACTAAACACTCTTTCGGAAGACACACTGGAGGGGGGGCAACTTAGGTAAAATAAAGCCAGTTTGTGCAAGGGCCTCCAAATTGCCTCTTTTTCCTGCCAGTATACGTACGGACTGTCTGACATGCCTACAGTGATGCTGTCACTCATATAATCCTCCACCATTCTTTCAGTGGTGACAGAATCATATGCAGTGACAGTAGATTACATGTCAGTAATCGTTGGCAGGTCCTTCAGTCCGGACCAGATGTTAGCACTTGCTCCTGACTGCCCTGAATCACCGCCAGTGGGTGGTTTTGGAAATTTTATCCTTTTCCTGGCAGCTCCAGTGGCGGTAGAAAATGGAGGAGGACCTGTTGGCGGGTCACGTTCCGCTTGACTTGACAATTGTCTCACCAGCAGGTCTTTGAACATCTGCAGACTTGCGTCTGCCGGAAAGAGAGATACAACCTAGGATCAAGCACGGTGGCCAAAATGTAGTGCTCTGATTTCAACAGATTGACCACGCGTGAATCCTGGTTAAGCGAATGAAGGGCTCTATCCACAAGTCCCACATGCCTAGCGGAATCGCTCCATTTTAGCTCCTCCTTCAATCTCTCCAGCTGCTTCTGCAAAAGCCTGATGAGGGGAATGACCTGATTTAGGCTGGCAGTGTCTGAACTGACTTCACATGTGGCAAGTTCAAAGGGTTGGAGAACCTTGCACAACATGGAAATCATTCTCCACTGTGCTTGAGTCAGGTGCATTCCCCCTCCTGTGCCTATATCGTAGGCAGATGTATAGGCTTGAATGGCCTTTAGCTGCTCCTCCATCCTCTGAAACATATAGAGGGTTGAATTCCACCTCGTTACCACCTCTTGCTTCAGATAATGGCAGGGCATGTTCATGAGTGTTTGCTGGCGCTCCAGTCTTCGGCATGTGGTGGCTGAATGCCGAAAGTGGGCCGCAATTCTTCGGGCCACCGACAGCATCTCCTGCACGCCCCTGTCATTTTTGTAAAAATTCTGCACCACCAAATTAATTGTATGTGCAAAACATGGGACGTGCTGTAATTTGTAATACATGCACAATATTGGTGGCGTTGTCCGATATCACAAATCTCCAGGAGAGTCCAATTGGGGTAAGCCAATCTGCGATGATGTGCCTCAGTTTCCGTAAGAGGTTGTCAGCTGTGTGCCTCTTATGGAAAGCGGTGATACAAAGCGTAGCCTGCCTAGGAACGAGTTGGCGTTTGCGAGATGCTGCTATTGGTGCCACCACTGTTGTTGCTGCGGGAGGCAATACATCTACCCAGTGGGCTATCACAGTCATATAGTCCTTAGTCTGCCCTGCTCCACTTGTCCACATGTCCGTGGTTAAGTGGATAGTGGGTACAACTGCATTTTATAGGACACTGAGGACACTTTTTCTGACGTCTGTGTACATTCTCGGTATCGCCTGCCTAGAGAAGTGGAACCTAGATGGGATTTGGTACCGGGGACACACTACCTCAAGAAATTCTCTAAGTCCCTGTGAACTAACGGTGGATACCGGATGCATGTCTAACACCAACATAGTTGTCAAGGCCTGAGTTATCCGCTTTGCAACAGGATGACTGCTGTGATATTTCATCTTCCTCGCAAAGGACTGTTGGACAGTCAATTGCTTACTGGAAGTAGTACAAGTGGTCTTCCGACTTCCCCTCTGGGATGACGATCGACTCCCAGCAGCAACAACAGCAGCAGCGGCAGCAGTAGGCATTACACTCAAGGATCCATCGGAGGAATCCCAGTTAGGAGAGGACTTGTCAGACTTGCCAGTGACATGGCCTGCAGGACTATTGGCGTTCCTGTCTAAAGAGGAAATTGACATTGAGGGAGTTGGTGGTGTGGTTTGCAGGAGCTTGGGTAGAAGAGGAAGAAGGGGTTTAATTGTCAGTGGACTGCTTCCGCTGTCACCCAAAGTTTTTGAACTTGTCAATGACTTCCAGGTGACGTATAAGGGAGGATGTTCCTAGGTGGTTAGCATCCTTACCCCTACTTATTACAGCTTGACAAAGGCAACACACGGCACTGTCTTGTGCTGCATCTTGCTGCTCAGTGTCAGTTCTCAGTAGTATCATCATCAGTGCTCAGTATCACTGCTCATTGTCTTGTGCTGCATTGTGGTGCTCAGTAATACTACAGTACATTACTAATATACTAGTCCAGTGTCTTGTGCTGCATCTTGCTGCTGTAGGGTGCTGTGGTAGTGTCCTGTCACTGTGCGTAGGTCATCATCATTCCAGTCACAGTGGTATCTGGTATCTATCTAGTGGTATCTAATTCCAGACATTACTGCCGTCTAATTCCAGATATATTACTGGCATATAATTCCACACATTAAAAAATGGAGAACAAAAATGTGGAGGGTGAAATAGCGAAAGATCAAGATCCACTTCCACCTAGTGCTGAAGCTGATGCCACTAGTCATGGCAGAGATGATTCAATGCCATCAACGTCGTCTGCCAAGGCCGATGCCCAATGTCATAGTAGAGAGCATGTAAAATCCAAAAAACAAAAGTTCAGTAAAATTACCCAAAAATCTAAATTAAAAGCGTCTGAGGAGAAGCGTAAACTTGCCAATATGCCATTTACGACACGGAGTGGCAAGGAACGGCTGAGGCCCTGGCCTATGTTCATGGATAGTGGTTTAGCTTCACATGAGGATGGAAGCACTCATCCTCCTGCTAGAAAACTGAAAAGAGTTAAGATGGCAAAAGCACAGCAAAGAACTTTGCGTTCTTCTAAATCACAAATCCCCAAGGAGAGTCTAATTGTGTCGGCGGTTGTGTGATGCCTGACCTTCCCAACACTGGACGGGAAGAGGTGGCTCCTTCCACCATTTGCACGCTCCCTGCAAGTGCTGGAAGGAGCACCCACAGTCCAGTTCCTGATAGTCAAATTGAAGATGTCACTGTTGAAGTACACCAGGCTGAGGATATGGGTGTTGCTGGTGCTGAGGAGGAAATTGACAAGGAGGATTCTGATGGTTAGGTGGTTTGTTTAAGTCCGGCACCCGGGGAGACACCTGTTGTCCATGGGACGAATATGGCCATTGACATGCCTGGTCAAATTACAAAAAAAATGACCTCTTCGATGTTGAATTATTTTAACAGAAATGTGGACAACAGGTGTCAAGCCGCGTGTTGCCTTTGTCAAGCTGTAATAAGTAGAGGTAAGGACGTTAACCACCTAGGAACATCCTCCCTTATATGTCACCTGGAGCGCATTCATCAGAAGTCATTGACAAGTTCAAAAACTTTGGGTGACAGCGGAAGCAGTCCACTGACAACTAAATCCCTTCCTCTTGAACCCAAGCTCCTGCAAACCACACCACCAACTCCCTCAGTGTCAATTTCCTCTTTAGACAGGAACGCCAATAGTCCTGCAGGCCATGTCACTGGCAAGTCTGATTAGTCCTCTCCTGACTGGGATTCCTCCGATGGATCCTTGAGTGTAATGCCTACTGCTGCTGGCGCTGCTGTTGTTGCTGCTGGGAGTCGATCGTCATCCCAGAGGGAAAGTCGGAAGACCACTTGTACTACTTCCAGTAAGCAATTGACTGTCCAACAGTCCTTTGCGAGGAAGATGAATTATCACAGCAGTCATCCTGTTGCAAAGCGGATAACTCAGGCCTTGGCAGCTGTGTTGGTGTTAGACGTGTATCCGGTATCCACCGTTAATTCACAGGGACTTAGAGAATTTCTTGAGGTAGTGTGTCCCCGGTACCAAATCCCATCTAGGTTCCACTTCTCTAGGCAGGCGATACCGAGAATGTACACAGACATCAGAAAAAGAGTCACCAGTGTCCTAAAAAATGCAGTTGTACCCACTGTCCACTTAACCATGGACATGTGGACAAGTGGAGCAGGGCAGACTCAGGACTATATGACTGTGACAGCCCCCTGGGTAGATGTATCGCCTCCCGCAGCAACAACAGCAGCAGCGGCACCAGTAGCAGCATCTCGCAAACGCCAACTCGTTCCTAGGCAGGCTACGCTTTGTATCACCACTTTCCATAAGAGGCACACAGCTGACAATGGGGTAAATTTACTAAGATGGGAGTTCTATTTAAGATGGGATGTTGCCCATGGCAACCAATCAGATTCTACTTCTCATTTATCTAGCACCTTCTAGAAGATAATACCTGGAATCTGATTGGTTGCTATTGGCAACATCCCATCTTAAATAGAACACTCATCTTAGTAAATTTACCCCAACCTCTTACGGAAACTGAGGAACATCATCGCAGATTGGCTTACCCCAATTGGACTCTCCTGTGGATTTGTGACATCGGACAACGCCACCAATATTGTGCGTGCGTTACATGTGGGCAAATTCCAGCACGTCCCATGTTTTGCACATACAATTAATTTGGTGGTGCAGAATTTTCTTTTTAAATGACAGGGGCGTGCAAGAGATGCTGTCGGTGGCCCGAGGAATTGCGGGCCACTTTCGGCATTCAGCCACCGCGTGCCGAAGACTGGAGCACCAGCAAACACTCATGAACCTGCCCCTCCATCAGCTGAAGCAAGAGGTGGTAACGAGGTGGAATTCAACCCTCTACATGCTTCAGAGGATGGAGGAGCAGCAAAAGGCCATTCAAGCCTATACATCTGCCTACGATATAGGCAAAGGAGGGGGAATGCACCTGACTCAAGTGCAGTGGAGAATGATTTCAACGTTGTGCAAGGTTCTGCAACCCTTTGAACTTGCCACATGTGAAGTCAGTTCAGACACTGCCAGCCTGAGTCAGGTCATTCCCCTCATCAGGCTTTTGCAGAAGCAGCTGGAGAGATTGAAGGAGGAGCTAAAATGGAGCGATTCCGCTAGGCATGTGGGACTTGTGGATGGAGCCCTTAATTCGCTTAACCAGGATTCACGCGTGGTCAATCTGTTGAAATCAGAGCACTACATTTTGGCCACCGTGCTTGATCCTAGGTTTAAAGCCTACGTTGTATCTCTCTTTTCGGCAAACACAAGTCTGCAGAGGTTCAAAGACCTGCTTGTGAGACAATTGTCAAGTCAAGCGGAACGTGACCTGTCAACAGCTCCTCCTTCACATTCTCCCGCAACTGGGGCTGCGAGAAAAAGGATAAGAATTCCGAGACCAGCCGCTGGCAGTGATGCAGGGCAGTCAGGAGCGAGTGCTGACATCTGGTCCGGCCTGAAGGACCTGCCAACGATTACTGACATGTAATCTACTGTCTACTGATTCTGTCACCATTGAAAGAATGGTGGAGGATAATTTGAGTGACCGCATCCTAGTAGACAGTCCGTACGTATACTGGCAGGAAAAAGAGGCAATTTGGAGGCCCTTGCATAAACTGGCTTTATTTTACCTACCTGGACCCTATCTGTGTGGAGTGTGTATGTCCTCCCTCCCTGTGTTTGAATGGGGTTTCTCCTGATACTCAAGTTTTCTCCCGTGATCCAAATACATTCTAGTAGGCTAATTGGCCTCTTGATAAAAATGGACCCTTGTATTTTTATAGTAATATTTTTAAATATAGTTTTATCTCAAAGTATCACAAGCTAATTTAAACAATCAAGAATTTAAATTATTTTGGTACTATAGTAAAGCAACATCTAATGCTTATAGGGTTACCAAATTTGTGGACTTTATTAAAGATTTTGGAGTAAATTCATTAAATATTGGAAAGAGAAAGTACCAACCAATCAGCTAACTGTCATCTAGTACTTTATCTCTCTCTACTTTATCTCTGTAAGCTTTGCTAAATGTCCCCCTTGGTCTATGTTACAGTGTAAATGATTTTCTAATCTTTTTCCTGTGTGTGTGTTTGTATGTGTGTGTTTGTATGTGTGTGTATATATGAAAATGTTCTTCTTTTTATGTCTCTAATAGTAGAAAAACTAACCTAGGACCTGCACTTCCCACACAGGCAACTGAGTAATGGTGAATAGCCTAGTCAGAGGATCCTGGACGATTTGGAATTTCAGCTCTTTGACACTAGTGTGGAGAGCACTAATTGAATGACTACCACAACCAGTGGCAGAACTAGCAAGAGGTGGGCCCAGGGGCAAAAATATGTTTTGGGGGGCCCCCTACACTAATAAAAAAAAAGCAGTTGGTACCTTGTTGCACAGCAGCAATTTCCCCACATTCCCCCTTGTGTGCCTCAAATGCCCCCAGCGTCTCCTTCCCATTCCCCCTCCACAGCAGCGTATTTCCCACATGCACCTGTATTCCTCAAATACCCTAAGCTTCTCTGTCACATGCCCCCTCCACAGCAGCGTGTTCCCCACATGCCCCCGTGTTCCTCGAATACCCTAAGCATCTCTATCACATGGCCCCCAGCAGCGTATTTCCCACATGCCCCTGTATTCCTCAAATACCCTAAGCTTCTCTGTCACATGCCCCCTCCACAGCAGCGTGTTCCCCACATGCCCCCGTGTTCCTCAAATACCCTAAGCATCTCTATCACATGGCCCCCAGCAGCGTATTTCCCACATGCGCCTGTATTCCTCAAATACCCTAAGCTTCTCTGTCACATGCCCCCTCCACAGCAGCGTGTTCCCCACATGCCCCCGTGTTCCTCAAATACCCTAAGCATCTCTGTCACATGGCCCCCAGCAGCGTATTTCCCACATGCCCCTGTATTCCTCAAATACTCTAAGCTTCTCTGTCACATGCCCCCTCCACAGCAGCGTGTTCCCCACATGCCCCTGTATTCCTCAAATATCCTAAGCATCTCTATCACATGGCCCCCATCAGCGTGTTCCGCACATGCCCCTGTGTTCCTTAAATACCCTATCTTAGTTGTAGAGATGTGCACCGGAAATTTTTCGGGTTTTGTGTTTTGGTTTAGGATTCGGATCCGCGGCCTTGTTTTGGATTCGGACGTGTTTTGGCAAAACCTCCCTGAAAATTTTTTGTCGGATTCGGGTGCGTTTTGGATTCAGGTGTTTTTTTTTTTTTCAAAAACAGCTTAAATCATAGAATTTGGGGGTAATTTTGATCCTATAGTATTATTAACCTCAATAACCACAATTTCCACTCATTTCCAGTCTATTCTGAACACCTCACACCTCAAAATACTATTTTTCGTCCTAAAATTTGCACCGAGGTCGCTGGATGACTAAGCAAAGTGACCCAAGAGGGCGGCACAAACACCTGGCCCATCTAGGAGTGGCACTGCAGTGTCAGACAGGATGGCACTTCAAAAAATTGGCCCCAAACCGCACATGATGCAAAGAAAAGAGAAAAAGAGGTGCACTATGGTCGCTGGACGGCTAAGCTAAGCGACACAAACACCTCAATATCACAGGAATTATTCGTTCTAATCAATGGTATTATTGGTCCAAATCACTGGAAGGAAATGACCAAATCACAGGAATTATTCGTTCTAATCAATGGTATTATTGGTCCAAATCACTGGAAGAAAATGACAAAATCACTGGAATTAAATGGCAGTAATGTCAGGAATTATATCAAATGGTAGTACCACTGGACATATACGGAAGTGTCACACAGGATGGCACTTAAAAAATTGGCCCAAACAGCACATGATGCAAAGAAAAGAGAAAAAGAGGTGCACTGTGGTCGCTGGACGGCTAAGCGACACAAACACCTCAATATCACAGGAATTATTTGTTCTAATCAATGGTATTATTGGTCCAAATCACTGGAAGTAAATGACAAAATCACTGTAATTATTCGTTCTAATCAATGGTATTATTGGTCCAAATCACTGGAAGAAAATGAAAAAAATCACTGTAATTATTAGTTCTAATCAATGGTATTATTGGTCCAAATCACTGGAAGAAAATGACAAAATCACTGGAATTATTCGTAAACATTTGTAGAAAGTCGCTGTTTTCTGATTACAGAAATGCTCAGATATTCCTGCGAATCCACAATCCCTTCCCAGAGGAAAATGAAATTGAGAAACCGTTATTTGAGAACGTTTGTTCTCTTTCCCTTACAAAGGAACAAACCACTTTCCAAGAAGACTGACGTTTTTGGGATTATGGAGACATAATTGGGTATATTTACTAAAATTCGTATTAGTCCCGATTTGGAGGGAGATTCATCACGAATGACATCGAATGTGTGTATTTGCAACTTTTTGAAAATGTTACGCCTCATTTACTAAGCTGTTGTATTTGTATTTTTCGTGTTTTCCGATGTCAATGTCATTCGTGGTTTTGTAAGGTAGAATGCGGCCGATTTAGTGGTTTTGCGGCCGTGTTATGAGGTTTTTTTACGACTGCATCACATTTTGGTTACGGCAGTGTTTGTCCGTTCACGGACGTGTTTTTTTCCTAAGTTTCGTTTTTGTCACTCGTTCGTGATTGGTTTGATTCGTGATGGAGGAGTGTCTGTGCACATTACTATAAAAACGCCCCAAACCGTCCGAACCTCGTGGGTTTAGCTAGTGGAGAGGTGAGAGGAAGGTGTGTTAGGAGTTGGTGAGTTGTTTGGAGTTTTTGGCGGTTTTGAGGAGGTTCTTTGTGATTGTTGAGTGCTGTACTGTGTGTGTAAGTAGTCTTGTCATACTTGTTGTGTAGTTATTTAAAAGTCTGTCTAGTTTTTTGTCATTGTTTTTTATTTCACGTCTATTGTCATTTGTGAGTGAGTGTGTGTGTGTGTGTGTGTGTGTGTGTGTGTGTGTGTGTGTGTGTGTGTTGTGTGTGTGGTGTGTAGTGGTAGTGGAGGAGTGTGTTTACTGTTTTTTTTTCTCAGTGTTATTTGTTGTTTGTCCTGATTATGTCCCAGTCAGAGGTGAGTGTGGTGGAGGAGGTGAGTGTGGTGGAGGAGGTGAGTGTGGTGGAGGAGGTGAGTGTGGTGGAGGAGGTGAGTGAGAGGGAGGAGGTGAGTGAGGTGGAGGAGGTGAGAGAGGTGGAGGAGGTGAGTGAGGTGGAGGAGGTGAGTGAGGTGGAGGAGGTGAGTGAGAGGGAGGAGGTTAGTGAGGTGGAGGAGGTTAGTGAGGAGGAGGGGGAGGTTGTTGCTGCGGCCTCCAGTGATAGTGATGGTGTTGTGGCTCCGCAGCCACGCACCACTACAAAGACTGGCCTCAATGTAAAATTCAGCTACGCTGAAAATATGGCTTTGGTGCGGGAACTGATATGGCATCATCGGCAGTTGTTTGGCCATGATGCTGCAAAGGTGTTGTCACGCAGGAAGAGTGTTCTGTGGGGGAAGGTAGTTGCGGCTGTGAATAGTGAGGGTGTGGTGAGGCGGACCGAGGACACGTGTCGTAAGCGTTTCTACGACATAAAGCGCCGTGTCAAGGCGAAGATGGCCAAGGAGGCTAAATCAGCCCACCAAACCGGGGGTGGATACCCCTTCCGTGCATCTTACCGTAATTGGGAGGAGCCTGTGCGTGCACTCATTCCGCCAGAAGTGGTTGGTGCCACTTATGTCCGGGATTCGGATCGGCCAAGGCAGGATGGTGAGTTTGTTTGTTTTTTTTTTTTAAATTAAACATCTGTGCTTTGTCCTTAGTTGTCTGAAATGTCTTCTAGCTAATTGTGGTTGTCAGTTTGTTCATTATTCTAATGTGTTGGTGTTCATTATTCTAATGTGTTGGTGATGTAGAGTGTTATTCTCAATTATGTATTTTTTTTAACCTTTGTATAGTTGATTTTTTGTGGTTGCCTTGTCCTTTTTCTGGTGTTTTATGCCAAAAGTAAATGTTTGTAGGTGTATTTTAAAGAAGTGTGATGAATATTTTTATTTTTATTTTATATATACATTTCATAGCATTTATGTTTATTGTGTGTTGTTCTGGGTTGTCCTTTGTGTGCTTCATGTGTTTTTTCATGCATATTTGGTTGTGATGTGATGAAGTTTTCGCAGATATTTGTGGCTAGTGTTTTATTGTTAGCATCAAAAATTGGGAGCTTAGCGTGCAATATTGTGGTTGTGTCAAGCTACGACATTTTGGTTTTAAGTAGTATTTTTTTTAAAATAATTTGCGTTAGTGTATGGATTATTTTGCAAATTTTTATCAAATTTAAATGATACACACCCAATGAAGTCAGGCAGAAAAGCATAAGCATTGTTTAGTTTACTTCTCATCAGGTACCACATATGTTTACATCACAATAAGGAATTTGCATAAACATATCAACAAAATAGTATGTTCATAAGTACATTCTTCATATTTCTACAGTACACAAGCAGACAAACAATTTGGCAGTTGCTCAATCATACCTGGAGATAATTATATATCAGGTGCTGGAAGGGGGAGGGGTCACAGACAAACAACAGACAGAGAGGAGGGGGGTGCAAATCCCCACCCATAAATTTCCTTCCGCACACTGAAAATTACCTGTAACCATCCCTGAACCTATCTGGTAATAAAATTCAGAGAATTAGTCACAAATGTTTGCAAACACATGTTTAGCTGCTGGCCACATCACGGCTTCTCTGATACAGCAGTCCTAACCTACATAATAGCAGTGCCCACATAGGGCCATGTAATTTGTCACAGTAGGCCTCATGATAAAGGCTATTACTAAAACACTTCCAGACAGAGAGCTAACTTACCCAGGAGCCACCCCCAGGATCTCCCATTGGCACTACAAGGAACAGCATGCCTTCCAAATGCTGCTCCCATTCAATGCCTCTTGCACACAAGCAGACAAACAATTTGGCAGTTGCTCAATCATACCTGGAGATAATTATATATCAGGTGCTGGAAGGGGGAGGGGTCACAGACAAACAACAGACAGAGAGGAGGGGGGTGCAAATCTCCACCCCTAAATTCCCTTCCGCACACTGAAAATTACCTGTAACCATCCCTGAACCTATCTGGTAATAAAATTCAGAGAATTAGTCACAAATGTTTGCAAACACATGTTTAGCTGCTGGCCACGTCACGGCTTCTCTGATACAGCAGTCCTAACCTACATAATAGCAGTGCCCACATAGGGCCATGTAATTTGTCACAGTAGGCCTCATGATAAAGGCTATTACTAAAACACTTCCAGACAGAGAGCTAACTTACCCAGGAGCCACCCCCAGGATCTCCCATTGGCACTACAAGGAACAGCATGCCTTCCAAATGCTGCTCCCATTCAATGCCTCTTGCACACAAGCAGACAAACAATTTGGCAGTTGCTCAATCATACCTGGAGATAATTATATATCAGGTGCTGGAAGGGGGAGGGGTCACAGACAAACAACAGACAGAGAGGAGGGGGGTGCAAATCCCCACCCCTAAATTCCCTTCCGCACACTGAAAATTACCTGTAACCATCCCTGAACCTATCTGGTAATAAAATTCAGAGAATTAGTCACAAATGTTTGCAAACACATGTTTAGCTGCTGGCCACATCACGGCTTCTCTGATACAGCAGTCCTAACCTACAAAATAGCAGTGCCCACATAGGGCTATGTAATTTGTCACAGTAGGCCTCATGATAAAGGCTATTACTAAAACACTTCCAGACAGAGAGCTAACTTACCCAGGAGCCACCCCCAGGATCTACCATTGGCACTACAAGGAACAGTATGCCTTCCAAATGCTGCTCCCATTCAATTCCTCTTGCACACAAGCAGACAAACAATTTGGCAGTTGCTCAATCATACCTGGAGATAATTATATATCAGGTGCTGGAAGGGGGAGGGGTCACAGACAAACAACAGACAGAGAGGAGGGGGGTGCAAATCCCCACCCATAAATTTCCTTCCGCACACTGAAAATTACCTGTAACCATCCCTGAACCTATCTGGTAATAAAATTCAGAGAATTAGTCACAAATGTTTGCAAACACATGTTTAGCTGCTGGCCACGTCACGGCTTCTCTGATACAGCAGTCCTAACCTACATAATAGCAGTGCCCACATAGGGCCATGTAATTTGTCACAGTAGGCCTCATGATAAAGGCTATTACTAAAACACTTCCAGATAGAGAGCTAACTTACCCAGGAGCCACCCCCAGGATCTCCCATTGGCACTACAAGGAACAGCATGCTTTCCAAATGCTGCTCCCATTCAATGCCTCTTGCACACAAGCAGACAAACAATTTGGCAGTTGCTCAATCATACCTGGAGATAATTATATATCAGGTGCTGGAAGTGGGAGGGGTCACAGACAAACAGACAGAGAGGAGAGGGGTGCAAATCTCCACCCCTAAATTCCCTTCCGCACACTGAAAATTACCTGTAACCATCCCTGAACCTATCTGGTAATAAAATTCAGAGAATTAGTCACAAATGTTTGCAAACACATGTTTAGCTGCTGGCCACGTCAAGGCTTCTCTGATACAGCAGTCCTAACCTACATAATAGCAGTGCCCACATAGGGCCATGTAATTTGTCACAGTAGGCCTCATGATAAAGGCTATTACTAAAACACTTCCAGACAGAGAGCTAACTTACCCAGGAGCCACCCCCAGGATCTCCCATTGGCACTACAAGGAACAGCATGCCTTCCAAATGCTGCTCCCATTCAATGCCTCTTGCACACAAGCAGATAAACAATTTGGTAGTTGCTCAATCATACCTGGAGATAATTATATATCAGGTGCTGGAAGGGGGAGGGGTCACAGACAAACAACAGACAGAGAGGAGGGGGGTGCAAATCCCCACCCATAAATTTCCTTCCGCACACTGAAAATTACCTGTAACCATCCCCGAACCTATCTGGTAATAAAATTCAGAGAATTAGTCACAAATGTTTGCAAACACATGTTTAGCTGCTGGCCACATCACGGCTTCTCTGATACAGCAGTCCTAACCTACATAATAGCAGTGCCCACATAGGGCCATGTAATTTTTCACAGTAGGCCTCATGATAAAGGCTATTACTAAAACACTTCCAGACAGAGAGCTAACTTACCCAGGAGCCACCCCCAGGATCTCCCATTGGCACTACAAGGAACAGCATGCTTTCCAAATGCTGCTCCCATTCAATGCCTCTTGCACACAAGCAGACAAACAATTTGGCAGTTGCTCAATCATACCTGGAGATAATTATATATCAGGTGCTGGAAGTGGGAGGGGTCACAGACAAACAACAGACAGAGAGGAGAGGGGTGCAAATCCCCACCCCTAAATTCCCTTCCGCACACTGAAAATTACCTGTAACCATCCCTGAACCTATCTGGTAATAAAATTCAGAGAATTAGTCACAAATGTTTGCAAACACATGTTTAGCTGCTGGCCACGTTACGGCTTCTCTGATACAGCAGTCCTAACCTACATAATAGCAGTGCCCACATAGGGCCATGTAATTTGTCACAGTAGGCCTCATGATAAAGGCTATTACTAAAACACTTCCAGACAGAGAGCTAACTTACCCAGGAGCCACCCCCAGGATCTCCCATTGGCACTACAAGGAACAGCATGCTTTCCAAATGCTGCTCCCATTCAATGCCTCTTGCACACAAGCAGACAAACAATTTGGCAGTTGCTCAATCATACCTGGAGATAATTATATATCAGGTGCTGGAAGTGGGAGGGGTCACAGACAAACAACAGACAGAGAGGAGAGGGGTGCAAATCTCCACCCCTAAATTCCCTTCCGCACACTGAAAATTACCTGTAACCATCCCTGAACCTATCTGGTAATAAAATTCAGAGAATTAGTCACAAATGTTTGCAAACACATGTTTAGCTGCTGGCCACGTCAAGGCTTCTCTGATACAGCAGTCCTAACCTACATAATACCAGTGCCCACATAGGGCCATGTAATTTGTCACAGTTGGCCTCATGATAAAGGCTATTACTAAAACACTTCCAGACAGAGAGCTAACTTACCCAGGAGCCACCCCCAGGATCTCCCATTGGCACTACAAGGAACAGCATGCCTTCCAAATGCTGCTCCCATTCAATGCCTCTTGCACACAAGCAGACAAACAATTTGGCAGTTGCTCAATCATACCTGGAGATAATTATATATCAGGTGCTGGAAGGGGGAGGGGTCACAGACAAACAACAGACAGAGAGGAGGGGGTGCAAATCCCCACCCCTAAATTCCCTTCCGCACACTGAAAATTACCTGTAACCATCCCTGAACCTATCTGGTAATAAAATTCAGAGAATTAGTCACAAATGTTTGCAAACACATGTTTAGCTGCTGGCCACATCACGGCTTCTCTGATACAGCAGTCCTAAACTACATAATAGCAGTGCCCACATAGGGCCATGTAATTTGTCACAGTAGGCCTCATGATAAAGGCTATTACTAAAACACTTCCAGACAGAGAGCTAACTTACCCAGGAGCCACCCCCAGGATCTCCCATTGGCACTACAAGGAACAGCATGCCTTCCAAATGCTGCTCCCATTCAATGCCTCTTGCACACAAGCAGACAAACAATTTGGCAGTTGCTCAATCATACCTGGAGATAATTATATATCAGGTGCTGGAAGGGGGAGGGGTCACAGACAAACAACAGACAGAGAGGAGGGGGGTGCAAATCCCCAGCCCTAAATTCCCTTCCGCACACTGAAAATTACCTGTAACCATCCCTAAACCTATCTGGTAATAAAATTCAGAGAATTAGTCACAAATGTTTGCAAACACATGTTTAGCTGCTGGCCACATCACGGCTTCTCTGATACAGCAGTCCTAACCTACATAATAGCAGTGCCCACATAGGGCCATGTAATTTGTCACAGTAGGCCTCATGATAAAGGCTATTACTAAAACACTTCCAGACAGAGAGCTAACTTACCCAGGAGCCACCCCCAGGATCTCCCATTGGCACTACAAGGAACAGCATGCCTTCCAAATGCTGCTCCCATTCAATGCCTCTTGCACACAAGCAGACAAACAATTTGGCAGTTGCTCAATCATACCTGGAGATAATTATATATCAGGTGCTGGAAGGGGGAGGGGTCACAGACAAACAACAGACAGAGAGGAGGGGAGTGCAAATCCCCACCCCTGAATTCCCTTCTGCACACTGAAAATTACCTGTAACCATCCCTGAACCTATCTGGTAATAAAATTCAGAGAATTAGTCACAAATGTTTGCAAACACATGTTTAGCTGCTGGCCACATCACGGCTTCTCTGATACAGCAGTCCTAACCTACATAATAGCAGTGCCCACATAGGGCCATGTAATTTGTCACAGTAGGCCTCATGATAAAGGCTATTACTAAAACACTTCCAGACAGAGAGCTAACTTACCCAGGAGCCACCCCAGGATCTCCCATTGGCACTACAAGGAACAGCATGCCTTCCAAATGCTGCTCCCATTCAATGCCTCTTGCACACAAGCAGACAAACAATTTGGCAGTTGCTCAATCATACCTGGAGATAATTATATATCAGGTGCTGGAAGGGGGAGGGGTCACAGACAAACAACAGACAGAGAGGAGGGGAGTGCAAATCCCCACCCCTAAATTCCCTTCTGCACACTGAAAATTACCTGTAACCATCCCTGAACCTATCTGGTAATAAAATTCAGAGAATTAGTCACAAATGTTTGCAAACACATGTTTAGCTGCTGGCCACATCACGGCTTCTCTGATACAGCAGTCCTAACCTACATAATAGCAGTGCCCACATAGGGCCATGTAATTTGTCACAGTAGGCCTCATGATAAAGGCTATTACTAAAACACTTCCAGGCAGAGAGCTAACTTACCCAGGAGCCACCCCCAGGATCTCCCATTGGCACTACAAGGAACAGCATGCCTTCCAAATGCTGCTCCCATTCAATGCCTCTTGCACACAAGCAGACAAACAATTTGGCAGTTGCTCAATCATACCTGGAGATAATTATATATCAGGTGCTGGAAGGGGGAGGGGTCACAGACAAACAACAGACAGAGAGGAGAGGGGTGCAAATCCCCACCCCTAAATTCCCTTCCGCACACTGAAAATTACCTGTAACCATCCCTGAACCTATCTGGTAATAAAATTCAGAGAATTAGTCACAAATGTTTGCAAACACATGTTTAGCTGCTGGCCACGTTACGGCTTCTCTGATACAGCAGTCCTAACCTACATAATAGCAGTGCCCACAAAGGGCCATGTAATTTGTCACAGTAGGCCTCATGATAAAGGCTATTACTAAAACACTTCCAGACAGAGAGCTAACTTACCCAGGAGCCACCCCCAGGATCTCCCATTGGCACTACAAGGAACAGCATGCCTTCCAAATGCTGCTCCCATTCAATGCCTCTTGCACACAAGCAGACAAACAATTTGGCAGTTGCTCAATCATACCTGGAGATAATTATATATCAGGTGCTGGAAGGGGGAGGGGTCACAGACAAACAACAGACAGAGAGGAGGGGAGTGCAAATCCCCACCCCTAAATTCCCTTCTGCACACTGAAAATTACCTGTAACCATCCCTGAACCTATCTGGTAATAAAAGTCAGAGAATTAGTCACAAATGTTTGCAAACACATGTTTAGCTGCTGGCCACATCACGGCTTCTCTGATACAGCAGTCCTAACCTACATAATACCAGTGCCCACATAGGGCCATGTAATTTGTCACAGTAGGCCTCATGATAAAGGCTATCACTAAAACACTTCCAGACAGAGAGCTAACTTACCCAGGAGCCACCCCCAGGATCTCCCATTGGCACTACAAGGAACAGCATGCCTTCCAAATGCTGCTCCCATTCAATGCCTCTTGCACACAAGCAGACAAACAATTTGGCAGTTGCTCAATCATACCTGGAGATAATTATATATCAGGTGCTGGAAGGGGGAGGGGTCACAGACAAACAACAGACAGAGAGGAGAGGGGTGCAAATCCCCACCCCTAAGTTCCCTTCCGCACACTGAAAATTACCTGTAACCATCCCTGAACCTATCTGGTAATAAAATTCAGAGAATTAGTCACAAATGTTTGCAAACACATGTTTAGCTGCTGGCCACGTTACGGCTTCTCTGATACAGCAGTCCTAACCTACATAATAGCAGTGCCCACATAGGGCCATGTAATTTGTAACAGTAGGCCTCATGATAAAGGCTATTACTAAAACACTTCCAGACAGAGAGCTAACTTACCCAGGAGCCACCCCCAGGATCTCCCATTGGCACTACAAGGAACAGCATGCCTTCCAAATGCTGCTCCCATTCAATGCCTCTTGCACACAAGCAGACAAACAATTTGGCAGTTGCTCAATCATACCTGGAGATAATTATATATCAGGTGCTGGAAGGGGGAGGGGTCACAGACAAACAACAGACAGAGAGGAGGGGAGTGCAAATCCCCACCCCTAAATTCCCTTCTGCACACTGAAAATTACCTGTAACCATCCCTGAACCTATCTGGTAATAAAATTCAGAG
Source organism: Pseudophryne corroboree (assembly GCF_028390025.1). Taxonomy (NCBI): domain Eukaryota; kingdom Metazoa; phylum Chordata; class Amphibia; order Anura; family Myobatrachidae; genus Pseudophryne; species Pseudophryne corroboree. Next base: position 772,813,018 of record NC_086447.1, on the reverse strand, counting down.
AATTAGTCACAAATGTTTGCAAACACATGTTTAGCTGCTGGCCACATCACGGCTTCTCTGATACAGCAGTCCTAACCTACATAATAGCAGTGCCCACATAGGGCCATGTAATTTGTCACAGTAGGCCTCATGATAAAGGCTATTACTAAAACACTTCCAGACAGAGAGCTAACTTACCCAGGAGCCACCCCCAGGATCTCCCATTGGCACTACAAGGAACAGCATGCCTTCCAAATGCTGCTCCCATTCAATGCCTCTTGCACACAAGCAGACAAACAATTTGGCAGTTGCTCAATCATACCTGGAGATAATTATATATCAGGTGCTGGAAGGGGGAGGGGTCACAGACGAACAACAGACAGAGAGGAGGGGAGTGCAAATCCCCACCCCTAAATTCCCTTCTGCACACTGAAAATTACCTGTAACCATCCCTGAACCTATCTGGTAATAAAAGTCAGAGAATTAGTCACAAATGTTTGCAAACACATGTTTAGCTGCTGGCCACATCACGGCTTCTCTGATACAGCAGTCCTAACCTACATAATAGCAGTGCCCACATAGGGCCATGTAATTTGTCACAGTAGGCCTCATGATAAAGGCTATCACTAAAACACTTCCAGACAGAGAGCTAACTTACCCAGGAGCCACCCCCAGTATCTCCCATTGGCACTACAAGGAACAGCATGCCTTCCAAATGCTGCTCCCATTCAATGCCTCTTGCACACAAGCAGACAAACAATTTGGCAGTTGCTCAATCATACCTGGAGATAATTATATATCAGGTGCTGGAAGGGGGAGGGGTCACAGACAAACAACAGACAGAGAGGAGGGGAGTGCAAATCCCCACCCCTAAATTCCCTTCTGCACACTGAAAATTACCTGTAACCATCCCTGAACCTATCTGGTAATAAAATTCAGAGAATTAGTCACAAATGTTTGCAAACACATGTTTAGCTGCTGGCCACATCACGGCTTCTCTGATACAGCAGTCCTAACCTACATAATAGCAGTGCCCACATAGGGCCATGTAATTTGTCACAGTAGGCCTCATGATAAAGGCTATTACTAAAACACTTCCAGACAGAGAGCTAACTTACCCAGGAGCCACCCCCAGGATCTCCCATTGGCACTACAAGGAACAGCATGCCTTCCAAATGCTGCTCCCATTCAATGCCTCTTGCACACAAGCAGACAAACAATTTGGCAGTTGCTCAATCATACCTGGAGATAATTATATATCAGGTGCTGGAAGGGGGAGGGGTCACAGACAAACAACAGACAGAGAGGAGGGGGGGTGCAAATCCCCACCCCTAAATTCCCTTCCGCACACTGAAAATTACCTGTAACCATCCCTGAACCTATCTGGTAATAAAATTCAGAGAATTAGTCACAAATGTTTGCAAACAGCATTTGGAAGGCATGCTGTTCCTTGTAGTGCCAATGGGAGATCCTGGGGGTGGCTCCTGGGTAAGTTAGCTCTCTGTCTGGAAGTGTTTTAGTAATAGCCTTTATCATGAGGCCTACTGTGACAAATTACATGGCCCTATGTGGGCACTGCTATTATGTAGGTTAGGACTGCTGTATCAGAGAAGCCGTGACGTGGCCAGCAGCTAAACATGTGTTTGCAAACATTTGTGACTAATTCTCTGAATTTTATTACCAGATAGGTTCAGGGATGGTTACAGGTAATTTTCAGTGTGCGGAAGGGAATTTAGGGGTGGGGATTTGCACCCCCCTCCTCTCTGTCTGTTGTTTGTCTGTGACCCCTCCCCCTTCCAGCACCTGATATATAATTATCTCCAGGTATGATTGAGCAACTGCCAAATTGTTTGTCTGCTTGTGTGCAAGAGGCATTGAATGGGAGCAGCATTTGGAAGGCATGCTGTTCCTTGTAGTGCCAATGGGAGATCCTGGGGGTGGCTCCTGGGTAAGTTAGCTCTCTGTCTGGAAGTGTTTTAGTAATAGCCTTTATCATGAGGCCTACTGTGACAAATTACATGGCCCTATGTGGGCACTGCTATTATGTAGGTTAGGACTGCTGTATCAGAGAAGCCGTGACGTGGCCAGCAGTTAAACATGTGTTTGCAAACATTTGTGACTAATTCTCTGAATTTTATTACCAGATAGGTTCAGGGATGGTTACAGGTAATTTTCAGTGTGCGGAAGGGAATTTAGGGGTGGGGATTTGCACCCCCCTCCTCTCTGTCTGTTATTTCTATAGTACGCAAGAGAAGCAGCACAGCCAGGCCACATCCCACACTGCCAAGAGATGCAGATGGTGCCAATGCAGGTAAGATTTTACTGTAAACACATATTCTGCAAACACATAGAAACACAAAATGTTAATGTTTATCTTATCAAATAGGTTCTTCTTCGGCAAATCCCCCTCCATTAAGGCGCCCATCACAGGGCTCGGTTACTGTGGCTACGAGGCCACCCAAGAGACGCCGTCTTGAGGCAGAAGCTCCAGCACCAGCATCACCACCCCAACGGCGCATCTCCGCAGTGTCGGCCATGCCACCATTAGCTCTATTGGCCAGCCCACAAGGTGAGGATCCACAATCCCCTCAGTTGTCTGGTAAGTAAACATAACAATTACATGTAAATAAGTTAAAAAACAGTGGGGTAGATTTATTAACCTGGAGAAGGCATAAGGAAGTGAAAAAACACTGATATGTGCAAGGTGATAAAGGCAGCAGTACAAAATGAACACATGTTAATTTACATATTTGAGCTGTTTGCCTTGTGCCTTTATCACCTTGCACATATCACTGTTTTTTCACTTCCTTATGCCTTCTCCAGGTTTATACATCTGCACCACTGTTAGTGCAGAGCAAAAAATATTACACAAATGACATGTCATCCTTGCAATAATCAACAACAACAACCACATGGTGTTAAGGTATTTTTAGATGGTTAATTGTCAGATGTGATGTTGGCCATATCAACACATTTGTTTGACATAAATTTTAGCGAAAAAAAACGACATAAATGTTAAGTCTCATCCAATTATTTGGCATGGCCAACATCACCAGTTCTAAACATAGGGCACCTTAATACTTTTTCACCCATTGTTAATGTGTACATTTTAGACCACTATATTTGTTAACGTTTTGGGCAGACCACTGACTGCCTTGAACAATGTATGAGTGTATTGGTCAACACATTTATTGTATTGTGTGTGTTGTTCCAAAGGAAGCTTCATACCCAATATGTAAATGTAGTACTTTGTATTTGTTAGAGTTCTTCGTGTTTAAACAGTAATTATGGCCCAGAATCCAACTATTCCCACAAACTTTAAACAAATGAGTAGTGAACGTTAGAAGCCACATATTTTTTAAAAAAAGGTGAACAACATAGTTAAGTTGAGGCCACAATCTATTTAGCAATTACAACATTAATATTAAGAAGTAATGCATGTTGACGTAAAGCTATAGTAAGACCAATGCTACATATTTACTAAATAGTGGCTGTCTTCAACCCCATACAGACCCACCCATCATCACCGAGGATGCCCAGCAGGAACGTGACCAGGAGACCTTCACACTCCACCTGCAGGCCATCAATCCGACCCAGCCAACCACGCCGCAGGACATACCCCAACCACCCCAAACATCACACAGCCCCCAATTGACCACAACACAAGTGGACACACAAATGGGCCCTGAGTTTTGGACCCGTTGGTCCACACAACAGGCGCAATACTGCGCAAGCCTCAACACCCACAGCCAATACCTGTCAAGTCTGCCCCATCATCTGCCTAGACTGAGTCGCAACTCAGGCAGACTTATAGTGCAGGTGGGCAGAATCGCAAACTCCATGGAGCAGATGAGGGCAGACAACAGCCAAATGCAATCAAACCTCCAACGCATCTTGGATGAACAACAGCGGCAGCAACAATCACTCATCCAGATCATCCAACATAACCAAATGATAAATGAGAACCTATCACGAATTATAGCAAACAACACTGCCGCTAATACGCAGCTCACAGCAAGCTTGAACAATCTAAGTCAAAGCCTAAGTGTGTTGGCATCACACCATGTGACATCGAGCTCGGGGACAACTACACCAAGCCACACCCCAGTTCAATTCCCAGTTCGACACTCAAGTCGAACCCGCACCAACGAGCCAGCACAATCCTCGGCACCCAGCACACAAAAAAAAAACAAATTAATAATGCGTGCACAAAATACGGTGACGATTCAAATGTTTTGTTTTGTTTTTTTTCATAAATTCGTGTGTTAAAATAAATAAATTGTTAACACAGAATATGTGTATTGTTTAATTCGCTCCACAAACCACCTCCACATTAGTGTCTTGGGCCAGATGTGTATTGGTATAAATATATTGCCTGCCCCTAGGTGTCCTCAGCTCAACGTGTGTCTAATCTATGGCACCCAGCACATTGGCCATGGCCGCAAGATCACATAAAGGTACCCTGACTGCATGCCACTGCGACTCCAGGGTAGGGAAGCAGAGAGAGGCATCTATGTGGCCATCCAAGACATCCAAAACCTGAGTGGACATTCCAAAATTAAAGGTGAGTGTCATGACCTGTAATCAATACAATACTGTGTTCTATTACATTACAGAAGCACCACTTAGACATAGACGTGTATGTATGTTTTAACTCACCTGAATTACATATTTCTAAAAGGTGGCCTGTGAGATACTAATGACATCGCTAGTCACAGGCTGGAAGCTGCCAGTAGCCATAAAGTGGAACACAGGCAGGAGTTTGTGCAGGCCTGAGACAGAGCGAGAGCGTGCTGTCTCAGGGTCTAGGTTCAGTTTGATAAGGTCATACAGAGGGAAAATATTATTTAAATTTAGTCAGAGCATCTGTATAACATGTTCATCAGCAAATTTGTTATGGTTTAAACGCCCACTAAAACAACAAGCCATGGCCAGCCTACGCGGAACATGTACAACCTGCTGACCATGTTGATTTTCCTGGCCTGGGTTTATTGTAGACTCATGGAGCAGTGTCAGGTATCCCCCAGCAAACAAGACAGCAGTACTACACACAGTAGCAGCCATTTCAGATTGAGAGTGGTGAAAAATCTGTTGGGGCTCTTAAAGGTCCAAAAAGTCAGGTGTGACTAATGTTGAATTGGCAACACATGTAAACACGCTTCACAAAAGCAGGTCTACTTTTTTTTAGGCTTTTTGTACGATTAGTATTTTTACACGGCCGCACATGCATTTTCACGCAAGAGATTTCAAATACGAATGGTTAGTAAATGACCATGTTCAATACCTAAACAGCCGCATTTGACCGATGGTGTATTCATTCGTATTTTTACTACACAGCCGTAATAAAAATACGAATGCCCTCATCACTGCCGTGATTTTAGTTTAGTAAATTCCCGAGATGACACTTTGAAGAAAAAACACCATCTCTGTCAAAATCGGGACCTTAGTAAATATACCCCAATGTTTTTGAATATAAATCCTAAAGCAGGTGGTGTATTAGAGCAAAAGAGTGCAAGAGACCAGCCATGCAGTTTCTGAAATATTATGACAAAATGTAACTGTATTTCATAAGCACTCATTCCTAACTCTGCTATGTACTGTTTGGTATACTGTATCTGGCGTCCATGAGGTAGTTGTCCATTATTTCAGCTTCCATTGACCTTTTTGAAAGTGGTAGAAGTTATCGATTCTTTTTTTTTTTTTTCTTTTTTTTTTCCCTATGTTTAATTTTCTCCTGCATAGCCCAGTAAAATGTTGCAATGTTAAGTATTGACTTGTGCCTTCTGGGGGTCCACTTCTTCACCAAACCCAGCCAAATCACATCCTGATTCCTAACCCTCTGTTCCACGTTCTCTATGTACCCCATCTGTGTCACCCATGTCTGTCTACCCCTCCCCTTTAGATTGTAAGCTCTCACGAGCAGGGCCCTCTTCCCTCATGTGCTTATCCTTTGTCTTACTTTAATAATCTTCAACTGTACCACATCCAGCAGTCTACTGCCACCTGATACTTATTCCAGTATTCTGATGTAACTATGTGTATTTACCCTGTACTTGTCCTGTACTGTCATCAACTGTAAGTTGCTGTTTTCCTGTTTGATTATTTATGTACTCTGTAATTGGGCGCTGCAGAACCCTTGTGGCGCCATATAAATAAAGGATAATAATAATAATAATAATATAGGGTGTAAAATCCCCAGGTGTATCTCACACATCGCTAAGTACAGATTACAGGATGTATAATCACCAGGTGTATAACACACGTCGCACAGTACAGTATACATACTGGTCACAACAATGCAGCAGATATTGAGCACTGTAGAAGGCCAAAAGAAAGAAAAAGGATTCCCTATATTGGGCACACTCGGACTATAATACTTTCATAAAGTCAAATATCTGTCATGATAGATGACTACAAATTCTAAAATATAACTTTTATTGAGATCTTTAAAACATGAGCGAAATATAGTGCATGTGAATAAAGTTGTGAAAAAATAATAATAATAAAGTGAATTAAAAAGCTTAGCCACTGTAATTGTTGTGTTTCTTCACTGTCTCCAGTATCTAAACAATGTTGCAATATCTGTAGCAATGCTAGTTGCCTTATGTCTGATAATGATACCTTTGTATCTAGGGGCAAAATGCTCCTGTTATTATTTCATTACACCACCACTGTTAAAGTTTTATTCCATATTTGCAGTGTGCGCATCACTGACTAATCATGCTTGGGTGGTGAACCATTCTTTGAGTGCCTACTATTATTTACTAAAAATGTATTACTCCTAAGAGAATTACTATCCTTGTGCTGCTGCTTTCTATTAGTGATGAGCGGGTTCGGTTTCTCGGAAACCGAACCCCCCCGAACTTCACCCTTTTTACACGGGTCCGAGCCATACTCGGATTCTCCCGTATGGCTCGGGTAACCCGAGCGCGCCCGAACGTCATCATCCCGCTGTCGGATTCTCGCGAGATTCGGATTCTATATAAGCAGCCGCGCGTCGCCGCCATTTTCACTCGTGCATTGGAAATGTTAGGGAGAGGACGTGGCTGGCGTCCTCTCCGTTTATGTTGATGCATTGCAAATATTTTGTGCTTGCTTATTACTTAATTGTGGGGACTGGGGAGCAGCTGTATATAGGTGGAGTACAGTGCAGAGTTTTGCTGACAGTGACCACCAGTAATACGTTGTCTGCCTGAAAAACACTCCATATCTGTGCTCAGTGTGCTGCATATATCTGTGCTCACACTGCTTAATTGTGGGGACTGGGGAGCAGCTGTATTATATAGCAGGAGTACAGTGCAGAGTTTTGCTGACAGTGACCACCAGTATACGTTGTCTGCATGAAAAACACTCCATATCTGTGCTCAGTGTGCTGCTTTATTGTGGGTACACAAAATAATTGAAGCGCTGCGTAGTCAGAATATCTATTTTATGAATTTATTGTCACATACAAACAATTATACATACAACATAAAAAAAAATGTACACACGGCCGGTGCTAAAATTGATAAAAAACCAAGTAACCTCGGTATCAATTCATAATACACAATCCTAAGCTCTTAGTATCCAATACCATCAAATTATCTCAGTTCCAAGTGATGTTCATGGAACAATCGATAAGTAATTAGTAAAACACTGAAATATATATTAGTAATTGATTAGTATGTGTCCTTAATAATACTGATGGAATATTGATGAAATAGATCAGCAATTGATTAGTATGAGTCTTTAGTGAATTAGTTAGTAATCAACAACTATTTTCAATCAGAGCTCTATCCACAGCTGTTAGTAAGATTTCATCACATGCAAAACTGGTTGCTTTAAACACTGCTTCATCCACAGCTGTTAGTAGAATTATACATGCATTGCTAGATGTTTAATTGTTGAAATAGCCAGTGATATCCATGCTAAGAATTGCAATGATATATTAAGATAAGAATCGATACTTATCCTATGTCCTGAAGTTGTTATGCAAAGAAAACACCCATAACTGAGCATACCGCCATTTAGCATCAGGAGAAGTTCACTCTATTCCGGGCATTAACACCTCTGTCGGCTTACTGTTTAGCTGTCTCCCCCATGCACCTGCAGCTGGTGCTGGATAAGCTTCCTTCTCGGGGTTCCGCCGCACCAGAGGTCCGCTCATTTAATGTCCCGTTTGAATGTGATCAGGTACCGGATCCGTGCAAAATCAATCTCAACGCGTTTCCCCGCCTTTAGAATCGGCGGCTTCCTCAGGAGTAGTAGTACTCATGCTCCCGTGTATTCACATTAAATAGTCCCCTAGATGTCCGCTTCCGGGCGCTAAGTTGTCACGCACGCGTACTCCGTGCGTGTCATCTGCGTGCCACTGGTGTTGCGCACGCGCACTTCGTACGCATCATTTTATGCCCTTAGTATTCTTTCCAGGCATCGATACCTTACACAGGCTCGCCTTAACAGATCTCATTCATATCCTAGATAATTTATTTCCAAGTATCTCAGCATCATGCATATATACTGCGTGCGTGTCACTTGCGTTCCATATTTCAGATCACTATTAATCAAATCTTATTATCTGTACATATTCAATATAAATCAATTGCTTTCTCTTATTAAAAAGACTTTTAGTGAATAACGGAACATAAATATTACATAAACATGGAACATCATTTAATGCCCCCATTTGCATAAATTCATTTTCATATCCATATACATAGAAGGTCCCCTTCTACAACAATGCAAGATGTAGAAATATATATTACATATACCCTTTATTCTAATAACCAATTCATATATCCAACTAAATAATCAATCCTATTATTCAGTTATTAATATTAACATTATCCCCCTAATTTATCAATAGACCAAGACTATTACAAAAATAAGACCTAAATCGACCAACCAACAGAACATACATATATGTATATGTAAACATACATACCCGCATACATATACATATATATACATATACCTTAGGATGGATACACCAATTTAGTAGATGTTATTCAACTGTACTGTATCATTCAGTCCATACGGTACTAATGTCCCTAAGCGAAAGATCCAATATGCCTCCCTCTTACATAGAACATTATAGCGATCTCCCCCTCTGTGAGTTTTCTTTACATGTTCAATGCCAAACATACAAATATTCTTTATATCCCCCAATTCACAGGTATTGATGTGAGCATAGAGACTTGGTTTTCTTATTTTATTAACCAAATTCCTCTTATGTTCCATCAATCTTTCATGAACCATTCTGGTCGTCCGACCAACATATAATTTTCCACATCCACAAATTAACAAATAAATAACAAAAGAGGATTTACAATTTATAAATTCTTTAATATTGAAGGATTCTCCCATATTTTGAGAACTAAACATCGTTACTTTCCGCTGACTAAAAGGACATGTCTGACATCTATCATTACCGCACCTGTGGAAGCCCATTGGTTTCTCTGGTAGCCAACTCAATGCACTCCTCACAGGTGCATTACTTTTCATATGACTTGGTGCCAGCCTCAACTTCAGATTGTTCGCTCTCCTGAAGATAACTTTATCACTATACCATGGACCCTTATTCAAAATTTCATCCATCTCCAATAGAGCATGATTTTTCTTAATAATCCTTCTGATCTCATAAGCATGCAAATTGTATTTCGTGATAAAACTGGCTGATTTATCTTTAACCCCATCTATTGATATAGATTCCTCCTCTATCCTCTTTCCTTGCAGCAATTGCGCTCTCTCTATCTCACATACCTCGCTATATGCTTTATTTACCACACTAATGGGGTAACCTTGTTCTAAAAAGGAAATTTTCAATTTCTCAGCCTGTGTATCAAACATCTCCCTAGTTGAGCTATTTCTCTTAAGTCTAATAAATTGTCCCCTAGGTATATTGTCACGCCATTTCTGTAAATGGCTACTTCCATAATTTAGATATCGATTCTGATCTACCTCCTTCGTGAAAGTGCATGTCTTCAATTCATCTTCCCCAGCCTCTAGAGCGATATCCAGGTAAGAAATATTCGTAGAACTGTATGTATAGGTGAAGGTTAAACCATAATTATTGGTGTTTAAACTATTCAAAAACTTTATAAGTGACTCCTCATCCCCACCCCAAATCAGAAACAGATCATCAATAAATCTGCAATAGAGGACGAGGTCCGCACCGAGCCCGCCCCCCCACACATGTTCCTCCTCAAAGAGGCCCATATATAGGTTCGCGAAACTCGGCGCAAACCTCGTCCCCATAGCAGTTCCTTTTAGTTGTAAATAATAATTAGTATCAAACATAAATTAATTATGATGCAGTATAAATTCTATTGAATGTATTACAAATTCACATAATTCATCTGTTATTGATTGATCAGTTTTTAAGTAGTGTTTGATCGCTACTACACCTAAATCCTGAGGTATATTTGAATAAAGTGCCTCTACATCACATGTGACTAAATAATAACCCTTTTTCCAATGTGTATTGTGAATGATGTTAAGAAAGTGCGTTGTGTCTTTAATAAAGGATTTTAAATTCCGAACATGACCTTGTAAAAAGGAATCTACATAGTGAGATAAATTATTAGTGAGTGAATTTACGCCCGAAATAATCGGGCGTCCTGGGGGTGAGATCAACGTTTTATGGATCTTAGGCAGATGATAATATGTTGGTACTACCGGATGTGCTGTAAATAAAAAATTAAAAGTGTCCTTGGATATCACTCCAGAGGTCAGGGCCCTAGAAAGCATACCCTTAAGTTTGGTTTGAAAAATGGCTGTTGGATTAGTGGGAAGTTTTTTATATACAGTCTGATTCTCTAACTGTCTATAGGCTTCCAAAAGATAGTCACTCCTATCTTGGAGCACTATCCCCCCCCCCCCCCTTATCCGCCGCCTTTATTACCAATTCAGAGTCTGAACTTAGACTTTTAATGGCTAATCTTTCTCCATTCGATAAATTGTCCTTAAAGGGGATACTTTCTGCCTTATTACATAAAGTACGGAAGTCTTCTAAAGTTGATTTATAGAAACTTTCCACACAAGCACCACGGTACTGCAGAGGGTAAAAGTCCGACTTCCTCCGAAATTGGGCTTTCCGTTTAACATCATAAATTAATTCCTCCGCAGTACCAATGATTTCCGTGTCTGTTTCTGTATTAAGGGATTCTAATATTTCTAAGGCTGCTTGATCTGTATTATCTAAAATAATAGGCATATCTGTCGAATGGTGCGCCTTCAGAGATTTCATTGCAAAATAACGTTTCCTACTAAGTGTTCTAATATACCGATTAAGGTCAACAAATAAATCAAACATATTAGGTTTACTCTTTGGTGCAAAATTGAGACCTTTAGAGAGAAGTTGCAATTCGTGTTCATTTAATTGTTTAGAGGAGAGATTAAAAATGCCTTTATTTATTATCTCCTTCGGACGTTTTTCTCTACGTTTCCCTCTTCCTCCCCTGGATCCTCTTGTTCTCTTCCTCTTTTTTGGGGGGCTTTTTTGGGTATACCTCTGGGGTCCTTTCGTGGGTAATCTGAAAAATCATCTTCTTTATTATAACGTGGTGATGGCTCATTACTCCCTGTATTGCTCCCCCATCTAGTTCTGAATTGTCGTTTGCCTCTCCAATCAGGGGTCTCTAACGACTCATCTAAGCCCTCATTGGTTAAGACCTCATATTTGTTGTAATGATTCCATCTTCTAATTTTGTTCTTATTGAATTTCCAATTATCCTCCCTCCATTTAGGAGTTGGTTGGAGGCGGGTACCTTTATATAGCCCCCTATTTGTGGATCCATATTCGGCATCTTTATTCTGATGCCTTGGATCTCTCCTCCTTTCTCTAACTGATGGATTAGAAGGTCTATTTTGTCTATTAAATGATCTAGCCATCCCCTTTGCATAGTCCTCTCTGTCTCGGTCCATCTTACCATCTTTCCTTTCGATTAGAGATAATTCAAATTCCTGAATCTTGGCATTAACTTTAGTATCTCTTTCTTTAAAGCCCAGATTAGTGGAAAATGATTTTAATTCTTCCTGAATCTGTTCAATTTCTAGTTTAAGTTGGTCTACCTTGGTCTCTCTATGTTTAATTAACAATTTCATTAGTTCCTTAGAACATTGATCCAATACCATATTCCAATCATTGACAAACTTGTCATCCTCTTGGAATGTCACTGTTTTGAGGATACGCAATCCTTTTGGAATTAGATCATTATCCAAATATTTTTGTAATGTGATTTGGGGACTGGGGAGTCTCCAGGGACATGTGGTGAGCTAAATGGCTCAGGAGGCACTGGCTAACCCCAGAGCCAGATTTACATGCAATATATGAGCCAAAGCGTATATCTAGGCATTATACACAGGTGCAGCATTATAAACTCCTGGAAATCTGGTGAGTTTTGATTAGAGATGTGTGGAAAGGATACACAGGTGAGGCACTGCCTCACCTGCCATAGACTTTTTACTCCAAAGTTTGGGCTCTAAAAATTATTAGAATAATGCAAAGAAGATATTGCAAACAAATTATCAGTATTTTTCATATATTTTATTCAGTCAAAACTCTAGTTTAAACGTAAGTATGACATGAAAGGCTCTGCCTCACCTGCCTCACCCCACCGCACGTCACTGCTTGGGACCACCAGTATAATATTATATAGGAGGAGTACAGTGCAGAGTTTTGCTGACCAGTGACCACCAGTATATAATATATAGCATTACGGTACAGTAGGCCACTGCTGTACCTACCCTACCTCTGTGTCGTCATTAAGTATACTAGTATCCATCTACATTCTATACCTGTGGTGCATTTTAGTTTTGCAGTTTGCTGACACAGTGACCACCAGCATATATAGCAGTACAGTACGGAAGGCCACTGCTGTACCTACCTCTGTGTCGTCATTAAGTATACTATCCATCTACATTCTATACCTGTGGTGCATTTTAGTTTTGCAGTTTGCTGACACAGTGACCACCAGTATACTATATATAGCAGTACGGTACGGAAGGCCACTGCTGTACCTACCTCTGTGTCGTCATTAAGTATACTATCCATCTACATTCTATACCTGTGGTGCATTTTAGTTTTGCAGTTTGCTGACACAGTGACCACCAGTATATATAGCAGTACGGTACGGAAGGCCACTGCTGTACCTACCTCTGTGTCGTCATTAAGTATACTATCCATCTACATTCTATACCTGTGGTACATTTTAGTTTTGCAGTTTGCTGACACAGTGATCACCAGTATACTATATATAGCAGTATGGTACGGAAGGCCACTGCTGTACCTACCTTTGTGTCGTCATTAAGTATACTATCCATCTACATTCTATACCTGTGGTGCATTTTAGTTTTGCAGTTTGCTGACACGGTGACCACCAGTATACTATATATAGCAGTACGGTACGGAAGGCCACTGCTGTACCTACCTATGTGTCGTCATTAAGTATACTATCCATCTACATTCTATACCTGTGGTGCATTTTAGTTTTGCAGTTTGCTGACACAGTGACCACCAGTATATATAGCAGTACGGTACGGAAGGCCACTGCTGTACCTACCTCTGTGTCGTCATTAAGTATACTATCCATCTACATTCTATAAATGTGGTGCATTTTAGTTTTGCAGTTTGCTGATACAGTGACCACCAGTATACTATATATAGCAGTACGGTACGGAAGGCCACTGCTGTACCTACCTCTGTGTCGTCATTAAGTATACTATCCATCTACATTCTATACCTGTGGTGCATTTTAGTTTTGCAGTTTGCTGACACAGTGACCACCAGTATACTATATATAGCAGTACGGTACGGAAGGCCACTGCTGTACCTACCTCTGTGTCGTCATTAAGTATACTATCCATCTACATTCTATACCTGTGGTGCATTTTAGTTTTGCAGTTTGCTGACACAGTGACCACCAGTATACTATATATAGCAGTACGGTACGGAAGGCCACTGCTGTACCTACCTCTGTGTCGTCATTAAGTATACTATCCATCTACATTCTATACCTGTGGTGCATTTTAGTTTTGCAGTTTGCTGACACAGTGACCACCAGTATATATAGCAGTACGGTACGGAAGGCCACTGCTGTACCTACCTCTGTGTCGTCAAGTATACTATCCATCCATACCTGTGGTGCATTTCAGTTTTGCACAGTTTGCTGACCACCAGTATATAATATATAGCATTATGGTACAGTAGGCCACTGCTCTACCTACCTCTGTGTCGTCAAGTATACTAGCTTAGTCACACAGCGACCTTGGTGCGACTCTTTTTTTCTTTGCATCATGTGCTGTTTGGGGACAATTTTTTTGAAGTGCCATCCTGCCTGACACTGCAGTGCCACTCCTAGATGGGCCAGGTGTTTGTGTCGGCCACTTGTGTCGCTTATCTTAGTCACACAGCGACCTTGGTGCGCCTCTTTTTTTCTTTGCATCATGTGCTGTTTGGGGACTATTTTTTTGAAGTGCCATCCTGCCTGACACTGCAGTGCCACTCCTAGATGGGCCAGATGTTTGTGTCGGCCACTTGTGTCGTTTAGCTTAGCCATCCAGCGACCTCGGTGCAAATTTTGGGACTAAAAATAATATTGTGAGGTGTGAGGTGTTCAGAATAGACTGGAAATGAGTGAAAATTATGGTTATTGTGGTTAATAATACTATGGGATCAAAATGACCCCCAAATTCTATGATTTAAGCTGTTTTTTAGGGTTTTTTGAAAAAAAACACCCGAATCCAAAACACACCCGAATCCGACAAAAAAATTTTGGTGAGGTTTTGCCAAAACGCGTCCGAATCCAAAACACGGCCGCGGAACCGAATCCAAAACCAAAACACAAAACTCGAAAAATGTACAGTGCACATCACCACTTTCTATACATGAGGAATGTAATTATTCTTCAAGATGCTCTGTTCTATATAGCAATGAACCTTATTTATAATTCATGTATCACCACCAATTATACACACATGTGACGTATTAGTAAAGTTTTATATATCACATCCCACAGAGTTTTTTTATTGCACTATTGACATTAGAGCAGTTATTTTAATGTTATAATTTTATAATTACAATGCTCTTATTCTGTGTGGTTGTAATCCACACTCATTGATTTATATGTCAACACCGATCGCACACACATGTGTGAAATGTATTATAGGGTTTTATGACACATTCATATATGTATCCCATACAGCTTTTATTCACTATAAGCAGTGGGATATTCATTCGAAAACACTATATATATTGTCCTTTTTCTTACATATAGTGTGGCACCCTGTATTCATGCTCATTTAATAGTGCAAAAGCACACCCTCTTTCCCATTCAATTTATAGTATATCCCCTCAGTATAGTACCGATCACTAAGTTCCATTCACACACTTTAAATGTATATATATGGGTGTATACCCAGTCATCGGGGCCCCCACACTTTATGACTGCAGAATGCAGCCCTATTATACCACAGCGTTCTGCTTTCTATCGCCGCGTGTATCGGCGGGAGGCCGCTGGCCGCGGCTCTCCTGTGTGGGAACACCCGCGTGACTCGGTACAGAGAGAGGGCTGTTTTCAGTGCGGTATGCATACAGCTATACCCTACGGCGGGACCAGCACCTATTCTTATGCACAGACACAGATTCAAAGGTCCATAACAGACTGGCAATATAAGACAGTGGCTAAGCTAACTGATGGAAAGGACACATAATGGTTGTGTCCGATCCCCTACATACCTGCACTATTGAATAAAAGGGAAAGGACATAAAACAATACATGAATACAATTTAATCAAAATAAATGTCTGTGCGACCCTTTTCCTTCCTTGGATATTGAGCACTGATCAGGATACTAGAAGTGACACAGAGCTGCAAGATACAGCAATGGCCTACTGTACTGTACTATGGGGGTCATTCCGAGTCGTTCGCTCGGTAATTTTCTTCGCATCGCAGCGTTTTTCTGCTTAGTACGCATGCGCAATGTTCGCACTGCGACTGCGCCAAGTAATTTTGCTATGAAGATAGTTTTTTTACTCACGGCTTTTTCTTCGCTCCGGCGATCGTAATGTGATTGACAGGAAATGGGTGTTACTGGGCGGAAACACGGCGTTTTATGGGCGTGTGGATAAAAACGCTACCGTTTCCGGAAAAAACGCGGGAGTGGCTGGAGAAACGGGGGAGTGTCTGGGCGAACGCTGGGTGTGTTTGTGACGTCAAACCAGGAACGACGAGCACTGAACTGATCGCAGATGCCGAGTAAGTCTGAAGCTACTCTGAAACTGCTAAGTAGTTTGTAATCGCAATATTGCGAATACATCGTTCGCAATTTTAAGAAGCTAAGATTCACTCCCAGTAGGCGGAGGCTTAGCGTGTGTAACTCTGCTAAAATCGCCTTGCGAGCGAACAACTCGGAATGAGGGCCTATATATGTATACTGCTGGTCACCAAAATGCTGCACTGTCCTACTATATACTGCTCACAAAAATGCAGCACAGATATGGAATGGATACTTGCAGTGACACAGAGCTGCAAGATACAGCAATGGCCTACTCTACACAACTATATACTGTTGGGTCACCAAAATGCTGCACTGTAATACTATATACAATGCTCACAAAAATGCAGCACAGATATGGAATGGATACTTGCAGTGACACAGAGCTGCAAGATACAGCAATGGCCTACTGTACACAACTATATACTGTTGGGTCACCAAAATGCTGCACTGTAATACTATATATACAGCTTACAAAAATGCAGCACAGATATGGAATGGATACTTGCAGTGACACAGAGCTGCAAGATACAGCAAAGGCCTACTCTACACAACTATATACTGTTGGGTCACCAAAATGCTGCACTGTAATACTATATACAATGCTCACAAAAATGCAGCACAGATATGGAATGGATACTTGCAGTGACACAGAGCTGCAAGATACAGCAATGGCCTGCTCTACACAACTATATACTGTTGGGTCACCAAAATGCTGCACTGTAATACTATATATACAGCTTACAAAAATGCAGCACAGATATGGAATGGATACTTGCAGTGACACAGAGCTGCAAGATACAGCAATGGCCTGCTCTACACAGCTATATACTGTTGGGTCACCAAAATGCTGCACTGTAATACTATATATACAGCTCACAAAAATGCTGTACAGATATGGAATGGATACTTGCAGTGACACAGAGCTGCAAGATACAGCAATGGCCTACTGTACACAACTATATACTGTTGGGTCACCAAAATGCTGCACTGTAATACTATATATACTGCTCACAAAAATGCTGCACAGATATGGAATGGATACTTGCAGTGACACAGAGCTGCAAGATACAGCAATGGCCTACATTACACAACTATATACTGTTGGGTCACCAAAATGCTGCACTGTAATACTATATATACTGCTCACAAAAATGCAGCACAGATATGGAATGGATACTTGCAGTGACACAGAGCTGCAAGATACAGCAATGGCCTACTGTACACAACTATATACTGTTGGGTCACCAAAATGCTGCACTGTAATACTATATACAATGCTCACAAAAATGCAGCACAGATATGGAATGGATACTTGCAGTGACACAGAGCTGCAAGATACAGCAATGGCCTACTGTACACAACTATATACTGTTGGGTCACCAAAATGCTGCACTGTAATACTATATATACAGCTTACAAAAATGCAGCACAGATATGGAATGGATACTTGCAGTGACACAGAGCTGCAAGATACAGCAAAGGCCTACTCTACACAACTATATACTGTTGGGTCACCAAAATGCTGCACTGTAATACTATATACAATGCTCACAAAAATGCAGCACAGATATGGAATGGATACTTGCAGTGACACAGAGCTGCAAGATACAGCAATGGCCTGCTCTACACAACTATATACTGTTGGGTCACCAAAATGCTGCACTGTAATACTATATATACAGCTTACAAAAATGCAGCACAGATATGGAATGGATACTTGCAGTGACACAGAGCTGCAAGATACAGCAATGGCCTGCTCTACACAGCTATATACTGTTGGGTCACCAAAATGCTGCACTGTAATACTATATATACAGCTCACAAAAATGCTGTACAGATATGGAATGGATACTTGCAGTGACACAGAGCTGCAAGATACAGCAATGGCCTACTGTACACAACTATATACTGTTGGGTCACCAAAATGCTGCACTGTAATACTATATATACTGCTCACAAAAATGCTGCACAGATATGGAATGGATACTTGCAGTGACACAGAGCTGCAAGATACAGCAATGGCCTACATTACACAACTATATACTGTTGGGTCACCAAAATGCTGCACTGTAATACTATATATACTGCTCACAAAAATGCAGCACAGATATGGAATGGATACTTGCAGTGACACAGAGCTGCAAGATACAGCAATGGCCTACTGTACACAACTATATACTGTTGGGTCACCAAAATGCTGCACTGTAATACTATATATACTGCTCACAAAAATGCTGCACAGATATGGAATGGATACTTGCAGTGACACAGAGCTGCAAGATACAGCAATGGCCTACTGTACTGCACTACTATAAGTATAATTATATACTGGTGGTCCCCAGTCCCCACAATAAAGCACACTGAGCACAGATATTTGCAGCACACTGAGCACAGATATGGAGCGTTTTCAGGCAGAGAACGTAGATATTTTCAGCACACTGAGCACAGATATTTGCAGCACACTGAGCACAGATTACGGAGCTTTTCAGGGAGAGAACGCAGCCACATCCTCTCCGTTCAATCTCCAATGCACGAGTGAAAATGGCGGTGACGCGTGGCTCTTTATATAGAATACGAATCTCGCGAGAATCCGACAGCGGGATGATGATGTTCGGGCGCGTTCAGGTTGACCGAGCAAGGCGGGAAGATCCGAGGCTGCCTCGGAACCGTGTAAAATGGGTGAAGTTCGGGGAGGTTCGGATCTCGACGAACTGAACCCGCTCATCTCTACTTATTTGTCACATGGCCCCCCAGAAGCATGTTCCTCTACATGAAACATGGAAACACAGAATTTGATGGCAAATAAGAACCACTTTGCCAATCTAGTCTCATTTAGGTAACCTCAACCCTATTTGATACTTAGTTCTTTGTAAGAATATTCATATGCCTATCCCAATTAAATTGCTCTACTGTCTTATCCTCTACCATTTCTGACAGGAGGCTATTCCACTTATCCACTACCCTTTCTGTAAAGTAATTTTTCCTTAAATCTCCCATGAACCTACCTTACTCCAGTTTCAGTGCATGTCCTCGATTTCTGATACCTCTCTTCCTTTGAAGAATGTTTTCCTCCTGTACCTCGTTAAAACCCTTAGTATATTTGGAAGTTTCTGTCATGTTCCTCCTTTCCCTTCTCTGCTCCCCATACATTGCACTACATTACTACACTACATCAAGACACTACATCATTACACTACATGCTCATATACACTGCACTACATAATTAAACTACATCCCCCTATACTCTGCACTACATTACTACACTACATCCCCCTATATGCTGCACAACAGCACTACTCTACATCCCCCCATACCCTGCACTACATCATTACAGTACATCACTACACAACATGCTCATATACACTGCACTACATCACTAAAATACATCCCCCTATATGCTGCACAACAGCACTACACTACACCCCCCCCCCATACCGTGCATTACATCACTACACTATATTAACTTTATATGCTGCACTACATCACTACACTGTATCCCCATATACCCTGCACTATGAGGGCTATTCAGAGATGGACGCAGATCTTGCTTCCATATCGCATATTCTGGGATGTGATTGCATCATGACAGCCTGTGCACGCTTACTGCAGCCCATGCACATTCTCTGACCCTCTGGATGCAGCTGTCGCGTACAAACGTGCAGCTACATCCAGGTCTGAATATGTACACTACATCACTACACTACATCCCCTTTATACACTGCACTACATCACTACACTACATCCCCTATAAGCTACATTACATCCCCCTTATACACTGCACTCCATCACTACATTACATCCCCAATACACTGCACTACATAACTACTACATCCCCCTATAGGCTGCACTACATCACTACACTACATCCCCAATACACTGCACTACATAACTACTACATCCCCCTATAGGCTGCACTACATCACTACACTACATCCCCTACACACTGCACCACATCACTATACTACATGACCCTTTACACCACTACACTATATACTCCCTATACACTGCAATACATGACTACACTGCATCCAGCTACATGTTGCAGTATACTACATCCCCCTATACACTACATCACTACACTACATCCCTTATATGCTACACTATATCAGTACACAACATCTGCCTACACACTGCACTACATAACTACACCGCACTACATTCCCTACCTACAATAACATTAGTAGGTCTCAGTGCCTCACTCCACATGAGTTTATCATGAGGTAATCTGTCTGGAGTTCCTCTGCCCCACGGAGCTCCAGACAGATTTGACTACTGTCTTCCACTGTGGTAACACTCACAAGCAGGGGCGGATTGGGAACAAAAAGTGGCCCTGGAAAAATCTTTACTAGTGGCCCCACATGGGCAGCACCAGAGGTGTAAGGTCTAGCCATGGGCCATGGCAGCAGCACCCTCCCCCCAAAACTTTTCAGATAGTGGGCATGTCCAGCATCAAGGGGAAGTTAACAATAAATAAAATTAAATATTATGAGCACACAGAGGCGTAACTTTGGTAGGGCGAGCAGGGCACGTGCCCTGGGCGCCGTGACGGGCACAGCTAAGGGGAGCGCCCGCTCCGGCATCCAGGACATCGCTCCTGCCCACGCACCCACAGCCGCCACCGCCTGACCGCCCGCAGCCGCTGTCACTGCCAGCGTATCTGTACGCCGCTGAGCAAGTCCCGCTGTGGTGCTCGGTGGCGTTACTGCTGCTGCCGGGTGCGTGACCGCGATGCCAGCATCACGCTCCCTTAACTTCCACCTGCCGCTGAGTGCTGAGGAGGGAAAAGGGGAATCCCTGCGTTTGATTGGACGGGCCTGCTGTTGCCGGCGGCACCCACAGACGATGGCGGAGGAGAGGCCGCGGCCCGGGTCTGAGGAGGACAGCGATGAGGCGGAGGAGGCAGAAGATGCTGCAGAGGTCCCGGTGCGGCCAGTGATGGAGGCCCCTGGGGAGTCGGAGGAGGATGAAGGGGAAGAGGCCGAACTTCTGCCTGCCGCTGACAGGTGAAGAGGGGGAAGAAGGGGGGGACACTAGACAGTGACACACAAAAAGACTACCCCCCCCTCTCCCCCTCTTCTATGCCTCTCTATGTTTATAGTATTATAGTATACCCCTCCACCCCTATTCTATGCCTCTCTATGTTTATAGTATTATAGTATACCCCCTCCCCCTATTCTATGCCTCTCTTTGTTTATGATATAGTATACCCCCCCCCCCCCCTTTCCCCTATGCCTAAGAGAGGCATAGAATAGGGGTAGAGGGGTATACTATAATACTATAAACAAAGAGAGGCATAGAATAGGGGGAGGGGGGTTACTATACACAAAGAGGCATAGAATAGGGGGGTATACTATATACAAAGAGGCATAGAATAGGGGGGTATACTATACACGAAGAGATGCATAGAATGGGGGGAGGTACACAGAAAGAGAGACATAGAATAGGGGGGCGGTATACACAGAGCAGAGGCAAGTCGCCCCCGCTACTATTGTTGTACTAAAACTCTGCATCTACTGTATTTATATCCGAGTGCCGCCACAATTGTGAGTGTGTGTGTGTGTATATATATAGTGTGTGTGTGTGTGTGTGTGTGTGTGTGTGTGTGTGTGTGTGTGTGTGTGTGTGTGTATATAGTCACAAGATGTCTCAAGATGGTTCTGCACATGCTCAGACGTAGCCTCAGTGACCATCTGGGTGAGGGAATGAGACTTCCCTGAAGAAACAGCAACATGGAGTCTGCGCAGTAGCACATTGCACTTTCAACAGTTGGTAGGGAAAAGTCCTGGAATTTATACATACAGTATCACTGCTACAAGACTACAGAAATCTGTCAGCCAGTTGCTTAACATGCTTTAAGGTGCTTTTGAACAATTTCCGCAAAATGTGAATTTTAGCTCTTTTGGTTCTCATTCCGTTATCTCATTATAAGACCCAGGATACTTAGGCAGGGTACACACTGTCCGATGTGCACCCGATATATCGTACAAGCCACCGGCTCATCATACAGTGTGTATGCATTTACGATATAACATTTGCGATGTCACATCTGCATAACATCCTACAGTGTGTCCCCAGCCTTACTGCTATGGTTGATTAGTATTATCATATAGTACACTAGTTATGTTATTATACAGTAAGTATAGAATCCTGCAGTGCTTAAAGTGGTCCTAGAGAGGTGGTGGAACTCACCCCCCCCCCCCCTCCCCACGACGCACATGTAATAAAGGTATTGCGCGCGCCTACGGGGGCATGGTCTCAAAAAGAAAGGGGCGTAGTCACACAATAGTAATAATGCCCACAGTAGTATCACCCCGTAATACACATAATGCCCACCGCAGTGGTGCCCCTTACACAATGCCCACAGTAGTAGTGCTCCTTATGCAATGTCCACTCTACTGGTCTGGTAGTGCCCACAGTGGAAGTGTCCCTTATATAGAGCCCATAGTAGGTGTGCCACTTATGCAGTGCCCGCAATAGTAGTGCCCCTTATGTCCCTAGGAGTGATGCCCCTTATGAAGCACCCCCTTTACAATGCCCTCATTAGTAGGGCCCCCAGTAGTAATGTGGTAATGCCCTCAGTAGTTTAGCCACAGTAGTTTAGCCCCAGTAGTTTGCCCGCTTGTAGTTTGCCCCTTTGTAGTTTAGCCGCCAGTAGTAATGCCCCCCTGTAGTTTGCCCCCTTGTAGTTTAGCCCCTGTAGTTATACTCCAGTAGTTTAGCCCCTGTAGTTATGCCCCCTTATAGTTTAGCCCCCAGTAGTAATGACCCCAGTAGTTTAGCCCTGTAGTTATGTCCCCAGTAGTTTAGCCCCCCTGTAGTTTTCCCCAAGTAGTAATGCCCCTGTAGTTACGCCCCCAGTAGTAATACCCCTGTAGTTACGCCCCCAGTAGTAATGCCTCCTGTAGTTTGCCCCCCGTAATTAGCCCCTTTGTAGTTTGCCCCCAGAAGCTTGGCCCCTTGTAGTTTGCCCCTAGTAGCTTCCCCGCTTCTAGCTTTCTAGCTTGCTCCCTTATAGTTTGCCCCCTTGTAGCTTGCACCCCAGTAGTAATGACCCCAGGAGTTTGCCCCCAGTAGATGCCCCCCAGTAGTAATGACCCCAGTAGATGCCCCCCAGTAGTAATGCCCCCCAGTAGTTTGCCCCCAGTAGATGGCCCCCCAGTAGTTTGTGCCCAGTAGATGCCCCCCCAGTAGTAATGCCCCCCAGTAGTTTGCCCCCAGTAGATGCCCCCCCAGTAGTAATGCTCCCGCTTCCAGACCGCTGCAGTCCTCTCTTGGCGTCCCCTCCTCGCCACTATGGGAGAGACCTCATGAAGTCTCTCCCATAGCGTACAGTGACAGCGCCGGAAGCCGGAGCTCAGTAGTGAGTTCCTGCCGCCAGCTTCCGCTGTAGAGAGGGAGACGAGCGCCCGCTGGTAACACAATCTCAGCAGGCGCCCGTCATCTCCCTGCGGCGCCGGGGACACATCGGGTTAGGTGAACCGGAG
This sequence comes from Pseudophryne corroboree, assembly GCF_028390025.1. Lineage (NCBI taxonomy): Eukaryota > Metazoa > Chordata > Amphibia > Anura > Myobatrachidae > Pseudophryne > Pseudophryne corroboree. The sequence goes on along the minus strand of NC_086447.1, from coordinate 772,789,299 downwards.
GAGGCAGAACTACATTATATCTCCAAGTAGAACTGACGGAACGCAGTTCCGCCCCGTTCCGGCTCACTTTAACCCATGGAATCCTGTATAAAAATTGAGTTTTGATGTCATCACTTCAATGTTCATTAGGAATAATGTATACCCTACTGTAAATTATTTACGGATGGTAGAAGCCAAATCAGTTATTTTACATTGTTCAAATAACTCCTCTATGGAGGGAATTCAATTAGAGGCAGGATTTACCCTGCTACTAATTGTGGTGCTGGAGGTATTCAATTAGCATGAATACCCTGCGCGTGAGTTCCCGCAGTCGGACTGAACTGTCCGCAGAAAAGCTCAAAAAATCAGGTCACGCGTGGGAAGAAAAAATTGATTCCACAGTTTATGGGGAATCAGTGGGATTCCGCGTGTGAATCCCGATTTTTTTTTTTTTTTTTTTTTTTTTTTTTGGGGGGGGGGGGGGGAGTGGGAAAAGGGCTATTTCATTGAATAGCCTTTCCCCACGCTACAGGGATTTTTGCCAGCAGTTAGTCGCAGGGTAAACCCTGCAGCTAATTGAATACCCCCCTATGACTTCTACTATCCATATAATGTATAGGAGGAAGTTGCATTATCTCTTCTGTGTAGCATTTTTAGTAGATAAAGCTTTTAATGCTTACATTTTCAGGCTGTTTACCTAATATGGAGTATAACTGAGGCTAGTCACATTGTACTGTGTAAACCAATGAGCAGTAGGAAATGGAATAGGGAAGTGGTTTCCAAACTTTTTTGAATCACAGCGCCCTAGAATATCAGAATTTTTTTCACGGCACCCCTAGGCCAAAAGTTTCTTATTGAGAAATTTAGAAAGAAATATTATATTAAGTAGATCGCGTTTATATGTCATCCTTAGGATCAGTTGTGTGGTGAGGGACAGGATTCGCTTCTGTTTGTCCACATAGTTTATTACTGCAGCCACCAGCACTGGTTTTGCCTATTATATTGACCATGAATAATTTGAATTGGTCCTGGACCACCAACCCAGGGCACCCCTGCAAGTGTCCCAAGGCACCCCAGGGAGCCACGGCACACAGTTTGGGAACCTCTGGAATAGGGAACCTAAACTATTATTTTGTGGGGTTTCTTGGTTCAACCCTCATAACCTGAAAACATAAACTTAATGTCATCTATGGCTGCATACATTTGTTATGGGTCCATCATTTTTTGATGGGGACTCAAAAAGGACAGGTGGTTACAGCAACATTCTGGAGTTATACCCAATGGGGGTTATTCAGATGTGGAAACAAACGAAAAAAGCAAGCAACTGAACAAGAAAAACATGTTGCGCTGCAGGTGGGGCAGATGTAACATGTGCAGAGAGATTTGGGTGGGGTATGTCCAAACAGAAAAAAAAACTGCAGTGTAAAAATAAAGCTGTCTAATATTTGTGGGCTACATGCAAAAGCAGACAGCATTTACCCTGCACAGAAAAAAATATAAATGTATATGATCCCCTTGCACGGTAACATGGTATGTTCCAGATACAAACGTAACATGCTTTTTCTGCCTAGCTTCCAAATCCAAATCAGGACCAACGTCAGGAATGGTGTTGGAGTATGATCGTAAGTTACGAAGGTAGAAAGAAAATGAAGTTTTGTGCTCTGTTTGCACATTATAATGTCTTGGCTGTGACAAAGATATGCACTGTTAATATTAACAGTTGTAGAAAATGTGTGTATACTGGCAAATCAAACTAGAGATGAGCGGGTTCGGTTTCTTTGAATCCGAACCCGCACGAACTTCACTTTTTTTTTCACGGGTCCGAGCGACTCGGATCTTCCCGCCTTGCTCGGTTAACCCGAGCGCGCCCGAACGTCATCATGACGCTGTCGGATTCTCGCGAGACTCGGATTCTATATAAGGAGCCGCGCGTCGCCGCCATTTTCACACGTGCATTGAGATTGATAGGGAGAGGACGTGGCTGGCGTCCTCTCCATTTAGATTAGATTTAGAAGAGAGAGAGAGAGAGAGATTGCTGTGATACTGTAGATTAGAAGAGAGTGCAGACAGAGTTTAGTGACTGACGACCACAGTGACCAGTGACCACCAGAGACAGTGCAGTTGTTTGTTTCATTTAATATATCCGTTCTCTGCCTGAAAAAAACGATACACAGTCACACAGTGACTCAGTCTGTGTGCACTGCTCAGCCCAGTGTGCTGCACATCAATGTATTGTATATAAAGCTTATAATTGTGGGGGAGACTGGGGAGCACTGCAGGTTGTTATAGCAGGAGCCAGGAGTACATGATAAATAATATTATATTAAAATTAAACAGTGCACACTTTTGCTGCAGGAGTGCCACTGCCAGTGTGACTAGTGGTGACCAGTGCCTGACCACCAGTATATTAGTAGTATTGTATACTATCTCTTTATCAACCAGTCTATATTAGCAGCAGACACAGTACAGTGCGGTAGTTCACGGCTGTGGCTACCTCTGTGTCGGCACTCGGCAGGCAGTCCGTCCATCCATAATTGTATTATAATATATACCACCTAACCGTGGTTTTTTTTTCATTCTTTATACCGTCGTCATACTAGTTGTTACGAGTATACTACTATCTCTTTATCAACCAGTGTACAGTGCGGTAGTTCACGGCTGTGGCTACCTCTGTGTCGGCACTCGGCAGGCAGTCCGTCCAACCATAATTGTATTATATACCACCTAACCGTGGTTTTTTTTTCATTCTTTATACCGTCGTCATACTAGTTGTTACGAGTATACTACTATCTCTTTATCAACCAGTGTACAGTGCGGTAGTTCACGGCTGTGGCTACCTCTGTGTCGGCACTCGGCAGGCAGTCCGTCCATCCATAATTGTATTATAATATATACCACCTAACCGTGGTTTTTTTTTCATTCTTTATACCGTCGTCATACTAGTTGTTACGAGTATACTACTATCTCTTTATCAACCAGTGTACAGTGCGGTAGTTCACGGCTGTGGCTACCTCTGTGTCGGCACTCGGCAGGCAGTCCGTCCAACCATAATTGTATTATAATATATACCACCTAACCGTGGTTTTTTTTTCATTCTTTATACCGTCGTCATACTAGTTGTTACGAGTATACTACTATCTCTTTATCAACCAGTGTACAGTGCGGTAGTTCACGGCTGTGGCTACCTCTGTGTCGGCACTCGGCAGGCAATCCGTCCAACCATAATTGTATTATATACCACCTAACCGTGGTTTTTTTTTCATTCTTTATACCGTCGTCATACTAGTTGTTACGAGTATACTACTATCTCTTTATCAACCAGTGTACAGTGCGGTAGTTCACGGCTGTGGCTACCTCTGTGTCGGCACTCGGCAGGCAGTCCGTCCAACCATAATTGTATTATATACCACCTAACCGTGGTTTTTTTTTCATTCTTTATACCGTCGTCATACTAGTTGTTACGAGTATACTACTATCTCTTTATCAACCAGTGTACAGTGCGGTAGTTCACGGCTGTGGCTACCTCTGTGTCGGCACTCGGCAGGCAGTCCGTCCAACCATAATTGTATTATAATATATACCACCTAACCGTGGTTTTTTTTTCATTCTTTATACCGTCGTCATACTAGTTGTTACGAGTATACTACTATCTCTTTATCAACCAGTGTACAGTGCGGTAGTTCACGGCTGTGGCTACCTCTGTGTCGGCACTCGGCAGGCAGTCCGTCCATCCATAATTGTATTATAATATATACCACCTAACCGTGGTTTTTTTTTCATTCTTTATACCGTCGTCATACTAGTTGTTACGAGTATACTACTATCTCTTTATCAACCAGTGTACAGTGCGGTAGTTCACGGCTGTGGCTACCTCTGTGTCGGCACTCGGCAGGCAGTCCGTCCATCCATAATTGTATTATAATATATACCACCTAACCGTGGTTTTTTTTTCATTCTTTATACCGTCGTCATACTAGTTGTTACGAGTATACTACTATCTCTTTATCAACCAGTGTACAGTGCGGTAGTTCACGGCTGTGGCTACCTCTGTGTCGGCACTCGGCAGGCAGTCCGTCCATCCATAATTGTATTATATACCACCTAACCGTGGTTTTTTTATACCACCTAACCGTGGCAGTCCGTCCATAATTGTATACTAGTATCCAATCCATCCATCTCCATTGTTTACCTGAGGTGCCTTTTAGTTCTGCCTATAAAATATGGAGAACAAAAAAGTTGAGGTTCCAAAATTAGGGAAAGATCAAGATCCACTTCCACCTCGTGCTGAAGCTGCTGCCACTAGTCATGGCCGAGACGATGAAATGCCAGCAACGTCGTCTGCCAAGGCCGATGCCCAATGTCATAGTACAGAGCATGTCAAATCCAAAACACCAAATATCAGAAAAAAAAGGACTCCAAAACCTAAAATAAAATTGTCGGAGGAGAAGCGTAAACTTGCCAATATGCCATTTACCACACGGAGTGGCAAGGAACGGCTGAGGCCCTGGCCTATGTTCATGGCTAGTGGCTCAGCTTCACATGAGGATGGAAGCACTCAGCCTCTCGCTAGAAAACTGAAAAGACTCAAGCTGGCAAAAGCACCGCAAAGAACTGTGCGTTCTTTGAAATCCCAAATCCACAAGGAGAGTCCAATTGTGTCGGTTGCGATGCCTGACCTTCCCAACACTGGACGTGAAGAGCATGCGCCTTCCACCATTTGCACGCCCCCTGCAAGTGCTGGAAGGAGCACCCGCAGTCCAGTTCCTGATAGTCAGATTGAAGATGTCAGTGTTGAAGTACACCAGGATGAGGAGGATATGGGTGTTGCTGGCGCTGGGGAGGAAATTGACCAGGAGGATTCTGATGGTGAGGTGGTTTGTTTAAGTCAGGCACCCGGGGAGACACCTGTTGTCCGTGGAAGGAATATGGCCGTTGACATGCCAGGTGAAAATACCAAAAAAATCAGCTCTTCGGTGTGGAGGTATTTCACCAGAAATGCGGACAACAGGTGTCAAGCCGTGTGTTCCCTTTGTCAAGCTGTAATAAGTAGGGGTAAGGACGTTAACCACCTCGGAACATCCTCCCTTATACGTCACCTGCAGCGCATTCATAATAAGTCAGTGACAAGTTCAAAAACTTTGGGTGACAGCGGAAGCAGTCCACTGACCAGTAAATCCCTTCCTCTTGTAACCAAGCTCACGCAAACCACCCCACCAACTCCCTCAGTGTCAATTTCCTCCTTCCCCAGGAATGCCAATAGTCCTGCAGGCCATGTCACTGGCAAGTCTGACGAGTCCTCTCCTGCCTGGGATTCCTCCGATGCATCCTTGCGTGTAACGCCTACTGCTGCTGGCGCTGCTGTTGTTGCCGCTGGGAGTCGATGGTCATCCCAGAGGGGAAGTCGTAAGCCCACTTGTACTACTTCCAGTAAGCAATTGACTGTTCAACAGTCCTTTGCGAGGAAGATGAAATATCACAGCAGTCATCCTACTGCAAAGCGGATAACTGAGTCCTTGACAACTATGTTGGTGTTAGACGTGCGTCCGGTATCCGCCGTTAGTTCACAGGGAACTAGACAATTTATTGAGGCAGTGTGCCCCCGTTACCAAATACCATCTAGGTTCCACTTCTCTAGGCAGGCGATACCGAGAATGTACACGGACGTCAGAAAAAGACTCACCAGTGTCCTAAAAAATGCAGTTGTACCCAATGTCCACTTAACCACGGACATGTGGACAAGTGGAGCAGGGCAGGGTCAGGACTATATGACTGTGACAGCCCACTGGGTAGATGTATGGACTCCCGCCGCAAGAACAGCAGCGGCGGCACCAGTAGCAGCATCTCGCAAACGCCAACTCTTTCCTAGGCAGGCTACGCTTTGTATCACCGCTTTCCAGAATACGCACACAGCTGAAAACCTCTTACGGCAACTGAGGAAGATCATCGCGGAATGGCTTACCCCAATTGGACTCTCCTGTGGATTTGTGGCATCGGACAACGCCAGCAATATTGTGTGTGCATTAAATATGGGCAAATTCCAGCACGTCCCATGTTTTGCACATACCTTGAATTTGGTGGTGCAGAATTTTTTAAAAAACGACAGGGGCGTGCAAGAGATGCTGTCGGTGGCCAGAAAAATTGCGGGACACTTTCGGCGTACAGGCACCACGTACAGAAGACTGGAGCACCACCAAAAACTACTGAACCTGCCCTGCCATCATCTGAAGCAAGAAGTGGTAACGAGGTGGAATTCAACCCTCTATATGCTTCAGAGGTTGGAGGAGCAGCAAAAGGCCATTCAAGCCTATACAATTGAGCACGATATAGGAGATGGAATGCACCTGTCTCAAGTGCAGTGGAGAATGATTTCAACGTTGTGCAAGGTTCTGATGCCCTTTGAACTTGCCACACGTGAAGTCAGTTCAGACACTGCCAGCCTGAGTCAGGTCATTCCCCTCATCAGGCTTTTGCAGAAGAAGCTGGAGGCATTGAAGAAGGAGCTAACACGGAGCGATTCCGCTAGGCATGTGGGACTTGTGGATGCAGCCCTTAATTCGCTTAACAAGGATTCACGGGTGGTCAATCTGTTGAAATCAGAGCACTACATTTTGGCCACCGTGCTCGATCCTAGATTTAAAGCCTACCTTGGATCTCTCTTTCCGGCAGACACAGGTCTGCTGGGGTTGAAAGACCTGCTGGTGACAAAATTGTCAAGTCAAGCGGAACGCGACCTGTCAACATCTCCTCCTTCACATTCTCCCGCAACTGGGGGTGCGAGGAAAAGGCTCAGAATTCCGAGCCCACCCGCTGGCGGTGATGCAGGGCAGTCTGGAGCGACTGCTGATGCTGACATCTGGTCCGGACTGAAGGACCTGACAACGATTACGGACATGTCGTCTACTGTCACTGCATATGATTCTCTCAACATTGATAGAATGGTGGAGGATTATATGAGTGACCGCATCCAAGTAGGCACGTCACACAGTCCGTACTTATACTGGCAGGAAAAAGAGGCAATTTGGAGGCCCTTGCACAAACTGGCTTTATTCTACCTAAGTTGCCCTCCCACAAGTGTGTACTCCGAAAGAGTGTTTAGTGCCGCCGCTCACCTTGTCAGCAATCGGCGTACGAGGTTACATCCAGAAAATGTGGAGAAGATGATGTTCATTAAAATGAATTATAATCAATTCCTCCGCGGAGACATTGACCAGCAGCAATTGCCTCCACAAAGTACACAGGGAGCTGAGATGGTGGATTCCAGTGGGGACGAATTGATAATCTGTGAGGAGGGGGATGTACACGGTGATATATCGGAGGGTGAAGATGAGGTGGACATCTTGCCTCTGTAGAGCCAGTTTGTGCAAGGAGAGATTAATTGCTTCTTTTTTGGGGGGGGTCCAAACCAACCCGTCATATCAGTCACAGTCGTGTGGCAGACCCTGTCACTGAAATGATGGGTTGGTTAAAGTGTGCATGTCCTGTTTTGTTTATACAACATAAGGGTGGGTGGGAGGGCCCAAGGATAATTCCATCTTGCACCTCTTTTTTCTTTTCTTTTTCTTTGCATCATGTGCTGATTGGGGAGGGTTTTTTGGAAGGGACATCCTGCGTGACACTGCAGTGCCACTCCTAGATGGGCCCGGTGTTTGTGTCGGCCACTAGGGTCGCTAATCTTACTCACACAGCTACCTCATTGCGCCTCTTTTTTTCTTTGCGTCATGTGCTGTTTGGGGAGGGTTTTTTGGAAGGGACATCCTGCGTGACACTGCAGTGCCACTCCTAGATGTGCCCGGTGTTTGTGTCGGCCACTAGGGTCGCTAATCTTACTCACACAGTCAGCTACCTCATTGCGCCTCTTTTTTTCTTTGCGTCATGTGCTGTTTGGGGAGGGTTTTTTGGAAGGGCCATCCTGCGTGACACTGCAGTGCCACTCCTAGATGGGCCCGGTGTTTGTGTCGGCCACTAGGGTCGCTAATCTTACTCACACAGCTACCTCATTGCGCCTCTTTTTTTCTTTGCGTCATGTGCTGTTTGGGGAGGGTTTTTTGGAAGGGACATCCTGCGTGACACTGCAGTGCCACTCCTAGATGGGCCCGGTGTTTGTGTCGGCCACTAGGGTCGCTTATCTTACTCACACAGCGACCTCGGTGCAAATTTTAGGACTAAAAATAATATTGTGAGGTGTGAGGTATTCAGAATAGACTGAAAATGAGTGTAAATTATGGTTTTTGAGGTTAATAATACTTTGGGATCAAAATGACCCCCAAATTCTATGATTTAAGCTGTTTTTTAGTGTTTTTGGAAAAAAACACCCGAATCCAAAACACACCCGAATCCGACAAAAATAATTCGGTGAGGTTTTGCCAAAACGCGTTCGAACCCAAAACACGGCCGCGGAACCGAACCCAAAACCAAAACACAAAACCCGAAAAATTTCAGGCGCTCATCTCTAAATCAAACCACATATATTTAATTGTGTAACCAGCTATTAATATATTTTCCTGTTGTTATGTATATATTTAACATGTTCCATGCCTCATTTGTTCTAGATAAATTGTCTAAATTCAAAGACTTCATATTTCATGTTGCAAGCATGACCGAGTAACCAGTATATTTAGAGAATATAACATTATACTGGCAGCTGGAATACTTACTAACGTTTCAACCCCTTAGGACAAAAACTACACTCTCCCTTGGAAATGTAGAACTCCAGTAATCTATTAATACACTGAGAAATGAGTCAGAGCTCCTGCCCTCACTGTTTGTGAGATAGCCATTATGCAAGCACTGCCAGGGGAAGCATCTGTCCTGGTCATACATTGCCAGGACCTATACTGAGCTGACAGCCACTGTGATGTCATTGTAGAGGTGGTTTCCATGTGGCCCTGCTGGGGCACAGACATAAGGACGGATGCAGAATTGAACCTAAGCCCATTTGCGGAGCATATCTTGCACGAATTCACACTGCGCATGCTCTGAAAATAAGTGCATGTAAGAATGGGCAATGCAAATCATTCTAATCACATATTTACCAGAGACATTCATTTTCATTATTGTCTGTCACCAGCGGAGGCAGTGTCTTCTGGTGCATCGTAAGCAGCTGCCATATAATCCTGTACCCAAGAGTCACTTTCATTATTGTCTGTCACCAGCAGGGGCAGTGTCTTCTGGTCTGGTGCATCGTAAGCAGCTGCCATATAATCCTGTACCCAATAGTCATTTTCATTATAGTCTGTCACCAGCAGGGGCAGTGTCTTCTGGTGCATCGTAAGCAGCTGCCATATAATCCTGTACCCAATTGTAATTTTCATTATTGTCTGTCACCAGCAGGGGTAGTGTCTTCTGGTGCATAGTAAGCAGCTGCTGTATAATCCTGTACCCAAGAGTCATTTTCATTATTGTCTGTCACCAGCAGGGGCAGTGTCTTCTGGTGCATCGTAAGCAGCTGCCGTATAATCCTGTACCCAACAGTAATTTTCATTATTGTCTGACACCAGCAGGAGCAGTGTCTTCTGGTGCATAGTAAGCAGCTGCTGTATAATCCTGTACCCAAGAGTCATTTTCATTATTGTCTGTCACCAGCAGGGGCAGTGTCTTCTGGTGCATCGTAAGCAGCTGCCGTATAATCCTGTACCCAACAGTAATTTTCATTATTGTCTGACACCAGCAGGGGCAGTGTCTTCTGGTCTGGTGCATAGTAAGCAGCTGCCGTATAATCCTGTACCCAAGAGTCATTTTCATTATTGTCTGACACCAGCAGGGGCGGTGTCTTCTGGTGCATCGTAAGCAGCTGCCATATAATCCTGTACCCAAGAGTCATTTTCATTATTGTCTGACACCAGCAGGGGCAGTGTCTTCTAGTGCATCGTAAGCAGCTGCTTAGGCTGAATAGTTACTGAGCAATATAATTCTGCACCCAAGAGTCATTGTGACTGGGGCAGTTAACGTGGTGACTAGCTAGAACAATAAGGAAAATTATTCCTGATGATAAAGTACCAACCAAGCCATTTTTCAAACACTGCCTGTAACATGGCAGTTAGGAGCTAATTGGCTGTTACTTTATCACCATGCAGTTTATCACTCTCCAAGGCTTGATAAATCTGGGCCTTAGAGTTAGAGCTGTCATAGCACCTCTGCTGTAACATGGGGTGCAGGAGAAGGATTGCTCGCCAGCCATTTCAGAAGCTTTGAATTGCTTTAAGGCAGAGGTTCGCAAATGCACATACATTTATAGAAAACTACAAGAAAAAGGATTTGGACACAAATCCTCTTTATACCACATTTATCCACTAACTTGAGAGCTCGCTGTTAGTTACAATACACTTTATTAAATAACACATTTCAATGTACTGCCATACATACATATTTAAGCCTATAGGGGGTCATTCCGAGATGATCGTAGCTGTGCTAAATTTAGCACAGCTACGATCATCCATACTGACATGCGGGGGGATGCCCAGCACAGGGCCATCCCGCCCTGCATGTCAGTGCCGCCCCCCCCCCCCCCCCCCCCCGCAGAAGTGCAAAGGCATCGCACAGCAGAGATGCCTTTGCACTTCAAGAGTAGCTCCCGACCAGCGCAGCTTTAGCGTGCTGGCCGGGAGCTACTCATCGCTCCCCGACCCGCAGCGGCTGCGTGTGACGGCACGCAGCCGCTGCGGCCCGGCCCACCGTTCATTCCGGCCACGCCTGCCTTGGCCGGACCGCACCCACAAAACGGCAGCCAAACGCCGCCGTTCCGGCCCACCCGCCCAGCAACCGCCTCTGCCTGTCAATCAGGCAGAGGCAATCGTAGTGGCCTGATGGCCTTTGGCCATCTGGCATGCGTCGGCGCACTGCGGCGCTGGTGCATGCGCAGTTCTGACACGATCGCACCGTTGCGATAAACTGCAGCATGCGATCGGGTCAGAATGACCCCCATAACCCGTTTCATTCCAAACACTCATTTTTTCACAAGGTACAAGGTAAACTTCAAATAGTTAGAATTCTCTAGAAATGGGTTTGAATCCCGGGTATGTCAGCATCTTGAAATGTAATAAAGGACAGTGTGACTAAATATCAAAGAGCTATCAAGTTAAGTTAATGAATGTTGTATAGGTATTAGCAATGGAAGGGGTGGTGATAGGAGACAGCGGCGATCAGGAGTTGCTGTGATTCTGCAAGTGAAAGTAATTAAAAGAGATAAGTGCCCCCAACAGCGCCCCCTACCCTAGTGCACACTTCGCACACACCTAGTTACGACCCCGCCTCCAAGTATACAATCTGTTAAATGTGGCTTAGGGCCTGATTCAGAGATGGACGATATTTTCATTGCTGCTACGTCTTTGGACTCGGCAATGATGAGAAAATATTGGAATGCTGCAGGAGGAGTCTGAGGACAACAGATGTCTCCCCACAGCATTGCAGATCAGAGAGCTGAGTTAGAAGACGCAGCATTACATCACCCCTGTGGCCACCGGTCGTTATGGTCACAGTCCTCGGCCATTCGAGTAGGCATCAGCTTATTCAGAATGACCCGCGGAAACTGTTCAGCTGGGGCCAGGAAATCTGGCCACTCCTACAAAATGTGGGTGATACCACCCTTCCCCTCCTCCAAACATATGCAGAGCAGATCTTGTGACTACCCGCCATCGGTTTTCTACGCAGACTGATGGTTTATGTACAAGTCTGACTGAGACCCTTAATTGTATCCAGATGTGTTCATTTGAAAAACCAAGTTGTAGCGGCCTATTTATAGGAAGTGGTACATTCCCAATATCTTTGTATTACGTCACCTATTGCCATCTCTTATTACATTTACTTACAAAAGCAGAAACTGCAAAAGAGACACGGATCATAAAACACAGAATAACAGGAGCAATTTGTCCACTTGTAACAACAAAATATTTTAAAGTCATTGGGCCTAATTCAGACCTGATCGCAGCAGCAAATTTGTTAGCTAATGGGCAAAACCATGGGGCTAATTCAGACTGGATCGCTTCAGCGGCAGCGATCGCAGTCTGAGTCATTTTGTGGAGTGCGCTCGCGCAGCGGCCGCACTGCGCGTGCGCATCCTGGGAGCCCAGTGAGATGCTGAAAGCATCTCAGGGCTGCGATCACCTTTGCCTGATTGACAGGCAGAGGTAGTCGCGGGGTGGGAAGGGGTGTGCCAACGGCATTAGAACGCTGTTGGCGGGGCACGGTCCGGACAATGCAGGCGTGTCTGGACCATTATCGGGACGGGCCGCAGCGGCTGTGTGATGTCATATGCAGCTGCTGGGACGCGGCGGGTAACCCCCTGCCAACGCACAGGAGCTGTGCAGGCAGGGAGCAACTCGCCGGGTGTAAAAGCATTGCCACTGTGCAATGCTTTTGCACCCTTGCAGGGGGAAGGAGGTGGGGGGGGGGGGGGGGGGGGGGCAGAGCCAGACAAGCAAGGCGGACTAGACCTGTGCTAAATTTAGCACATTTACGAACAGATCTGAATTACCCCCTATTTGCACTGCAGGTGTGGCAGATATAACATTTGCAGAGAGAGAGAGATTTGGGTGGGTTATTTTATTTCTGTGCAGGGTAAATACTGGCTGCTTTATTTTTATACTGCAATTTAAATTTCAGTTTGAACACCCCCCACTCAAATCTAACTCTCTCTGCACGTTATATCTGCCCCGCCTGCAGTGCACATGGGGCCTAATTCAGACCTGGTCGCACGCAGGCTATTTTTTGCACCGCTGCGACCAGGTAATCGCCGCCTACAGGAGAGCAGGTTAGGGATTTGCAGGGATGCATTCAGCTGTGCAGTGAGCTGCACAAACAAAAGTTTGTGCAGTTTCTGCACAGCCCAGGACTTACTCACCCTCTGCGATAATCCAGGAATAAGCTGACGTCAGGAACCCTCCCTGGAAACAGACGGCCACGTCTGCGTTTCTCCAGACACTCCTCGAAAACGGTGAGTTGCCGCCCACGAACGCCTTTTGTCCGTAAATCTTCTTGCGATCGCCGGTGTGATCGCTTTCTTCGTACGGGTCATCACTGCACAGCGACAGCTGTCGCCAGCGGCTGACGTGCCTGCGCATTGCTGGTCACACGCATGCGCAGTTCAGACCCGATCGCACAGCTGCAAAGAAGTGCAGCATGCGATCAGGTCTGAATGAGGCCCTTGGTTTTGCCCAACTGCTAACAAATTTGCTGCTGCGATGAACTCTGAATTAGGCCCAATGGGGGTAATTCGGAGTTGATCGCAGCAGGAACTTAGGTGGTCATTCCGAGTTGTTCGCTCGCAAGCTGCTTTTAGCAGCTTTGCACACGCTAAGCTGCTGCCTACTGGGAGTGAATCTTAGCTTATCAAAATTGCGAACGAAAGATTCGCAATATTGCGAAAAGACTTCTCTGTGCAGTTTCTGAGTAGCTCGAGACTTACTCTTCCAGTGCGATCAGTTCAGTGTTTGTCGTTCCTGGTTTGACGTCACAAACACACCCAGCGTTCGCCCAGACACTCCTACGTTTCTCCAGCCACTCCCGCGTTTTTCCCAGAAACGGCAGCGTTTTTTCACACACTCCCATAAAACGGCCAGTTTCCGCCCAGAAACACCCACTTCCTGTCAATCACATTACGATCACCAGAACGAAGAAAAAACCTCATAATGCCGTGAGTAAAATACCAATCTTCATAGCAAATTTACTTGGTGCAGTCGCAGTGCGAACATTGCGCATGCGCAATTAGCGGAAAATCGCTGCGATGCGAAAAAAATTACCGAGCGAACAACTCGGAATGACCACCTTTGTTAGCAGTTGGGCAAAATCATGCGCACTGCAGGGGAGGCAGATATAACATGTGCAGAGAGAGTTAGATTTGGGTGGGGTGTGTTCAATCTGCAATCTAAATTGCAGTGTAAACATAAAGCAGCCAGTATTTACCCTGCACAGAAACAAAATAACCCACCCACATCTAACTCTCTCTGCACATGTTATATCTGCCTCCCCTGCAGTGCAAATGGTTTTGCCCAACTGCTAACAAAGTTCCTGCTGCGATGAACTCAGAATTACCCCCAATGTTCCTTCAGGCTGTGAAGATAAGCAGTATGTCCTTGTGCCTACTGTACAAGACCAGTGCAGTCAGCACATAGTAATAACACCCCTGGAGCAGTTCTCTTATGCTGCTGTCCCACATGATGTGTAGAACATGTGACCCTTTCAGAAATCATCTCCAAATGAGTTGAATGAAAAGGACACCTATTATGAATTAGTGTCTGATGCACTCTCATTGTCACTTGCACTAGAAAGGTAAGATATCAGCTAATAGTGTTACTTTTAGTGCAGATTAGAACAAATTTAGTAAATAATTCTTACTGGCAGAAATGTAAAATGTCAACATGACCTTAGATTGATGCCAAGAAATCCTGAGGAGAATTTTTATGGAGTTTATCTCTCTGGGAAAAAGAGCAGTCAGTAGTATACATGTGGCTACAGTATGAGGCGCATAATTTAATCAGTAGGTAATATGGCTTTAAGGGTAATCAAGAAATTTAGATTACAACTGTGGTGAGACAAACCTTAAAAGGCTGAACATGCACTGTTCAATAGAACATACAGCCAGCACCTAACCAAAATGGTTTTAATACAGGCAGCCAGGGGCCAAGCCAGAACTTTTTGGGCCCCATAGCAATATTTTAAAGGGACAACTGCCTCAATGCTTCTAGACTAGAGAGACACCACTTTCTACATCAGTTGCTCATTATACCCCATAGTAGTGCCCGAGTTAATGTTATGCCCCATAGTAGTGCCTTAGTTAATGTTATGCCCCATATTAGTGCCCTAGTTAATGTTGTAACCCATAGTAGTGCCTTAGTTAATGTTATGCCCCATATTAGTGCCCTAGTTAATGTTGTAACCCATAGTAGTGCCCTAGTTAATGTTATGCCCCATAGTAGTGCCCTAGTTAATGTTATGCCCCATAGTAGTGCCCTAGTTAATGTTATGCCCCATAGTAGTGCCCTAGTTAATGTTATGCCCCATAGTACTGCCTTAGTTAATGTTATGCCCCATAGTAGTGCCTTAGTTAATGTTATGCCCCATATTAGTGCCCTAGTTAATGTTATGCCCCATAGTAGTGCCCTAGTTAATGTTATGCCCCATAGTAGTGCCCTAGTTAATGTTATGCCCCATAGTAGTGCCCTAGTTAATGTTATGCCCCATAGTACTGCCTTAGTTAATGTTATGCCCCATAGTAGTGCCCCAGTTAATGTTATGCCCCGTAGTAATGCCCTAGTTAATGTTATGCCCAATAGTAGTGCCCTAGTTAATGTTATGCCCCATAGTAATGCTCTAGTTAATGTTATGCCCAGGGTTGGACTGGCCCAGAGGGGTATAGGGGAAACCCCCGGTGGACTCAACTGCCAGGGGCCCCACCTCCTCCTTTAGGGATCAGGTTCCAGAGTGTGCACTTGACTTATACATTAAACATATGTTACCTTATACTGCACAGGACTATGGTGTATTCTGTACAGTGCATTTCTGTTATTTATCGGGTATATTATCATGCATATACTAGCAGTAATTACTAAAAATATTTATCAAGAGACAAAGACCATGCACTTTGTAATGGTTAGACAAACCAATGTGGTTGGCCACACACCCCAAAACTGGGCCCCTAACACTGCATTCCCCGGAGGGGCCCTTCATGCCCCAGTCCGACACTGGATTCCTGTGTCAGCATTTTGACTGCTGAGATCCTGACAGCCGGGATCCTGAACAGATCCCCATCAAACAACTTGGTGGAATTGCTGCTGAATAAAGTGAAACAGTGCGCGCACTTTTTCAAGGAAAAAGTGCACCATAGCCGCACGAAACACGTTGGAGCCACACAGCGATCAACCAAGTTGGCAAACATATCCCTGACTACTTGCATTCAGCCGCCTTTAACATCCGTCGCCCGCCGAGAGACGTCATCCACCCGCATCCCGCTTGACGCAGTGAAAACAGGGCTAAAGCAACGGACAGCCAGGACAACTCATGGCAGGGAAAGGTAGATAGGGTAAGACATCTGTACACAGGATATTACTGGACTGGACATCGCAAACAAAAGAGCTCTAAACATTAAATTAAATTTTTTTATTTTACAGGTGCCACTATTCTTATTACAGTATTCCTTTCACGGTATTCTTTTTACAGTGCTCTATACACTACATTAGGATAGGGGGGATAAAAAAATGTGAAAAATGCCCGTTATTCGCGCCCGCAGCACTATCGCGGGTAATTGGATACCTCACTGTCGAGGTACAGGCGAATTTATAAACGGACGAAAAAAAGGCGCGATTCGACCGCAATTGCATATACCCCAAGGACTTTTAAAATGAAAAAGTATATTGTACACAAAGTCACAACATTTTGTGACTTTACAAGAACATATAAAGCTAGGCGCTTATAGATTATTTTTACACCCTATTATCAGCTGCTGTCCAACAAGGGGAATACTCTACCCTATTTTTAAACCAAGACAAACTAACAATTAGAACAGCGCTGTTAAAAGAGTCTTTTCTTTATCTTAATTAGAATAACAATATTCAATTCATAACACACCGCTCTGCATGAACATATATGGTTATCTAAAAAATAAATAATTATATTAAAGTTAAAAAGAGAAAACGTCCATGTATATGTATTCATAAGCAAAAAGTGTCCATAATTAAATGGTTAGAACACCAATCAGTGTTAGAATCCATTGTATGTACTGCTCTTATGCCTTAATCAATCTCAAATTTATAGATGTATGTTTCTAGGCAACATAAGCCAGTCCTTTATTAAGGAAGCAGTAAGTTAAAAAAAAGAAATAGTCCATATTCCTAGCCAGGAAGCAAAACACAATGGGCCTAATTTAGACCTGATCCCTCACTAGGGGTTTTTTGCAGTGCTGCGAGCAGATAGTCTCCGCCCGTAGTGGAGTGTATTTTTGCTTTGCAAGTGTGCGAACGCATGCGCAGCAGAGCAGTACAAAAAAGTTTTGTGCAGTTTTTGAGTTGCCCAGAACTTACTCAGCCGCTGCAATCACTTCAGCTTGTCCGGGGCCGGAATTGATGTCAGACACCCGCCTTCAAACGCTTGGACACGCTTGCGTTTTTCCAAACACTCACAGAAAATGGTCAGTTGACACCCACAAACGCCTTCTTCCTGTCAATCTCCTTGCGATTAGCTGTGCGAATGGATTCCTTGCACAATCCATCGCACAGCAACAATCCGCTTTGTACCCGTGCGACGTACCCGCGCACTGCGGTGCATACGCATGCGCAGTTGTGACCTGATCGCAGCGCAGCAAAAAATCCTAGTGTGTGATCAGGTCTGAATGACCCACAAAGGGAGGAGAATTATCCCCAACATATTGCCCACTCACATATAGGGACTACTGCAGCACATCTCCTCCCCCCCCCCCCCCCCCCACCCCCGCCTCATGGTGATTCTCCTTTTTAAATTGGCAGCCTTATCCCATACTTCGCAACTTTCTGAATCCGTGAAGCAGGACATACCGCGCCAAAGGCACGGTTGCAGGCAGAAAGGGGGTGGGGCCTCAGGTTAGGGGACGGGGCCTCTGGTGATGGCGGCTGTTTTGTTCATATGTTTGTAAATCCAGTCATCAGGACACAGAGACATGTGAGTTCACTGCTGTGCTGTTTATTCCATCATCAACTCCAGGCACACTGCACACTGGACCACCCACTTCCCAGCATCCCCCTGGTCCTAGGGACCATCACTGAAGATTCAGGCTTACACAGATTAGTAAGGGAGTGTCTACAAATATTAAGCATTCTAATACACTAACATCACATCCTCTTTTCTTTAAAGATAAGCCCTATACGCTTCAATGCAACAATTAACAACGTCATATTAAGAACATCATCTAACACATTTCAATGAGTCTCTCAGGTCTGCGTATTTCCCTTTTGGGTCATTCATACACAGTCTGTGTTTCATCGACCATGTTGGACCTTTCTAGAATCGTGGTTGGTTCACCATTATCTGGATCATCATACATGTCAAATGAAGGGTATTCTTCAGTCATGTTGTCTTCATTATGGTTAGGTTGAGATCTTAAATCCACCCGATTTCTTCTTACTTCCGTTCCACGCTCTGTACGTATAGTATAAGATCTTGGTGCTACTTGTGCTTGCACAATACCTTTCTGCACCCAAATACCTTCTCGTGATCTCTGAGATGGACTTGGTCACCCGATTTTAGATCAGATAAGCTTTTTGTTCGTCTGTCATGGAACAGTTTCTGTTTCGCCTGTTGACGTTCCTTACTCAGTCTGACCAACGCTGAGTTATGTGTATTAAGCAGTTCATCATGTATCGGGAGAT
The DNA here is from genome assembly GCF_028390025.1 of Pseudophryne corroboree. Classification (NCBI taxonomy): domain Eukaryota; kingdom Metazoa; phylum Chordata; class Amphibia; order Anura; family Myobatrachidae; genus Pseudophryne; species Pseudophryne corroboree. The sequence goes on along the minus strand of NC_086447.1, from coordinate 772,770,991 downwards.
TTGCACTAATCCTCCTTCCCATCAGCATTTGTGCAGGAGAAAGTCCATTCTGTAAAGGTGTACTGCGGTAGATTAAAAGACTTTTGTTTCAGTTTTTCTCTCAGCGCAAACGGCACTTTTCTACAGGGGTGTATCACTGAAGAAACTTGGGTGTCTATATTTATTTTATGCTCTCCAGGCAAACAACCTAGACCTTCAAACAAGTCTTTGTAGTCTGTAAACATCAATTTGCAGTCATCTTCTACTTGTGATGTCACCATAATCTTTCTTTAGCAAGCTTAGTTTCTCACAGGAACTTAATCCTAGAATCGGTTGCACATTTTTATCCACAATCAGTAGAGATGTTTTAAACTGTTGTCCCTTATATTTCAGTGTCACTAAGCATGTACCTTTCACAGGAATTTCCTCCCCAGTGTACCCTGTAACTTTCACTTTGGCTGGATGAATTTTAGGTTTTACTCTAAAAGTCTTATAGTCTTGAAACGATATTAAATTCACCTGCGCACCAGTATCAATCTTAAAGGGAATGACAATCTCGTTCACAGTTAAAGGGACAATCCATTCTTTTTTTATCTGCACTGCAAAGTTCAATGCAATCCACAAATAATTCCTCTGTTTAACAGCATGCACATTGGTTGTTTCCCTTTTCATTTTACAGCATTTGGCAAAGTGATTAAGTCTACCACATTTCATGCAGGTTTTACCATAAGCAGGGCACATTTTAGGATTGTGAGCATTTCCACATCTACTACACATTTCCTTATTAGACTGTGGCTTAGACTGCTTCATTCTTGAGAATGGAGGTTTGCTTGGCTCTGTTTTCTGCACTACATGGACAGCAGCATCAACTTTCTTGTGTAACTTTTTGGCTTGAAATCTAGTTATTTCTGCAGATCTGCACATAGTCACTGCCTTTTCTAGTGTTAGGTTTTGCTCTCTCAGCAATCTCTCTCTGAGTCCATTATCAGGTATTCCACAGACAATACGATCTCTAATCAGTGAATACTTTAAATCACCAAACTCACAGGTTTTACTGAGTGATTGCAGCTCTGTAACATACTGATCAAATCCATCTACAGACTTCTGATCACATGTGAAAAACGTATATCTTTCACGTCACCTTTTTCCTTGGCACAAAGTAATCTTCAAACTTTTGCATTATAGAAGATAGCACCATATTCTCCCCCTCAGCAAACTGAAAACTATTATAAATGTCCAGCACATCCTCTCCTATCACATGGAGGAAAATGGATGCCTTCGTTTTGTCAGCCTCTGTATCAGCTCCACAAGCAGCAAGATATATATTAAATCTTTGCTTAAATATTTTCCAGTTTTCAGACAAGTTACCAGACATCAGCATGCCTGTTGGAGGAGCCAGTTTATCCATGGTTACTCACTGTTTGAAGAGGAGCACACGGCAGGCTTTGCAGACACTAAGTATCACAGCCTTACAGACTTCTGCAGGATTCTTTCACACCCTGAGAGCACTAGCAGTCCAAGTTAAACTTCTTCTGACACCATGTTTTGTTCATATGTTTGTAAATCCAGTCATCAGGACACAGAGACATGTGAGTTCACTGCTGTGATGTTTATTCCATCATCAACTCCAGGCACACTGCACACTGGACCACCCACTTCCCAGCATCCCCCTGGTCCTAGGGACCATCACTGAAGATTCAGGCTTACACAGATTAGTAAGGGAGTGTCTACAAATATTAAGCATTCTAATACACTAACATCACAGGGGCGGGGCATCACGCTACAATCCCCTTTTTTCTGCTGTTTTGGGGGTGTGCCCAGCACTTCTTGAGCAGCCCCTTCCTCTCCTCCCCGCACTGTTCAGATGCTGTGCGCATGTGCACGGCATCTATTCAGTGATCACCGGCTGCTTTGCAAAGCAGAGCAGCAGTGATCACTGGTTCCCCCAACTGCCCCCACCACCCGCGGAACACTACGACCCGCGGGAGAGACAGCGTCCGAATAGCCGGATTGTCCCGCTGAAATTGAGACAGTTGGGAGCTATGTGTTATCCAGAGCGCTGGATTTCAAGTGTCCCCTACATGTGATGGTAGACCGGCTGGGGTGTTTAAAAACAAGAATCTTACTAATCAGATACATGGGGAAAAATGTAATAGAGTGAGAGTTTCAGAAAATTAGAGATTTGGTAAGGTTTTGCAGTTTTTTTTAAAGTGGCAATCATTTACTCAGCAAGATCAACCTGGTATTGCAGTGTAAATGATTGCCACTTTAAAAAAAAACTGAAAAACCTTACCAAATCTCTCACTTTCTGAAACTCTCACTCTGTTACATTTGCCCCATGGACTTTTTCTCTTTTTAAATTAATATAAATATTATTTATTTAATTTTTTTAAATAACCATATATGTTCATGCTGGCCAGTGTGTTATGAATTGAATATTGTTATTCTAATTAAGATTATTTTGTGACTTTGTTCACAATATACTCTCACTTTCAAATCCTTAAGTGATGACCATTCTTTCTGCCTATGTATACACACTAGCTGGCATTATAGGAATTGTATAGGACACTGAGGCCAATTTCAGATTTTTGCTGAGTGTATAAATATACTACATCTGCATATGGGGTCTGGTGGGGATCTTTAATTGTATGTGTATACATGCATATATACACTCCTTATTGTGTTCCATCCCCCCATCTGTAAGTTCATTACTGACCCCCATCCTCTATAAGTACTGTATTGTGCCCCAGTGCCTGTGTTTTCCCTATTATGCTGTTTACAAGTATAAACTAGAGATGAGCGCCTGAAATTTTTCGGGTTTTGTGTTTTGGTTTTGGGTTTGGTTCCGCGGCCGTGTTTTGGGTTCGAACGCGTTTTGGCAAAACCTCACCGAATTTTTTTTTGTCGGATTCGGGTGTGTTTTGGATTCGGGTGTTTTTTTCAAAAAACACTAAAAAACAGCTTAAATCATAGAATTTGGGGGTCATTTTGATCCCAAAGTATTATTAACCTCAAAAACCATAATTTACACTCATTTTCAGTCTATTCTGAATACCTCACACCTCACAATATTATTTTTAGTCCTAAAATTTGCACCGAGGTCGCTGTGTGAGTAAGATAAGCGACCCTAGTGGCCGACACAAACACCGGGCCCATCTAGGAGTGGCACTGCAGTGTCACGCAGGATGTCCCTTCCAAAAAACCCTCCCCAAACAGCACATAACGCAAAGAAAAAAAGAGGCGCAATGAGGTAGCTGTGTGAGTAAGATTAGCGACCCTAGTGGCCGACACAAACACCGGGCCCATCTAGGAGTGGCACTGCAGTGTCACGCAGGATGTCCCTTCCAAAAAACCCTCCCCAAACAGCACATGACGCAAAGAAAAAAAGAGGCGCAATGAGGTAGCTGTGTGAGTAAGATTAGCGACCCTAGTGGCCGACACAAACACCGGGCCCATCTAGGAGTGGCACTGCAGTGTCACGCAGGATGTCCCTTCCAAAAAACCCTCCCCAAACAGCACATGACGCAAAGAAAAAAAGAGGCGCAATGAGGTAGCTGTGTGAGTAAGATTAGCGACCCTAGTGGCCGACACAAACACCGGGCCCATCTAGGAGTGGCACTGCAGTGTCACGCAGGATGTCCCTTCCAAAAAACCCTCCCCAAACAGCACATGACGCAAAGAAAAAAAGAGGCGCAATGAGGTAGCTGTGTGAGTAAGATTAGCGACCCTAGTGGCCGACACAAACACCGGGCCCATCTAGGAGTGGCACTGCAGTGTCACGCAGGATGTCCCTTCCAAAAAACCCTCCCCAAACAGCACATGACGCAAAGAAAAAAAGAGGCGCAATGAGGTAGCTGTGTGAGTAAGATTAGCGACCCTAGTGGCCGACACAAACACCGGGCCCATCTAGGAGTGGCACTGCAGTGTCACGCAGGATGTCCCTTCCAAAAAACCCTCCCCAAACAGCACATGACGCAAAGAAAAAAAGAGGCGCAATGAGGTAGCTGACTGTGTGAGTAAGATTAGCGACCCTAGTGGCCGACACAAACACCGGGCCCATCTAGGAGTGGCACTGCAGTGTCACGCAGGATGTCCCTTCCAAAAAACCCTCCCCAATCAGCACATGATGCAAAGAAAAAGAAAAGAAAAAAGAGGTGCAAGATGGAATTGTCCTTGGGCCCTCCCACCCACCCTTATGTTGTATAAACAAAACAGGACATGCACACTTTAACCAACCCATCATTTCAGTGACAGGGTCTGCCACACGACTGTGACTGATATGACGGGTTGGTTTGGACCCCTCCCAAAAAAGAAGCAATTAATCTCTCCTTGCACAAACTGGCTCTACAGAGGCAAGATGTCCACCTCATCTTCACCCTCCGATATATCACCGTGTACATCCCCCTCCTCACAGATTATCAATTCGTCCCCACTGGAATCCACCATCTCAGCTCCCTGTGTACTTTGTGGAGGCAATTGCTGCTGGTCAATGTCTCCGCGGAGGAATTGATTATAATTCATTTTAATGAACATCATCTTCTCCACATTTTCTGGATGTAACCTCGTACGCCGATTGCTGACAAGGTGAGCGGCGGCACTAAACTCTCTTTCGGAGTACACACTTGTGGGAGGGCAACTTAGGTAGAATAAAGCCAGTTTGTGCAAGGGCCTCCAAATTGCCTCTTTTTCCTGCCAGTATAAGTACGGACTGTGTGACGTGCCTACTTGGATGCGGTCACTCATATAATCCTCCACCATTCTATCAATGTTGAGAGAATCATATGCAGTGACAGTAGACGACATGTCCGTAATCGTTGTCAGGTCCTTCAGTCCGGACCAGATGTCAGCATCAGCAGTCGCTCCAGACTGCCCTGCATCACCGCCAGCGGGTGGGCTCGGAATTCTGAGCCTTTTCCTCGCACCCCCAGTTGCGGGAGAATGTGAAGGAGGAGATGTTGACAGGTCGCGTTCCGCTTGACTTGACAATTTTGTCACCAGCAGGTCTTTCAACCCCAGCAGACCTGTGTCTGCCGGAAAGAGAGATCCAAGGTAGGCTTTAAATCTAGGATCGAGCACGGTGGCCAAAATGTAGTGCTCTGATTTCAACAGATTGACCACCCGTGAATCCTTGTTAAGCGAATTAAGGGCTGCATCCACAAGTCCCACATGCCTAGCGGAATCGCTCCCTTTTAGCTCCTTCTTCAATGCCTCCAGCTTCTTCTGCAAAAGCCTGATGAGGGGAATGACCTGACTCAGGCTGGCAGTGTCTGAACTGACTTCACGTGTGGCAAGTTCAAAGGGCATCAGAACCTTGCACAACGTTGAAATCATTCTCCACTGCACTTGAGACAGGTGCATTCCACCTACTATATCGTGCTCAATTGTATAGGCTTGAATGGCCTTTTGCTGCTCCTCCAACCTCTGAAGCATATAGAGGGTTGAATTCCACCTCGTTACCACTTCTTGCTTCAGATGATGGCAGGGCAGGTTCAGTAGTTTTTGGTGGTGCTCCAGTCTTCTGTACGTGGTGCCTGTACGCCGAAAGTGTCCCGCAATTTTTCTGGCCACCGACAGCATCTCTTGCACGCCCCTGTCGTTTTTTAAAAAATTCTGCACCACCAAATTCAAGGTATGTGCAAAACATGGGACGTGCTGGAATTTGCCCATATTTAATGCACACACAATATTGCTGGCGTTGTCCGATGCCACAAATCCACAGGAGAGTCCAATTGGGGTAAGCCATTCCGCGATGATCTTCCTCAGTTGCCGTAAGAGGTTTTCAGCTGTGTGCGTATTCTGGAAAGCGGTGATACAAAGCGTAGCCTGCCTAGGAAAGAGTTGGCGTTTGCGAGATGCTGCTACTGGTGCCGCCGCTGCTGTTCTTGCGGCGGGAGTCCATACATCTACCCAGTGGGCTGTCACAGTCATATAGTCCTGACCCTGCCCTGCTCCACTTGTCCACATGTCCGTGGTTAAGTGGACATTGGGTACAACTGCATTTTTTAGGACACTGGTGAGTCTTTTTCTGACGTCCGTGTACATTCTCGGTATCGCCTGCCTAGAGAAGTGGAACCTAGATGGTATTTGGTAACGGGGGCACACTGCCTCAATAAATTGTCTAGTTCCCTGTGAACTAACGGCGGATACCGGACGCACGTCTAACACCAACATAGTTGTCAAGGACTCAGTTATCCGCTTTGCAGTAGGATGACTGCTGTGATATTTCATCTTCCTCGCAAAGGACTGTTGAACAGTCAATTGCTTACTGGAAGTAGTACAAGTGGGCTTACGACTTCCCCTCTGGGATGACCATCGACTCCCAGCGGCAACAACAGCAGCGCCAGCAGCAGTAGGCGTTACACGCAAGGATGCATCGGAGGAATCCCAGGCAGGAGAGGACTCGTCAGAATTGCCAGTGACATGGCCTGCAGGACTATTGGCATTCCTGGGGAAGGAGAAAATTGACACTGAGGGAGTTGGTGGGGTGGTTTGCGTGAGCTTGGTTACAAGAGGAAGGGATTTACTGGTCAGTGGACTGCTTCCGCTGTCACCCAAAGTTTTTGAACTTGTCACGGACTTATTATGAATGCGCTGCAGGTGACGTATAAGGGAGGATGTTCCGAGGTGGTTAACGTCCTTACCCCTACTTATTACAGCTTGACAAAGGGAACACACGGCTTGACACCTGTTGTCCGCATTTCTGGTGAAATACCTCCACACCGAAGAGCTGATTTTTTTGGTATTTTCACCTGGCATGTCAACGGCCATATTCCTCCCACGGACAACAGGTGTCTCCCCGGGTGCCTGACTTAAACAAACCACCTCACCATCAGAATCCTCCTGGTCAATTTCCTCCCCAGCGCCAGCAACACCCATATCCTCCTCATCCTGGTGTACTTCAACACTGACATCTTCAATCTGACTATCAGGAACTGGACTGCGGGTGCTCCTTCCAGCACTTGCAGGGGGCGTGCAAATGGTGGAAGGCGCATGCTCTTCACGTCCAGTGTTGGGAAGGTCAGGCATCGCAACCGACACAATTGGACTCTCCTTGTGGATTTGGGATTTCAAAGAACGCACAGTTCTTTGCGGTGCTTTTGCCAGCTTGAGTCTTTTCAGTTTTCTAGCGAGAGGCTGAGTGCTTCCATCCTCATGTGAAGCTGAACCACTAGCCATGAACATAGGCCAGGGCCTCAGCCGTTCCTTGCCACTCCATGTGGTAAATGGCATATTGGCAAGTTTACGCTTCTCCTCCGACAATTTTATTTTAGGTTTTGGAGTCCTTTTTTTACTGATATTTGGTGTTTTGGTTTTGACATGCTCTGTACTATGCCATTGGGCATCGGCCTTGGCAGACGACGTTGCTGGCATTTCATCGTCTCGGCCATGACTAGTGGCAGCAGCTTCAGCACGAGGTGGAAGTGGATCTTGATCTTTCCCTAATTTTGGAACCTCAACATTTTTGTTCTCCATATTTTAATAGGCACAACTAAAAGGCACCTCAGGTAAACAATGGAGATGGATGGATTGGATACTAGTATACAATTATGGACGGGCTGCCGAGTGCCGACACAGAGGTAGCCACAGCCGTGAACTACCGCACTGTACTGTGTCTGCTGCTAATATATAGACTGGTTGATAAAGAGATAGTATACTCGTAACTAGTATGTATGTATAAAGAAAGAAAAAAAAACCACGGTTAGGTGGTATATACAATTATGGACGGGCTGCCGAGTGCCGACACAGAGGTAGCCACAGCCGTGAACTACCGCACTGTACTGTGTCTGCTGCTAATATATAGACTGGTTGATAAAGAGATAGTATACTCGTAACTAGTATGTATGTATAAAGAAAGAAAAAAAAACCACAGTTAGGTGGTATATACAATTATGGACGGGCTGCCGAGTGCCGACACAGAGGTAGCCACAGCCGTGAACTACCGCACTGTACTGTGTCTGCTGCTAATATATAGACTGGTTGATAAAGAGATAGTATACTCGTAACTAGTATGTATGTATAAAGAAAGAAAAAAAAACCACGGTTAGGTGGTATATACAATTATGGACGGGCTGCCGAGTGCCGACACAGAGGTAGCCACAGCCGTGAACTACCGCACTGTACTGTGTCTGCTGCTAATATAGACTGGTTGATAAAGAGATAGTATACTCGTAACTAGTATGTATGTATAAAGAAAGAAAGAAAAACCACGGTTAGGTGGTATATACAATTATGGACGGGCTGCCGAGTGCCGACACAGAGGTAGCCACAGCCGTGAACTACCGCACTGTACTGTGTCTGCTGCTAATATAGACTGGTTGATAAAGAGATAGTATACTACTAATATTATATATACTGGTGGTCAGGTCACTGGTCACTAGTCACACTGGCAGTGGCACTCCTGCAGCAAAAGTGTGCACTGTTTTAATATAATATTATGTACTCCTGGCTCCTGCTATAACCTATAACTGGCACTGCAGTAGTGCTCCCCAGTCTCCCCCACAATTATAAGCTGTGTGAGCTGAGCAGTCAGACAGATATATAATATATATAGATGATGCAGCACACTGGCCTGAGCCTGAGCAGTGCACACAGATATGGTATGTGACTGACTGAGTCACTGTGTGTATCGCTTTTTTCAGGCAGAGAACGGATATATTAAATAAACTGCACTGTGTGTCTGGTGGTCACTCACTATATAATATATTATGTACTCCTGGCTCCTGCTATAACCTATAACTGGCACTGCAGTAGTGCTCCCCAGTCTCCCCCACAATTATAAGCTGTGTGAGCTGAGCAGTCAGACAGATATATATAATATTATATATAGATAATAGATGATGCAGCACACTGGCCTGAGCCTGAGCAGTGCACACAGATATGGTATGTGACTGAGTCACTGTGTGCTGTGTATCGCTTTTTTCAGGCAGAGAACGGATTATAAATAAAACTGGTGGTCACTATCAGCAAAACTCTGCACTGTACTGAGTACTCCTAATGCTCCCCAAAATTAGTAAATCAAGTGTCTCTCTAATCTATTCTAAACGGAGAGGACGCCAGCCACGTCCTCTCCCTATCAATCTCAATGCACGTGTGAAAATGGCGGCGACGCGCGGCTCCTTATATAGAATCCGAGTCTCGCGATAGAATCCGAGCCTCGCGAGAATCCGACAGCGTCATGATGACGTTCGGGCGCGCTCGGGTTAACCAAGCAAGGCGCGAAGATCCGAGTCGCTCGGACCCGTGAAAAAAAACATGAAGTTCTTGCGGGTTCGGATTCAGAGAAACCGAACCCGCTCATCTCTAGTATAAACCACCCATCAGGCTGTAAGATCTGCACTGTCTGTTGTCCCGCACAGGGTCGGTGCAAGGTTTCTTGGCGCCCTAGGCAACATTTATACCCAACAGATATACCTTACCAGGTTCCATTCCGCAGCAGCAGGCCAGCAGCGCCTTGTGTTGTCTAGGTGGCAGAGCTTATTATGTGAGTGTCACCAGTGAGAAAAGGAGAGGACTGGAGGAGAGGGAAGGGGTGACCACCACTGCGACTCTTCTGCACTAACAGGTGAGGGTGGAGTGCTGGGGGCTGGGAGAGTTTCGGAGCTTGACACCTTGGTAGTTTTGAGACTGAAAGCATACCTCCCAACGTGACCCATTCCAGGAGGGACAAAATGCTCTGTTCCTGGATTTCCCTCTTAATTTATTATTGCCATCACCTGTGTTGAAATAGTTAATTGATAAGGTGTTTGGGCACAAATGATAGCAATCATAAATTAAAAGGGAAGTCCAGGAACAGAGCATTCTGTCCCTCCTTGGATAGGTCATGTTGGGATGTATGACTGAAAGAGATAGCCTTAATTTTTTAAATTTTTGTGGACTCAATGGCGCCCCCCAGTGGCTGGCTCCCCTACGCAGCTGCCTAAAGCTGTCTAATGGTAAAGCCAGCCCTGGTCCCGCAGAATCCCCCATGGGTTACTTACCTACAAGTTGTTTCTTTGTTTTCCCTCATAATTGGCATGGTTCATCTTACAGACGGCGGCAGCATTGTATCAATGCTGCTGGATGTAGGCAGGTGCTGCTTGCTGCTGGAGAGCTGGGATCCAGGGGCCTGGAGGAGGTGCATCAGGGCTATGAGGAGCAGCTGTGGGGACGCCCCTCATGAGCAATGGTTACCTCCGCCTCATATGGGCTTTCACATTACTTTATGCTCCACGTGTTGGCACGGAGGAAGCACTGAGACACTATGTGGTACAGCCTGATAGCAGTGGCTGCACCTTATTAGACCCGCAGCAGCAGCCAACGCAGTGTAAAAGGAGGAGACCGTATACAGAGACATCCTTCAGTTTTTTGCTAGATTAATTAAGTGGCGCCCTCCAGGGGCCAGCGCACCTAGGCAGCTGCATAAAGCTGCCTAATGGTAGAGCCGGCCCTGATTAAACTACATAGGGCAAAACAGGTATAAGCTTGTATTTCACCATTCCAAAAAGGGGAGTGCATATGCAAGAGAATTGTCCTCTGTTCATCTTTATCTCCTTCACTTCTGTTCAAAGAATTGCAAAACCAGAGCTGGTGATGGGGACAGAGGCGTAACTAGGGTAGGGCCAGTGGCGTAACTACTGCCCCCGCAGTCCTCGCGGTGGCTTGGGGGCGAGGGGCTGCGGGGGCGCAACTGACTTAGCACAGATTGACATGCGGACGAGCGTCCGCATGTCAATCTGCGGTCTCCTTCCCTCCGCTGCTGTGTTGGAGGGACACGGAGGGCACAGCGCGCGCCTCTCCCGTGTCCCTTCTGGCTCTCCGGCTGGTCTAATAAAGGAAGTGCCGTTCCTGAGCTCTGATTGGCTCACGAACCGGCACTTCCTTTATTAGACCCGCCGGAGAGCCAGGAGGGACACGGGAGAGGCGCGCGTGGTGCCCTCTGTGTCCCTCCAACACAAAGGAGTGGGGGGGGGGGACAGGCACTGAGGGGGGCATATGTGGCACTGTGGGTGAATATCTGAAACTGGGGGCATATACCTGGCACTGTGGGGGAATATCTGCCACTGGGGGCATATACCTGGCACTGTGGGGGAATATCTGGCACTGGGGGGAGCAGGCACTGAGGGGGCATATGTGGCACTGTGGGTGAATATCTGGCACTGGGGGCATATACCTGGCACTGTGGGGGAATATCTGGCACTGGGGGCATATACCTGGCACTGTGGGGGAATATCTGGCACTGGGGGGAGCAGGCACTGAGGGGGCATATGTGGCACTGTGGGGGCATATCTGGCACTGGGGGCATATACCTGACACTGTGGGGGAATATCTGGCACTGGGGGGAGCAGGCACTGAGGAGGGCATATGTGGCACTGTGGGTGAATATCTGGCACTGGGGGCATATACCTGGCACTGTGGGGGAATATCTGGCACTGGGGGCATATACCTGGCACTGTGGGGGAATATCTGGCACTGGGGGGAGCAGGCACTGAGGGGGCATATGTGGCACTGTGGGGGAATATCTGGCACTGGGGGCATATACCTGCCACTGTGGGGGAATATCTGGCACTGGGGGGAGCAGGCACTGAGGGGGCATATGTGGCACTGTGGGGGAATATCTGGCACTGGGGGCATATACCTGGCACTGTGGGGGAATATCTGGCACTGAGGGGAGCAGGCACTGAGGGGGCATATGTGGCACTGTGGGTGAATATCTGGCACTGGGGGCATATACCTGGCACTGTGGGGGAATATCTGGCACTGGGGGCATATATCTGGCACTGTGGGGGAATATCTGGCACTGGGGGGAGCTGGCACTGAGGGGGCATATGTGGCACTGTGGGGGAATATCTGGCACTGGGGGCATATACCTGGCACTGTGGGGGAATATCTGGCACTGGGGGGAGCAGGCACTGAGGGGGCATATGTGGCACTGTGGGGGAATATCTGGCACTGGGGGCATATACCTGGCACTGTGGGGGAATATCTGGCACTGAGGGGAGCAGGCACTGAGGGGGCATATGTGGCACTGTGGGGGAATATCTGGCACTGGGTGCATATACCTGGCACTGTGGGGGAATATCTGGCACTGAGGGGAGCAGGCTCTGAGGAGGCATATGTGGCACTGTGGGGGAATATCTGGCACTGGGGGCATATACCTGGCACTGTGGGGGAATATCTGGCACTGGGGGCATATACATGGCACTGTGGGGGAATATCTGGAACTGGGGGGAGCAGGCACTGAGGGGGCATATGTGGCACTGTGGGGGAATATCTGGCACTGGGGGCATATACCTGGCACTGTAGGGGAATATCTGGCACTGGGGGCATATACCTGGCACTGTGGGAGAATATCTGGCACTGAGGGGAGCAGGCACTGAGGCGGCATATGTGGCACTGTGGGGGAATATCTGGCACTGGCAGCATATACCTGGCACTGTAAGGGAATATCTGGCACTGGGGGCATATACATGGCACTGTGGGGGAATATCTGGCACTGGGGGGAGCAGGCACTGAGGGGGCATATGTGGCACTGTGGAGGAATACCTGGCACTGTGGGGGAATATCTGGCACTGGGGGCATATACCTGGCACTGTGGGAGAATATCTGGCACTGAGGATAGCAGGCACTGAGGGGGCATATGTGGCACTGTGGGGGAATATCTGGCACTGGGGGCATATACCTGGCACTGTGGGGGAATATCTGGCACTGAGGGGAGCAGGCACTGAGGGGGCATATGTGGCACTGTGGGGGAATATCTGGCACTGGGGGCATATACCTGGCACTGTGAGGGAATATCTGGCACTGGGGGGAGCAGGCACTGAGGGGGCATATGTGGCACTGTGGGGGAATATCTGGCACTGGGGGCATATACCTGGCACTGTGGGGAATATCTGGCACTGGGGGCATATGTGGCACTGGGAGCACGGCCCTAGCAACAAGCACTACCCCCTAGCAACGAGCATGACACCCAGTGCATGAAACCCCTGGCAACGAGCATGACACCCTGAGCATGAAAATCCCTGGCACCGTGCATGGAACCAAGAGCATGAAACCCCTGGCAACGAGCAGGTAATTTAAAAGTAATTAGAAGCCTTACTGTAGAACTTAATGTGTAATGGGCATTACGGTGTGTGCCATAATGTATCACGGACATTGCGGTGTGTTGTATACTATATCACAGGCATTGTGGTATGTGGTATAATGTCTCAGGATCATTGCGGTGTGTGTCATACTGTGTCACAGACATTGTATGTGTTATAATGTATCAGGGGCATTGCAGTGTGTGGCATAATGTATAACGGGCATTGCGATTCCTGTCATAATGTGTCACAGGCATTACGGTGTGTGGCATAATGTGTCGGGGGCATTACAGTGTGTGCATATTGTGTCATGTGCATTATTGTGTGTGGCATAATGTCTGAGGGCCTTTGCAGTATGTGGCATAATGTATACTGGGCATTACTATAAGGAGGAAAAATGACAAATAATGTAAGGGGCATGAACCAGGATTATTTTTCTTTCCTGTGGTGGCTAACGTCTGGGCGTGCAGGTTGCAAAACTGGGGTATAAGGTAGTCTTTTTCTGCAATGCCACGCCCATTTAAACAAAGCCACACCCCTTTTTGGCGGCTCGCGCATGTTTGTCCCTGTACTATTGGCAATGATGGGGGGGGGCGCCAAAGGATTTTTTGACTTGGGGGAGAAAAATTTCTAGTTACGCCACTGGGTAGGGCGAGTGGGGCACGTGCCCTGGGCCCCTTGGCAGCCCCAGCAGAGGGGGGGCGCCGCTGGCGGCCAGGGCATCATGCCCCACTCACCCCCGTCACGCCGCAATGTGAGAGGAGAGCGCAGCGTCTCTCCCTCCCCTCACCGCCGCTGCCAGCACCTGAACACCAGCGGCGCTGCCAGCAGCGCTGCGTGTGTCCGGTCACCGGCAGCGTTAGCCAATCAGAGCTTGCGGACCGGCTCCTGATTGGCTGCCGGTCCGCTAGCTCTGATTGGCTAGCGAACCGGCGCCACATAGCCGCCGCCGGAGACCTGGAGCGGTGAGGGGCAGGAGAGGCGCTGCGCTCTCCTCCCCTCACATATCAGAGCCACAAGGAGCGGTGAGTGACCGGGGAGGGGGGGGGAGCACAGTGGGGCATGTAACTGGCACAGTGGGGCATGTATCTGGCACTGTGGGCAATGTAACTGGCACAGTGGGGCATGTAACTGGCACTGTGGGCAATGTAACTGGCACTGTGGGGCATGTATCTGGCACAGTGGGGCATGTAACTGGCACTGTGGGGCATGTAACTGGCACTGTGGGGCATGTAACTGGCACTGTGGGCAATGTAACTGGCACTGTGGGGCATGTATCTGGCACTGTGGGCATGTATCTGGCACTGCATTGCAACTGGCACTGTGGGGCATTGTAAATGGCACTGTGGGGCATTGTAACTGGCACTGTGGGGCATGTATCTGGCACTGTGGGGCATTGTAACTGGCACTGTGGGGCATTGTAACTGGCACTGTGGGGCATGTATCTGGCACTGTGGGGCATGTAACTGGCACTGTGGGGCATGTAACTGGCACTGTGGGCAATGTAACTGGCACTGTGGGGCATGTATCTGGCACTGTGGGCATGTATCTGGCACTGCATTGTAACTGGCACTGTGGGGCATTGTAAATGGCACTGTGGGGCATTGTAACTGGCACTGTGGGGCATGTATCTGGCACTGTGGGGCATTGTAACTGGCACTGTGGGGCATTGTAACTGGCACTGTGGGGCATTGTAAATGGCACTGTGGGGCATTGTAACTGGCACTGTGGGGCATGTATCTGGCACAGTGGGGCATGTAACTGGCACTGTGGGCAATGTAACTGGCACTGTGGGGCATGTATCTGGCACAGTGGGGCATGTAACTGGCACTGTGGGGCATGTAACTGGCACTGTGGGGCATGTAACTGGCACTGTGGGCAATGTAACTGGCACTGTGGGGCATGTATCTGGCACTGTGGGCAATGTAACTGGCACTGCATTGTAACTGGCACTGTGGGGCATTGTAAATGGCACTGTGGGGCATTGTAACTGGCACTGTGGGGCATGTATCTGGCACTGTGGGGCATTGTAACTGGCACTGTGGGGCATTGTAACTGGCACTGTGGGGCATGTAACTGGCACTGTGGGGCAATGTAACTGGCACTCTGGGGCATGTATCTGGCACTGTAGGGCATTTTCAGTGGCCACACCCCTTCTGGTGTGTGGCCACGCCCATTTTTTGGCACGCACACATACTCCCTTTGGTGGTTTTTTTTTTTTTTGGGGGGGGGCACTCTTCATCTTGCCCTGGGCTCCGAAAACCCTAGTTACGCCTCTGGATGGGGATAAAGAAAAGAGAAGCCATACCCACCACCATGTAACCCAAGGACAGCAGGTAAGCACAATTTTCTTATTTCTTCATAACATCGTCTGGAGGAGTAATTCCTTACATTGGTGTATGGCTGAAGTTCGTCCTGATTTAGGTGGTTGGAAGGTATTCTCCTGCTGCACAAAAAGGTGCCTTACCTGTGTCCGGCAATTAAATTGTGCTTTCCCATCTGTATAGGGTTTGGCTACACCCACTATGTTGTACTTACCCTTCACTGGCGTGATGCAGCCATGGCCCTGTTACAGCACCTATTTTTGCTCTTTGCTCTTCCTCAGAACTTGGCTATGCCACTTGATGTATGTAGTATACACACTTGTATGCCACATGTACTGTTTGTCAGTGAACATATACTTCTAAGTATGATTGTTTATTTTGCCACATGTGTTTGGGGCACAAACCTAAATGGCTCTCCTAGCTTAGACACATCTCTATAGGCCCTCTTGGGGGAAAGATATATTGTTAATTACAGCATCACTTATTAAACCAGCTAGCTGGGACACAGCGAGTTTACACCTGGTAGAGGTGGCTGGTGAGTCCATTTCTGTAACAATGGTAAGCTCATGTAACTGACCAAAATGAAGGGAGGATTTATAGACCAGCTATGGTTGTACTACGATTGGACATCTTTACTTGTCTAACCATTTGCATTGCTTTGGCAAAGCCATACAGAGTTCAGACTCCCCAAAGCAATGTTTTATAGATGCCGACAACTCCAACATGTCTTAGGAGCTGAGTTTGGGAATGTGATAACTGTTGATGCTATTAAGAAAAACTGTGTCACTTATATTAAGTTTGGTTATATATGCATGACTGGTGAGGAAGTTCAATTCTGATTTCCTTTTAGCACTACTAAATGAAGAAATTATGCTACATCCGCTGTAAAAAAAAAGTTTTGCTCTTTATATATCTATGCCTGGGATGCGTTTGGCTTCCTGACACCCCTAAGGAGACCGGCGCCGGGACATCGACTGCCGACATCCGAAAGATGAGTATCGGGGTAGGGGTTATGGATAGGGCCTGGGGGGAGGGTAGGATTAGGCACTGGGCGGGGGGTTAGGGTTAGGCACTAGAGGGGTTAGTCGTAGCTGACACCCCTGAAGGGGTTTGCTGTAGCCAACATGCCCGGAGGGTTTGCCCTAGTCAACAAACCGGAGAGTTAGGGTGGGGGAGGGGTAAAATACTTACCCCCGTCCGGTTTCTCACTGTCGGGATGCTGTGGTCAGACATGTGACCGCCGGCATTTCATACCCAACCCGTGTATTTTATAGATTATCAGATGATTATTAAGGATTAGGGACCATCTAGCATTTTCGACCTCCAATATCCAATCAACATGCCTACATGAAGATCCTTTTGGTTTGTTGACATGTGAATAAATACAGAGGGTCATCACTAGCTTCCCAACACCTAGTAAAATAATGCCCTAGTAAAAGATGGCATTGGTGTAAAAGGAAGGATCTCACCAGCTTTAACTATCGGAAACACTCCATCATCAAGAGTCTTAAAGCACAACTTAATTCCCGGAATTTATATGAGTGACTTTACAATAAGCTGTTTTCTGAGTTGCTCTGGTAGAAATGTAGTCTCTTATTTGGGTGTTTGATGATGTGAGTGTGTTAATAAATGTTTAAGTAAAGCACTAGACATTCTTAATGGGTTTTTTAACAGAGTGGACTAGTGGTGTTTTCTAATTGGTAAATTTTTCAATACTTTGCTATGATCCCAAACTCCAAATCTGTGTAATTGTAAGTGGTTACCCTACACAGTGGACTTGCACATTTTTAGGCTGATTCTTTCTGAGTGGGGAGCATTACGACAAACAGAAAGTAACTTTGCCCCTTGGCTAAACCATGGGGGGTAAATCAGACCTGATTGTAGATGTGCACATCTACGATCAGTCCCTCTGACATGCAGGGGGACACCCAGCACGTGGCTAGTCCACCCTGCATGTACGGCCCTACCCCCCGCACAGGTGCACAAGCATCGCATGGCGGTGATGCTTTTGCACCTGGCGAGTAGCTCCCTACCAGTGCACCTCCTGGCATGCCACTACTCGCCGTGTCCCGGGTCGCAGCGGCTGTGTGTGACTTCATGCAGATGCTGTGGCCCGCCCCCACCACGGTCCGGACATGCCTGCGCGCCCCGCCAACGGCATTCTAATGCCATTGGCACGCCCCCTTCCGCCCCACTACCACCTCTGCCTGTCAATGAGGCAGAGGCTATTGCAGCCCTGAGATGCTGATAGCATCTCACTGGGCTTCCAAGGTGCGCATGCGCAGTGCGGCCACTGCGCACGTGCACTCCAGCAAGGGCTTCAGACTGCGGCAGCGATCCAGTCTCAATTAGGCTGCCATGTTGCTAGGCAAGTGGGGCAGATTTAAAATATGCTGAGAGATTCATATTTGAGAGGGACGTGTCCAAACTCATATCTAAATTGTAAAAATAAAGCTGTCCAGCATTTGTGGGCTACATGTAAAAGCAGAGAGTTTTTACTCTGCATGCCAAGTAAACAAATGTATTTGCTATTGAAATGCGACATGGTTTGCCCAGGAGCAAAATTAGCCCTCTTTTTATGCTCCCAACTCAGAATCATCCTCTTGACTTTCATACACATTGGGAATTGCTTTGCATGTTATGTAAGCAATTATACCAAATTATTCTTTTGTCAGAAGATTATTTTCTTCTTATCATTTGAATCATATAAGAGGAACATCTGAGTAAATCTTCTTCAAGAGAACTAATTGAAATTACATCTGGAATGGACTGGAATTTTGTTGGTGGTATTATTATTATTATTATTATTATTATTATTTAGATTTTACAATATTAATATCTAGTTGTAACCACCTTCTTACTGATAGCGCTAGGAGGGTCCTGTCTAGTGTAAGTAGGTAGAGGGTCTTATCCTATGAAATACCCACTATTGCTGGTATCGAACAGTTTACCCAGGAAAAGCATCTTCTGTGAAGGAATCAATTTGAACATGGAGTAGTTTATAATCCAACTAAGCGATTCCACCACACACACACACACACACACACACACACACACACACACACACACACGGGATTGCAATAAGGCTTGAAAGGTCACTTTGGTCATGAGGTCATCCAAATTACAGATAATAGTTATGCTGCTTTCACATCGCAAAGCCTGCTTTTGAAATGGTTCTTTAAACGGTTCTTAAAACGGGTCTGAGCAGTTAAACCCCCTTCACATCGCATGTTGTAACCAGTATATTACCATTTCATTACCGTTTTGGTACCTTTCACACTGAACCCGTTTCACCCATAGAAAACAGTGGTTGTCATTTGAAATGTTTATTTCCTGCTTCTGCCTGGTGACTGTCAGGAATCGACTTACCAGGCTGGCATCCGTCCGCCGCTGCGGACTCCGTCCTGGCTCCCTGCGGTCACCTGTCGCCTATGCCCCTGCCATGGGACATCATCTGGATCCTGGGGGCACTCCTGAGCCAGCGGGCGTGTGCGCGCCGCGTCCCTGCTAGGCCGCGGCGTGGGCGCCGCCATGACAGTCTCCAAACAGCTAGTATGCTGCGGCCAGTCCGGTGCGTGGCCGCACCCACTTTCCTTTCCTCCATCCAATCCCTGCACACCATGGGGTATATAGGAGGCTGCAGTTTCACCTCACAGGCATCCTGGACTTTGTGTCATTCTGACAACTCGCATGAAAGGATCGGCTCCTGTTTCTCCTGAGTTCCTGGTTCTCTGCTAAGAACTTATACTCCTGGTGATTCTACATTTCTCCCGTGGAACTTCAAGGCTCAGCAATACCAGCAACCTGCATTGGGCTTCACACTCATCACTACCTTGTGTGCTTCAGCCTGCAGTTGAAGACTAAACTCCAGGTGTGTTCATTTCCTCCACCTGTGACACAGCTTGCTGCTGCCAGTGCCTCATCACCTGCACTGTGAGTTGGTCTCCTGCTTATGCTCAGGTTTGCAATATCCATCTACTGCCTTAGTTCTCTGTTTTAAAACCCTGCACTGGTTTCTAAACCAGAATCATTTCATTGACATTCATTCCGTTGTTTTATATTTCCGGATATGATTTCTCAACTCACCTATCACCCATTGCCATAGACTGTTGTTATCATTCCAAGTGTTTGACTTTTCCATCTGCTATTATTATTATTATTTCTGCTGCATTTCTGTTAATACTTATCTGCTGAATAAATACCATTGCGCTCATGCGCAAGAACGTGATTCAACCTCCTCGTCTCTTTCCTCCTACCTCCACTGACCCACTAGCGCCCCCTCCGGGGACACAGACCAAACACAATCTGACAGTGACATCACACATGGAGACAGCCTATCACCTTCTGGGGCTTGCAAATACCGTTTCAGACCCTTTCACACTGCACAATGAAACTGGTCTGAAACGGATAGGACCCTGCAATTTTACCGTTTCAAAATACCGGTATTTTGAAAACGGTAAATTGAAGGTGACCCTTTCACATCGCAGCTCGAACCGTTTAGGAAGCCTTAAAAATCGGCAATTTACTGGGTTCAAGCTGCGGTGTGAAAGGGGTATTAATTTCCTGGATCTGAGTAGAGAACAGCCATGACCACCATCAGTTTGGTGAAAACCCTTGATTGAACAGGATGCAGTGGAGGGCCCGAAACTGAAAATGCTGATACGGTACAGCAAAATGTACAGCAGCTGGTGCTCTCCAAGATAAGGATGTACAGATAGGCATCCCTGATGTAAATGGACACCATGAATTCTCTCTTCTCCATGTTATTGATTACAGTCATCAGCAATTCCATTTTTAATTTGTTTACTCAAAGGGGTTCAGAAGGATTTACTGAAGGGTGGGATGCCGGCCATCAGTATGCTGGCAGCGGGGCAAGCGCAAAGAGTACCCCTGCGGGCTCGCTGCGGGTTCGGTGGATACCCACAAATGGAAATAGCCCCTGGCTGCTGGGATGTCGGCTGTCGGTATTGTCAGCTGTCGGATTCCGGCGTTGGTATCCTGACCAAAGGGATCCCGACTGCCGGCAATGTAACTGCATCCCATTCAAAGGACATTCAGAGACTTCAAATTGAAAATGGGTCGGAAAAAAACAGTGTGGCTTCTGAACAAGGAAGAGGTTGGAGTAAAATCCCAAACCTTTCTCCACTAATACGCATAATATCAATAATCAGTGCGGTATCCTCCATACTTTTCAACTCTTTCCACCATGCCAGGGACTACAACTCCATTTAGCACCAAACACTTTGTCTTGTCAACAGACCTATGGTGAAGAATCATTTTGGGAGGGAACTTGAAAGGTCTATGATATATCACCTAAATGACCTCGAGATGTAGCCTGGCTCCTAACTTTTCCTGGGGGGTGGGGATTATAAGAATTAAAGTAGGGGTTTGTAAGCTAAAGAATGGGAGATACAAGTTCAGAGTGAACAAAACTTCCTTCACAAAGGTACTCCAGAGCATTTTTGGTTTCTGTGTTAGCCTGCCGAGACTACAGCAAGAAGACCTGATGTAATTACCATTGAGGCAGATATCCCTATGACAGCTTACCCCAGGTAGACCCATGTCTCAACGGAGATGCTCAACCAGGGAGTGCAATTCCAAGAGACTCGCGGAACCAAGACCTTCTTGCAGATAATTAGCCCACTGACAAACCGCCCTGTTTACCCAGACAGAGACCAGGATAGGCCTGACTGAAGAGCCTGTTGCTGTGAAGAGAGACCTCAGGATGATCTCAAAGTTCCTGTGTTATCATTGCATGTAGGAGCACTGGAGATAGTAATTGTGGTAGCTTTAGAAAAACAAGTGATGGGAATATCCACCTTGGGAACTGTTTCAATATTGCTGTGTATGCAAATGAGGGTAAAAAGAGCATAACTAGCATGATAACTGAGATTTTCAGTTCCAGCAGTCCCACATCTTGCAAAAGAGATCCTCTAACTGGGGGATAGGAGAAAAAAAAAAAAACTCTTTGATTTTCCTGTGCGACAGTAGCATGTTTTACCAAGGTCCTCCTTGTCAAGTGTGATCAGCTCCCTGTAAGACTGAACCAGATAGCCACTGTCCTCCTAGAAAGAGAGGTCTGAGGTGGAACCCTCCCAGTACTGAAGGGCTAACTGAAGCGTCTGCTTCTGGATGCGGAAGCAGAATCCAAGTTCCATTCAGAGGACGAGAAGACATGCGCCAATCAAGTCAGACCTTGTGACCAAATTAGTTCATTAGTAGTCACAGAATGGGGCCTGAGAACACTGTTCCAGATGCAGATTGCTCCACATGAGTCCTAGGAAAGGGTCTGAGGAGTCCAGGCACACAGAGAGGTAATGTGTGGCTGCTACCCCTTAGATACAGGTAGATTAGGAAATAAAGAGCCCACCCAGCAACCTTCCACTCTGTCAAAATACCCACAATAAAAATGAGAACAGAAGAGAAAAGGGAACAATGATGTGACAGGTCTGAAAGCTGCTGTACACTGGGTACAAATGACAAAGCAGACAATCTTAGGTGGGTTTTCATCACTGGGAAGCCCACCAAGGAAAAGGTGATAAAGAGATGAAGAGGGAATACACCACCACCAAATTCCCTCAAGGATAGGAATGCTGCCCTAAGGAAACAAGCCCTTGAATATCCCACAGATGTCTGGTGAGAGGATAGACAACAACTTATGGACAACTCCCTACTGACGTATAGCGGGGAGTCTCTTATTTGATCACCACCTTCTCCAGAGTGCAGCCAGAAGTTCCAGAGCAGATACCTGTAGCAACCTCTCCATCAGTGCGCATGGGCTGTCAGTGAAGCTGACCATGGGTGTTACTCAGTCCACACCATAAGTTGTTGAGGGATGTGTGTAATAGAGAAAATAAAAAGGGCTGCCCCAGGGGAAGAGCCTGAGCAGTAAAAATGAATGTTGCCGTGGCTCTACCCAATGTCTTTCAAATATGTATTCAAATATGAATCAGATTGTCCAGCAATAGGTAATAAGCTCAATTTCATCAGCCCCAAGATCATGGATGACTCCATTGGGCCCATTTACTGAAATAAGTGACTTTGGTTAATGAGACTATTGGCAATGTAGATTTTGTATCTACCAGAATGTTCTGTGTGATTAAATCTAAGCTCATATGATCAAAATGTACTGAGAGGTAAATTTACAAAGCAGCGCATTCCAAATCTGCTGAGCCTTCGGCATTTTTCGTCGCTGAATTTTGATGCCCAATAATATTAAATACAAAAAAATATAAAACACGCCTGGTTTATTATGTAATATTATTGCCTTTGAATTTAGCTTCCAAAATACACATTGGCTTTGAATACACATTGGCTTTGAATACACATTGGCTTTGAAATTTACCCCAAGTCTGATTTTGCAATCGGGTTGGAGCATAGGGACACTCAGGAACTTAGCTTCTATGTTATACTACTGTTCTTATTTTTACTTCACTGCCTATTCTAGTTCTAAAGAGAATTTACAAATGTGATCATAATTTAACATTGAACATTAATATAACTTATGTTGAATAAACATGAAGTGGGAACCCTTTGCTGAGCTATCCATTGAGTCTGAAAACAGGAGTAGGTATAATTACTAAAAGTCGATTTTGGTTGATGTTTGGTCGATTTTTTATCAATTTTGTGTTTAAGGGTCTAAATCACATATTTACAAACAGATGATTTTTGACATCGTTTAAAACATTTTTCAAAAATCATCTGTTAGTAAATAGGAATTTAGACCCTGAAATACAAAATCAACCAAATATTGACCTAGATCGATTTTTAGTAAATATACCCCTAAATCCCACATTTACTAACATTCCCTGAAACACAAATTTGAGCAAAAATTGACCCAACATTGACCAAAATTCGATCAACATCTCCCCAAATCAACTTTTAGTAAATATACCCTGATATGTCTTGGTAACACTGCTTTCCATGGGCACTGTGTGATTTGTATATCTGCGTTTTCGTATGTGAATGAGTTTTGACTGTGGGGGTGATTCAGACCTGACCGCTGGGCTGCTAACTTTGCTGTCCTGCATTCAGACAGTCGCCGCCACCAGGGGGAGTGTAAATTCGCCGTGCAAGTGTGCAATCCCATGTGTATGCCAAGCTGCAAAAATCCACTTTGTGCAGTCTCTGCACAGTCCAAGACTTACTCCTACAGTGTGATGAGAACGGGCTAATCGGGGCCGGAGCTGACGTCACACACCCTCTCTGATAACTCTTGGGCATGCCTGCGTTTTTCCCGACACTCCCAGTAAACTGTCAGTTGCCACCCACAAATGGCCTCTTCCTGTCAATCACCTTGCGGATGCCAATGCAAATGAAATTTTTGCACCATCCTGTCGCTCACCGACGATGTCCGTTGTTGTTGTCTGACGCGCCTGCGCATTGCGGTGCATACGCAGTTATTACCTGATCACCCGCTGTGCGAAAACGCACAGCAACGATCAGGTCTAAATCAGGCCCTATGTCCCTTCACTCAATAATAAACAGCTGAAGCAACCAAAAAACCTGTGAGTGCAACTCACTAAATAATATGTAGCAGGTTCTAGGAAGCCAGAGGGTAGAACAGTTCAATAAACACAACTGTAAAACCCGCATCTGTAAAAATATGTAGAACCAATAGCAATGCAGAGCAGTTCTATTCATATACATTGGAGAATATGCACTGAGTAGTCGGACTTCATATATTCTGCATTGATCCAATTTTAAAACTTAACTCTAGGGTCTTGGATTTGATGAAAATGAGTTACTGATTGATCAGTATGAGCGTGAACTCAGACATGCCAAGCTGTGATGTGCATTGAAAGGGTGTGTGAACACAAGCCATTCAAATCACATTGGGGGTAATTCTGAGTTGATCGCAGCAGAAATTCTGTTAGCAACTGGGCAAAACCATGTGCACTGCAGGGGAGGCAGATATAACATGTGCAGAGAGAGTTAGATTTGGGTGCGGTGTCTTCAATCTGCAATCTAATTTGCAGTGTAAAAATAAAGCAGCCAGTATTTACCCTGCACAGAAACAATATAACCCACCCAAATCTAACTCTCTCTGCAAATGTTATATCTGCCACACCTGCAGTGCACATGGTTTTGCCCAGTTGCTAACAGAATTCCTGCTGCGATCAACTTGGAATTACAACCTTTGTTCTTCCGCTTGAGCGAATTTCGACAGCTGTAACATTAGCTGAAAAAGGCACTTTACAAAGGAATCATTGACTAGCATGACAAGTGCTGTTCACACTATCACAGGAGCAATGCAGAGAGTGATCCACAGAGCACAGCCACAACATCTGTTGCTGTTTTTCCCCCCAGCCATCTATGCTTTATTGTGTATTCACCACGTTGCCCAATGTGTCAATGGGAACATGGTATTTAAAGATACCTTTACACTGCATTCTGTTCAACAGAAAAAGAATGGAGCTCTCAGAATTCTGTCTGGAATCAACCTAATCCAGTGGGTCCCAAACCTTTCTGAATCACGCCCACCATTAAGTAAATTGTGTTTATATGTCATCCTTAGGTTCATGTGTGTGGTGAGGGACGAGATTTGCTTCTGTTTGTCCACATATTAAATGATTGGTTTTGCCTATTTCTCTAACGTCCTAGTGGATGCTGGGACTCCGTCAGGACCATAGGAATAGCGGGCTCCGCAGGAGACAGGGCACATCTAAATAAAGCTTTTAGGATCACATGGTGCGTACTGGCTCCTCCCCCTATGACCCTCCTCCAAGCCTCAGTTAGGTTTTTGTGCCCGTCCGAGAAGGGTGCAATCTAGGTGGCTCTCCTAAAGAGCTGCTTAGAAAAAGTTTTTTTAGGTTTAAATCTCAGTGAATCCTGCTGGCAACAGGATCACTGCATCGAGGGACTTAGGGGAGAGATTTCCAACTCACCTGCGTGCAGGATGGATTGGAGTCTTAGGCTACTGGACACTTAGCTCCAGAGGGAGTCGGAACACAGGTCCTCCTGGGGTTCGTCCCGGAGCCGCGCCGCCGATCCCCCTTACAGACGCTGAAGACGGAGGTCCGGAAAGCAGGCGGCAGAAGACTCCTCAGTCTTCATGAAGGTAGCGCACAGCACTGCAGCTGTGCGCCATTGTTGCTACACGTCTCACTGATTCAGTCACGGAGAGTGCAGGGCGCTGCTGGGGGCGCCCTGGGCAGCAATATTAAATACCTTTAGTGGCAAAATAAATACATCACATATAGCCATTAAGGCTATATGTATGTATTTAACCCAGGCCAGTTTTCTTAAAACCCGGGAGAAAAGCCCACCGGAAAAGGGGCGGAGCTTATTCTCCTCAGCACTCAGCGCCATTTTCCTGCTCAGCTCCGCTGGTGAGGAAGGCTCCCAGGACTCTCCCCTGCACTGCACTACAGAAACAGGGTAACAAAGAGAAGGGGGGCATAATTTGGCGATATTGATATATTAAAAGCGCTTATATCAAAAACAACACCTTCTAGGGTTGTTTATATACATTTATAGCGTTTTTGGTGTGTGCTGGCAAACTCTCCCTCTGTCTCCCCAAAGGGCTAAGAGGGTCCTGTCTTCGATTAGAGCATTCCCTGTGTGGCTGCTGTATGTCGGTACGTGTGTGTCGACATGTATGAGGACGATGTTGGTGTGGAGGCAGAGCAATTGCCGGTAATGGTGATGTCACCCCCTAGGGAGTCGACACCGGAATGGATGGCTTTAGTTATGGAATTACGTGATAATGTTAGCACATTACAAAAGTCAGTTGACGAAATGAGACGGCCGGAAAACCAATTAGTACCGGCTCAGGCGTCTCAGACACCGTCAGGGGCTGTAAAACGTCCCTTACCTCAGTCAGTCGACACGGGTACCGACACAGATGAATCTAGTGTCGACGGTGAAGAAACAAACGTATTTTCCAATAGGGCCACACGTTATATGATCACGGCAATGAAGGAGGCTTTGCAGATCTCTGATACTGCTGGTACCTCAAAAAGGGGTATTATGTGGGGGGTGAAAAAACTACCTGTAGCTTTTCCAGAATCAGAGGAATTGAATAACGTGTGTGACGAAGCGTGGGTTAACCCAGATAGAAAACTGCTAATTTCCAAGAAGTTATTGGCATTATACCCTTTCCCACCAGAGGTTAGGGCGCGCTGGGAAACACCCCCTAGGGTGGATAAGGCGCTCACACGTTTATCAAAGCAAGTGGCGTTGCCGTCTCCTGATACGGCCGCCCTCAAGGATCCAGCAGATAGGAGGCTGGAAACTACACTGAAGAGTATATACACACATACTGGCAGAGCCGGATTAAGGCTTCAGGGGGCCCGGGGTACGTAAAACAAGGGGGCCCTAAGGTCTAAAATTAAAATCATAACACACACATATATATATATATATATATATATATATATATATATATATATATATATGTGTGTGTGTGTGTGTGTGTGTGTGTGTGTTCCGATCAGCTGGCATTCCCAATCACAGATCCATCTGCCACGGTGCCTATTAGCATATGTAGCATACACAAACCGAACAAATGGCGCTCAATGGTCTCACTATCCACTAATAAAAGACAGCAGTCATGGCATTTTGCAACATTTTGGGCGTTTAATGCCCGTCTTCGGGTAACCACTACTGGTTGCCTAACAACAGGTATTAAATGCCCGAAACGTTGCAAAATGCCATGACTGCTGTCTTTTTATTAGCGGATTGTGAGACCATTGAGCGCCATTTCTATACACACACACACACACACTATATATATATATATATATATATAAACATACACATATATATATATAAACATACTGTATATATATGAATATATTAACACACAAATATATATATATATAATAGACCCAGCTCATTAACTTAAACTGTAAGTAGCATAAAAGAAAGTTCAGGCAGCCTTTCTTACTTTTGCACTGTTGTGCTGACGACGTGAACAGGAGGAGAGCCCGTTCCTCTCTCTCCTCCACCAGGTACTTCCACCTCCGTCCTCTACCCGCGCCGAGGCACGTCCAGGACCCCTCCTCCTTCCCCTGCAGCCTGCGCTCCATACAGTCACGGAGCCGCACGCTGCAGAATCACTTCTCATTGAACAGCTGAGCCGTCTGCAGTGCTGGCGGCTGCTTGACGGCTGTCAGTGGGGTGAGCAGCGTCGCAGATCGGATCGGTAATAGAGATCCGATCTGCGGCGGGTGGCGGGGGGCCCTCTCACAGCGTGGGGCCCAGGGGTACTTACCCCCGGAGCTTCCCCCTTAATCCGGCTCTGCATACTGGTGTTATACTGCGACCGGCAATAGCCTCAGCCTGGATGTGCAGTGCTGGGGTAGTGTGGTTGGATTCTCTGACTGAAAATATTGATACCCTGGATAGGGACAGTATTTTATTGACTCTAGAGCAATTAAAGGATGCCTTTCTTTATATGCGAGATGCTCAGAGGGATATTTGTACTCTAGCATCAAGAGTAAGCGCGATGTCCATATCTGCCAGAAGAAGTTTATGGACGCGACAGTGGTCAGGTGATGCGGATTCCAAAAGGCATATGGAAGTATTGCCATATAAAGGAGAGGAATTATTTGGGGTCGGTCTTTCGGACCTGGTGGCCACGGCAACTGCCGGCAAATCCACTTTTTTACCTCAGACCCCCTCCCAACAGAAAAAGACACCGTCTTTTCAGCCGCAGTCCTTTCGCTCCTATAAAAACAAGCGACCAAAAGGACAGTCTTATCTGCCGCGAGGCAGAGGAAAGGGTAAGAGAGGGCAGCAAGCAGCCCAGGACCAGAAGCCCGCCCCGGGTTCTACAAAGCCATCAGCATGACGCTGGGGCTTTACAAGCGGACTCAGGAGCGGTGGGGGGTCGACTCAAGATTTTCAGCAATCAGTGGGCTCGCTCACAAGTGGACCCGTGGATCCTGCAGATAATATCTCAGGGTTACATGTTGGAGTTCGAAAGGTCTCCCCCTCGCCGGTTCCTAAAGTCTGCTTTACCAACGTCTCCCTCAGAAAGGACGTCGGTTTTGGAAGCCATTCACAAGCTGTATTCTCAGCAGGTGATAGTCAAGGTACCCCTCCTACAACAGGGAAAGGGGTATTATTCCACACTATTTGTGGTACCGAAGCCGGACGGTTCGGTAAGACCTATTCTAAACCTGAAATCCTTGAACCTGTACATACAGAAATTCAAGTTCAAGATGGAGTCACTCAGAGCAGTGATAGCGAATCTGGAAGAAGGGGACTTCATGGTGTCCCTGGACATAAAAGATGCTTATCTGCATGTCCCAATTTACCCCTCACACCAAGGGTATCTCAGGTTCGTGATACAAGACTGTCATTATCAGTTTCAAACGCTGCCGTTTGGTTTGTCCACGGCCCCTCGGGTCTTTACCAAGGTAATGACCGAAATGATGGTTCTTCTACGAAGAAAAGGCGTATTAATTATCCCTTACTTGGACGATCTCCTGATAAGGGCAAAGTCCAGAGAACAGCTGGAAGTCGGTGTAGCACTAACCCAGGTAGTGCTTCAGCAACACGGGTGGATTCTGAATCTTCCAAAATCTCAATTGACCCCGACAACTCGTCTGCTGTTCCTGGGAATGATTCTGGACACGGTTCAGAAAAAGGTGTTTCTCCCGGAGGAGAAAGCAAGGGAGTTATCCGAACTTGTCAGGAACCTCCTAAAACCAGGAACTGTGTCAGTACATCAATGCACAAGAGTCCTGGGAAAGATGGTGGCTTCTTACGAAGCGATTCCATTCGGCAGATTCCATGCACGGACATTTCAGTGGGATCTGCTGGACAAATGGTCCGGATCGCATCTGCACATGCATCAGCGGATAACACTGTCACCAAGAACAAGGTTGTCTCTCCTGTGGTGGTTGCAGAGTGCCCATCTGTTAGAGGGCCGCAGATTCGGCATATAGGACTGGGTCCTGGTGACTACGGATGCCAGCCTACGAGGCTGGGGAGCAGTCACACAGGGAAGAAACTTCCAGGGCGTGTGGTCAAACCTGGAGACGTCCCTTCACATAAATATACTGGAGCTAAGAGCGATCTACAATGCTCTAAGCCTGGCAAAATCGCTGCTTCAGGGTCAGCCGGTGTTGATCCAGTCGGACAACATCACGGCAGTCGCCCACGTAAACCGACAAGGCGGCACGAGAAGCAGAAGAGCAATGACAGAAGCTGCAAGGATTCTGCGCTGGGCGGAGAATCATGTCATAGCACTGTCAGCAGTGTTCATCCCGGGAGTGGACAACTGGGAAGCAGACTTCCTCAGCAGACACGACCTTCACCCGGGAGAGTGGGGACTTCATCCAGAAGTCTTCCACATGATTGTGAACCGTTGGGAAAAACCAAAGGTGGACATGATGGCGTCTCGCCTCAACAAAAAATTGGACAGATATTGCGCCAGGTCAAGAGACCCTCAGGCAATAGCTGTGGACGCTCTGGTAACACCGTGGGTGTACCAGTCAGTGTATGTGTTCCCTCCTCTGCCTCTCATACCAAAGGTACTGAGAATTATACGGAAAAGAGGAGTAAGAACAATACTGGTGGCTCCGGACTGGCCAAGAAGAACTTGGTATCCGGAACTTCAGGAGATGCTCACGGAGGATCCGTGGCCTCTACCTCTAAGAAGGGATCTGCTTCAGCAGGGACCTTGTATGTTCCAAGACTTACCGCGTCTGCGTTTGACGGCATGGCGGTTGAACGCCGGATTCTAAAAGAAAAGGGCATTCCAGAGGAAGTTATTCCTACCTTGATTAAGGCTAGAAAGGAAGTGACTGTACAACATTATCACCGCATTTGGCGGAAATATGTTGCGTGGTGTGAGGCCAAGAAGGCTCCAACGGAAGAATTTCAATTGGGTCGATTCTTACATTTCCTGCAAGCAAGATTGTCTATGGGCCTAAAATTGGGGTCCATTAAAGTTCAAATTTCGGCCTTATCAATCTTCTTCCAGAAGGAATTGGCATCAGTGCCTGAAGTACAAACTTTTGTCAAAGGTGTACTACATATACAACCCCCAATAGTGCCTCCAGTGGCACCGTGGGATTTGAACGTAGTTTTGAATTTTCTCAAATCTCATTGGTTTGAGCCTCTAAAATCGGTAGATTTAAAATACCTTACATGGAAGGTAACCATGCTATTGGCCCTGGCTTCAGCCAGGAGAGTTTCAGAGTTGGCGGCTTTATCATACAAAAGCCCATATCTGATTTTCCATTCGGACAGGGCAGAACTGCGGACACGTCCTCATTTTCTCCCTAAGGTGGTTTCGGCTTTTCACTTGAACCAGCCTATTGTGGTGCCTGCGGCTACTAGCGACTTGGAGGACTCCAAGTTACTGGACGTTGTCAGAGCATTAAAAATATATATTTCAAGGACAGCTAGAGTCAGAAAATCTGACTCGTTGTTTATATTGTATGCACCCAACAAGATGGGTGCTCCTGCGTCTAAACAGAATATTGCACGTTGGATCTGTAGCACAATCCAACTTGCACATTCTGTGGCAGGCCTGCCACAGCCTAAATCTGTAAAGGCCCACTCCACAAGGAAAGTGGGCTCATCTTGGGCGGCTGCCCGAGGGGTCTCGGCATTACAACTTTGCCGAGCAGCTACGTGGTCAGGGGAGAACACGTTTGTAAAATTTTACAAATTTGATACCCTGGCTGAGGAGGACCTGGAGTTCTCTCATTCGGTGCTGCAGAGTCATCCGCACTCTCCCGCCCGTTTGGGAGCTTTGGTATAATCCCCATGGTCCTGACGGAGTCCCAGCATCCACTAGGACGTTAGAGAAAATAAGAATTTACTTACCGATAATTCTATTTCTCATAGTCCGTAGTGGATGCTGGGCGCCCATCCCAAGTGCGGATTGTCTGCAATACTTGTACATAGTTATTGTTACAAAGATCGGGTTATTACTATTGTTGTGAGCCATCTTTTCAGAGGCTACTTCGTTTTTTGTTATCATACTGTTAACTGGGTTCAGATCACAAGTTGTACGGTGTGATTGGTGTGGCTGGTATGAGTCTTACCCGGGATTCAAGATCCTTCCTTATTGTGTACGCTCGTCCGGGCACAGTATCCTAACTGAGGCTTGGAGGAGGGTCATAGTGGGAGGAGCCAGTGCACACCAGATAGTCCTAAAGCTTTCTTTAGATGTGCCCAGTCTCCTGCGGAGCCGCTATTCCCCATGGTCCTTACGGAGTCCCCAGCATCCACTACGGACTATGAGAAATAGAATTATCGGTAAGTAAATTCTTATTTACTGAGACAATAAATAATTTGAATTGGTCCTGGACCACCAATCCAAGGCACCCCTGCAAGTGCCCTGAGACATCCTAGTGTGCCACGGCACACAGTTTGAGAACTACTGACCTAGGGGGTAATTCAGACTGGATCGCTGCAGCGGCAGTGATCGCAGTCTGAATTACTCTGTGGAGTGTGCATGTGCAGCGGCAGTGATCGCAGTCTGAATTACTCTGTGGAGTGTGCATGTGCAGCGGCAGTGATCGCAGTCTGAATTACTCTGTGGAGTGTGCATGTGCAGCGGCAGTGATCGCAGTCTGAATTACTCTGTGGAGTGTGCATGTGCAGCAGCTGCACTGCGCACGCGCACCCTGGGAGCCCAGTGAGATGCTATCAGCATCTCACTGGCTGCGATCCCCTCAGCCTGATTGACAGGCAGAGGCGGTCTCGGGGCAGGAGGGGATGTCCCAACGGTGTTATAACGCATTGGAGGGGGCACGGTCTGGACAATGGAGGCGTGTCTGGACCATGGGGGGAGGGGGAAAGGGCCGCAGCGGCTGCGTGACATCACACGCAGCGGCTGCGACCCAGGACATGGCCAGAAGCTCCCTGCCAGCGCACAGGAGCTACGTTGGCAGGGATCTACTTGTCAGGTACAAAAGCATCACCGCCATGCGATGCTTTTGTACCTGTGTGTGTGTGTGTGGGGGGGGGGGGGGCAGTGTTAGGGTCTGACATGCGGGGCGGACTGTGCTGGGCGTCCCACCGCATGTCAGAGTAAATGATCGTAGATGATTTTTGCACATCTACGATCAACTCTGAATTACCCTCCTAATCTCCAAACATGCCTAGCAGTGATGTTTAGTTATTTATATAGGGCACACTTTACACAGGGCATTACAGAATACATCAGCCATTCACATCAGTCTCTGCCCCAGTGGAATTTACAATCTACTGTATATTCCTCCTATCCATACTAGCCTCCTCTCCCGCAAGTTGCGGGAGACTTACAATTTTTTGGGTAGTCCCCCATACCCACGGAAGAGTGACTAGATCTGCCGCATCCCACTTGCTCCTAGTGAAACGGGCAGGATAAGGAGATTTATGGTAGACTTACCATGGTTAAATCTCTTTCTGCGAGGTACACTGGGTTCCACAGGGAATACATCGGGGTGTAGAGATGGATCTTGATCCAGAGGCACCAACAGGCTAAAGCTTTAGACTGTCCCAGAATGCATTGCGGGGCCTCTTCTATAACCCCGCCTCCAGGCACTGTGAGCTCAGTTTTGTTAACCAGTCCAATGCAGAAGCAGGTAAAAGAGAAGGCAGATGTTAGTCACATAGAACCACGTTCTCACGACAGGAGAAGGGACTAGCGGCTAATGCCATACAAACCCAAAGAAGCTAAGTGCGTCAGGGTGGGCACCCTGTGGAACCCAGTGTACCTCGCAGAAGGAGATTTAACCATGGTAAGTCTACCATAAATCTCCTTTTCTGCAGCGGGGTACACTGTATTCCACAGGGAATACATCGGGGATGTCCTAAAGCAGTTCCTCAAGGGAGGAGATACCATATAGTCTCCGGGTTCCATGACCAGTTCAATTGAGAGCAGTGTTTACATATGGAACTTGGACACTCTCACAAAATTGTTCAGTGATTTGAGGTTGAGAATAGGCCGGAAAGACCCATCAGGTTTCGGGACTAGAAACAGAGTCGAGTAGTATCCTCTGCCTCTGACAGAGGTACCGGCAGGGCCGAAACTAGGATTTTCGTCACCCGGGGCAAGGCTGCCATTTGGCGCCAAGACCCCCCAACCCCACCGCACCCCACCCCTTAATCATCGCACTAATTGATCATATATTTAGAAAAATATATAATTCCCAATCCTATCCCCCGGTGACCCCCGAACTTGCTGCCACACACAAACCACAACTCCCTCTACCTCCAACCTGCCACTGCACTAACCCCCAACTGTACCTGTCGCTGCATATACTACAAAGCTCCCCCACCCTGGCCTGCCTCTCCCCTGGACCAACTATCACACATACACCCTTATCCCCCAGTACCTGCCAACGACAATAACTTATCCCACCACCCAATGCCACACCTGACCTCCCCCATACAACCCCTCGCCTTCAATTCTTGTTTCTACCGGGTGTGAGCGACAGGTGGGGAGCAGCAGGACGTGGGCTGCCGGGTGTGAGCGGCGGGTGGGGAGCACCAGGACGCGGGCTGTGAGCGTCGGCCGGCCGGTGAGCAGCAGGACGCGGGCTGCCGGGTGTGAGCGGCTGGTGGGGAGCACCAGGATGCGGGCGGTGAGCGAGGGACGGCCGGTGAGCAGCAGGACGCGGGCCGCCGGGTGTGAGCAGCGGTTGGGGAGCATTAGGATGTGGGCGGTGAGCGGCGGGCAACCAGGGGTGAGCAGCAGGACGTGAGTGGTGGGCGGCAGACAGACTGATGGTGCTCTACTCAGCCTGACCGCGAATCCACCTCTCACAGCCGCACAGCTCCAAGACATTTGTGTACCGCTGGTGCCGGGTCTGCCTTCAAGTCTCCTGCTCCCTCGGCGCCCCCAAAAATCCTGCGCCCAGGTCACGTGCCCCCCTAGCCCCCCCTTAGTTACGGCCCTGGTACCGGCACTACCACTCCTGTATCCAGGAGGGAATGCACAACCATCTGTACAGCTTGCGCCTTTAACGGATCCGAAGGGATAACCGTTGTGCAGAACTGGCGAGGGGGACGTCTCTTGAAAGAGACTGCGTACCCGTGAGAGACAACTTCTTGCATCCATGCATCTGAAGTGGTCATTAACCAGACCTGGATGAATCATAGAAGTCGGCCCCCCACCTTGGGATCCCCCAGGGGGAAGCCTATCCCATCATGCAGCAGGCTTGTCATGAGAAGCAGGCTGACGAGCAACCCAGGATTGTTTGGCCTTGGGCTTAGTGGTTGTTTGAGACAATCTCGCGTATGCCTGACCTTCGCTTTCCCTAAAGGCCGAAAGCAGGGAAAAGTGGTACCTTTTGCCTTCTGTGCAGAAGGAGTAGCATTTGGGAGAAAGGCAGTCATAGTAGCCACCGATTCAGATCCAGTTTTTAATTATGTCTTCCCCAAATAAGTTGTCCCCAGTAAACGGGAATACCTCCAAGGACTTTTGGAGTCCAGGTCCACCTTCCATGACCTCAACCACAGAATACGGCGAGCCAGGACAGACATATTCGACGCCTTGGCAGTCAACACACCCGCCTCAGGGGACGCTTCCTGATATAGAAAAAGGTGGCAGTGGTATTGTGAGACAGGTAATGTCTGGCATTGTCAGATATATCCTCGGCTGTTCTTCCTCTAATGCCTGATCCAGTCATCAATCTATTTTGCAGCCCCAAGAGGATGCAATCGTGGTCTATGTACAACACCCGTAAGGGAGTAATAGACTACAGGCATCCCTTCACACGCTTATCTGTCGGTTCCTACAGTGAGGGGACAGTGGCGAGAGGCAGAGAGGACAACACACGATGGGTGACACATGAGTTCACTAGCAGTTAATTACCTACTTGTTATAACTTTGCAGGGGGAGGATATCGAGCTAATGCCCATTGTAGACAGGGGGAATGTCTTCCCTGGATTAGACCAGGGGTCTTGTCTGATGTACACTTAATGGTCAGATTGTGGTAACCGAGTTTTATTTACCCTCTGATGTGTGAACATATCAGTTTGCCTAACCACAGTAGGGGAATCCTCTTATCATCAGTGATTTGTAGGATTTGCTTCCCAGTAACCACAAGGGCAGTCGTGTCATTTAGCAATGGAAAATCCTTGTCAGAAACACCTAATATAGGGACTGACAGGACAGCATGATCCCCCTCTCTTCAGATAAAATATCAGAGAGATTATTGGATAGGGAGGAGGAAGCAGCCCACTTAGATGACCCAGAGACACGAGAGTGACCTGGAATAAGGTTTTGCCTGACCAAGGAATGAGTCATACACTACTACCCGTGAGGCAAAATTTTCCCGCCCAAAGCCGAGTAACCATGGGGACATCAGTGACTGTAATGTTGCAGGTGGTCCCATATGGGGCATAAAGCGTTCAACTAGAGTACCCAGTAGGTTTGAGCACGCAGCCCAGGTTGGCTTCTGATTGATTACAGGAGCTGCGGACTGACTGGGAGATGTATGAGACATAATACACAGACCATCACACAAACTTCCTCCTCAGGTAAATCCATTGTACATGCTCTCCAGGATGCAGGAGCATCCCCAGATTTATTGCCCTACATGTTAAACATTATGCAACAGAGAGTGGTTTAGTACGATGAAGCCAGACAGAGTACAATACCTGAGAATAAATCCATTAGCATGTGACTGAGTACCCAGTACACAACACCTGCAAATAAATCCGGTATTATGTGACTGAGTACACAGTAGAATACACATAATAGGTAAATACTGTGACGCACTATATATTGACACAGACGCATCCCCTAGGGTTCAGTATACAGTGATAGATATATATGGAATATACCACAATGAAATCACATAGCAGGTACAGGCACACATAGTCACGTTTGCAATGTAGATAATTATTTTCATGACAATAAAATTGCATTGGATTATTATATGAACACATATAAATATACACTACTCAAAAAAATAAAGGGAACACTAAAATAACACATCCTAGATCTGAATGAATGAAATATTCTTATTAAATACTTTGTTCTTTACATAGTTGAATGTGCTGCCAACAATATCACACAAACATTATCAATGGAAATCAAATTTATTAACCCATGGAGGTCTGGATTTGGAGTCACACTCAAAATTAAAGTGGAAAAACACACTACAGGCTGATCCAACTTTGATGTAATGTCCTTAAAACAAGTCAAAATCAGGCTCAGTAGTGTGTGTGGCTTCCACGTGCCTGTAGGACCTCCCTACAATGCCTGGGCATGCTCCTGATGAGGTGGCGGATGGTCTCCTGAGGGATCTCCTCCCAGACCTGGACTAAAGCAACTCCTGGACAGTCTGTGGTACAGACGTGGCGTTGGTGGATGGAGCGAAACATGATGTCCCAGATGTGCTCAATTGGATTCAGGTCTGGGGAACGAGCGGGCCAGTCCATTGCATCAATGCCTTCATCTTGCAGGAACTGCTGACACACTCCAGCCACATGAGGTCTAGCATTGTCTTGTATTAGGAGGAACCCAGGGCCAACCGCACCAGCATATGGTCTCACAGGGGGTCTGAGGATCTCATCTCGGTACCTAATGGCAGTCAGGCTACCTCTGGCGAGCACATGGAGGGCTGTGCGGCCCACCAAAGAAATGCCACCCCACACCATTATTGACCCACTGCCAAACCGGTCATGCTGGAGGATGTTGCAGGCAGCAGAGTGTTCTCCTTGGCGTCTCCAGACTCTGTCACGTCTGTCACATGTGCTCAGTGAGAACCTGCTTTCATCTGTGAAGAGCACAGGGCGCCAGTGGCGAATTTTCCAATCTTGGTGTTCTCTGGCAAATGCCAAACGTCCTGCATGGTGTTGGGCTGTAAGCCCAACCCCCACCTGTGGACGTCGGGCCCTCATGGAGTCTGTTTCTGATCGTTTGAGTAGACACATGCACATTTGTGGCTTGCTGGAGGTCATTTTGCAGGGCTCTGGCAGTGCTCCTCCTGTTCCTCCTTGCACAAAGGTGGAGGTAGCGGTCCTGCTGCTGGGTTGTTGCCCTCCTACGGCCTCCTCCATGTCTCCTGATGTACTGGCCTGTCTCCTGGTAGCGCCTCCATGCTCTGGACACTACGCTGACATACACAGCAAACCTTCTTGCCACAGCTCGCATTGATGTGCCATCCTGGATGAGCTGCACTACCTGAGCCACTTGTGTGGGTTGTAGACTCCGGCTCATGCTACCACTAGAGTGAAAGCACCGCCAGCTTTCAAAAGTGACCAAAACATCAGCCAGAAAACATAGGAGCTGAAAAGTGGTCGTGGTCACCACCTGCAGAACAACTCCTTTATTGGGGGTGTCTTGCTAATTGACTATAATTTCCACCTGTTGTCTATTCCATTTGCACAACAGCATGTGAAATTGATTGTCAATCAGTGTTGCTTCCTAAGTGGACAGTTTGATTTCACAGAAGTGTGATTGACTTGGAGTTACATTGTGTTGTTCAAGTGTTCCCTTTATTTTTTTGAGCAGTGTATATATATATAGAGAGAGAGAGAGAGAGAGAGAGAAATGTCCATGGACCGGCACTCCTTCCCAATCGTTTAGAATTGTTCCGGTGCCCTGAGAGTAACAAGAGGTACTATATGCAAAGAAGACTGCGGCACTCGGAGGCTTTAGAATCAAATACCGTGTATTTAAAGCGTCACGCCATATCCCAACGTTTCGGGGCTGTCACGCCCCTTTGTCAAGGTGAACAACAGTGAAACAAGTAAACAATCTTACCTAATTACCAGGAGAAGCCCGGCAAGTGCTCAGTGCCGCCCGGAGTCTCATCTCCTGGCTTCAGTTCCGACGCCTTCCAAACGCGTCATTGGCAACGTAGCGCCGGGTTGTCATGGAAACACATAGATGCTCGGCGCCACTGTCACCCCGCGCTGGAATAAAAGAAAGTGAAAAAATTACAGGACCCCATATGGTCCCCCAGAAAGATATGAATGGTTTGGTAAGCGGTTTCTATATGGAATTATAGACATATAGAAGAAACAAGAATCTCTGTGTAAGTTATAACTGGTTACCAAGGGGCCCCCTACCTGTAATGAAATAGTTCAAATTATCATCCACAGTGTCCTGTCAGTCCTAGTGAGTAGTGCCGTGTTAAATGTCAAAGCTTGATCCATGTATTTTTATTGTAATCAGCCTGTATGATTGATGGTGTCGGTGCAATAAGGTAATAAAATAAAATGGTGAAGGAACTAAAATAAATCTGTGTTCGTGTCTAACCAAAATATGTGAGTCCTTTGAAAATAACCTACATTTATGGACTAAAGTAAATTGGTGTATAGTGTCTGGAACAGACGTGTATGTAAGAAAAACTTAAAGTGATGTGGCCTCTGCGGGTAATGTGTCTCAATGTATGTAATAACTCCTGGGGGCCCTGTTGGAAAAAAACTATCATACTGTATTGGCTGTGAAGTATTATAACTAGGAAACACTTATAGTGTACTAAATAATGCATTCTACTGGGAGCATAACTGAATATATACCCACGGTTCCGCTCTGGGCACTCTTAGTTCCCGTGTCAAAACCCTTTTTAACTATGTTAATGTTAATGTAATATGATTGATGAACTATCAATATTTTAACCTTCGTGAGTCTCTACAAGAATACATTCCAGGGCATGATTTCAATGGCTATTTGTTTGAGGTCTCCCACACTATGGGAGACCTCAAACAAATGGCCATTGATCAGATCCCAAAGAACAGAAGAGGAGGAGACAGAGATGGTAGTCTATTGAGAGCTGAAGCAAAATGGATTTTCGAGTTGGGCACCATCAATCCGAACCTCCCTTAACTTCTGCAACCAACCCTCTATCCTACAATTGGCATGATGCACCATGACCTGTGCACACCGTCCTGGTGTGGAGTGTTGCTAGGACTCCTGGGAACAAGAGTAGCAGATAGAAGAGTGTGCCTCTAAAACACAGAGCGCTAAAGAAAGATAGCAAGTGCGGGAGGTATGGCTCATAATGTATAAGACACAACCTGCAATCGTGCTCATGGTCAGGACGATTTCTCTTCACCCCAGACCATAGCAGATTTCCGGTACACATTACACAATGTAATGAATGAAGGAACAACATCTCATTCAGTCCTACATAACACTGCACTGGGTTGTGGACTATGGGGGTCTATTTACTAAGCCTTGGAGAGAGAGAAAGTGGAGAGAGATAAAGTACCAATCAGTCAGCTCCTACCTGTCATGTTACAGTCTGTGTTTGAAAAATGACAGTTAGGAGCTGATTGGCTGATACTTTCTCTCCATCCAAGGCTTAGTAAATAGACCCCATAATGTTCTTCTGATTGGCTATGTAGCACTGCCAACCAAATGTGGCATACGACCCGCAGTAGCGCGCAATTGGGCATACACATTATACAATATGCACGATTTGTGATTCTGAGACGGCAAATCGTGTTGATATAACCCTAGTGTGTATCTGGCCTTACTGTGGGAAGGTGGGGGGGTTCAGGGAGGTATACTAATTTAATGGTGAGGGAGGTGATGCTATTGAGGTAATAGTGGTGCCTGTTAATTTAAGGTGGGTCGGATTCGACTTTCTATGTATTATGTATTCCTGGGTGCTTTGGAGGCATTTGATGCGTGGTTGAATTTGGTGAGCATAGTAGGCTATTTAAATACTTAGGCTGGGTACACACTAGGATGACCCAAATTGCATCCGACATGACAACTGATGTAAAGATTTGACACCTGTGCACACTGAACAATACATTGCGTTTGCTATATCGTTCATAGCTGCATTCACCTGTATACTGTCGTTAGCCTGGCCGTCTCATCTGCCATGGAGCAAAGTAGATAGGACGACCCCTATGTAGGCGAGCACGAGCATGCCAGCGTCCATACACATTAGAATATATGCCTAAGAATTCCCATTTATTAATTACAGGGCAGGTTGGTTAGAAATATGTTCCTGTCTTACATTTGAGTACTAGATATTAGATGTCCGGGCTGTTTTTTTTGGGGGGTGGGGGAGCGTCAGAGAGATAGGTCTGTTTATTAAATGTGAACTTCAGTGCTCATTGCAGGTAGGGAGGTCTAATTCTTAAGCCAGGCACACGCTACCAGTAACTGTAAATGCCCACAAACACGCTCCTTTATCTGATCGGTCAGCCAAGGCAGAAAAACTCAGCTCCAATCTCCCAATACTGGGCCTTATTCAGGTTTGTTAGCAAACCAATGATAAAGCTGAATATTTATCGTATATAAATCACTTTAAGAGGTCTAAGAACACTGTACGCTATCTACGTAAGAAGTACCGTAAGGGTAAGCAAGTTGCATAGCGATCGCTCAGCCGTAGTCGAGACGCTCAAGCGTCACGTTCGCTTACGGCCCAGTGATCACAGGCAGGCACGCTATTGGCTGCCGACTACCGTAATGATTCGCTATAGCGTAGCGTACGCTCGGGACCACGAGGAGATCACCAGCGGTGCAGACGCTTACAACGTTTAAACCTTTATATCTATACCTTTAACAGTGAGATACACAGTATACCTTAGTGTAGAGACTGAGTGTAAGTGCAACCTGGTGTAACCTGATTAACTACAAAGCTGCTTGAGCGTCACCGACGCTCAGAGAATACTTAACACTATAAAGAATACACAGATACCTGGGCTTAGGGTCCGAAACCTATTATGTGTATTATAACTATTATACTTGCAAAAAGAATCACAGTACAAAGCATACACTACAATATAACATAAACCAACTAACCAGATAAACTACACAGGAAATACAATACAATACAATTAAAGGAAAATACGAGAGAAAGAGTAGAGAGAGAGAGAGAGATGGAGAGAGAGAGATGGCTCACAGTAAGACAATATGATTACGGAGAAAACTTACGCACAAGGGGAACGATCGCATGCGCCTCGATATCCAGCTCCCGATTATCAGCAATGAGAACCGTTGAAGAGAGAGAACTGGATACGGTCGGCCTGCCTATTTATGCCCCACACACAATACAATTCAATGGTCCCTACAATCTCATTGTTCATTGGACACAGGAATTCGGCTTCGCATTATAACAAAAGGTCATAGGTTGATTCATACAGGTGGGCTGTGACTATTT
Organism: Pseudophryne corroboree; assembly: GCF_028390025.1. Classification (NCBI taxonomy): domain Eukaryota; kingdom Metazoa; phylum Chordata; class Amphibia; order Anura; family Myobatrachidae; genus Pseudophryne; species Pseudophryne corroboree. The sequence continues at coordinate 772,729,597 of NC_086447.1, read as the reverse complement.
CCAACTGCTCAGGTGGGAGGGAAACTGGGTTTCCCGCCGCATGGGTAATAAAGTGCAAATAAAGTAAATGTTCATAAACTTCTTATGTCCATAACTATTCGCACGAGCGATTGATCTGCTTCAAACCAACACCGGAATATTTCTAATTAAATATTCTTCCGATGGATACTAAACACCACTGTATTACTCCTGTCTGACCCTTCGTATCAAACAAAGAGTGATTCCTCTGTTCATAAACATTCTATATTAACCAAACTTTCAGAATCTATCAAAGGGACCATGATCTACAAAATACATTATTAGTGAAAATATGTAATGATTGAATCGCACGCTACGATCGCATAAACTCTACCGTAAATACGCATACCATGCGCCTGCGGGTGCCCGCGACTGTGAGTATGCGCACGTACGGGAGAGCGTACGCATGCGCAGCACGGACCTGTGTGAGGTGCAAATATGGTAGTGTGCATAGAGATATTTTTCTGACTTTGACAGTCCACCCTTTGGCAGTCAATAATAACTGCCACTTCCTGAAAACATTTCAAAAGGAGAAAAATATATGTCAGGGGTTAATTCATTTCCATGGTTGGGTAAGGGAGGAGAGAGGAGTAGGTGGGAAGAGGGTATGATCTAGTGAGATAGCAGAAGCATGTGTGTATGAATCCGTGTTTGGGGGGGTCATGTATCATCGTGCCGTACGTGTTGTAAATCAAGCTTCGAGGTATTGCGAAGTATACATTTGAATTCCTTCTTATCCCGTGGTACGGGTCTGTGGATGGGCTGTCAAACTTTACCGAGCTCTTTTCGGATTTTGAACAAAATGGGGAGCACATTTTAGTTGATGATACATGAATGGGGGAATATGTGATTGCTGATATCTGTGCCTGTATTCCCTATACTATGTGTGTCATTACCTGAGGGTTGTAGAAATGAAGAAAAGACATAATTACGGTAAATGCGGTGGTATTCTATGTCAGGTTAATGTACATCTGTCGGTTGAAGTTTTGTTCGGTATCAGTTGAAAGTCGTCTTCTTTGCGCTGTGTTGCCCATTAGGTGTGAGCAAAAGCTTTGTCAATGCCATTAGATTTACAAAAAATGTTGGGCTAGCGTAAGATTAAGAATTCTAGGGAAACTGGGGATCCATGGCAAAGTTCATCAAGTGTCCATATCTCAAGTGGTCAAAACTTCTTCTTTGGTCTATCCGTTGTCTGTATAGCGTCTCGTCGACTTCCTCGTCCAAGGGGGTCTTTTTATCTTGGAGAAAAGCAGAAAAACAGGTGAAAGAAACGGACCGTAGAAATCGCATTTTCATCACATCATTGTTTCTATCATTGGGTCATAAATCAAATCCAGGTTAATTACAGTTTCCTCACTCCTCAAACTCATTACCTTAGTACGACGATTGCACCTCATTAAAGCCTGACCGCATCTAAATATCAAACCGATCGTTATGATAACACCTAAGATACATAGGAGAAACTTCCCAACATCCATTATGACTCCTTGAGCCCAGTCTCCCAAACCGGAGAACCAATTTCGCGGGTTCAACCATGACACCCAACCAGTCAGCTCATTACCTACAGCAGCAAGAGTGAGATTGTGTTTTCGGCGAAATTCCCACTTCAATTGGAGAATATCGTCCATCTTTTGGTCTATGACCTCGACCGGATCCTCGGTGCTATTCGTGATATACGTGCAACACTTCACGCCGTACTGTGTTGCTAATGTAACACAATATCCGCCTGTCACTGCTGTGAGGTAATTAAGAACCATTCTATGCTGCACCAGTTCTGTTTTATAAGCTTGAAGTTCCCTTCCAGTATATCTAAACGTGTCATCATACATTTCAGTGATATTGTCTAACAAATTTGCGAGCGCTGATATGTATTTATAATTTAGCACTCCTCTAGCGGTGCGGGTGAAATCTAACGCGATTAAGAATTGAATCCCGGTGGATTCACTTATCAGATCAGAGGCCGGATGCTCTGTCTTCTCTATCAGGTGTCTTTTAACAACGTGCTCGTAGTGGGTGTGAGTATAAGGAGCTTGGGCACCACGATGTATGTCTTTCATTTTATCATGTGTTACAGTCATTACTTCAGGCAATACTTTTCCAATATAACACAATCCTTCAGAGTTTGGGGCAAGCCACTTGTACGCCTTTCTCCCGCATATGAAATATGCATCATCGGGGAGAACATATGGGACGGAGAAGGACATAACCATATTACACACCTTCCAGGTGAAATCTCCTAACCCTAATTCTTCCATCTGCTTAATACACGTATCAGGTTGTACGATATGTGCACAGTATCCTGGTGATACTTCTCCAACTCTCGTAATCCTATTTCCTAAGGTGTACCTATACCGGAAAGATTTTCCTCTACTGGCTATGTGGCGTACAAGCTCTGTATCTGTAGGCATTCTATCTGCTCTATGCGAAAAGGTCATGGTGTGGTTACTCCATGACACTTCCCAATTTCCCGGCTTTCTGGGATTGGAGATGTTGAAACATAATAGGGACCTATCCACATGGTATTGGTGGAGCTTCAAACTAGGAGGGCTGGAGATATTAAACCTCCTGTCCACCGGTCTCCCACCATTTAACTCAAGTACCTCCCCTATCGTTAAAGGAAATGGCACTAGCCCTGATTTGCTATGACCTTGAGGTACTTGAGAGCATACCCAACAATCTGTTTTGTTTAACACATTACCCACTAAGGAGTGATAGTCACTCAATGGATGCCGGTCCATATGGATATTAAAACTGGATTGGCATTTCTTAATGCACCCATCTTCAATGACATTGTTACAGAGCCTACAGATACAGTTTTCTTCAGCTAACAATCCGTCACAATTCCTTCTATGGTCAATGCTATCGGATCGTTTTCTGATACTCGCCTTTGCTTGTTGGTTAGGTTGATCTTGGAAAACTACGCCTCCATCTTTATCATCAGAACCCATTCCAGAACCTCTATCGACCTCCATGGTACTCTCGCCGGAACAGACTGCTCTGGTCAACATCATGGTCAACAGGAAAATCCGGATCACAGTCTCTTGGGGCAAGTCCATCTTATAGGAGGAAATGGAGAAGAATGAGAAGGAGGAAAAAGAAATTTGAGGGAGAGGGGATGGGAAGTGGAGGAAAATAATAAAAGGGAGTGGGGAGTCGACAACAGCTCTCGGTCTTCAAGGCTCAGGTGCCGCCTCAGTCCTCCTGGAACAGACACTCCAGTGATACAACCTCTACCGTCTGTTCCTTGTCACGGGACTTCTCTGGATCAGCAACCTTCTTGCAGTGGGATGAATGGACCCAAGTCTCTCTCTCAGCAACCTTTAATGCCGTAGTGCTAGTCAATAAGACCTGGTATGGTCCTTCCCATCTGTCAATAAGGCAACCTGAGCGTAGAAAATTCCGTATCATTACATAATCCCCAGGTTCAATGTCATGACAATTACTATCAGGTAGATCAGGAATCACCAACTTCAGACTATCATTTTGATTCCTTAACTGTTTACTCATGTTAATCAAGTACTTTACAGTTACTTCATTGTTACATTTCAAATCATCCTGAGGGTTAATCATGGCATGCGGTTGTCGACCAAACAAGATTTCAAAGGGAGACAGATTAAGAGGGGACCTGGGAGTGGTTCTGATACTGTACAATACAATGGGTAAAGCTTCTGGCCATGTCAATCCTGTCTCTGCCATCACTTTACTCAATTTATTTTTAATAGTGCTGTTCACTCTTTCGACCTTCGCACTCGCCTGTGGACGGTACGGAGTGTGCAGCTTGCTATCAATTCCCATCAACTTACACATTCCTTGAAAGACATCACCTGTAAAATGGGTACCCCTATCACTTTCGATTATTCTAGGGATACCATATCTACATACAAATTCCTGCACAATTTTCTTAGCAGTAAACATAGCGGTATTTGTTGCCGCTGGAAATGCTTCGACCCAATTTGAGAAAACATCTATACAAACAAGTACATATTTCAAATTCCGACAAGGGGGTAATTGTATAAAGTCAATTTGTATTACCTGGAAAGGGCCGCCGGCAGGTGGGATATGGGATGGTTCTGTAGGTATTGCCTTTCCAATATTCTTTCTCAAACAGGTAAGGCATGACATTGCTCTTTTACTCGCATGAGAGGAGAATCCTGGGGCGCACCAATAGGCTCTTACCAATTTGCACATCCCTTCCTTGCCTAGATGAGTCAGCCCGTGAGCTGCTTCAGCCAGACATGGAAGATATGCTCTGGGGGCCACTGGTTTACCATGTCCATCCGTCCAGAGTCCTGAGGACTCCTGGCCACATCCCATTGCCTTCCAGACTGCCTTTTCCTGTGTGGAACACAAATTTTGCATTTCACACAACTTCTGTGTGTTAATGGTATTAAATACCATTAATTGTGTGGTGTCTGTCTGTATGGGGGTAGCAGCTGCTAACTTAGCAGCTTCGTCTGCTCGGCTGTTACCAAGTGATACCGGGTCTTGGCTATATGTGTGTGCTTTACATTTGATAACAGCCACTCTGTCGGGTTCCTGTATCGCTGTTAGAAGCCTTTTTATGTGAGCTGCATGCGCTACCGGTGTACCAGCTGCCGTCATGAAATTTCTGAGGCGCCATAGGGCTCCGAAATCATGGACTACCCCGAATGCGTATCTAGAATCGGTGTAGATATTGGCTGACTTACCCTTAGCCAATTCACATGCTCTGGTTAGGGCGACCAGTTCAGCAACCTGGGCTGAGTGAGGTGGGCCTAGTGGTTCCGCTTCTATGGTGTCTTGGTCATCTACGACTGCGTATCCAGTACACAAGTCTCCCGAGTCTGACTGTCTATGGCAACTCCCGTCCGTGTAGAACGTGAGTTCTGCATCTTCCAGTGGGTTGTCACTGATGTCAGGCCTTGCGGTAAAATTTTGGGTCAAATATTCCATACAATCATGTGTATCTTCCTTTGTATTAAATCCTCCTTCCCCATCACTCTCACCTTCCACCCTTTGTGCCTGACCAGGCACACCTGGGAGATACGTTGCAGGATTTAATGCACTGCATCTCCTTATGGTGATGTTTACGGGGGCCATTAGTGCCAATTCCCATCTTGTAAATCTCGCTGATGAGACGTGTCTGGTTTGGGCAGAATTCAATAAGGCTGATACTGCATGTGGCGTATGGATTGTGAGGTTGTGGCCTAGCACGACATCTTCGCTTTTTGTCACTAGCAATGCTATCGCAGCAACGCTTCGCAAGCATGTGGGGAGGGATCGCGCTACCGTGTCTAGCTGAGCGCTGTAGTATGCAACTGGCCTACTGGCATCACCGTGTTTTTGGGTTAGTACACCTGCCGCGCAACCAGCACTTTCTGTTCCGTATAGTTCAAAGGGTTTCCCATAGTCTGGCATACCTAGTGCTGGTGCCTGCGTTAGGCACTGTTTGAGTCTCTCAAATGCTGTTTCGGACTCGTCTGTATGCGAAATCCTATCAGGTTTGTTTGAGGAGACCATTTCCTGCAAAGGTAACGCCAAAATGGAAAACCCTGGGATCCAATTACGGCAATACCCACACATTCCTAAAAACGTTCTGATCTGTTGCTGGGTTTGTGGCAGAGTCATGTCTCTAATTGCTTGGATTCTATCAGCGGTCAGGTGTCTCAGTCCTTGTGTTAGACAGTGTCCCAAATATTTTACCTTAGTTTGGCATAATTGTAACTTGTCTTTGGACACCTTGTGTCCTGTGTCTGAAAGATGAAACAGGAGCTGTTTCGTATCCTTCAGAGATGCTTCCAGTGAATCTGAACACAGTAATAAATCGTCCACATACTGTATCAATACTGATCCACTGTCTGGTTGGAAAGACTGTAAACAATCATGCAAAGCCTGAGAAAATATACTTGGACTATCTATGAAACCTTGGGGTAATCGAGTCCACGTGTATTGGACTCCTCTGTATGTGAATGCAAACAAATATTGGCTGTCAGGGTGCAGAGGTACCGAAAAGAAAGCGGAGCAGAGGTCAATAACAGTGAAAAATTTGGCAGTGGGAGGGATTTGCATTAGGATGACAGCTGGATTTGGCACTACGGGGAACTGACTCTCAACTATTTTGTTAATCCCCCTTAGATCCTGCACTAGTCTGTAACCCCTCCCCCCACTCTTTTTCACACGGAAGATGGGACTATTAGCAGTGCTGGACGTTCTTACCAGAATGCCCTGTTGTAGCAAGCGCTCTATTACTGGGTAAACTCCTAACTCCACCTCTGGCTTCAGAGGGTACTGTGGGATTTTTGGAGCTATCCTACCATCTTTTACTTGTACAACTACTGGAGCTACGTTTGCCATTAATCCAGTGTCTTGTCCGTCTTTTGTCCAAAGTGACTCTGGTATCTGAGATGTCATCTCTTCTATTTGGGATGGATTCCTATTTGTCATAATGGTATGTGACATTAATTTTGATGGGGAGTCTAACATGTCTCGCACTTCCTGAGCGTGTTTCTCAGGTATGTCCAAGAATACACCTTCAGGAGTACAATAAATGACGCACCCCATTTTACACAGTAAGTCTCTTCCCAGGAGATTGGTTGGTGCCGATGCAGCCAGCAAAAAGGAATGCTTGGTATGCAAAGGCCCTATTGTAATCTCGGCTGGTTTGCTAACAGGGTAGTGCTGGACTACTCCTGTTACTCCCATGGCTGGAATTGTCCTACCAGTGGTTCTCATGCCCAATGTCGAATTTATCACTGACTTGGCCGCCCCTGTGTCTACAAGAAAGTTTAAAGTTTTACCAGCTACATTAATTGCGATCTCGGGTTCACTTCCAAGATTGGCAATTAATTTTACTGGCTGCAGATTACAGGTATGGCCACACCCCTATTGGGTATGGTGACCTCCCTGAATCCCGCTGGCAGCAACTACTTGTGAGGGAGATAGTTGGGAACTACCAGAGGCATGCCAGTCTCTGTTTGGGGGATATCTTTTTGTTTCCCCTGTATGTGGCTCATAACTCCGTTTCTGCGGACCTTGCTCCCAATGTCGTGTGTCGTGTCGTTGTCTAGGGGTTTGGTATGAGTTTCGTGGATTCTTTACTCTACAATCTCGTGCCATGTGTCCCTGTTTGTGACAAGAATAACAAGTAACCATACTTGACTTACCCACAGGATTTGGTGATACAAACAAAGGCTGCCTTGTGGTCAGAGCCTGTATACTTACTGACATTAATTTGTCACCTTGTTGTTCCCTGTGTCTGGTGATGTTTCTATCGTGATCAATAGCAGCCTCTCTCAAAGTAGCCACAGACAGACCTCGCCAACATGGTTGCGTGGTCTGTACCCTAGTCTTCAATGACTCTTTTAAACCATCCATCAGTACCGATACTGCGTCTGTTTGTGTCTGTTTTAATGTCCTCTATGCCTGTGTATTTTGCCATTTCTAATAATGCTCTGTGAAAATACTCTGCAGCTGTCTCTGACTCCTTCTGTTTAATGGAGAATATCTTATTCCATTTAGCTACCGCTGGGAAATACTCTTTTAACTGCAAGTTTATTCTTTTCACATTATCTTGGTTGTACACATCTGTAAGAGGTACATCATGATCTAGTCCGCAATCAGCTAAAAATTGAGTTGCGTCGACATTTGAGGGTAAACATGCTCTCAGCAATATCTGCCAGTCTTTATTGTTGGGCTCTGTAGTGTTACCTAAGTCTCTGATGTATTTTTGACTGGCAACTAAGTCTTTTCTAGGGTCAGGAAATTCAGACACTATGGTCCTTAATTTCATTCGGGAAAATGGAGTGTACATGGCAATGTTCCTAATGGGAGTGGCTCCTGATGCGTCTGTTTTCCCATTTGGCACTGCTATTACTCTAACAGGTGTGATTCTAACAACCTCATTCTGTGTAGATTCTACAGGCTGTGGTGAAATAGTTTCAGCATAATGCATGGTGCCGTACTTACCAGTTGATACGACCTCACCTATCCCTCCGCTAGGGGCCTTTACTAATCTCGTGGGTGGAGCTGTGCCTACTGTGGTCTCTGCTATGGTGGCTGCTAGAGAGAGCGCTGAAATCGTTGCCGATTCGTCCTCTTGATCACACTCCTGAGGAAAGTTCAAAACAGGGTACAACTTGCACGGGTTAATACTTGCATGGGTTAATGGGTTAACATTATCATTAACATTTACACAGTTACTAAGTGATTTTGTGTTACACCTTAGTGCGTCTTTCTCCGCAATCAACTTCTCTCCTGATATGTATGGTGGCGGCGGGGCCGTGGCAATCATTTTTCTGTTAGAGCCAGATCCCGCCGCCTGAGCCAAACCTCTCTGTATCTCACCTTCCTGTTGCCACAACTGTAAATAATCATAATGCTGGATTCGTCTCTTTGTTGATTTTATGAGACATATCCTCCTCCTTAAATTTTGTAACACTTCTGAGCTGAAGCTCCCTATTCTTGGGAATTTCTCCCCGTTATGTACAGTCATTCTCTCCCATTCATCACATAAAGTTTCTGTGTGACTTCCATATTTCTCACACATTATATACCTGGCCGACCCAATTGGCCGGACCACTGAATCAACCCGAACCGAGGTTGATCGCCCCCTACCTGAACAAGTGGCCCCCATAGTTCGAAAGTGTTGCTTTATTTAGCCAACCCTTACGAAAAACCAAATGCCAACAATAGGCTGACGGTGGCGGTTTACCGAGTACCCCACTCACTCGCCCACGCCGACCAATACGACCTGATCACACCGATATGGTGCTGGCGTACTCGACCTAGGGCCCCTGCGACCTGAACCTCTATTTACTGGAACCTGCGAGGGTTATCCGAAGAACACTTACTCTTTCCAGTAACTATTGGTTGCTGGATAGTTCCTGAGTGAGCAGCGAACTTCCCTTAAAATAAAAAAATTACACAAATCACGTTAGAGTGTACAGATAGCGTTTGTGACCCCTTTACTCTAATGGTATTAGGTCAGATTACTAACTACTGCACACACTTACGTGCGGTCCAGTCGTTCAGTACACAAACAACTAAGCTTATGTACGGAAAGACCAATGGAATCGAAACTTACGACTGCGAATTCCTTCAGCCAGAGCTTATATGGCCTATATGGGTGTTGCACCAACCCTTTTCGGTGTTGTGCCTGTGAACTGTATAGCGGACTTCCTTGTCGGCTGTACCTGGACCTCCTGGTCTGTTATGACCTCCTGGTCTTGTTACAGTATGACCTCCTGGTCTTGTTACAGTATGACCTCCTGGTCTGCTATACTCTAATGCTCAAAATTGTATATTTAACCAGAGATGCCTCCCTAGCCACCGTGCACGTCACTTACACGCATGTACCTCACGAGTACTCGACTTTTCTTGTGGTTCAACCTTTAAAAATTGTAAAAACACTCATCACATGTACACTTTTGTTTCTATTTCTATTTCTGCGCAGAAATTTTTCTTCAGATCAGGTGTGTTACCAATTAGGAGCAGGATCTGTTAACTAAATTTCGGACACCCAAAAATAGACTTGCGTTATTTCTCGCCTCGCGTTATTTATCGCTTTGCGTTATTTATCGCTTTGCGTTAAAAATCAACTTATCGTGACTTGAGCTACGTGGGCGTAACCGGACGCTCCGTTGCGTAACGTACGCTGCGTGCGTCGGCCTTTGGATTGCGTACGCAAGTCTTTGTTAGAGACACGTATACGCAAAGCAAAGATCCACCGTAACACAATTTATACTTTTATCAATGTAGATGATCCTTGATCATCTACCACACAAACACACTGACTTCGCCTTATCTCCCAGGCAAAACTGTGTGTTTGTCTATCTTTTAACTATATTATCTTTACTCTTAAACTATGAAATAACGGCAAATCTCTTTTAGCACTTCTATCAACTATAAAACTGGCAGACAGGAGAGTGATATACGAAAATGAAAAAAAAAAGAAATGCAGATATATATATGTGTGCGTGCGTGCGTGCGTACGCAAGACAGAAAAATAAACAGTTTTAAAAGACACTAGCGTTTTGTTCTTACCTCCGGTTCCCGGATTCCTTCAGCACTCTTTACCTAAGCGAAGCAGACGCTTATCCTGTCAGCACTACGAGGGATACAACCTCCCGCCCTTTGCTGAGGGATAATGTCTGCTAATCTACCTAGTGCAGATATGTGAAGGACGGGCGAGCCGCCAATTGATAAAGCTGAATATTTATCGTATATAAATCACTTTAAGAGGTCTAAGAACACTGTACGCTATCTACGTAAGAAGTACCGTAAGGGTACGCAAGTTGCGTAGCGATCGCTCAGCCGTAGTCGAGACGCTCAAGCGTCACGTTCGCTTACGGCCCAGTGATCACAGGCAGGCACGCTATTGGCTGCCGACTACCGTAATGATTCGCTATAGCGTAGCGTACGCTCGGGACCACGAGGAGATCACCAGCGGTGCAGACGCTTACAACGTTTAAACCTTTATATCTATACCTTTAACAGTGAGATACACAGTATACCTTAGTGTAGAGACAGAGTGTAAGTGCAACCTGGTGTAACCTGATTAACTACAAAGCTGCTTGAGCGTCACCGACGCTCAGAGAATACTTAACACTATAAAGAATACACAGATACCTGGGCTTAGGGTCCGAAACCTATTATGTGTATTATAACTATTATACTTGCAAAAAGAATCACAGTACAAAGCATACACTACAATATAACATAAACCAACTAACCAGATAAACTACACAGGAAATACAATACAATACAATTAAAGGAAAATACGAGAGAAAGAGTAGAGAGAGAGAGAGAGATGGAGAGAGAGAGATGGCTCACAGTAAGACAATATGATTACGGAGAAAACTTACGCACAAGGGGAACGATCGCATGCGCCTCGATATCCAGCTCCCGATTATCAGCAATGAGAACCGTTGAAGAGAGAGAACTGGATACGGTCGGCCTGCCTATTTATGCCCCACACACAATACAATTCAATGGTCCCTACAATCTCATTGTTCATTGGACACAGGAATTCGGCTTCGCATTATAACAAAAGGTCATAGGTTGATTCATACAGGTGGGCTGTGACTATTTCCAACTGCTCAGGTGGGAGGGAAACTGGGTTTCCCGCCGCATGGGTAATAAAGTGCAAATAAAGTAAATGTTCATAAACTTCTTATGTCCATAACTATTCGCACGAGCGATTGATCTGCTTTAAACCAACACCGGAATATTTCTAATTAAATATTCTTCCGATGGATACTAAACACCACTGTATTACTCCTGTCTGACCCTTCGTATCAAACAAAGAGTGATTCCTCTGTTCATAAACATTCTATATTAACCAAACTTTCAGAATCTATCAAAGGGACCATGATCTACAAAATACATTATTAGTGAAAATATGTAATGATTGAATCGCACGCTACGATCGCATAAACTCTACCGTAAATACGCATACCATGCGCCTGCGGGTGCCCGCGACTGTGAGTATGCGCACGTACGGGAGAGCGTACGCATGCGCAGCACGGACCTGTGTGAGGTGCAAATATGGTAGTGTGCATAGAGATATTTTTCTGACTTTGACACCAAAAAAGTAAGCAATTGGGCAATACCATGTTGCACTGCAGGTGGGGCAGATGTAGCGTGTCCAGAGAGAGTTCCATTTGGGTGGGGTGTGTTCAAATTGAAATCTAAATTGCAGTGGTAAAATTAAGCAGCCAATGTTTATTATGCACAAAAACAATATAACCTACCCAAATCTACCTCTCTGCATGTTACATCTGCCCACCTGCAGTGCAGTATGGTTTTGCCCAATTGCTAACTTTTTTAGTTTGCTAACAAACCTGAATAACTCCCATTGTGCAGTCTGTGAGTATTCTCGATTATCTGACCATACATTATCTCCACTTTTTTGTATCCTCCTTGTAGGTCAGTGTAATAGCGGCTTCTACACTGCTATTTCTAAGCCACTTTTACACTGACCTACAAAGAGTATACACAGGATGCTGGGAAAGAAAAGACGCGTGTCTGCAGCATGGGACGGTCACTGTTTTCTCCTCCGGGACCCACTTTAATCAACGAAATACTACTTTTTAATTGGATTGCTTTGGAATAAATGTTATGGATTTTATCATATATACCATCTGAGGATTTCTATTCCTGTGTGGATCCTACGAGAGTGGCAGTGACCAAAGAAACCCAGTGTCTTTCCATCAAAGTGATCCATGCTGGTATCGTGTGTATATGGACTAAGGCCTTAAAGAAACTGTTATTCGATCTCGAGAAATAATTCTAATGTATCAGTTCCTTAATTTGCATGAGGAGCTGCAGGCACTACTGGATTAAGAAACGGACATACAGATTTATGGTTTTGTATCACTTTATTGGTACAGCATTCCATGAACTATTTAATGCTAATTATTACTTATATTTTTCACACAGCTGCTCTGGGTCATACCCCGCACTATGACATACCGGGATGCGGTCAAGATCCCGACCGGCACAATCCCGACATATTCTCCCTCTGTGGGTGTCCACGACACCCATAGAGGGAAAATAAATTAGTGTGCCGAGCGTAGCGAGCCCCCCTGTCGGGGTTGTGTCGGTCGGGATCCCGGTGTCGGTATTCCGACCGCCGGGATCTCGTACTGATTCCGCCCTACCCAATCAGGCAATGTGGCCTATTTACTCATCTGCCTGATAGTAAGACTTTAAAGGATCATTCGCTTTGAGCTTAATGCAAACTCAATTCCGGATGACTGCTGCATAGAATGTTAATGTAACATTCCAACCATATTCTGACCAGCACCGCCTCACTCCTATCACCACCTATTACTGCAGGGATGGGGAACCTTCGGCCCTCCAGCTGTTGTTGAACAACACATCCCAGCATGCCCTGCAACGGTTTTTGCATGGCCAAATAGCAAAACTGTAGCAAGGCATGCTGGTATGTGTAGTTCAACAACAGCTGGAGAGCCGAAGGTTCCCCATTCCTGTATTACTGTATACTAGGTACAAGAGATCCACCAGAATTTTGCACCCACAAATTGCTGCACTTACCTGACTGTAAGCTGTGTCAACACTTTTTGTTCTATGATCTGACCCCATCTTCCATTCCAGCATATGTGGCTTGCTGCCTGGCCCTGGACTCTGGCTAGTCGGAACTCCCATGCTCCCTGACAGTCTGGGACTGATTCAGAGTTACATCCATCTTCATTTTGGGGACGATCTTGTGATTTAGAGTTGTGTTGTGGCATGTAACCAGAGTTGTAGGCTATACTGAGCATACGCAGAGATTTATCTGATTTTTACACAAGATATAGGATTAGTGCAACTGCGCACAGACACTGCTGACTACTACTTCCACAAGCAGATGTGTAGGGGCATTTTCATCCACCAAAGGGGGTAATGCAGAGTTGATCGCAGCAGCAAATTTGTTAGCAGGTGGGTAAAACCATGGGGGTCATTCCGAGTTGATCGCTAGCTGCCGATGTTCGCTGCGCAGCGATCATTTAAAAAAACTGCTAAACTACGCATGCATATGGGGCGCAATGCGCACGCATGGCGTATGGGTACAAAGAGCATCGTTGTTTTGCACTGCTTATAGCGACGATTCCATTCGCACAGCCGATCGCAAGGAGATTGACAGTAAGTGGGAGTTTATGGGTGTCAACTGACTGTTTTCAGGGAGTCTTTGGAAAAACGCAGGCATGTCCAGACGTTTGCAGGGCGGGTATCTGATGTAAATTCCGGGACCTTCGTCACTGCAATCATCGCGCAAAATAAGTAACAGTGCTGTGCGCTACCTGATGAAGACTGAGAGTCTTCTGCCGCCTGGTTCCGGACCTCTTCATCTTCAGCGTCTGCAAGGGGGGTCGGCGGCCGGGACGAACCCCAGGGCGAACCCTGTGTTCCGACTCCCTCTGGAGCTATGTCCAGTAGCCTAAGAATCCAATCCATCCTGCACGCAGGTGAGTTGAAAATCTCTCCTCTAAGTCCCTCGATGCAGTGAGCCTGTTGCCAGCAGGACTCACTGAAAATAAAGAACCTAAAAACTTTTTCTAAGTAACTCTTTAAGAGAGCCACCTAGATTGCATCCTTCTCGGCCGGGCACAAAAACCTAACTGAGGCTTGGAGGAGGATCATAGGGGGAGGAGCCAGTACACACCATGTGATCCTAAAAGCTTGCTTTTGTGCCCTGTCTCCTGCGGAGCCGCTATTCCCCATGGTCCTGACGGAGTCCCCAGCATCCACTAGGACGTTAGAGAAAAGTAACTACAGGGCTGGTCCTGTTCTGCACAAAATGTGTTTGTACCCGCTCGGCTGCAGAGGCATTTGCACACTTGCAACGCGAAAATACATTTGGGTGGGTTATATTGTTTCTGTGCAGGGAAAACACTGGCTGCTTTATTTTCACACTGCAATTTAGATTTCAGTTTGAACACACCCCACCCAAATCTAACTCTCTCTGCACGTTATATCTGCCCCCCTGCAGTGCACATGGGGGGTAATTCTGAGTTGATCGCAGCAGGAACTTTGTTAGCAGTTGGGCAAAACCATGTGCACTGCAGGGGAGGCAGATATAACATGTGCAGAGAGAGTTAGATTTGGGCGGGTTATTTTGTTTCCGTGCAGGGTAAATACTGGCTGCTTTATTTTTACACTGCAATTTAGATTTCAGATTGAATACACCCCACCCAAATCTAACTCTCTCTGCACATGTTATATCTGCCTCCCCTGCAGTGCACATGGTTTTGCCCAACTGCTAACAAAGTTCCTGCTGCGATCAACTCAGAATTACCCCCATGAGCCCTCATTCCGAGTTGATCACTCGCTAGCTACTTTTAGCAGCCGTGCAAACGCAAAGTCACCGCCCACGGGGGAGTGTATTTTCTCTTTGCAGGAGTGCGAACACATTTTGTGCAAAACAAGACCAGCCCTGTAGTTACTTATTCTGTGCGATGATTGCTGCGATGAAGGTCCCGGTATTGATGTCAGATACCCGCCCAGCAAACGCCCGGCCACGCCTGCGTTTTTCCAAACACTCCCAGGAAATAGAAAAAAAAAAAGGTGGCAATACTTTTTTTGTTGTTTTAACCCAAATCCTAACCATTGCCTTCCACAGCCTAACCCTCTCCTAAGCACCTAACCCTAAAAAATCATGAACAAGCAGGAGTCTGTTTTCCGTGTCGACCATTTGCATGTCAACTTTTTGACCTACTGACTGTCTAGCTACCATCCAGATAGCATGTATTTATTTATACAGAATATGTTGCTATAACAGTAAGCATGGCCCTGAACAACTTTTGAAAATACAGTAATTTTCATGTACATCAAGACAATTCTATGGGCGATATCCTATTAGCAGCGGAACTTTACCATAGTGGTCCAGTCGTCAGCATTGCTGCCTCACAGCTTTGGGGCCATAAGTTGGATATTAGAACAGGGCTCTATATGCAAAATTTGTACATTCTTCATGTGTCTTTTTTCGAAATACTGACTCCCAAAATTCCCAAAAACAAACCAAACACCCATGCTAGTAAGTTCGCTGGCTGCTACCTAGAAATGTACCCATGTCAGTGTGAATTAGGGAACTTATGGGGCCATTCCGAGTTGATTTCTCGCTAGCTACTTTTTGCAGCCGTGGAAACGCATAGTTGCCGCCCACTGGGGAGTGTATATTTGCTGTGCAAGGGTGCGATCGCATGTGCAACCGAGCGGCACAAAAATAGTTTGTGTAGTTTCTGAGTAGCTCAGAACTTAGCCATTGCGATCACTTCAGCCTGTCCGTTCCCGGAATTGCCGTCAGACACCCGCCCTGCAAACGCTTGGCCACGCCTGCATTTTTTTCAAACACTCCCAGAAAACGGTCAGTTGACACCAATAAATGCCTTCTTCCCGTCAATCCCTTGCGATCGTCCGTGTACATGGATTCTTCATTAAATCCCATCGCCCGGCAACGATACGCTTTGTACCCGTAAACACACCTGCACATTGCGGTGCACACGCATGCGCAGTAGTGACCTGATCGCTGCGCTGCAAAAAAACTGCAGCGTGCGATCAGGTCGGAATGACCCCCTTAGACTGTAAGATTCAATGGAACAGGGACTGAATGACAAATATTCTCTGTGCAGTGTTGTGTAAATAGAGGCGCCATATAAATTATAAAAAGGCTACACATGTTCTAAAATAAAAAAGTAGAATCAACTTTCATAGCAATAACCAATTACTACTGCATAAAAGAGATACACACAATTTTAAACAAAGTTTAAACTTAGTTTTGGTGACAATAACATTCACAAACACATGTTCAAAATTCAACACCACATGCACTATTACATTGATAAGGCACTCATGTTTGAGTAGACACTTGCAGCTGACATACAGACTTGACTGAGCAGAGAGTGTAGACAACGAGTGCGGCAGACACCACTACAGGAGAGGAGAAGAGGGCAGAGCAGTGTGAAAACTGGCTGGGATTATAAAATGTACAAAACTTGGAACAGACATATATACATTATCTCTGGAGACGCAGTAAGTAGGTATTCATAAAAGCTCCTTTCAACAATTTAAACGGTACTATGGATTTTGCACCAAACTGATCAGCAAGAGCAAATGAAATCAGTCACAACATATATATTAAAATTCTGAAATAACTTAAGTAGTCTTATTAAAAAATTGTTTAAAAAAGAAAAAAAAAAGTACATTTAAAAATAAAAAAATTAACTTTTTTACATGAGACCGCTACATGCGTTGTGCGCACGTTTTTTCTGAAATAAGATGACTGGGTAAATGTCAGCGCATGCCTAGCATCTGTCGGCTTTTCAGCTGATAGTTCTTTTCCAGCTCACACAGGGCCTGTGCTCGCATGTTGGCGGTCTGCAGTCGCTGCTTTAACTCGCTGCACTTTTCTTGTGTGGAGGGGAACTTGGCCCCACTGCGGTTCTCTTTACTTTCAATGCCAAATTGGACATGCTTCCTGCTCCTTGTAGAGGACTGACCCAGGGAAGGATCTGTAAAAGAAAGGGGCCACACTGGTACAACAGTATATTCAGTTGTCAGAAATTACTGTATGTATAATATTACTAGTAAAGGAATGCATAGTACTAATTCCTAAGTTTGCAGCTAACAGTATAAATCTTTACATCTGTGGGTTGTTGTTTTTTTTTTTTTAAATTAACCATTTCAACTGCTAAAGGTTATATAGAGACAAGTGATAGGGTGAGAAAACTGAATGGGAAAGCAGTTTAAATAAATATTTAGAGCACTTCTTTCACTTTCCAAAAAACTGCCCACCAGGATGGAGACACTTATAGGTTGACCCTGGTGCAAGGGGTTATAGGATTAATTTCCAGCTTCAGCTCAGACAAACATGCGTCCAGGTTGGCAAGTTCCACCTGCTAAGGGTTTGGCTAATTAGACAAGGCCCCTGTTCATGCAGGGACAAGGTGACCACACATTATTCCTGAGAGAAGTAGACTTGAATTATAGGTATGCATGAGAACCAGCGGGTTATGCCTCAGCTGGGTCACCGTTTTGACCCCACCACTAACTAGGGTGAAAGGAGAATTGTAGTTTTTAGTAAGGCAACATATTGGGAGATACTTATACAAATGTATATAAGATAGGTCTGGCCATAGAACCTACTACACTTTGGAGTAGCATTGTTTTCCATTTACAATCTCTTCATCTCATCCGCAAGGCTTTCGGTCAGTTTTAATTATGTCCCTCAGTCAGCAGGGATCGCTAAATTGCAAAAAGTCAAACTGCCCGATTATTGGAAGGCTGCGTATGTACTGCAAACGCATTGAGCTTGCGCAAAAGCCGCGGTGCAAACCACAGCCTCAGTGAAATGCTACTGCAGAGTGCTTGACAGGAAGTGACCGTTCTTGGGTGTTAACATGGCATTTGGGGGGAGTGGCTGGAAAAATGCAGTCGTGGCATGGCCGGTTTCAGGGCACGTATCTGACGTCATCTGAGATCACTTGCTAATAAAAACTTGGTACCAGTGCGACTGCATCCGCATTATTCTTAGTAGGCATCGGTCAACTGCAACTGTCTATGTTACTCTGTTTCTGCGGATGGAACGCACCTCTGCGACTGCATATGCAGAGTTACGATCACATCGGTGGGCCTCGTTTAACATTTATGGGCAGCACTTCACATGCGAGTTTGCACAGTAGCAGTTTTGAGACCAATGCAATTTCAGTCCCAATAGTGCTCCATGCTGAATCTCCTCCTATGTGCGATAATACTCTCATACAAGGTCTCCTGGTAGTGACTCGTAACAGGTCTGAATACCACAGAGAGCAGGTAAAGTGCACACACATTTGTAGTTATATGGTGTATAACATTATCTGTCAGATCACTTTTATCTATTAATAAATATTTACATAGACTAAAAATGCATCAACTGATCAAAACAGTGATACCTGTAGACAGGAAAATCAAAATACTAAAACAGCCTTAGGGAACTTGGTCCCACAGCCACCCTCCTAGCACCTTATCATGAGGGACCCACCCAAGTCTAATCTTCAAAAAAGTAGCAAAAACATTACAATTCTTAAAGGAAAAATAAGAAAGAAAAATCTATCTGCACGAGTGTTACAGCTTTGTGGCAATGAGGGTTTAACATCAGACACAATACTGCAGCAGTCATTCACAATTTGGCATAGAGAACATTAGACATGAATAATGCTGGTCAGTGGCATAGACAACAGAAAGAATGATTGATGACAAGTCTGATCGCATGTCTTCGATCCATGTTACTTTAAAATACTGTTTTCAAGGTTTATTATGATGTGAAGGGCATAGATGCCGAGTGTACACTTTCTATAAAAATAAATTTATTTAACACACAGGAAAAGATAAAAACATTACCAAAACCATCAAGTGCAGGTTATTAAAACAAGAAAGAGAAAACTATTCTGGGTAGTTGTCCCAATCAATTAAAGCTCCCAATGGCTTCCTGTGAGCTCTCATACCTAGCCCATTTTCCATTGCAGCCCCATAATAACGTTCCTTCATCAGATTGAAGTTCTTCATCAGATTTTCTGCCCTACAAGAGAAGAAAGAGCGGTACCATTATTCATTACACTGCCCAACAAAAATATATATTTTTTTTTGTTTGGTGCCTGGAATGTTAGTATTGATTTTGGTTATAGTGAGCGTGCTAATTCCAAATATGAAAACCGTTTTTCTCTATCAGCTATACTTTATGCGCATGCCCAGGCCGTGGCAAATCGCCATCTGGGAGACCTTCAGTATGAGCAGGATGTCATGCATCCTGGTTGTCAGAAACTTTCTTGGCAACCACAAAGCTCATAAATATGCTAAGCTAGTAAACAACATGCTCATTAATTTTAGAGACCTTGGATGTAATAAGAGCATAAAAGTTCAATACTTACACAGTCACTTGGACCATTTCCCAGAAAATTTGGGTGATATGAGTGAAGAGCAAGGTAAAAGATTTCACCAGGACATTAAAACAATGGAAGATCGCTATATACATATGATGGCAGATTACAGCTGGAATTTACAAAGAGACTGACCAAAGAGCCAGCGGGCAATGGACTGCTTGGAAGCAGGACATCAATCTTGGTAGCATCATAAAGTACAAATAGACTGACTCGCTTTCTGTGACGAGCTGTCCTCTTGACGTAAATCCTCAAAGCCCGAACCACGTCCAGTGACTTTGGAGCAACAGACGCGTCAGGTATCACCGGAACCACAATAGGTTGATTAATGTGAAAAGCAGATACCACTTTCGGCAAAAACTGTGGGTGAGTTCTGAGCTCCGCCCTGTCCTCATGAAATATCAAATAAGGACTCTTACAGGATAAGGCCCCCCAGTTCTGACGGTCTTCCAAGTAAGATATTTCAAGTCGACCTTGTATAAAAGGTTCAAACCAATCTTATTGCAGGAAGGTCAGCACCACCGTGAGATCCCACGGAACCGTGGGAGAGACAAAAAGGTGGTTGAATGCGAAGGACACACGTAAGGAATGTCTGTACCTTCGGAATTACAGCCAGCTGTCTCTGTAAGAAAATAGATAGGGACGAAATCTGAACCTTGATGGAGCTTATCTTAGGCCCATATCCACGCCTGATTGCAGGAAGAGCAGAAAACGACCAAGGTGAAAATATACAGTAGAATATTTTCTACCCTGACCCCAAGAAACATACTTCTTCCAGATACGGTGGTAATGCTTTGACGTGACCGCCTTTTGAGCTTACACCATAGTCGAGATTACTCTAGACGGAATACCCTTACTGGCTAGTATCTACCGCTCAACTTCCAAGCAGTTAAATGCAGCCGATATAAGTCTGGATAGACGAATGGCCCTTGTTGAAGAAGATCCTTGAGAAGTGGCAGGGGCCAGGGCTCGTCGAGAGACATGGTCAGGAGGTCCGCATACCAGGCCAGACGAGGCCAATCCAGGGCGATTAAAATGGCTTGAATGTTTTCCCGTTTGAGCCTTTTTAGAACTCTAGAGATGAGAGGAATCGGAGGAAACAGATATACAAACTGGTAGTTCCACGGCGCAGTCACAGCGTCCACTGCCGCAGCCTGCGGATCCCTCATTCTGGAACAGTAGCAAGGCAGCTTCTTGTTGAGTCGAGAAGACATGTCCATCATCGGACAGCCCCACCTGCGAGCCAGCTGTTGAAACACCTGAGGATGAAAGCCCCATTCCCCCAGATGTAGGTTGCGTCTGCTGAGGAAGTCTGCTTAGCCAGTTATCCACTCCCGGAATGAATATGGCCCTTGCGTTGTGTTCCGCCCAGAGGAGTATACTTAAACACTCCTCGCATTGCGGTCCTGCTTTTTGTTCCTCCCTGTCTGTTTATGTACGCCACCGCCGTGGCGTTGTCCAACAGTACCTGTATGGCTTGATGTTGGAGGAGAGAGGATGCCTGTAGAAGGGCATTGTAAAATCGCCCTGAGTTCCAGAACAATTTATCGGAAGGGAAGATTACCGACTCAACCACCTCCCCTGGAACTGAGCCACTTGGGTCACGGCCCCCCAACCGCTGATGCTTGCATCCGTCATCAGCAGAGTCCAGGACAGGGTTCAGAAACTCTGACCCTCCACAAGGTGAGAGACTTGTAGCTACCATAACAGGGAGATCCTTGCCTTTGGCAACAGAGATATTCTCTGGTGCATGTGCAAGTGAGACCTCCGACCACTTGTCCAATAGATCCAGCTGGAACAGACAGGCAAGGAACCTGCCGTAGTGGATTGCCTCGTAGGAGGCCACCATTTTGCCAGTAGGTGGATGTAAAAGTAAACCTTGTGGGGTCTGTGCACAGAGGGGACCATAGCCTGTATCGTTAAAGCTTTGTCCATAGGGAGAAAAACCTTCTGAGACACAGTGTCCAGTATCATCCCCAGGAACTGAAGCTTTTGCAAGGGTTCCAGGTGTGATTTTTTTTGGAGATTTAGGATCCAACCGTGGTCTGTAAGACGACGTGTAGTCAAGCTGATGCTTTTCAACAGAAGCTTCCTGGACACCGCCTTTATGAAGAGATCGTCCAAGTAAGGGACTATGTTCACTCTCATCATGCGGAGTTGTAGCATCATCTCTGCCATAACTTCTGTGAATACCCTCGGTGCCGTTGATAGGCCAAAGGGTAAGGCCTGGAACTGGAAGTAGCAATCCTGTATAACGAATCTGAGATAAGCCTGATGAGGGGATGTGTAGATACGCATCCTTAATATCCAGGGACACCGAGAATTCCCCTTCCTCTAGGCCAGAAACCACCGCCTTGAGAGATTCCATCTTGAATTTGAACACACGTAGGTACGGGTTCAGAGATTTGAAGTTCAGGATAGGCCGCACTGAACCATCCGGCTTCAGAACCACAAATAGGCTTCAGTAAAAACACTTGCCCCTGAGCAGAGGAAGCACCGAAACAATCACCTGTGTGTGGAGAAGTTTTTGAATTGCATCCTGCAAGAACCTGTGAGGGAGTGCTTGACATTTGAGATGCCTCACACAAGGATCCCGGCAGTACTCTGCCCACACATGGGCGAAATATTGCAGTCGAGCACCCACCTGAAAGGCCCCCTGCAGCTGTGGCCAACAGTCACGTGGAAGGCTTATGGATGAAGATCCTGAAGCCTGGTCCAGTGATCCAGCAGCCGCTGGTCTGCGAGATTTACCTCTATTTCCTCTGGAAGCATTTGAGGCACCCTTGGCCCTGCCTCTAAATCCGACCACCTAAAAGGACTGAAGAGAGGGACCAGGGTAAGGACGTTTAGCCAGAGGCGCAGTAGATGGCAGATATGTGGACTTACCCGCCGTTGCTTGAGAAATCCACTTGTTTAATTCCTCCCCAAACAGGCAATCTCCCTTGAAAGGAAGGTCTTCCACAGCTTTTTTTTTGAATCAGCATCGGCTGACGATTGTCTGCGAGCAGAGACTGCCATAGCCGTGGAACGGGCTTTAATGAGGCCCATCTCCTTAACCGCCTCATTTATGAAGTTAGCAGCATCCCGGATATGGTGTAGTAGAGTCAGGATTTCAGGATTTCGTCCTGAGGGAAGGCATCAAACCCCTCAATAACATTACCAGACCATTTAACTATGGCCCTTGTGATCAAACCGTAAGCAATGGTGGGTCTTCGAGCAACCCCCACTGCGGTGTAAATGGATTTGAGTGTATTCTCAATCTTACGGTCAGCAGAGTCCTTTAGAGATATAGCACCAGGTGTAGGCAGCACAATCTTACGTGACAGCCTGGACACTGAGGTATCCACAATCGGAGGGTTCTCCCAAACCTTTCTATCCTCACGGGGGAAAGGACATTAACTCAACAATCTCTCGGGGGCTTGAAAATTTATTGTCAGGATTAAGCCACGTTTCTTTAAAAAGGGTGTTTGATGCCTTGGAGGAGACAGGGAAAGTGGCAGTAGATTTTGGTTTGACATTGAAAAACAACTGTTCCTCAGGTTCTGTCTCTTTATCTGGTATGCTGAGGACATCCCTAAAGGAATATATCAGGGCTTCCACACCTTGAGAGAGTATTGTCCACGTCACCTTCCACCAGATCTGGCATGTCATTGTCAGAGTTAGATTGGAGCACCTCTGGGAATGTGCATTTATGCAAGACCAGTAGGTGGAGCGGTCTGTGTTCAGCAGCAGTGAGTAAAAATCAACAGATTTCTTTAGTACCTGTCTCTCTTGTCTGGCAGTAGCCAATTCAGTATTAATATTAGAAATCATTCCTTTAAATGATTCTAACCACTCAGGTTCATGTGTACTGCTACCCTGAGAAGGGAGAGAGCACTGAGTGCATAGTAAAGATCCCCCAGGAGAAGGGAAAAACTGTGTGTTGCATGATGGACACAGCTTTTTTTAACCAGACATGCTGATTTGCAGAAGCCCCACACACAGTAACGTGAAATAACACAGTGAAATTGAAATACACAGTAATATGAACACAGAACCCCAGGCAATCAGAATGGAGTGAGAGACAGTGATGAGACCAGCACACAATGCCTCACAGTGAAAGCAGCGCTTGGCCGGGCACAAACCAGAGCCTTAGATTTTGAATTTATATTTTATTCACATCAAGCCGGTACATTACATTTTATTGAGAAAATAGAAGTTCCTGCAAAAAGTGTAGCATTGGATTAGCGCCAAAGTGGGAGGAGGCACTTTACCATTTTTACCGTTTGGAGTTTGGAGGGAACTCCCAGACTACCCCCAGGCCTGCACAAATCCTTACAGCGCAATCATCCACCTCTAATTCCTTTTTTGTTCCTTAGATAAGGGAACTGGTTATAAATAAATATACATTCCCCCCCCCTTCCCCTGGTACTGTACAAGGTGACTATTGGAGAATCCCTGGAGGAGCAGCGCTACCCTGCGTGCAGCCTGTAGTGTAAGGCAGCAGTTAATGGCGCCTAAGAGCCTCTGGTCCCACTCTCAGGGAAGACCCGCCCCCGTAATGGCAGGCGGTCCCTGTCTGGATTATACTGGCTTTTTTGTGTTACAAATTGTAGGAAACTAGGTTTAAACCCCTTCCTGTATCATCACCAGTGACTTTGTCCGCAGCGGGCACCAGTGCCGTGCCCGCCACACCCTTATGCCGCCACTGTCACCAGGGACCCGCTAACAGGGGCATTGCAGTCTGTACTCAACGTACCTGAAGTGTCTTCGGCATCTGTTATGGGTGCCGGCGTGTGCGCACACCCTGGGGGCCTGCGAAACATCACCTCAGGAGCTATGTCCTGTCAACGGGGATCCGGACCATTAACCCTATAAGAGGTTGGTACGGTCCCCCCCTAAGTCCCACGATGCAGGCAGACTGGTGCCAGACAGTGCTGCCTGAAAATAATAAACTAAAACACATTTCTGAAGAAAAAAACACTCTGGAGCTCCAGAGAATACACTCAACTCCTTGAGCACATTTTTCTAAATAGAGTCTGCAGGAGGGGCATAGAGGGGAGAAGCCAGCATACAATGAAGATTTCTTAAAGTGCCAGGCTCCAATGGACCTTATCTATACCCCATGGTACTAATACCATCCCAGTATCCCCTAGGACATTAGAGAAATTAATGTTCTATTTGAAATCAGCACACCAAATACTGTATACATATAAAATCAGCTCAACAATCCTCGGCACCAAAACACGTGTTGGGCTGTGTTATTCATCAGTGTAAGCAATGCTGGCAGTAATGTACACAGTATAGACAGACATTCACTTATGTGTAATATCAGGTCTCATCATAGCCCATCCACCCACAGCATTAGAATGTGCAGCATTGGTCTATAAACTTTGTTCAAATCTAGTGTACAGATAGGGGGCATGGAGCGCGGTTTCATACTGGTATAAATATTTCCAGCTTGTAAGTCAGATAGATGTATGAAGATGAATCTTGATGCATTTGTGATACAGCTGGGAGACCCTGCATCTTTTTTTTTTTTTTTTAAATAATTTTTATTCATGGGATCACAAATACAATCAGATACCAACAGATAATGGTTTCAACAAATTACATTGGAGGTATAACAAAACATTTGGTGGTTATACAGATGATTGGAAAAAAAAAAAAAAAAAAAAATCAGTGACCCATTTTTAACCCAGAAAGTGAGTAGTGTAAAATAGAGAAAAGGGCCAGTCAGTAGCGCCGCTATCCGACTAACGTTAGGAAGTAAGAGTAGAAGAAGGTCAAAGAGAAAAAAACATGGAAGAAAAGAAAAAAAAGAAGAGAAATGGACAGATTAGAATAGGGTAGAATCGCCGGGAGGGTCTCTTCAAATATGGTGCAGGGTATCACAGAGTAAAGGGTGAAGGGGCATGCTGGGTAGCCAGCCATGGGCTCCAAATTTTCTCGAATGACTTAGGGGAGCAGTTAATGATGCTAGTCATGTAGTCCATGCGATAAACGTACCAAATACGGGCAATTATAGATTGCATGGAGGGCGGGACAGGGTTTTTCCAATCTGCAGCTAGTTGACATGTAGTTGCGGACACTATATGCCGCAACAATTTTTTTTGAAATTTGGTTAATGTTGGTAAATTTAAGGGGAGGAGAATGTATTTGAGGTCAGAAGGAACAGAAATCTGCAGCAAACTAGATATAAAGTTAATCACTTCCCTCCACATATGCACTATTTTAGGACTGACCACCAGATGTGTAGGAAAGAGCCCTCTGCGCCACATCCTCTCAAGCATCTATCCGACGTATCCGGGTACATTTTGCTCAAACGAGATGGTACATAGTACCATCTATATAATAATTTATAGACATTTTCTTTAATTCTAACGCAGAT
Organism: Pseudophryne corroboree; assembly: GCF_028390025.1. Classification (NCBI taxonomy): domain Eukaryota; kingdom Metazoa; phylum Chordata; class Amphibia; order Anura; family Myobatrachidae; genus Pseudophryne; species Pseudophryne corroboree. Next base: position 772,703,818 of record NC_086447.1, on the reverse strand, counting down.
AGAGCTAGACGCCGCGTTGCTCCAGGCTTCAGACCACTCATCATCATCCAAGGCCGAGCCTAGGTCTGCTTCCCATGCTCTCTCATGAGGATCTCGCTGAGAGGGAGCATCCCCAGTGAGAGTAGTATATAAGAGGGAAATTAGGCCTTTGGTCGAGTGACGTCTGAAACATATAGTCTCAAACGTGGGCAGGGGTCTACTAGAGAGGACGCGGCCCATGGAGGAGTGAAAATGTCTGAGTTGTAAAAATTTATAAAAATATCTAGAGGGAATATCAATAGTTTCTTGAATCTGAGAAAACTGTGGAAAACTAGTATCCCTGGTAATATCATTCAGATATAAAATACCTCTATCTTGCCAAGGAGCAAACAGTGATTTATTTGTACCAGGGGGGAATGCAGGGTTGTGTAATATTGGGATGATAGGGGATGGGGTTGGGGCTAGGCTATATTTCCTAGTAGCAAAGTCCCAAATCGTAATTGAGCGGGAGACCACGGGATGGGATGCTATGGTCCTGGGGCGGCAGGATTTCGAAAGCCATAAAAGAGAAGAGAGTAGAGAGAGCCACCCAGACCCTGTTTGATTCGGGGTTGCACCATTGTACACAGTGTGAGAGCTGTGTAGCGAAAATAAGAATTTACTTACCGATAATTCTATTTCTCATAGTCCGTAGTGGATGCTGGGGACTCCGAAAGGACCATGGGGAATAGCGGCTCCGCAGGAGACTGGGCACAAAGTAAAAGCTTTAGGACTAGCTGGTGTGCACTGGCTCCTCCCCCTATGACCCTCCTCCAAGCCTCAGTTAGGATACTGTGCCCGGACGAGCGTACACAATAAGGAAGGATTTTGAATCCCGGGTAAGACTCATCCCAGCCACACCAATCACACTGTACAACCTGTGATCTGAATCCAGTTAACAGCATGATAACAGAAGGAGCCTCTGAAAAGATGGCTCACAACAACAATAACCCGATTTTTGTAACAATAACCATGTACAAGTAATGCAGACAATCCGCACTTGGGATGGGCGCCCAGCATCCACTACGGACTATGAGAAATAGAATTATCGGTAAGTAAATTCTTATTTTCTCTAACGTCCTAGTGGATGCTGGGGACTCCGAAAGGACCATGGGGATTATACCAAAGCTCCCAAACGGGCGGGAGAGTGCGGATGACTCTGCAGCACCGAATGAGAGAACTCCAGGTCCTCCTCAGCCAGGGTATCAAATTTGTAGAATTTAGCAAACGTGTTTGCCCCTGACCAAGTAGCTGCTTGGCAAAGTTGTAAAGCCGAGACCCCTCGGGCAGCCGCCCAAGATGAGCCCACTTTCCGTGTGGAATGGGCTTTTACAGATTTTGGCTGTGGCAGGCCTGCCACAGAATGTGCAAGCTGAATTGTACTACAAATCCAACGAGCAATCGTCTGCTTAGAAGCAGGAGCACCCAGCTTGTTGGGTGCATACAGGATAAACAGCGAGTCAGATTTTCTGACTCCAGCCGTCCTGGAAACATATATTTTCAGGGCCCTGACTACGTCCAGCAACTTGGAATCCTCCAAGTCCCTAGTAGCCGCAGGCACCACAATAGGTTGGTTTAAGTGAAATGCTGAAACCACCTTAGGGAGAAATTGAGGACGAGTCCTCAATTCTGCCCTGTCCGTATGAAAAATTAGGTAAGGGCTTTTATAGGATAAAGCCGCCAATTCTGATACACGCCTGGCTGAAGCCAGGGCTAACAGCATTACCACTTTCCATGTGAGATATTTCAAGTCCACAGTGGTGAGTGGTTCAAACCAATGTGATTTTAGGAATCCCAACACTACATTGAGATCCCAAGGTGCCACTGGAGGCACAAAAGGAGGCTGTATATGCAGTACTCCCTTGACAAACGTCTGAACTTCAGGAACAGAAGCTAGTTCTTTTTGGAAGAATATCGACAGGGCCGAAATTTGAACCTTAATGGACCCTAATTTGAGGCCCATAGACAGTCCTGTTTGCAGGAAATGCAGGAATCGACCCAGTTGAAATTCCTCCGTAGGGGCCTTCCTGGCCTCGCACCACGCAACATATTTACGCCAAATACGGTGATAATGTTGTACGGTTACATCCTTCCTGGCTTTGATCAGGGTAGGGATGACTTCATCCGGAATGCCTTTTTCCTTCAGGATCCGGCGTTCAACCGCCATGCCGTCAAACGCAGCCGCGGTAAGTCTTGGAACAGACATGGTCCCTGCTGGAGCAGGTCCTGTCTTAGAGGTAGAGGCCACGGGTCTTCCGTGAGCATCTCTTGAATTTCCGGGCACCAAGTCCTTCTTGGCCAATCCGGAGCCACGAGTATAGTCTTTACTCCTCTCCTTCTTATGATTCTCAGTACTTTTGGTATGAGAGGAAGAGGAGGGAACACACACACTGACCGGTACACCCACGGTGTTACCAGAGCGTCCACAGCTATTGCCTGAGGGTCCCTTGACCTGGAGCAATATCTGTCCAGTTTTTTGTTGAGGCGAGACGCCATCATGTCCACCTTTGGTTTTTCCCAACGGTTTACAATCATGTGGAAGACTTCTGGGTGAAGTCCCCACTCTCCCGGGTGAAGATCGTGTCTGCTGAGGAAGTCTGCTTCCCAGTTGTCCACTCCCGGAATGAACACTGCTGACAGTGCTATCACATGATTTTCCGCCCAGCGAAGAATCCTTGCCACTTCCGTCATTGCCCTCCTGCTTCTTGTGCCGCCCTGTCTGTTTACGTGGGCGACTGCCGTGATGTTGTCCGACTGGATCAATACTGGCTGACCCTGAAGCAGAGGCCTTGCCTGACTTAGGGCATTGTAAATGGCCCTTAGTTCCAGGATATTTATGTGAAGTGACGTTTCCATGCTTGACCACAAGCCCTGGAAATTTTTTCCCTGTGTGACTGCTCCCCAGCCTCTCAGGCTGGCATCCGTGGTCACCAGGACCCAATCCTGAATGCCGAATCTGCGGCCCTCTAGGAGATGAGCACTCTGTAACCACCACAGGAGAGACACCCTTGTCCTTGGAGACAGGGTTATCCGCTGATGCATTTGAAGATGCGATCCGGACCATTTGTCTAGCAGATCCAACTGAAAAGTTCTTGCGTGGAATCTGCCGAATGGAATCGCTTTGTAAGAAGCCACCATCTTTCCCAGGACCCTTGTGCACTGATGCACTGACACCTGGCCTGGTCTTAGGAGTTTCCTGACTAGGTCGGATAACTCCCTGGCTTTCTCTTCCGGGAGAAACACCTTTTTCTGTACTGTGTCCAGAATCATCCCTAGGAACAGCAGACGTGTCGTTGGAATCAGCTGCGATTTTGGAATATTTAGAATCCATCCGTGCTGTCGTAGTACTATTTGAGATAGTGCTACTCCGACCTCTAACTGTTCTCTGGACCGTGCCCTTATCAGGAGATCGTCCAAGTAAGGGATAATTAAGACGCCTTTTCTTCGAAGAAGAATCATCATTTCGGCCATTACCTTGGTAAAGACCCGGGGTGCCGTGGACAATCCAAACGGCAGCGTCTGAAACTGATAGTGACAGTTCTGTACCACAAACCTGAGGTACCCTTGGTGAGAAGGGCAAATTGGGACATGGAGGTAAGCATCCTTGATGTCCAGAGACACCATGTAGTCCCCTTCTTCCAGGTTCGCTATCACTGCTCTGAGTGACTCCATCTTGAACTTGAACCTTTTTATGCAAGTGTTCAAGGCTTTCAGATTTAAAATGGGTCTCACCGAGCCGTCCGGCTTCGGTACCACAAACAGCGTGGAGTAATACCCCTTTCCCTGTTGTAGGAGGGGTACCTTGATTATCACTTGCTGGGAATACAGCTTGTGAATGGCTTCCAATACCGCCTCCCTGTCGGGGGTAGACGTTGGTAAAGCAGACTTCAGGAACCGGCGAGGGGGAGACGTCTCGAATTCCAATTTGTACCCCTGAGATACTACCTGCAGGATCCAGGGGTCCACTTGCGAGTGAGCCCACTGCGCGCTGAAATTCTTGAGACGGGCCCCCACCGTGCCTGAGTCCGCTTGTAAGGCCCCAGCGTCATGCTGAGGACTTGGCAGAAGCGGGGGAGGGCTTCTGGTCGTGGGAAGAAGCTGTCTGTTGCAGTCTTTTTCCCCTTCCTCTGCCCCGGGGCAGATATGAGTGGCCTTTTGCCCGCTTGCCCTTATGGGGACGAAAGGACTGAGCCTGAAAAGACTATATCTTTTTCTGCTGCGAGGTGACTTGGGGTAAAAAGGTGGATTTCCCAGCCGTTGCCGTGGCCACCAGGTCCGATAGACTGCCCCCAAATAACTCCTCCCCTTTATACGGCAATACTTCCATATGCCGTTTGGAATCCGCATCCCCTGACCACTGTCGCGTCCATAATCCTCTTCTGGCAGAAATGGACATCGCACTTACTCTTGATGCCAGAGTGCAAATGTCTCTCTGTGCATCTCGCATATATAGGAATGCATCCTTTAAATGCTCTATAGTCAATAATATATTGTCCCTGTCCAGGGTATCAATATTTTCAGTCAGGGAATCCGACCAAGCCACCCCAGCACTGCACATCCAGGCTGAGGCGATTGCTGGTCGCAGTATAACACCAGTATGAGTGTATATACTTTTAAGGATATTTTCCAGCCTCCTATCTGCTGGCTCCTTAAGGGCGGCCGTTTCTGGAGACGGTAACGCCACTTGTTTTGATAAGCGTGTGAGCGCCTTATCCACCCTAGGGGGTGTTTCCCAACGAGCCCTAACCTCTGGTGGGAAGGGATATAGTGCCAATAATTTTTTAGAAATTAGCAGTTTTTTGTCGGGGGTAACCCACGCTTCATCACACACTTCATTCAATTCATCTGATTCAGGAAAAACTACGGGTAGTTTTTTCACACCCCACATAATACCCCTTTTTGTGGTACTTGCAGTATCAGAGATGTGCAAAACCTCCTTCATTGCCGTGATCATGTAACGTGTGGCCCTACTGGAAAATACGTTTGTTTCTTCACCGTCGACACTGGAGTCAGTGTCTGTGTCTGGGTCCGTGTCGACCCACTGAGGTAACGGGCGTTTAATAGCCCCTGACGGTGTTTGAGACGCCTGGACAGGCACTAACTGAGCTGCCGGCTGTCTCATGTCGTCAACAGTTTTCTGTAACGTGCCGACACTGTCACGTAATTCCTTAATTACGGCCATCCATTCAGGTGTCGACTCCCTAGGGGGTGACATCACCATTATAGGCAATTGCTCCGCCTCCACATCATTTTCCTCCTCATACATGTCGACACACACGTACCGACACCCAGCACACACACAGGGAATGCTCTGATAGAGGACAGGACCCACTTAGCCCCTTGGGGAGACAGAGGGAGAGTTTGCCAGCACACACCAGAGCGCTATATATGTATAGGGACAACCTTACAATAAGTGTCTATCCCTTATAGCTGCTTATATCTGTTATTTTGCCAAATAAGTGCCCCCCTCTCTTTTTTACCCTGTTTCTGTAGTTGCAGGATGCAGGGGAGATTCTGGGAGCCTTCCTACCAGCGGAGCTGTGTGGGAAAAATGGCGCTGTGTGCTGAGGAGATAGGCCCCGCCCCCTTCACGGCGGGCTCTTCTCCCGCTTTTTTCTGGAAAACTGGCAGGGGTTAAATACATCCATATAGCCCAGGAGCTATATGTGATGTATTTTTTGCCAAATAAGGTAAATTCATTGCTTCCCAGGGCGCCCCCCCCCCAGCGCCCTGCACCCTCAGTGACCGAAGTGTGAAGTGTGCTGAGAGCAATGGCGCACAGCTGCAGTGCTGTGCGCTACCTTATGAAGACAGGAAAGTCTTCTGCCGCCGATTTATGGACCTCTTCTTGCTTCAGCATCTGTAAGGGGGCCGGCGGCGCGGCTCCGGGACCCATCCATGGCTGGGCCTGTGATCGTCCCTCTGGAGCCAATGTCCAGTAGCCTAAGAAGCCCAATCCACTCTGCACGCAGGTGAGTTCGCTTCTTCTCCCCTTAGTCCCTCGATGCAGTGAGCCTGTTGCCAGCAGGTCTCACTGAAAATAAAAAAACCTATTTAAACTTTTACTCTAAGCAGCTCAGGAGAGCCACCTAGATTGCACCCTTCTCGTTCGGGCACAAAATCTTAACGGAGGCTTGGAGGAGGGTCATAGGGGGAGGAGCCAGTGCACACTAGCTAGTCCTAAAGCTTTTACTTTGTGCCCAGTCTCCTGCGGAGCCGCTATTCCCCATGGTCCTTTCGGAGTCCCCAGCATCCACTAGGACGTTAGAGAAATAATACCTTCTAAAATCTGGGATGCCTAGGCCGCCACTAAATGTGGGGCGTTGTAAAAGTTTCAAACGGGGACGCTTATTCGCCCATATGAATTGTGACGTATGGAATTGCAAGAATTTAAAAACAGATGAAGGGATAAATATCGGGAGGGTCTGGAACAGGTAAAGTATCCGAGGGAGCACGTTCATCTTCACTGAATTTACCCTACCTATCCAGGAGATAAAGAGGCTAGACCAAGAAGACAAGTCTGATTTAATTTGATCTAGAAGCCTAAGGAAATTAGCTTGGTAAAGTTGATGATGGCTATGCGTCAGAAAAATACCTAGGTATTTAATCTTTCGCTTGTGCCATTGAAATGGAAAGGAGTTTTCCAAAGAGAGCTTAATCTGGCCGGGGATATAAAAGTTCAATACTTCAGTCTTACTCTATTAAGTTTATAACCTGAGTGTTTAGAATAGAGGTCTATCTTAGAAAGGAGTGGCTGTAACGACTGAGATGGGGATCCCAGAGATATTAGAACATCGTATGCGTATAACGCAATTTTATGTTCAGTAAGGCCCACCCGCACTCCAGCTATATCTACATTAGCCCGGATCCGTGCCGCCAGGGGTTCCATTAACCAGGGCAAATAGCAATGGGGAAAGCGGGCATCCCTGTCTGGTGCCGTTAGTGATGTTGAATGCGGAAGAGGTAAGGCGATTAACAGAAACCGTGGCCGTAGGGGACCTGTAAAGCGCAGAGACACCTTCAAGGAATTTGCCAGAAAAACCCATCCTCCGGAGCACTGAGACAGCAAAGGGCCAGGAAATTCTGTCAAAAGCCTTCTCGGCATCTAATGCTAGCAACAGCGAGGGTAATTTCCGTTTATGGATAGAGTGGATCAAGTCTATGGCTCTCCTGGTATTATCGGAGGCCTGGCGGCCAGAAATGAAACCCACTTGGTCCGGGTGTATCAGTTGTGTAAGTAGGGGAGCTAAGCGGTTAGCTAAGATTTTAGCATATATCGTAAGATCTACGTTTAGCAAAGAAATCGGGCGATAGTTGGAACAACGTGTTGAATCCCTGTCTGGCTTCGGAATCACAATAATGTCAGCTTGTACAGTCGACCGCATAGATTTGATAGCGGCAACCGTCTCTTCCAGCGATATATCCGCATTAAGAAGAGAAATCTGTTGCTCTGTCAAACCCGGCAAGGGGGCACCCAACAAATATGAACATGCTCCCCCCGGACCATCGGAGGGAAGAGGGGGGGCAGGGAGATTATATAAGGAGCTATAATAGTTCCGAAATTCCTCCACCATCAGTTTTGGATCATAAGTGAGAGCGTCTAACGTAGAAGAATGTAGCTTATCTGTCAATCCTATAGCTCGCTTACTTCTTTACTTATTAGCTAAAAGGCTATCTATTTTATTCGCTTTATCATAAAATTTTTGACGGAGCTTCTGTAGTATAGCTGCCGCTCTCTGCGATAAAAGGGTGTTCAACTGACCTCTGAGGTTATTTATCTGGGAGAGTAGGGAGTCGCACGGGGCAATTTTGTGCTGGGCTAGAAGCGCAGTAATTTGAGATTCCAATGAGGAAACTTCCTGTACTGCTTTCTTACGTATGGCTGAGGCCTTAGACATAAATTGGCCGCGAATGGTGGCTTTGTGTGCTTCCCAAACTAGGCTAGGAGAGACATCTGGGGAGGCGTTTTCCTCAAAAAAAAATTTCAGGTTCAGTTTAGTGTCTGAAAGAGTGGAGGGGTGCGAAAGGAGAGCATCATCAAGACGCCATTTATGGGACTTATTAGGAGTTCTATAAAGATCGATAAGGATATACACTCCTGCATGGTCCGTCCAGGAACAGGGAGTGATGCCTGAATCAGATATCAGCGTCGAGATTGAGCGAGAGACATGTATCATATCTATTCGAGAGTAGTGCTGATGAGGTGCAGAGAAGTGGGTGTAGTCTCTAGCGCTGGAGTGTTTAAGACGCCAAGTGTCTTGTAAATCAAGGTGTGTGAGGGAGGATGTCAATGTAAGGGCCGCATCAGACGGAGACGCTTCCTTCTTAGTTTTAGGAGGAGTGGATTTATCCAAGAAGGGGTCAAGCACAGTGTTGAAGTCCCCACCTAGAATAATGTGGCTTTGCGCTACTCTATTGAGATGCAAAAAGAGCGTGCGAAAAAAACGGGATTGGTTCCGATTAGGGGCGTATACAGACACTAGTGTTAGAATATCAGTGCGGATCGTACCTATCACTATCAGGTACCGGCCGTCAGGGTCAGCTATGGTTGTAGTGTGGACAAATGGGATATTGCGATGGATCAGTATAGCTACCCCTCTTTTTTTACAAGCAGCAGAGGCAAAAAAGGTCTGGGTAAATTGCTTACCGTGAAGTTGAGAGAGTGTGTACCGGTAAAATGGGTCTCTTGGAGGAAAACTATATCAGCCTTCTCTCTCTCCGACAGGAGGATAACGTCACTGTACGTTTCTTGGGAGAATTAAGCCCGTTAACATTTATAGAATACAGTTTAAGCGCCATGTGACACCAAAGAACAAAATAGGAGCAGTGGAAACCTGTCCCGGGGAAGAAAGAAAAGGAAAGAAGAAGAACTACAAAGCACAAGAATTAGAAACATAGAAGAAAAGAAAGATAGAAAACCCATACGGGAGAAAACCCTGAATTATAGGGTCCCTAACAAGGACCGCTACACAGATATAAAACAACATACTTCGAAAGAACAAATAAAGGGAGCACGGGGGTAGTGGGAACAGTAAACTAACGCAGGAGAACTGGGTCCCCCTGGACCGTAACAGTTGAGTCGGCTAGAGCCAAAGATACAATAATGTAACCCATAATATGAAAAACAATGAACAAACAGAAACGTACTGTGTCATCACCAAACAATAAGAGAAAAAAAATAAGGGAAGGGGGAACAAGGGAGACAAGGGAAGCAAGGGGGGACAAGGCAAACGGGATAAGCCCAGCGTAGTATTATCAGGCTAGGCGTAACACATGAAATTACATTAATGTATACATACATGTGTACACAGGGAGCGCTAAATATTCATAATTATCTAGTTTATTTAGACAATAAAAAATAGAATGACAATGCACAATTTAATAATAAGATATATCAATTAAAAAATTAAAAACCATATCAAATGGACATCTCTCGTGGAAATAAACAACTCAGTTGCTGGTGTTAAAGGGTCCAGAATAGGCTATTTAGCCAATAATTGCTGAGCAAGTCCAGAATCCTAGTGTATCATTAATGTCACCAGCAAGTAGCTTTTAACTGTTAAAAGATGTACTGTAGCAGTCCAATGCCACTTAAAATAAGATTTTACTTACCGATAAATCTATTTCTCGGAGTCCGTAGTGGATGCTGGGGTTCCTGAAAGGACCATGGGGAATAGCGGCTCCGCAGGAGACAGGGCACAAAAAGTAAAGCTTTTTCCGATCAGGTGGTGTGCACTGGCTCCTCCCCCTATGACCCTCCTCCAGACTCCAGTTAGGTACTGTGCCCGGACGAGCGTACACAATAAGGGAGGATTTTGAATCCCGGGTAAGACTCATACCAGCCACACCAATCACACCGTACAACTTGTGATCTAAACCCAGTTAACAGTATGATAACAGCGGAGCCTCTGAAAGATGGCTTCCTTCAACAATAACCCGAATTAGTTAACAATAACTATGTACAATTATTGCAGATAATCCGCACTTGGGATGGGCGCCCAGCATCCACTACGGACTCCGAGAAATAGATTTATCGGTAAGTAAAATCTTATTTTCTCTATCGTCCTAGTGGATGCTGGGGTTCCTGAAAGGACCATGGGGATTATACCAAAGCTCCCAAACGGGCGGGAGAGTGCGGATGACTCTGCAGCACCGAATGAGAGAACTCCAGGTCCTCCTTAGCCAGAGTATCAAATTTGTAAAATTTTACAAACGTGTTCTCCCCTGACCACGTAGCTGCTCGGCAAAGTTGTAATGCCGAGACCCCTCGGGCAGCCGCCCAAGATGAGCCCACCTTCCTTGTGGAGTGGGCCTTTACAGATTTAGGCTGTGGCAGGCCTGCCACAGAATGTGCAAGTTGGATTGTGCTACAGATCCAACGAGCAATCGTCTGCTTAGACGCAGGAGCACCCATCTTGTTGGGTGCATACAATATAAACAACGAGTCAGATTTTCTGACTCCAGCTGTCCTTGCAATATATATTTTTAATGCTCTGACAACGTCCAGTAACTTGGAGTCCTCCAAGTCACTTGTAGCCGCAGGCACCACAATATGCTGGTTCAGATGAAATGCTGACACCACCTTAGGGAGAAAATGCGGACGAGTCCGCAGTTCTGCCCTGTCCGAATGGAAAATCAGATATGGGCTTTTGTAAGATAAAGCTGCCAATTCTGACACTCTCCTGGCAGAAGCCAGGGCTAGAAGCATGGTCACTTTCCATGTGAGATATTTCAAATCCACCTTTTTTAGTGGTTCAAACCAATGAGATTTTAGGAAGTCCAAAACCACATTGAGATCCCACGGTGCCACTGGAGGCACCACAGGAGGCTGTATATGCAGCACTCCCTTAACAAAGGTCTGGACTTCAGGGACTGAAGCCAATTCTTTTTGAAAGAAAATCGACAGGGCCGAAATTTGAACCTTAATAGATCCCAATTTGAGACCCATAGACAATCCTGATTGCAGGAAATGTAGGAATCGACCCAGTTGAAATTCCTCCGTCGGAGCACTCCGATCTTCGCACCACGCAACATATTTTCGCCAAATTCGGTGATAATGTTGCACGGTTACTTCCTTCCTTGCTTTAATCAAAGTAGGAATGACTTCTTCCGGCATGCCTTTTTCCTTTAGGATCCGGCGTTCAACCGCCATGCCGTCAAACGCAGCCGCGGTAAGTCTTGAAACAGACAGGGACCCTGCTGAAGCAAGTCCCTCCTTAGAGGTAGAGGCCACGGATCTTCCGTGATCATCTCTTGAAGTTCCGGGTACCAAGTCCTTCTTGGCCAATCCGGAACCACTAGTATCGTTCTTACGCCTCTTTGCCGTATAATTCTCAATACTTTTGGTATGAGAGGCAGAGGAGGAAACACATACACCGACTGGTACACCCAAGGCGTTACCAGCGCGTCCACAGCTATTGCCTGCGGATCTCTTGACCTGGCGCAATACCTGTCCAGTTTTTTGTTGAGGCGAGACGCCATCATGTCCACCATTGGTCTTTCCCAACGGGTTACCAGCATGTGGAAGACTTCTGGATGAAGTCCCCACTCTCCCGGGTGAAGATCGTGTCTGCTGAGGAAGTCTGCTTCCCAGTTGTCTACTCCCGGGATGAACACTGCTGACAGTGCTATCACATGATTCTCTGCCCAGCGAAGAATCCTTGCAGCTTCTGCCATTGCACTCCTGCTTCTTGTGCCGCCCTGTCTGTTCACATGGGCGACTGCCGTGATGTTGTCCGACTGGATCAACACCGGTTTTCCCTGAAGCAGAGGTTCTGCCTGGCTTAGAGCATTGTATATTGCTCTTAGTTCCAGAATGTTTATGTGAAGAGATGTTTCCAGGCTCGTCCATACTCCCTGGAAGTTTCTTCCTTGTGTGACTGCTCCCCAGCCTCTCAGGCTGGCGTCCGTGGTCACCAGGATCCAATCCTGTATGCCGAATCTGCGGCCCTCCAATAGATGAGCACTCTGCAACCACCACAGAAGAGACACCCTTGTCCTTGGAGACAGGGTTATCCGCAGGTGCATCTGAAGATGCGACCCTGACCATTTGTCCAACAGATCCCTTTGGAAAATTCTTGCGTGGAATCTGCCGAATGGAATTGCTTCGTAAGAAGCCACCATTTTTCCCAGGACTCTTGTGCATTGATGTACAGACACCTTTCCTGGTTTTAGGAGGTTCCTGACAAGCTCGGATAACTCCTTGGCTTTTTCCTCCGGGAGAAAAACCTTTTTCTGAACCGTGTCCAGAATCATCCCTAGGAACAGCAGACGAGTTGTCGGCATTAACTGGGATTTTGGAATATTCAGAATCCACCCGTGCTGTTTTAGCACTTCTTGAGACAGTGCTAATCCCATCTCTAGCTGTTCTCTGGACCTCGCCCTTATTAGGAGATCGTCCAAGTATGGGATAATTAATACGCCTTTTCTTCGAAGAAGAATCATCATCTCGGCCATTACCTTTGTAAAGATCCGAGGTGCCGTGGACAATCCGAACGGCAGCGTCTGAAACTGATAGTGACAGTTTTGTACAACGAACCTGAGGTACCCCTGGTGTGAGGGGTAAATTGGAACGTGGAGATACGCATCCTTGATGTCCAAGGATACCATAAAGTCCCCCTCTTCCAGGTTCGCTATCACTGCTCTGAGTGACTCCATTTTGAACTTGAACTTCTTTATGTACAGGTTCAAGGACTTCAGATTTAGAATAGGTCTTACCGAGCCATCCGGCTTCGGTACCACAAAAAGAGTGGAATAATACCCCTTCCCTTGTTGCAGAAGAGGTACCTTGACTATCACCTGCTGAGAGTACAGCTTGTGAATGGCTTCCAAAACCGTCTCCCTTTCGGAGGGGGACGTTGGTAAAGCAGACTTCAGGAAACGGCGAGGTGGATCTGTCTCTAATTCCAACCTGTATCCCTGAGATATTATCTGCAGGATCCAGGGATCTACTTGCGAGTGAGCCCACTGCGCGCTGTAATTTTTGAGACGACCCCCCACCGTCCCCGAGTCCGCTTGAGAAGCCCCAGCGTCATGCTGAGGCTTTTGTAGAAGCCGGGGAGGGCTTCTGATCCTGGGAAGGAGCTGCGTGTTGCTGTCTCTTCCCTCGACCTTTGCCTCGTGGCAGATATGAATAGCCCTTTGCTCTCTTATTTTTAAAGGAACGAAAGGGCTGCGGTTGAAAAGTCGGTGCCTTTTTCTGTTGGGGAGTGACTTGAGGTAGAAAGGTGGATTTCCCGGCTGTAGCCGTGGCCACCAAATCTGATAGACCGACTCCAAATAACTCCTCCCCTTTATACGGCAAAACTTCCATATGCCGTTTTGAATCCGCATCGCCTGTCCACTGTCGCGTCCATAAAGCTCTTCTGGCCGAAATGGACATAGCACTTACCCGTGATGCCAGTGTGCATATATCCCTCTGTGCATCACGCATATAAAGAAATGCATCCTTTATTTGTTCTAACGACAGTAAAATATTGTCCCTGTCCAGGGTATCAATATTTTCAATCAGGGACTCTGACCAAACTACCCCCGCACTGCCCATCCAGGCAGTCGCTACAGCTGGTCTTAGTATAACACCTGCATGTGTGTATATACTTTTTTGGATATTTTCCATCCTCCTATCTGATGGATCTTTAAGTGCGGCCGTCTCAGGAGAGGGTAACGCCACTTGTTTAGATAAGCGTGTTAGCGCCTTGTCCACCCTAGGAGGTGTTTCCCAGCGCTCCCTAACCTCTGGCGGGAAAGGGTATAATGCCAATAATTTCTTTGAAATTATCAGCTTTTTATCAGGGGCAACCCACGCTTCATTACACACGTCATTTAGTTCTTCTGATTCAGGAAAAACTATAGGTAGTTTTTTCATACCCCACATAATACCCTGTTTAGTGGTACCTGTAGTATCAGCTAAATGTAACGCCTCCTTCATTGCCAAAATCATATAACGTGTGGCCCTACTGGAAAATACGGTTGATTCGTCACCGTCACCACTGGAGTCATCGCCTGTGTCTGGGTCTGTGTCGACCGACTGAGGCAAAGGGCGTTTCACAGCCCCTGACGGTGTTTGAGTCGCCTGGACAGGCACTAATTGATTGTCCGGCCGTCTCATGTCGTCAAACGACTGCTTTAGCGTGTTGACACTATCCCGTAGTTCCATAAATAAAGGCATCCATTCTGGTGTCGACTCCCTAGGGGGTGACATCCTCATATTTGGCAATTGCTCCGCCTCCACACCAATATCGTCCTCATACATGTCGACACACACGTACCGACACACAGCAGACACACAGGGAATGCTCCTAACGAAGACAGGACCCACTAGCCCTTTGGGGAGACAGAGGGAGAGTTTGCCAGCACACACCAAAAGCGCTATATATATATATCAGGGATAGCCTTATAATAAGTGCTCCCTTATAGCTGCTTTGTTATATCAAAATATCGCCATAAATGTGCCCCCCCCCTCTCTGTTTTACCCTGTTTCTGTAGTGCAGTGCAGGGGAGAGACTTGGGAGCCGTCCTGACCAGCGGAGCTGCGAGAGGAAATGGCGCCGTGTGCTGAGGAGATAGGCCCCGCCCCTTTTCTGGCGGGCTCGTCTCCCGCTATTTAGAAAAATTAGGCAGGGGTTAAATATCTCCATATAGCCTCTAGGGCTATATGTGAGGTATTTTTAGCCTTTATAGGTAATCATTTGCCTCCCAGGGCGCCCCCCTCCCAGCGCCCTGCACCCTCAGTGACTGCCGTGTGAAGTGTGCTGAGAGGAAAATGGCGCACAGCTGCAGTGCTGTGCGCTACCTTTAGAAGACTGCAGGAGTCTTCAGCCGCCGATTCTGGACCTCTTCTGATTTCAGCATCTGCAAGGGGGCCGGCGGCGTGGCTCCGGTGACCATCCAGGCTGTACCTGTGATCGTCCCTCTGGAGCTTGATGTCCAGTAGCCAAGAAACCAATCCATCCTGCACGCAGGTGAGTTGACTCCTTCTCCCCTCAGTCCCTCGCTGCAGTGATCCTGTTGCCAGCAGGAATCACTGTAAAATAAAAAACCTAGCTAAACTTTTTCTAAGCAGCTCTTTAGGAGAGCCACCTAGATTGCACCCTTCTCGGCCGGGCACAAAAATCTAACTGGAGTCTGGAGGAGGGTCATAGGGGGAGGAGCCAGTGCACACCACCTGATCGGAAAAAGCTTTACTTTTTGTGCCCTGTCTCCTGCGGAGCCGCTATTCCCCATGGTCCTTTCAGGAACCCCAGCATCCACTAGGACGATAGAGAAATTTAAGCTCACCGCTGTTGGAAGTGTTTCCAAACTCCCATCTATTGCTGTTCAGCGGTGTCCCCGTCTCCCCTGCAGGCTTACCAGTGTGCGCTGATGAACCGTGGCCGCACAGCCGGACGTCTCCGGCAGTGATGTGGAGCCTGATTTGCAGACTAGGGGAGAGAGCTGGATGCAGGCAGCATGGAGCAAAGTGGTGACGGATAGATATAAGTTGATTTCCACAGAGAAATTGTAGGTTCCTTGACGCGTTTCTCTGCTATAGGTAGAGTAGCAGTTTCATCAGAAGGTACCTTCTGATGAAACTGCTACTCTACCTATAGCAGAGAAACCTACAATTTCTCTGTGGAAATCAACTTATATCTATCCGTCACCACTTTGCTCCATGCTGCCTGCATCCAGCTCTCTCCCCTAGTCTGCAAATCAGGCTCCACATCACTGCCGGAGACGTCCGGCTGTGCGGCCACGGTTCATCAGCGCACACTGGTAAGCCTGCAGGGGAGACGGGGACACCGCTGAACAGCAATAGATGGGAGTTTGGAAACACTTCCAACAGCGGTGAGCTTAAATTTAAGTGGCATTGGACTGCTACAGTACATCTTTTAACAGTTAAAAGCTACTTGCTGGTGACATTAATGATACACTAGGATTCTGGACTTGCTCAGCAATTATTGGCTAAATAGCCTATTCTGGACCCTTTAACACCAGCAACTGAGTTGTTTATTTCCACGAGAGATGTCCATTTGATATGGTTTTTAATTTTTTAATTGATATATCTTATTATTATTAAATTGTGCATTGTCATTCTATTTTTTATTGTCTAAATAAACTAGATAATTATGAATATTTAGCGCTCCCTGTGTACACATGTATGTATACATTATTGTAATTTCTTGTTTGGTTTGAATAATTGCAGATTATTCATTGGGAGCAGCATTGTAGATCTTCCTTATCCAGGTTATTTAAAGTTGGTAATAAGTGCGCCTGATTGCCTCTTTCTAAGTAAAATTAGTGTGAGTTTTATAGGCGTAACACATGTTGAACTTTAAACCTTGGTGTGCAATATCAAAGCTCATGGTAAACGCCTGAAAAGATGGAAGGTGATAGTAAGAGTCCTCTTATCAGGAGACACATTTCAATGGAGTTGAGCATTATTCAAATTTATTCAGATAAAAGTTCGCCAAAATCAAGGGGGGTCATCGGCGTCATTGCGGTGACGAGTTACGCTCGTCCATTCAGGCGTGGGGATCTGGGAACGACGTGGCCCAGAGGAAGAGGCAGTCCCCCCATCAGATGGTGGTGCAGGGAGGAGACCAAGTTTGGCCAACAGATCTTGTCCTTGATGTAGGGTTTTGACAGAGTGAGTAGAATTGTTCGCTGTAACTTGTAACATGAAAGGAAATCCCCATCTATATCGTATTTGGTGTTGGCGCAGTATACGAGTAACAGGCTGCAGGTCCCGTCTCTTTTGAATGGTGGAGGGGGCCAGATCTTGAAAACTTGCAGTTGCACATCCCTGAAGTTGATCACCGGAGAGTCTCGTAGTGACATCAGAATACGTTCCTTTGAGCGAAAATAGTGTAGCCGAACTAGAACATCCCTAGGTGGCTGTGTCGGGGTCGGTTTTGCTCGGAGCGCTCTGTGAGCCCTATCACAAAGGCAATCAGCATCTGAAAGGCCAGATACGACGTGTTGAAAGAAGTCTTTCAGGAAGGCTGGCAGTGCAGAGCTAAGGACTGATTCCGACACGTTACGGATGCGTAGATTGTTGCGACGGGAGCGATTCTCTTGATCTTCTTGACGTTCTTTGAGGTCCTCCAGCTCATCGTGAAGTCTGGAGAGCTCAGAATCAAGACGTTGCTGAGAACGGCAAAGGTCGTCTGTCTTCGATTCAAGAGCGTCTGTACGATTACCAAGGGTCGTGAGATCAGATTTGAACTCGGCGATAGCTGTGGAAAGTTCTTGCTTAAAGGCGGACTGCACCCCTTCAAGTAAACTGGTCATAACTGCTTGGATCTGTGGGTCAATACCCGCCTCCGATGAGCAGGGGGAGGAAGGAGAATCCGTGATCAATGCAGGAGTCTGGGGACCCTTAGATTTTTGTCCAAAGAAATTTGTGGGGGCCTGCGCGTTTTTCTTGTTTCTCTGCGCCATCATGGGGAAGTGAAGAGGGTAGACGGGGGATCACAAATGTAAAAAGAGACACAGACGTTGTTTGTCGGAGGTATGTTTAAGTAGAGAAGGGGAAGGTATAAAGAAAACTATCACGGTCCAGGTGGGACAAATTGTGTTGCTAGGCCAGCATCTCAGACAGCACAGTGGGGGAGATAAGGGCCAGTGACCCCATCATTATCTTCGTAGGGCAGCCGATGATTGATAAGCGGCACGTGTAGCAATGGATAGCAGCGTGATCCCAGAAGCGGGGAGAGTAAGGACCCGGCAGCGTCAGAGGGAGAGACTAGGACAGGCGGTCCCACACTCTTACCCGGTCACTTGTATATGAACGTCTCCAGGAGCAGTATACTGCAATGTGGCACCGGAGCTTGTCTGCCGACCGGTCCGTCGGCAGGTAGTGTGCGACGTCGGGAACCGGCAGGTACAGCCCGACCCCACAGATCCTCTTCCCTCAAAGCGGCTGGCAGAGGTGCAGTGATAGAAGCTGGAGGCTGCACTGTGGTTCCGGGGAGAGAGAGCAGGGGCTATACAGCATTAGTAGTTAAAGAAGGCTCGTCTGCCACCTCCAAGATGGCCACCGCAACTGAGCTCCAGCAGAGCTGCAGCGACGAGAGGGAAAGCAAACCAGCCCAGGGGCCCCCCGGGCCGACGCGTACCTCGTCTGTGCGGTTCACTCTGCCTCCTCCAAGATGGCCGCCGGCGCCTGGCGCATCCAGCCTCCTCGCGGCTCCGGTGAGTGCTTTGTTCCCGGCTCCAGGGGCCCACATCCACCGTCCCCGGCTGTTTGTAAGGGTCCACAGGGGGGGGGGGGATGGAGAGCACGGCCAGTTAGGACCGCCGCGACCCCCGTCTCCCGTGGGTACGCGCCTCCCGGCCGGAGCGGGCACCGAAAATGTAGGTCCCGGCTTCTATAGGGAGGGAAGGCCGCAACCTGCAGGAACAGGAAAAACCCGTTCCCCGGCTCTGCAGCACTTCCACACCAATTGCTCTGGCTCAAGGGCAATATAAGAAGGCTCCTGGGGCAATTCAAATGCAGCTAGCTCGGGTATAATAAGGTAAATAGGAGGCTTTTTTGAAGGAGCTCTCTGGGGACACTCCTGCTCAGTCAGGCTGCAAGCCACTCCCCCGGGTGGACCCTGCATCTTCATATAACTACCACGATTACCAAATTATACATAACACCTTTATCTCCTGACATGGTCAGAGCTGCTGTGGACATTCTGATGCAACAGTACGGGCACTCGGCAGGACTAGAGAGAACCAAGGTATGTTAATGAGTGCTGTGCTCAGAGTACATCCGAATGACAACATGCTTCTGTATAACCCCCGGTGATCACACCACAGCTTCCCTGTTCCTGCACCCTCCCTCTCTGGTGGCCAACGCTTTTTCAGACTCTTGCTGCAGAGTTTTGTGGGGCATTAAAGGGGCATGTGGAGTGGGCTGAGGGGGGATTATACAGAAAAGATTTAAATACTTTACACAGCTATAACAACGTGTAAAGGTCCAAAATTTGACCCTTCAAAAATAGGATTTTAATATCTACTGGTAAATCTTTTTCTCGTAGTCCATAATGGATATTGGGGGAAACTAGTACGATGGGGTATAGACGGGGTCCAAAGGAGCCAGTGCACTTTAGATTTCTTCAACTGGGTGTGCTGGCTCCTCCCCTCCATGCCCTCTCTAACAGGCAGTTATGGGTAAAAAATGTGCCCGAAGAAGAAAAGGACATATATGAGAGAAGGAACATAACAGAAAGGGTGGTGAGATTTACACACCACTAACATACAACAACAGCTGAACAGATAACTATAGAACATGAACCTGCAGAAAAGTCCACGCACTGAGGCGGGCGCCTAATATCGCTTATGGACTACAAGAAAAGGATTTACCGGTAGGTATTAAAATCCTATTTTCTCAAGCATCCATAAGGGATATTTGGGGAAAACTAGTACAATAGGGACGTCCCAAAGCTTCCAGAACGGACGGGAACGTGCGGAGACTGCTGTAGCACCGCCTGCCCAAACTGGGTATCCTCATTGGCCAGGGTATCAAATTTGTAGAACTTCACACAAAAAAAAAAAAAAAGTGTTCTTCCCCAACAAGAAAGCAGCTCAGCATAGTTGCAAGGCCAAGACTCCATGGGCAGCTGCCAGAAAGAGCCCACTGATCTAGTAGAGTGGGCCTTTAGAGACTGTGGAACAGGTAAGGCTGCAGACACATAGGCCTGTTGGATAGTAAGTCTAATCCAACAAGCAATGGACTGCTTTGAAGCAGGGCAACCCTTCTTCTACGCATCATAGAACACGAACAAGTACGCTTGACATATCTTCAAGGCACGCACAGCATCCAATGCCTCCGGAGGAGCAGAAGTGTCAGAAAGAATTAGACGGAACCACAATAGGTTGATTCAGATGAAATGCGGAGACAACCCTCGGCAGGAACGGATGTCTAATCCGGAGCTCCGCTCTGTCCCTGTAAAAGACCAAGTAGGGACTTTTACACAATAAGGCCCCCAATTCTGAAACACGTCGAGCAGAAGCCAGGGCCAGTAACATCAGTCTTCCACGTGAGGTACTTATCTTCTACCGTCATCAGAGGTTCAAACCAGGAGGACTGTAAAAATTTCAACACTACATCCAAATCCCAGGGTGCCCTAGGCGGCACAAAGGGAGGTTGTATGTGGAGTACCCCTTGCAAGAAGGTCTGACCGTCTGGCAACAGTGCCAATTTCTTCTGAAAGAAAATGGAGAGAGCTGAAATCTGGACCTTAATGGAACCCAGACGTAAGCCCTTATCCACACCAGCCTGCAGGAAACGTCCCAAGTGAAATTCTGCTAGTGTTCACTCTAGGCTGTTTTAGCAGGGCGCCGCGCCCTGCCCGTTTTTTAAAAGGCAAAACTTGCCCTGCCCCTTTTGCGGTGCCCTGCTCGAACAGCCGCCCGCTTCCTGCCCTCCCAGCTTGTAAAGTCACGCTATGGGAGAGAGCTGGAGGATGCCCAGCACCGACGGAGGTGCTGGGCACGCCCCCAGTAGTATCGCCGCCGGCAACGGACGCCCCCTACAGCAGCGTCTGTGGGCCGCACCGCCCACTAAAATGCCGTAAGCGTAGCCATGCCCCCTAATTTGCATGGCCTCGCCCCCGTTTCGGCTGCGCGTGCAAATATGCCCCCGGAGTCCGGCGCCCTGCCCCATTTAATTTCGAGAGAGAACACCATCTGCAGGCAGATACGTACATTCCTCGCACCAAGAGACATATCTTCTCCAGATACAGATGGGTCCACTGTTATCTTGGCTAGTTTGCTGCGCCTAGGCACAACATGGTTTATTAACATAAACCCTTCATCTATTGTTCTCAGCTGCAATACAATACAGAGAACATTACAGCAGGGTATTAAGTCCGACTGCCCAGTCTCAGTTAAGCCTATTAAAAAGGTCAAGATAAACATGGACCCATCTGTATGATGATAGTGTTTTGACGTCACAGGTTTCCTGGCCTGAACAATGGTAGCAATAACCTTCTAGGAAAGGCCCCTGTGAGCTAGAGTGTTCCGCTCAACCTCCATGCCGTCAAACAAAGTCGCTGTAAGTCCGGGTAGACGAACGGTCTTTGTTGAAGATCTCTCTGAGTGGTAGAGGCCAAGGGTCTTCGACAGACATGTCCAGAAGATTCGCGCACCACGCCCTCCGAGGCAATTAGAATTGCCTGGACACCTTGATTCCTGATTCGCTTTAGCACTCTTGGGAGCAATGGGATTGGAGGAAACAGGTAGACCAGCCGGTACGGTCAAGGCGACGCCAGTGCGTCCACAGCCCTCGCCTGAGGGTCCATGGTAAGCGAGCAATACCAGGGAAGTTTCTTGTTGAGACGAGAAGCCATCATGTCTATTTGTGGGCAACCCCACCGGTCAATGATCTGCTGGAACACCAGATGGTGAAGTCCCCATTGCCCCGGGTGGAGATCGTGACAACTCAGGAAGTTCGCCTCCCAGTTGTCCACACCCGGAATGAAGATTGCTGACAAGGCTCTTGCATTTCTTTCCACCCAGAGGATTATCTTTGACACCTCTCGCATGCAGGCTCTGCTTTTTGTCCCTCCTTGTCGATTGATATATGCCACCGCCGTGGCGTTGACCGACTGTACCTGGATCGCGTGATCCTTGAGTAGAGGAGAGGCTTGAAGTAGAGCATTGTAGATCACCCTGAAGTTCCAGAATGTTGATTGGAAGGAGGCTTTCGTAGCCTGACCACCTGCCCTGGAACTGCGCCCCTTGGGTGACAGCTCCCCATCCTCTCAGACTCACATCTGTTGTGAGGAGGGTCCAATTCTGAATCCCGAAACTCCTGCCCTTCAGGAATTTGGAGGACTGTCGCTACCACAGGAGGGAAATCCTGGCCTGAGGTGACAGCCGAATCATCCAGTGCATCTGTAGATGTGAGCCGGACCATTTGCTCAGGAGATCCAACTGAAACGTTCTGGCACGGAACCTCCAATACTGGATTGTCTCGTATGAGGAAACCATCTTTCCCAACAATCTTATGCAGACATGTAAGGACACTCGAGTAGGTCGGAGCACCATGCAGACCATCTCCTGAAGAGTTTTCGCCTTGTCCTCTGGTAGAAATACCTTCTGGGCCACAGTATCCAGCAACATCCCCAGGAACAGGGGCCTCTGAGTTGGCACCAGGTGGGACTTCTGTAAGTTGAGGATCCACCCATGGTCGGACAGAAGACGGATGATGCGGTCGATATGGAGCAACAAAAGCTCCCTGGATCTTGCCTTTATCTGAAGATCTGGTATTGGCACTCCTCCCATTCACCCTCAAGTGTTTTAATTATCTGGGTTCCTGCATTTCAGATCACACATTGATAAGGCCCTATTTAGAGGTAAGTCCTGAATAAATGTATAGAATGTGATAATATTAGGAATGTTAGGGACCCATGTGATGAAGTCACCTGGCGGCGGTACATGGGCCCACATATTTGCCCAAATGTGTGCTAAGAACTTAAATTATAATCCATGTTAATTGTGAGGGTTTAATAAGAATTTACTTACCGATAATTCTATTTCTCGGAGTCCGTAGTGGATGCTGGGGTTCCTGAAAGGACCATGGGGAATAGCGGCTCCGCAGGAGACAGGGCACAAAAAAGTAAAGCTTTTACCAGATCAGGGTGTGCACTGGCTCCTCCCCCTATGACCCTCCTCCAGACTCCAGTTAGGTACTGTGCCCGGACGAGCGTACACAATAAGGGAGGCAATTTGAATCCCGGGTAAGACTCATACCAGCCACACCAATCACACCGTACAACTTGTGATCTAAACCCAGTTAACAGTATGATAACAGAAAGAGCCTCTTAAAGATGGCTCCTTAACAATATAACCCGAATTTGTTAACAATAACTATGTACAGTATTGCAGATAATCCGCACTTGGGATGGGCGCCCAGCATCCACTACGGACTCCGAGAAATAGAATTATCGGTAAGTAAATTCTTATTTTCTCTATCGTCCTAAGTGGATGCTGGGGTTCCTGAAAGGACCATGGGGATTATACCAAAGCTCCCAAACGGGCGGGAGAGTGCGGATGACTCTGCAGCACCGAATGAGAGAATTCCAAGTCCTCTTTTGCCAGGGTATCAAATTTGTAGAATTTTACAAACGTGTTTTCCCCCGACCACGTAGCTGCTCGGCAGAATTGTAATGCCGAGACCCCTCGGGCAGCCGCCCAAGATGAGCCCACCTTCCTTGTGGAATGGGCCTTAACAGATTTAGGCTGTGGCAGGCCTGCCACAGAATGAGCAAGTTGAATTGTGTTACAAATCCAACGAGCAATCGTCTGCTTAGAAGCAGGGGCACCCAACTTGTTGGGTGCATATAGTATCAACAGCGAGTCAGATTTTCTGACTTCAGCCGTCCTTGAAATGTATATTTTTAAGGCTCTGACAACGTCCAACAACTTGGAGTCCTCCAAGTCGCCAGTGGCCGCAGGCACCACAATAGGTTGGTTCAGGTGAAACGCTGATACCACCTTAGGGAGAAAATGCGGACGAGTCCTCAGTTCTGCCCTATCCGAATGGAAGATTAGATAAGGGCTTTTATAAGATAAAGCCGCCAATTCAGATACTCTCCTGGCGGAAGCCAGGGCCAGTAACATAGTCACTTTCCATGTGAGATATTTAAAATCCACCTTTTTCAATGGTTCAAACCAATGGGATTTGAGGAAATCTAAAACTACATTTAGATCCCACGGTGCCACCGGAGGCACCACAGGAGGCTGTATATGCAGTACTCCGTTAACAAAAGTCTGTACCTCAGGAACTGAGGCCAATTCTTTTTGGAAGAATATTGACAGGGCCGAAATTTGAACCTTAATAGATCTCAATTTGAGACCCCTAGACAATCCTGATTGTAGGAAATGTAGGAAACGACCCAGTTGAAATTCCTCCGTCGGAACACTCCGATCCTCGCACCACGCGACATATTTTCGCCAAATGCGGTGATAATGTTTCGCGGTGACTTCCTTCCTTGCCTTAATCAAGGTAGGAATGACTTCTTCTGGAATGCCTTTCCCTTTTAGGATCTGGCGTTCAACCGCCATGCCGTCAAACGCAGCCGCGGTAAGTCTTGAAAGAGACAGGGACCCTGTTGTAGCAGGTCCCTTCTCAGAAGTAGAGGGCACGGGTCGTCCGTGACCAACTCTTGAAGTTCCGGGTACCAAGTCCTTCTTGGCCAATCCGGAGCCACTAGTATTTCTTACTCCTCCTCACCGTATAATCTTCAATACCTTTGGTATGAGAGGCAGAGGAGGAAACACATATACTGATTTGTACACCCAAGGTGTTACCAGTGCGTCCACAGCTATTGCCTGTGGATCTCTTGACCTGGCGCAATACTTGTCCAGTTTCTTGTTGAGGCGAGACGCCATCATGTCTACCATTGGTCTTTCCCAACAGTTTATTAGCATGTGGAAGACTTCTGGATGAAGACCCCCCTCTCCCGGGTGTATATCGTGTCTGCTGAGGAAGTCTGCTTCCCAGTTGTCCACGCCCGGGAAGAACACTGCTGACAGTGCTATTACGTGATTCTCCGCCCAGCGAAGAATCTTGGCAGCTTCTGCCATTGCACTCCTGCTTCTTGTGCCGCCCTGTCTGTTTACATGGGCGACCGCCGTGATGTTGTCCGACTGAATCAACACCGGTTTTCCTTGCAGGAGTGGTTCCGCCTGGCTTAGAGCATTTTAGATTGCTCTTAGTACCAGAATGTTTATGTGAATAGACTTTTCCAGGTTCGTCCATACCCCCTGGAAGTTTCTTCCTTGTGTGACTGCTCCCCAACCTCTCAGGCTGGCGTCCGTGGTCACCAGGATCAAATCCTGTATGCCGAATCTGCGGCCCTCCAATAGATGAGCCTTTTGCAACCACCACAGAAGATATACCCTTGTCCTTGGCGACAGGATTATTCGCAGGTGCATCTGAGGATGCGACCCTGACCATTTGTCCAACAGATCCCTTTGGAAAATTCTTGCATGGAATCTGCCGAATGGAATTGCTTCGTAAAAAGCCACCATTTTTCCCAGGACTCTTGTGCATTGATGTACAGACACCTTTCCTGGTTTTAGGAGGTTCCCGACAGGTCGGATAACTCCTTGGCTTTTTCCTCGGGAAGAAAAACCTTTTTCTGAACCGTGTCCAGAATCATCCCTAGGAACAGCAGACGTATCGTCGGAAAACAGCTGCGATTCTTGGAATATTTAGAATCCAGTCGTGCCGTCGAAGAACTACTTTAGATAGTGCTCTTCCGACCTCCAACTGTTCTCTGGAACTTGCCCTTTTTAGGTCGTGCAAGTAAGGGATAATTTAGATGCCTTTTTTCTTTGAAGAAACATCTTTTCGGCCATTACCTTGGTAAAAAGGCCCGGGGTGCCGTGGATAATTCAAACGGCATCGTCTGAAACTGATATTGACCGTTCTGTACCACGAACCAGAGGTACCCTTGATGAGAAGGACAAATTTTGGACATGGAGGTAATCCTTGATGTCCAGGGACACCATATAGTCCCCTTTTTTCCGGTTCGCTATCACTGCTCTGAGTGACTTTATCTCGATTTGAACCTTTTATGTAAGTGTTCAAAACATTTTAGATTTAGACTATGTGTCACCAAGCCGTCTGGCTTCAGTACCACAATATAGTGTGGAAAAATAATACCCTTTTCCTTGTCGTAGGAGGGGTACTTTGATTATCACCTGCTGGATATACAGCTTGTGAATTGTTTCCAATGCTGCCTCCCTGTCGGAGGGAGCCGTTGGTAAAGCAGACTTCAGGAAGCTGCGAGGAGAAGATGTCTCGACTCTCCAATCTTTACCCCTGGGATAATACTCGTACGATCTAGGGGTCAACTTGCGAGTGATCCCACTGCGCCCTGAGACTCTTGAGACTACCCCCCCACCTTGAGTCCGCTTGCACGGCCCCAGCGTCATGCTGAGGACTTGGCAGACGCGGTGGAGGGCTTCTTTTCCTGGGAAAGGGCTGCCTGCTGCAGTCTACTTCCCTTACCTCTATGTCTGGGCAGATATGACTGGCCTTTTGCCTGCATGCCCTCATGGGAAAGGAAAGATTGAGGCTGAAAAGACGGTGTCTTTTTTAGCTGAGATGTAACTTGGGGTAAAAAAGGTTGGATTTCCCAGCTGTTGCTGTGGTCCCCAGGTCCGATGGACCGACCCCCAAATAACTCCTTCCCTTTATACAGCAATACTTCCATCTGCCGTATGGGATCTGTATCACCTGACCACTGTCGTGTCCCTGACATCTTCTGGGAGATATGGACAACGCACTTATCTTGATGCCAGAGAGCAAATATCCCTCTGTGCATCTCACATACATATATATAGAATGCATCCTATTAAATGCTCTACATGAATAAAATATTTTCAGTCAGGGAATCCGACCAAGCCAACCCAGCACTGCATCTCCAGGCTGATGGCGATCGCTGGTCGCAGTATAACCACCGTATGTGTGTATATACTTTTTAGGATATTTTTCCAGCTTCCTATCAGCTGGCTCCTTGAGGGCGGCCGTATCTGGAGACGGTAACGCCACTTGATAAGCGTGTGAGCGCCTTATCACCCTAAGGGGTGTTTCCCAACGTACCCTAATTTCTGGCGGGAAAGGGTATAACGCCAATATTTGCTATCGGGGTAACCCTACGCATCATCACACACTTCATTTTATTTTATCTGATTCAGGAAAAACTACAGGTAGTTTTTTCACTCCCACATAATACCCTTTCTTGTGGTACTTGTAGTATCAGAAACACGTAACACCTCCTTCATTGCCCTTAACGTGTGGCCCTAATGAGAAATACGTTTGTTTATTCACCGTCGACACTGTATTCAGTGTCCGTGTCTGTGTCTGTGTCGACCGACTGAGGTAAATGGGCGTTTTTAAAACCCCTGACGGTGTTTCTGAGACGCCTGGACCGGTCCTAATAGATTGTCGGCCGTCTCATGTCGTCAACCGACCTTGCAGCGTGTTGACATTCTCACGTAATTCTCTAAATAAGCCATCCATTCCGGTGTCGACTCCCTAGAGAGTGACATCACCATTACAGGCAATTTCTCCGCCTCCTCACCAACATCGTCCTCATACATGTCGACACACACGTACCGACACACAGCACACACACCGGGAATGCTCTGACAGAGGACAGGACCCACTAGCCCTTTGGGGAGACAGAGGGAGAGTCTGCCAGCACACACCAAAAACGCTATAATTATATAGGGACAACCTTATATAAGTGTTTCTCCCTTATAGCATCTTTTATATATATACAATATCGCCAAAATCAGTGCCCCCCCTCTCTGTTTTAACCCTGTTTCTGTAGTGCAGTGGAGAGCCTGGGAGCCTTCTCTCCAGCTTTTCTGTGAGAGAAAATGGCGCTGTGTGCTGAGATAGGCCCCGCCCCTTTTTCGGCGGCCTCGTCTCCCGCTATTTTTGAAGTTAGGCAGGGGTTAAATATCTCCATATAGCCTCTGTGGGCTATATGTGAGGTATTTTTTGCCTCTAATAAGGTTTTTATTTGCCTCTCAGAGCGCCCCCCCCAGCGCTCTGCACCCTCAGTGACTGTTGTGTGAAGTGTGCTGAGAGGAAAATGGCGCACAGCTGCAGTGCTGTGCGCTACCTTTATGAAGACTCAGGAGTCTTCAGCCGCCGAATTTGGACCTCTTCTCTCTTCAGCGTCTGCAAGGGGGCCGGCGGCGCGGCTCCGGTGACCATCCAGGCTGTACCTGTGATCGTCCCTCTGGAGCTAGTGTCCAGTAGCCAAGCAGCAAATCCACTCTGCACGCAGGTGAGTTCACTACTTCTCCCCTAAGTCCCTCGTTGCAGTGATCCTGTTGCCAGCAGGACTCACTGTAAAGTAAAAAACCTAAGCTAAACTTTCTCTAAGCAGCTCTTTAGGAGAGCCACCTAGATTGCACCCTTCTCGTT
The DNA here is from genome assembly GCF_028390025.1 of Pseudophryne corroboree. Taxonomy (NCBI): domain Eukaryota; kingdom Metazoa; phylum Chordata; class Amphibia; order Anura; family Myobatrachidae; genus Pseudophryne; species Pseudophryne corroboree. The sequence goes on along the minus strand of NC_086447.1, from coordinate 772,675,878 downwards.
CGGGCACAAAATCTAACTGGAGTCTGGAGGAGGGTCATAGGGGGAGGAGCCAGTGCACACCACCTGATCTGGTAAAAGCTTTACTTTTTTGTGCCCTGTCTCCTGCGGAGCCGCTATTCCCCATGGTCCTTTCAGGAACCCCAGCATCCACTTAGGACGATAGAGAAATTTAAATTATTTTTACTATCCGTGTTCTTAGTGCTAAGAGTCTCCATCTGCATCTCTCTTCCTCCAGCATAGTATTAGAAGCCTCAGCATGATAGCACCTCTTGATGTCTTTAGTAATAGGATGTGCAATCCAGGTCCCCCCCTTTTCATTTATCTGAAGATCGTCCAGATAAGGGAACACATTGATCCCCTGGGCCCGGAGTTGAAGCATCATCTCCGCCATCACCTTCGTGAATGCCCTCAGCGCTGTTGACAGGGGGTGGTAGGGAGGACTGTCGAACTCCAGCTTGTAGCCCTGGGAAATGAGCTCTCTGAGCCATGCATCACGGCAGGAAGTCTCCCCTCGGGGTGGGTGGGCACTGTCATGCTGAGGCCTTAGTGGAAGCAGAACCGGTGGACTGTTCCTGAGAACTGGTACTTGCAGGTTTTCTGACCTTACCTCTGGTGCCTCTAGCCGCATTAGAGTCACCTCTGGCCTTCGACAGAAATCTGCGAGAACGAAAGGACTGGACAGACGGCCCCGAATAGGAGCGTCTCTCAGGAAAACTCTCAGGAGCTGCATCCTCTCCTGAGGGCACTTTTTCTAAAACTGCCTGTGGGAGGGGGCATAGAGGGGAGGAGCTAGTACACCCAGTTGAAGAAATTTAAAGTGCACTGGCTCCTTTGGACCCGTCTATACCCCATTGTACTAGTTTCTCCCAATATCCCTTATGGATGCTAGAGAAATTAAAAGTTAGACACTAAAAAGCACATAACAGAATGGTGGGTGCATCATCTTACCTTGCCAGTTTATCCTCTGCAAGTCTCTCCCGCACACACAGCTCTCTTTCTCGCTCTGAAAATACAAACATTTTAACAACTTTATTGAAACCCAGGTCAATAGACACTTTTAAGGGCACAAGCATATTCACTAATGTGATGTATAGAAACAATCCACACTTGCACTTACAACCAGAGCCAATTCTAACCATTATTGGGAAATTCCTTAACTACAGATGAGCGGCTACCTCTGGTCTGCACTAATGGCCTGCTAAAGCATGCCAGCAGATCCAGATTTCTCACTAGAAACCCCAAATAGAATGGCCCATTCTTACTCTCTTACATGAATGCGCATCTTTTAAATAAGCGAACCATTGGTCTATCAGGACTGTCTTCCACTTCCATTGCACTATATTCCACAACACAGACTCCTACACCTTACAGGCAGTAAAAGGAGAGCTGGTACTACTGTGCCAATAAAAACAGATGATTGACCGTGATTAGTTTCTTTATTCTGTATTATAGTGTTTCCCCCAACAGCTCACATACTGCAGACTTCTGCCTTTAAGAACATATACTATATATCTAGTCAGCCCATATCATTGGTGGAGGTGGAGTTTTCCTTCACACAAGATACAGTCAGGTGCGATGTGCCGTTCTAGAATTGCACATTGCGCTGATATCAGGGAATTATTCCCCATTAAATCTTTAAACATGGCCTATTAGCAGTTATATAGCACTGGAGTTAGAAGAGCTATATTAAAATGTTGTACAGGTGTTTTTCTTGCGTATATCAGGTCTCTTGGGGAAGAACATTGCTTTGTACCCTATGTATACTACCTCTATGACCTTTATGTCTAGCAGATTGCCACCACCCCTACCTATACAATACAGACCTGGCTGAGTGTTAACTGGATATACAAAGTTAAAAGGCAAATCCTTCCACAGTGGTTTGGTTTTGGGCCAACGGGTTACATTTATGAAAGATACCACATACTACAGACATCCCCAGGAACCTCCACCATAAGGACTTCTTAAGACAGCTTTGGTATCTCCTACTCCCCTCCAGCACTATGGTCAGCGGTAGGTTTTAGATCAGTCGCGTTTCTGGCAACCATCCTTAAGGCTGGGTACACACTAAAACAATATATATCATTCCAGCGTCAAGCAATATATATCGGTAGCGGGACGGCGGGTGTGTACACCTGATATGTCTAAACAACGTTGTTCACAGACATTGTGCTGGCCCTGCAGAACAGCCAATGCAAATATATCAGCATGGCTGGCCGTGTGTATGGGTGACTCGCCGACCACCCGTACACTGGCTGCAGGGACTGACATCACAGCTGTGACGTCTGCGGACACACTGAGTGGCTGATTGGTAAGTGTGTATGTTTATCAAATCGGCCATTATGTCGGTGGATCCGTTGGCACAGTATGTACCCAGCATAAGACTGAAGCCTCAGCCCCAGATTCTAACTGCTGGATCTTCAGTCTCCTACATCATCCTCTTAATGAATCCTCAACAAAAGCAGACTTTAAAACAAGGTGTTGAAGTCCATGATTTGCTTGTTTGTGCAAGTGAAGGGTTAATCAATGGTAGTGACAACCCAAAATAACAGACGCGAGAATGGTCGGAAAATAGGATTTTAAATTACCTACCGGTAAATCCTTTTCTCGTACTCCGGAGAGGATGCTGGGCTCCATATTAGTACCATGGGGTATAGACTGGTCCACTAGGAGCCAATGGCACTTTAGGAGTTTGAGAGTGTGGGCTGGCTCTCCCTATATGCCCCTCCTACCAGACAGTCTAGAAACTGTGCCCGAGGAGACGGACAACTTCGAAAGAAGAATATTACACAGATAGTGGCGAGATTCACACCAGCTCACACATACAAGGCAAACCAAGCCAACCAGCTTGAAAAATCAGCAACGGCTAAACAATATTACTTAACCAAGTAACAAAACAGTACTGAACCAAGTAACCACTGCAGGATCACGAAGCGCTGGGCGGGCGCCCAGCATCCTCTACGGACTATGAGAAAAGGATTTACCGGTAGGCAATTAAAATCCTATTTTCTCTTACGTCCTAGTACCATGGGGATGTACCAAAGCTCCCAGAACGGGAGGGAGAGCGCGGAGGCTCTTGCAGAACTGATTGGCCTCTGAGGACCTAAAGTTTGGTCAAATTATCGAACTTGTAAAACGTAGCAAACGTGTTCGACCCAGACCAAGTAGCCGCTCTGCAAAGTTGTAAAGCCGATACACCCCGGGCAGCCACCCAGGAAGAACCCACCTTACAAGTAGAGTGGGCCTTAACAGATTTAGGACACTGCAATCCTGCCGTAGAATATGCATGCTGGATAGAGACCCTGATCCAGCGAGAGATCGTCTGCTTAGAAGCTGGACACCCTAAATTTCTTGGAATCATACAGGACAAACAGAGTCCGATTTTCTGTGACGAGCAGTCCTCTTCACATAGATTTTCAGAGCCCGTACAACATCCAAGGACTTTGACGGAATTGAGGAGTCAGTAGCAACTGGCACCACAATACAGTGGGGCAAAAAAGTATTTGGACAGCCACCAATTGTGCAAGCTGACCCACTTAAAAAGATGAGAGAGGTCGGTCATTTCCATCATAGGTACACTTCAACTGTGAGAGACAGAATCTGTAAAAAAAAAAAAAAAAAAAAAAAAGACAGGAAATCACATTGTATGATTTTTAAACAATTTACTTGTGGAAAATAAATATTTGGACACCTACCAAGCAGCAAGATTTCTGGCTCTCACAGACCTGTTACTACTTCTTTAAGAAGCTCTTCTATCCTCCACTCGTTACCTGTATTAATGGCACCTGTTTGAACTGGTTATCTGTATAAAAGACACCTGTCCACGCCCTCAAACAGTCAGACTGCTACCTCTCCACCATGGCCAAGACCAGAGAGCTGTCTAAGGACAAAATTGTAGAGCTGCACATGGCTGGAATGAGCTACTCGACAATAGGCAAGCAGCTTGGTGAGAAGAGATCAACTGTTTGAGCAATTATTAAAAAATGGAAGAAATACAAGATCACTGACATTCTCCCTCGACCTGGGGCTCCATGCAAGATCTCACCTCGTGGGGTATCAATGATCTTGAGAACGGTGAGGAATCAGCCCAGAACTACACAGGGGGTGCGCCTGGTCAATGACCTCAAGAGAGCTGGGACCACAGTCACAAAGGTTACCATTAGTAACACTACGTCATCATGGATTGAAATCCTGCAGCGCCCAAAAGGTCCCCCTGCTTAAGCCAGCACATGTCCATATTTATTTTCCGCAAGAATATACAAACAAAAAAATTGTTTAAAAATCATACAATGTGATTTCCTAGTTTTTTTTCAGATTCTGTCTCTCACAGTTGATGTGTACCTATGATGGAAATTACAGACCTCTCATCGTTTTAAGTGGGTCAACATGCACAATCGGTGGCTGTCCAAATACTTTTTTGCCCCACTGTAGGTTGGCTGATATGAAAAGCCACCACAACCTTTGGAAGGAACTGCTGACATGTCCAGAGCTCAGCTCTATCTTCATGGAAGATCAAGTAGGGGCTTTTACAAGACAAAGCCCCCCAACTCCGACACACGTCTAGCAGAAGCCAAGGCCAACAAAGTGACAGCCTTCCAAGTGAGAAACTTGACCTCAACCTCCTGTAGAGGCTCGAACCAATCCGACTGGGAGGAACTGTAACACCACGTCAAGATCCCAGGGTGCCGTAAGCGGCACAAAGGGAGGCTGGATGTGCAGAACCCCTTTCAAGAAAGTCTGAACCTCAGGGAGGGAAGCCAGTTGTTTCTGGAAGAAAATGGATAAGGCTGAAATCTGGACCTTTATGGATCCCAAACGCAGGCCCATATCCACACCTGCTTGCAGGAAGAGGAGAACCCGTCCCAGTTTAAACTCCACCGTAGGAAACCTCTTGGATTCACACCAAGATACATACTTTTTCCAAATACGATGGTAATGTTTAGACGTTACTCCTTTCCTAGCCTGTATCAGGGTAGGTATAACCTTATTCGGAATGCCCTTTTGAGCTAATATCTGGCGTTCAACCTCCATGCCGTCAAACGTAGCCATGGTAAGTCTTGATAAGCGAACGGCCCCTGTGGCAGCAGGTCCTCCCGTAGAGGAAGAAGCCTCAGATCTTCCAGCAGTAGATCCAGAAGATCTGAGTACCAAGCCCTTCTTGGCCAGTCCGGAGCAATGAGGATTGGCTGAACTCTTGTTCTCTTTACGAGATTTAGAATCCTTGGAATGAGTGGAAGAAAAACGTAAACTGACTGGAACACCCACGGAGTCACCAAGGACTCCACCGCCACTGCTTGCTGGTCTCTTGACCTGGAACAGTACCTCCAAAGCTTCTTGGTGAGACGGGAGGCCATCATGTCTATTTGAGGTACACCCCAAAGATTTGTCACATCCGTGAACACCTCCGGATGGAGGCCGCACTCTCCTGGATGGAGACCGTGTCTGTTGAGGAAGTACGCCTCCCAGTTGTCCACTCTCGGAATGAAGATTGCCGACAGCGCCAACGCGTGCCTTTCTGCCCAGAGGAGGATTCTTTTAACCTCTGACACTGCAGCTCTGCTCTTTGTTCCGCCCTGTCGGTTTATGTAGGCCACAGTCGTTACATTGTCCGACTGCACCTGAATGGCCCGATCTTGTAGAAGATGTGCCGCTTGTAGGAGACCGTTGTACACGGCACTTAGCTCCAGTATGTTGATTGGAAGAACGGATTCCAGACTTGACCACCTTCCTTGGAAGGTCTCCCCTTAGGTGACTGCGCCCCAACCTCTGATCATTGCATCCGTGGTTAGAAGGATCCAGTTCTGAATCCTGATCTTGCGGCCCTCTAGAAGGTGAGGCAATTGTAGCCACCACAGGAGTGAAATCCTGGCTTTTGGCGACAGACGTATCCTCTGGTGCATGTGCAGATGAGATCCCGACCACTTGTCCAGGAGATCCAGTTGGAAGGGCCGTGCATGAAATCTTCTGTACTGAAGAGCCTCGTAGGAGGCAACCATCTTCCCCAGAAGGCGAATGCACTGATGAACCGAAACCCGGGTAGGCTTCAAGACATCCCGGACCATAGTTTGGATCACCAACGCCTTTTCCACCGGTAGAACTACGCTCTGCACTTCCGTGTCGAGGATCATCCCCAGGAAAGACAATCTCCTTGTCGCCTTCAAATGTGATTTTGGAAGATTCAGGATCCATCCATGTTCCCTGAGCAGTCGGGTCGTGAGAGCAATGGACTACTACAACAACCTTTCCCTGGAAGATGCCTTTATCAGCAGATCGTCCAGATAAGGAATTACATTCACCCCCTGACTGCGGAGGAGAATCATCATCATCTCTGCCATTACCTTGGTGAACAGTGACAGTCCAACAGCGCAAAACTGAGATAAGACTGGTGTGACGGCCAAATCGGAATGTTGAGGTACGCATCCTTGATGTCCAAGAACACCAGAAACTCTCCCTCCTCCAGCCCTGAGATCACCGCTCTCAGAGACTCCATTTTGAACTTGAATTCCCTCAGATAAGGGTTTAGCGACTTCAGGTTCAAAATGGGCCTGACCGAACCATCCGGTTTCGGTACCACAACCAGGTTTGAATAGTAACCCTGGTTCACCAGATGAGGTGGAACTGGCACAATTACATCTGACCTTTCCAATTTTTGAATGGCATCCTGAAGGATAGCCCTTTCGGTCGGGAAAGCTGGCAGGCCTGATTGAAGAACCTGTGGGGTGGGAGCTCTTGAAACTCCAGTTTGTACCCCTGGGACACAATATCCTGTACCCAGGGATCCAGACCGGACGACACCCAGACGCGACTGAAACGTCTGAGCCTCGCTCCCACCTGCCTGTTCTCCAGGCAGGGAGGTCCACCCTCATGCTGAGGATTTTGAGGACACAGAGGCAGGTTTCTGGTCCTGGGAACCTGCAAGTGCCGGTTTCTTGGATTTTGTGGTAGGAGTCTTGGACTTTTTAGCTTTTGCAGACAGAAAGGACTGCACAGACAACGCAGAAAAAGGTTTCATCGTCGGCTGAGGGAAGAAAGGTTGACTTACCAGGGGTAGCCGTGGAGATCCACGCATCCAATGCTTCCCCAAATAGAGCCTAACCTGTGAAGGGTAGGTTCTCCACACTTCTGGATTCCGCATCTGCAGACCATTGGCGTAGCCAGAGTCCCCTGCGTGCTGAGACAGCCATAGACAATGTCCTTGCAGTCAGATTACCCAGGTCCTTCATGGCCTCCACCATGAAACCTGCAGAATCATGTATGTTACGTAAAAACAATTCAATGTCACTTCTATCCATAGAATCTAAGTCCTCTATTAATGTGCCTGACCACTTTACTATGGCTTTAGAAATCCATGCACAGGCAATAGTGGGCCTTAACGCCACTCCTGAAGCAGTGTATATGGATTTGAGTGTAGTTTCAATTTTGCGGTCAGCCGGTTCTTTCAAAGCAGTAGACCCAGGGTCAGGTAAAACCACCCTTTTACACAGTCTAGATACAGAGGCGTCAACTATAGGTGGGGTTTCCCAATTTTTCCTATCATCCTCAGGAAAAGGAAAAGCCAAAAGAACCCTCTTTGGGATCTGCAATTTTTTTCTCTGGATTTTCCCAGGATTTTTCAAACAATGCGTTTAATTCCTTAAACGCAGGGAAGGTTAGGGAAGCTTTTTTATTGTCTGTAAAGTAAGCCTCCTCTACCTGTTCAGGTGGCTTGTCAGTAATGTGTAACACATCCCTAATAGCCTCAATCATGAGTTGCACCCCTCTTGCCAGGGAATCCTCACCCCCCCTCATATCCGCATCACCGTCTGACGTGTCAGTCGGTGTCGACTTGCATAATCTGAGCAAGTGCATGCTTCTTTGGGCACACACCAGGGGATTTTGAGGTAGTGTGGACAGAACCAGACAAAACCTCAGATGGTTTTAAAATCTGTGATTCAGTCAAATAATGTGCAATCCTAGTAGAAAATAAGAATTTACTCACCGGTAATTCTATTTCTCGTAGTCCGTAGTGGATGCTGGGAACTCCATAAGGACCATGGGGAATAGCGGGCTCCGAAGGAGGCTGGGCACTCTAGAAAGATTTCAGACTACCTGGTGTGCACTGGCTCCTCCCACTATGACCCTCCTCCAAGCCTCAGTTAGGATACTGTGCCCGGACGAGCGTACACAATAAGGAAGGATTTTGAATCCCGGGTAAGACTCATACCAGCCACACCAATCACACCGTACAACTCGTGATATGAAACCCAGTTAACAGTATGAAACAACTGAGCCTCTCAACAGATGGCTCAACAATAACCCGATTTAGTTAACAATAACTATGTACAAGTATTGCAGATAAACCGCACTTGGGATGGGCGCCCAGCATCCACTACGGACTACGATAAATAGAATTACCTGTGAGTAAATTCTTATTTTCTCTGACGTCCTAGTGGATGCTGGGAACTCCGTAAGGACCATGGGGATTATACCAAAGCTCCCAAACGGGCGGGAGAGTGCGGATGACTCTGCAACACCGAATGAGAGAACTCCAGGTCCTCCTCAGCCAGGGTATCAAATTTATAGAATTTTGCAAACGTGTTTGCCCCTGACCAAGTAGCAGCTCGGCAAAGTTGTAAAGCCGAGACCCCTCGGGCAGCCACCCAAGATGAGCCCACCTTCCTTGTGGAATGGGCATTGACAGATTTTGGCTGTGGCAGGCCTGCCACAGAATGTGCAAGTTGAATTGTACTACAAATCCAACGAGCAATAGTCTGCTTAGAAGCAGGAGCACCCAGCTTGTTGGGTGCATATAGGATAAACAGCGAGTCAGATTTTCTGACTCCAGCCGTCCTGGAAACATATTTTCAGGGCCCTGACCACGTCTAACAACTTGGAGTCCTCCAAGTCCCTAGTGGCCGCAGGCACCACAATAGGCTGGTTCAAATGAAACGCTGACACCACCTTAGGGAGAAACTGGGGACGAGTCCTCAATTCTGCCCTATCCATATGGAAAATCAGATAAGGGCTTTTATAAGACAAAGCCGCCAATTCTGATACTCGCCTGGCAGAAGCCAAGGCCAATAACATGACCACCTTCCACGTGAGATATTTCAGATCCACGGTTTTTAGTGGTTCAAACCAATGTGATTTTAAGAAACTCAACACCACGTTGAGATCCCAAGGTACCACAGGAGGCACATATGGGGGCTGAATATGCAGCACTCCCTTTACAAATGTCTGAACTTCAGGTACTGAAGCTAGTTCTTTCTGAAAGAAAAATCGATAGAGCCGAGATCTGTACCTTAATGGAACCCAGTTTTAGGCCCATATTCACTCCTGCTTGCAGGAAATGCAGAAATCGACCTAGTTGAAATTCCTCAGTTGGGGCCTTTTCGGCCTCACACCATGCAACATATTTCCGCCATATGCGGTGATAATGATTTGCTGTAACCTCTTTCCTGGCTTTAATAAGCGTAGGAATGACTTCCTCCGGAATGCCCTTTTCTTTCAGGATCCGGCGTTCAACCGCCATGCCGTCAAACGCAGCAAGTCTTGGAACAGACAGGGCCCCTGCTGTAGCAGGTCTTGTCTTAGCGGCAGAGGCCACGGGTCCTCTGAGATCATCTCTTGAAGTTCCGGGTACCATGTTCTTCTTGGCCAATCCGGAACCACGAGAATTGTGCTTACTCCTCGCTTTCTTATTATTCTCAATACCTTTGGTATGAGAGGCAGCGGAGGGAACACATAAACTGACTGGTACACCCACGGTGTCACCAGAGCGTCCACAGCTATCGCTTGAGGGTCTCTTGACCTGGCGCAATACCTCTCTAGTTTTTTGTTTAGGCGGGACGCCATCATGTCCACCTGTGGACGACCCCACTGATGTACAATCATTTGGAAGACTTCTGGATGAAGTCCCCACTCTCCCGGGTGGAGGTCGTGTCTGCTGAGGAAGTCTGCTTCCCAGTTGTCCACTCCCGGAATGAACACTGCTGACAGTGCTAGTACATGATTTTCCGCCCATCGGAGAATTCTTGTGGCTTCTGTCATTGCCATCCTGCTTCTTGTGCCGCCCTGTCGATTCACATGGGCGACTGCCGTGATGTTGTCTGACTGGATCAGCACCGGCTGGTGTAGGAGCAGGGATTTTGCTTGACTTAGGGCATTGTAGATGGCCCTTAGTTCCAGAATATTTATGTGAAGGGAAGTCTCCTGACTTGTCCATAGTCCTTGGAAGTTTCTTCCCTTTGTGACTGCCCCCCAGCCTCGCAGGCTGGCATCCGTGGTCACCAGGACCCAGTCCTGAATGCCAAATCTGCGACCCTCCAGAAGATGAGCACTCTGCAGCCACCACAGAAGAGACACCCTGGTTCTTGCAGACAGGGTTATCAAGCGATGCATCTGAAGATGCGATCCGGACCACTTGTCCAACAGGTCCCACTGAAAGATTCTGGCATGGAACCTGCCGAATGGAATTGCTTCGTAAGAAGCTACCATCTTTCCCAAGACCCGCGTGCAGTGATGCACCGATACCTGTTTTGGTTTCAGGAGGTCTCTGACTAGAGAAGACAACTCCCTGGCTTTCTCCTCCGGGAGAAACACTTTTTTCTGGACTGTGTCCAGAATCATCCCCAGGAACAGTAGACGTGTCGTCGGGACCAGCTGTGACTTTGGGATATTGAGAATCCAGCCGTGTTGGTTCAGCACTTCCTGAGATAGTGCTACTCCCACAAACTGTTCTTTGGACCGTGCCTTTATTAGGAGATCGTCCAAGTACGGGATAATTAAAACTCCCTTTCTTCGAAGGAGTATCATCATTTCCGCCATAACCTTGGTAAATACCCTTGGTGCCGTGGAGAGTCCAAACGGCAGCGTCTGGAATTGGTAATGGCAATCCTGTACCACAAATCTGAGGTACTCCTGGTGAGGATGGTAAATGGGGACATGCAGGTAAGCATCCTTGATGTCCAGGGAAACCATGTAATCCCCCTCGTCCAGGCTCGCAATAACCGCCCTGAGCGATTCCATCTTGAACTTGAATTTTTTTATGTACATGTTCAAGGATTTCAAATTTAAAATGGGTCTCACCGAACCGTCCGGCTACCACAAATAGTGTGGAATAGTAACCCCGGCCTTGTTGAAGTAGGGGTACCTTGATTATCACCTGCTGGGAATACAGCTTGTGAATTGCCGCTAGCACCGCCTCCCTGTCTGAGGGAGCAATCGGCAAGGCAGATTTTAGGAACCGGTGGGGTGGAGCCGCCTCGAATTCCAGCATGTATCCCTGAGATACTACTTGAAGGATCCAGGGATCCACCTGTGAGCGAGCCCACTGATCGCTGAAATTTCTGAGGCGGGCCCCCACCGTACCTGGCTCCACCTGTGGAGCCCCACGGTCATGCGGCGGACTTGGAAGAGGAAGCGGGGGAGGACTTTGGTTCCTGGGAACCTGCTGTCTGTTGCAGCCTTTTTCCCCTACCTCTGCCTCTAGACAGAAAAGACCCTCCTTTTCCACGCTTGCTTTTCTGGGTCCGAAAGGACTGAACCTGATAAAATGGCGCCTTCTTAGGCTGTGAGGGAACATGGGGTAAAAATGCTGACTTCCCAGACGTTGCTGTGGAAACTAGGTCGGAGAGACCATCCCCAAATAATTCCTCCCCTTTATAAGGCAAAACTTCCATGTGCCTCTTGGAATCTGCATCTCCCGTCCACTGACGAGTCCATAAGCATCTCCTAGCAGAGATAGACAATGCACTTACTTTAGATGCCAGCCGGCAAATTTCCCTCTGTGCATCTCTCATATATAAGACTGAATCTTTTATATGGTCAATCGTTAGCAGAATAGTGTCTCTGTCTAGTGTGTCAATATTTTCTGACAGTTTTTCTGACCATGCAGCGGCAGCACTGCACATCCAAGCTGACGCAATAGCTGGTCTAAGTATAATGCCTGAGTGTGTGTATACAGACTTCAGGATTGCCTCCTGCTTTCTATCAGCAGGCTCCTTAAGGGCGGCCGTATCCTGAGAGGGTAGTGCCACCTTTTTTGACAAACGTGTGAGCGCTTTATCCACCCTAGGTGGTGTTTCCCAACGTGACCCATCCTCTGGCGGGAAAGGGAACGCCATTAGTACCTTCTTAGGAATTACAAATTTTTTATCAGGGAAAAGCCACGCTTCTTCACACACTTCATTTAGTTCAACTGATGGGGGAAAAACTACGGGTAGTTTTTTCTCCCCAAACATAATACCATTTTTTGTGGTACCTGGATGTAAATCAGAAATGTTTAACACCTCTTTCATTGCCTCAATCATGCAGTGAATGGCCCTGACAGGCATTAAGTTTGACTCATCGTCGTCGACACTTATCAGTATCCGTGTCGACATCCGGGTCTGCAAACTGAGGTAGCGGGCGTTTTAGAGCCCCTGACGACCCCTGAGGCACCTGAACAGGCACGAGCTGAGATCCCGGCTGTCCCACATTTGGCATGTCGTCAAATTTCTTATGTAAAGAATCTATACGTGCACTCATTTCTTTCCATAAGTTCATCCACTCGGGTGTCTGCCCCGCAGGGGGTGATGTCCCTTCAAAATGCATCTGCTCCGCCTCCACCTCATCAAACATGTCGACACAGCCGTACCGACACACCCCACACACACAGGGAATGCTCAACAGAGGGCAGGACCCACAAAAAGCCCTTTGGGGGGACAGAGTGAGAGTATGCCAGCACACACCAGAGCGCTATATATATATATATATATATATATATATATATATATATATATATATATATATATATATATATATATATATATATATATATATATATATATATATAAGCAGCCATTCCTTCCGATACAGCGGCACTCGGAGTCTGATTTAAAAGGTGCAGTAAAGTGCTTTTATTCGGTCATAATAACAATTTGCAATCCATTTTGGATTGCAAATTGTTATTATGACCGAATAAAAGCACTTTACTGCACCTTTTAAATCAGACTCCGAGTGCCGCTGTATGGGAAGGAATGGCTGCTTGTAATGAATTTTCAGAGGGCACCGGAGCACAGTAAAATTACTAGGTGAGTGCCAATCCGTGTGTATCAACTATATATATATATATATATATATATATATATATATATATATATATATATATATATACATACACACACACACACACACACATACATACCATACATATATACACACACACACACACACACACACAGGGACTAACTGAGTTATGTCCCTAATAGCTGCTTTTCATATAATATATGTATATATACTGCCAAATTTAATGCCCCCCCTCTCTTTTCCCTCTTACTGTTACTGTATATTGCAGGGAAGAGCCAGGGAGCTTCCTTCCAGCCGAGCTGTGAGGGAAAAATGGCGCCAGTGTGCTGAGGAGATAGGCTCCGCCCCTTTTTCGCAGCCTATTCTCCTGCTTTTTATGGAATTCTGGCAGGGGTATTTACCTCATATATAGCCTCTGGGGTTATATATTGAGGTATTTTAGCCAGCCAAGGTGTTATTATTGCTGCCTCAGGGCGCCCCCCCCCCCCCCAGCGCCCTGCACCCTCAGTGACCGGAGTGTGAAGTGTGAGAGGAGCAATGGCGCACAGCTGCAGTGCTGTGCGCTACCTTGGTGAAGACAGTCTTCATGCCGCCGATTTTCCGGACCATCTTCTTGCTTCTGGCTCTGTAAGGGGGACGGCGGCGCGGCTCCGGGACCGAACACCAAGGACTAGGCCTGCGGTCGATCCCTCTGGAGCTAATGGTGTCCAGTAGCCTAAGAAGCCCAATCCGGCTGCAAGCAGGCGAGTTCGCTTCTTCTCCCCTTAGTCCCTCGCTGCAGTGAGCCTGTTGCCAGCAGGTCTCACTGAAAATAAAAAACCTAAGTCTATTCTTTCTAAGAGCTCAGGAGAGCCCCTAGTGTGCATCCAACCTCGGCCGGGCACGAATTCTAACTGAGGCTTGGAGGAGGGTCATAGTGGGAGGAGCCAGTGCACACCAGGTAGTCTGAAATCTTTCTAGAGTGCCCAGCCTCCTTCGGAGCCCGCTATTCCCCCATGGTCCTTACGGAGTTCCCAGCATCCACTAGGACGTCAGAGAAATTTGGGATATCATTCCCTTAATAGAAGCCACCCACTGGGGCTCCGATTCGGAAAGTTGAGACAAAACATTACATTCCTGTGTACATGGAATGGATTCCTCTGGAGAAGATACATATTCTGCCGCACGAGACACAGTCCCTGGACATGGTTATGTGAGAATTATGCATACACACACACATTCCCTCCCTCCCCCCAAGTACCTTCAGAGAAACACAGCGCTTAGAGCCAGCACACACAGCTCCCCAGTAGGTATAAAATAACTGCCTTGCGCTGCCTGTGTACCCTTAATAAAACTACACAGTAATAGACAGCCTCCCCCCCCCCCTCCCCTTCTACCACCCCCTGGTACCGCACAGGATAACTGGAGTTGTGGAGGGTCAGCGCTCACTGTCAGCGTCTCAGCAGGGAGAGAATGGCGCTGGTGAGCTGCTGGGTCCGCTCTGAGAAGCTCCGCCCTTGAACATGGCGCGTCTTCCCGCACATTTCAAATCTTTATACAGGCCTAGCAGCGCAAACAAAGTCCCTGCTAGCCTGCGTGACCAATTTCAAGGGTATCGTCGCTGGCCCAGGGCAACCCTCACAGCGCCGCACCTGAACCGCAGTGTTAGTACTGCACTCCAAACCCTGATGCCGCCATTTACACCGGTTCCCCGCTTGTCGGGTCGTCTGTACCACACTCACCACCGCGATCTTCTGCCTCTGTTAGGGGGTGGCGGCATGCTGCAGGAGTGAGCGGTCGCCTCGGGGTCCAACGATCACCCCCCTCAGGAGCTCAGTGTCCTGTCAGCGGAGATACTGGCCATTAACCTCAGAGGGTTGGACACTACTCTCTCTCCCCCCCCCCCCCCCCCTAAATCCCACGAAGCAGGGAGGCTGTTGCCAGCAGCCTCCCTGTGCCTAACTTGTCCTCCAGGCACATTTTCTAAACGGAGTCTGGTAGGAGGGGCAGAGGGAGCAGCCAGCCCACACTATTAAAGTCTTAAAGTGCGCATGGCTCCTGGTGGACCCGTCTATACCCCATGGTACTAATATGGACCCCAGCATCCTCTAGGACAGGCATGTCCAAACTGCGGCTCTCCAGCTGTTGTGAAACTACACATCCCAGCATGCCCTGACACAGCTTTAGTATTCTCTGACAGCAAAACTGTCAGGGCATGCTGGGATATGTAGTTTCACAACAGCTGGAGGGCCGCAGTTTGGACATGACTGCTCTAGGACGTAAGAGAAATGAAGATTTGGTCTTATGCAGAGCAAGAAGATAACGGAGTAGTTACGCTCTCAGTTATCCAGACTCACAACCACCACGTGACCAGGATAGTCTCTCCCATTCTAAAGTTCAATGTAAGAAATGAAGCTTACGCTCAAGGCGTTCCTCCCTCTCCTTCAATGCTTTCTCCCGTGCCAGTAGTTGGTGTTCCTTTACCCGCATTTCTGCTGGCACAGTGTCTGGCTGGGGAACCCATTCCTGTTCTGCAGATCGCCGGGAGCGCTTCTCAGATATCCTGTCCTGCTCTTCTGCAACACAGTCAGCCATCAGGGAGTGCTGCAAAATATCCTCAATGGAGGGTCTCAAATAATCCTATCAGAGAAACAAAACCGGTCAAACATACAACTCAATAGGTTAGACTTGTCCTTTTCTACTAAATTTACACCCCCTCTCCTTAACTTGTACTCGTGTCATTTTTAAAAGGTGAAGTCTTCATATATGACCCATAGAAGTCAATATATTTAATAAACCTTCAGGCAATTTGATATTCTAAAGCAGCTATGTTAAATAGTATTACCTTTCTACTCCATTACAGAATGCAGACAGACACACACACACCTCTGGTGAGGTGTCCAATGAGCTTTGATAAGCACGAATATTGAACTACAGTTGGTCATGCTGCGGTGAAATAACTGGCCACACCCCTCTGTTATGAATCCACCAATCCACACACACTGCATCTACTCACAGCAAGTCTTCCTGCCGATCAGCTTGCTGTTAGAGAAGCACCTCCCCTATAACATGGTGACTGCTGCATAGAGGGGAAGGACGGTGTACCTATTTAATCAATTGGTTATAGATCTATAAGCTGTTTCCAGAACAGTATTTGGCTAATTTCCTCAATTACAAAAAAAATAAACTCACCTTAAGATTTAACATTTTAGTAATTATTTGGTTCAGTTCTTCAGAATAACGATATGGGATTCGCCGAAACTTTCCTATTCTTATCTTTTCTGCCAACTCTTTCTGATTATAAGCTGTGAAAGGCGGCCTTAAATAAAAAGACAGAGACCAAACAAGTCAAGCAAATAGTGTTGCAGTGAGAAAAAAGTAATACTTCAACTCACTCCAGTGACAATAATTAAAACCAAAAGGGGCCGGCATCTTTCAAAATAAACTACAGTAATAACAGATTTATATTACTTACGAAAGTGCACAAAGTTCATACAGAAGGCACCCGAGAGACCATATATCAGACTTCTCATTGTAGGACATCCTATTCATCTGCTCCTAGAAAATACAAACTATATCATGACAAGAAAGCCTAAAAAAAGTGAGTCTTCAGACAAAGTATGTAATCAAGTTCATGTAACCCTTTTAACACCACCAGCTAGTAACACAAGCGTGCATAACCAGTGTTGCTGACTGGTGTAAAAAGGTCCAGTTGGAATAGTCCGGGTCGAGTGACCCGGTATTCCAACTCGGGAAGTTTGCGGGGTTGAACACGTGTTCAACCCGGCAAACCGTGCAGTGTAAACGGTAGCCAGGTCGATGCGACCCGGCTTCCCGTTTACACTCTATGTGCGGGCGGCGCTTGGAGATCATGTGATCTCCAAGCGCCGCCCCCGTCGAGTCACCAGCAACATCACCAACCCGGCAATATGCCGGGTTGGTGACTCCGGTCTAAACTGGGGCTGATGTGGGTCGCAGCCGGGTAGATCCCGTGTCAGGGCTCCCAGCTGCGACCCGCTTACTTGGTGTAAAAGCGGTAGTAGAATTTCCACTGTTTTGTAGATTAGAACAGGCTACACCTAACACAATTACTGCTGTATCCGGTCTTATTGTTATGCAAAACAGCCTAGTCTGTCACCATACGCTATGTCCAGGAGAGTAGACAGCTAGGCAATACTTATAACCACACCTGTAGCTGGCATTTTCTAAACAATGAAGGGACATTTTGGAGTGCATCCACAAGTGTGCAAAATAAGAAAACAAAAAAAAAACAAAAAAACCACCACTACCAAAAACCATTTAGTTTTAATGTACTCCCACCTCAAATCCTTTCTCAGGCTGCTCCTTGAGATTTACCCTTCAGAAATCTAATCTCAACATAAACATGGGGGCATATCCAATGGAAAGCATCATGTTTCTTATTCTGCGAAACACAAGATTTCAGGTAGCCACTGGGTTTTTGATGTGAGCAATTTGTATGGATATTACCTCAGCCTTTTCTGGCAGCTTCAGAGAAGGTGCAAAGTCAGGAAAACATGTCAGGACATGGTTCAGAACTCCCGGGGACATTCTCCCCCTTCTCCCCCTCCTCCCCCCTCCTCCCCCCCCCCCCCCCCCACCCCACAATGACAAATTTGGCAATTTAGTTAGATTAATTAGACAATGGTTACAACCATTGTGGCGAATAAAGTGGCCTCAAATAAATCCAAAATTCCTTTTTAATTATTTTATTCACACACACACACAAAAAAAAAGAAAAAGGAAATTGGACACGAAAGCAGTGTTAAGTTTTGCAAAGAAAATATTGCGCCCAATTGGATATGCCGCCCTATGGTATTACCTCTTATAACAAACAGCCATGAACCCATCACAAAACAGCATTCCTGTTAGTACCCATGATCCGGTCACCCTCTCCCTCACTCCGGTGCATGGTTAAACAGAGCAAAAGCATAACCTGGAATAAGACACATTGGGGTCACGCTAGTTTTTTCCACTGCAATCAGGTCAGAACTGCGCATGCACCGTAATGCGCAGGCGCGTCATCCGGGTGCAAAGCGGCTCGTTGCTGTGCGATGGATTTTACAAAGAATCCATTCACACAGCCGATCGCAAGGAGATTGACAGGAAGAGGGTGTTTGTGGGTGTCAACTGACAGTTTTCTGGGAGTGGTTGGAAAAACGCAGGCGTGTCCAAGAGTTTGCAGGGGCGGGTGTCTCAACACCGGGACCTGACAGGCTGAAGTGATCGCAGCGGCTGAGTAAGTTCTGGGCAACTCAAAAACTGCACAAAACTTTTTTTTTTAGTGCTCGGCTGCACATGCGTTCGTACACTTGCAAAGCAAAAATACACTCCCCTATAGGCGGCGACTATCTGATCGCATCGCTGCAAAAAATAGCTAGCGAGCGATCAGGTCTGAATGACCCCATTGGCAATTCTGTTCTGCTGTAATCAGCTGCATGGCGAAAGCAGCATAAGTATAATTTGGAGTAGGGATCCCTATACAGAAATGCATGTAGCATTAATAATAAATATTGGAACAATAACTACTATTTACTGTATTTTCTTGACCTAAAGAAGGCTTTTACAAGGGTGCCAAATGCAGTAGGATAGGCCCTAGACAATTATGTCTATCCTAGATTAGGTTAATGGACACAGTCATCAGTACAGAGCCTGTAAAAGGTGCCCAAATGGTGAAAACACTGCCAGTTTAACATACATTACACAAAAGAAGTGGGAACTCAGCCCAAAACCAGTTCATTTGCAGCGTGAGCCACTTAAGAGCAATGCCAGCAAGTTAGTGCACTCCTACGCTGTAGGTATTCAGTTTAGGTACTATCGTATTTCAGCATGCACCCCTTTGGAGCTGCAAAAAATAAAAAGTGCAATATACAGTAGGGGCAAAAATAAGAATTTACTTACCGATAATTCTATTTCTCATAGTCCGTAGTGGATGCTGGGGACTCCGTAAGGACCATGGGGAATAGCGGCTCCGCAGGAGACTGGGCACATCTAAAGAAAGCTTTAGGACTAACTGGTGTGCACTGGCTCCTCCCCCTATGACCCTCCTCCAAGCCTCAGTTAGGATACTGTGCCCGGACGAGCGTACACAATAAGGAAGGATTTTGAATCCCGGGTAAGACTCATACCAGCCACACCAATCACACCGTATAACCTGTGATCTGAACCCAGTTAACAGTATGATAACAGAGGAGCCTCTGAAAGATGGCTCACAACAATAACCCGATTTTTGTAACAATAACTATGTACAAGTATTGCAGACAATCCACACTTGGGATGGGCGCCCAGCATCCACTACGGACTATGAGAAATAGAATTATCGGTAAGTAAATTCTTATTTTCTCTAACGTCCTAAGTGGATGCTGGGGACTCCGTAAGGACCATGGGGATTATACCAAAGCTCCCAAACGGGCGGGAGAGTGCGGATGACTCTGCAGCACCAAATGAGAGAACTCCAGGTCCTCCTCAGCCAGGATATTAATTTTGTAGAATTTTACAAACGTATTTGCTCCTGACCAAGTAGCTGCTCGGCAAAGTTGTAAAGCCGAGACCCCTCGGGCAGCCGCCCAAGATGAGCCCACCTTCCTTGTGGAGTGGGCATTTACAGATTTTTGGTTGTGGCAGGCCTGCCACAGAATGTGCAAGCTGAATTGTACTACAAATCCAACGAGCAATAGTCTGCTTAGAAGCAGGAGCACCCAGCTTGTTGGGTGCACACAGGATAAACAGCGAGTCAGATTTCCTGACTCCAGCCGTCCTGGAAACATATATTTTCAGGGCACTGACAACGTCTAGCAACTTGGAGGCCTCCAAGTCCCTAGTAGCCGCAGGCACCACCAATAGGTTGGTTCAGGTGAGACGCTGAAACCACCTTGGGGAGAAACTGAGGACGAGTCCTCAATTCCGCCCTGTCCGAATGGAAAATCAGATAAGGGCTTTTTCAGGATAAAGCCGCCAATTCTGACACGCGCCTGGCCCAGGCCAGGGCCAACAGCATGACCACTTTCCATGTGAGATATTTTAACTCCACAGATTTAAGTGGTTCAAACCAATGTGACTTTTGGAACCCAAAACTACATTGAGATCCCAAAGTGCCACTGGAGGCACAAAAGGAGGCTGTATATGCAGTACCCCTTTTACAAACGTCTGAACTTCAGGGACTGAAGCTAGTTCTTTTTGGAAGAAAATTGACAGGGCCGCAAATTTGAACCTTAATGGACCCCAATTTCAGGCCCATAGACACTCCTGTTTGCAGGAAATGTAGGAATCGACCCAGTTGAATTTCCTCCGTCGGGCCTTACTGGCCTCGCACCACGCAACATATTTTCGCCAATTGCGGTGATAATGTTTTTGCGGTTACATCCTTCCTGGCTTTGATCAGGATAGGGATGACTTCATCCGGAAAGCTTTTTTTCCCCCTTCAGGATCCGGCGTTCAACTGCCATGCCGTCAAACGCAGCCGCGGTAAGTCTTGGAACAGACAGGGTCCTTGCTGGAGCAGGTCCCTTCTTAGAGGTAGAGGCCACGTATCCTCCGTGAGCATCTCTTGAAGTTCCGGTTACCAAGTCCTTCTTGGCCAATCCGGAGCCACGAATATAGTGCTTTCTCCTCTCCATCTTATCAATCTCAGTACCTTGGGTATGAGAGGCAGAGGAGGGAACACATACACTGACTGGTACACCCACGGTGTTACCAGAGCGTCTACAACTATTGCCTGAGGGTCTCTTGACCTGGCGCAATACCTGTCGAGTTTTTTAATCATGTGGACGACTTCTGGGTGAAGTCCCCACTCTCCCGGGTGGAGGTCGTGCTGAGGAAGTCTGCTTCCCAGTTGTGCACTCCCGGAATGAATACTGTTGACAGTGCTATCACATGATTTTCCGCCCAGCGAAGAATCCCTGCAGCTTCTGCCATTGCCCTCCTGCTTCTTGTGCCACCCTGTCTGTTTACGTGGGTGACTGCCATGATGTTGTCCGACTGGATCAACACCGGCTGACCTTGAAGCAGAGGTCTTGCTAAGCTTAGAGCATTGTAAATGGCCCTCAGCTTCAGGATATTTATGTGAAGTGATGTCTCCAGGCTTGACCCTAAGCCCTGGATATTCCTTCCCTGTGTGACTGCTCCCCAGCCTCGCAGGCTGGCATCCGTGGTCACCAGGACCCAGTCCTGAATGCCGAATCTGCGGCCCTCTAGAAGATGAGCACTCTGCAACCACCACATGATGGATACCCTTGTCCTTGGTGACAGGGTTATCCCGCTGATGCATCTGAAAATGCGACCCGGACCATTTGTCCAGTAGGTTCCACTGGAAAGTTCTTGCGTGGAATCTAACGAATGGGATTGCTTCGTAGGAAGCCACCATTTTTACCCAGAACCCTTGTGCATTGATGCACTGAGACTTGGTTCAGTTTTAGGAGGTTCCTGACTAGCTCGGATAACTCCCTGGTTTTCTCTTCCGGGAGAAACACCTTTTTTCTGGACTGTGTCCAGGAACATCCCTAGGAAACAGAAGACAAGTCGTCGGAACCAGCTGCGATTTTGGAATATTGAGAATCCAATCGTGCTGCCGCAACACTACCTGAGATAGTGCTACACCGACTTCCAACTGTTCCCTGGATCTTACCCTTATCAGGGAATCGTCCAAGTAAGGGATAACTAAAATTCCCTTCCTTCGAAGGGATATCATTTCGTCCATTACCTTGGTAAAGACCCGGGGTGCCGTGGACCATCCCTACGGCAGCGTCTGAACTGATAGTGACAGTTCTGTACCATAACCTGAGGTACCCTTGGTGAGAAGGGTAAACTTTGACATGAAGGTAAGCATCCTTGATGTCCCAAGACATCATGTAGTCTCCTTCTTCCAGGTTCGCAATCACTGCTCTGAGTGACTCAATCTTGAATTTGAACCTCTGTATGTAAGTGTTCAAAGATTTTAGATTTAGAATCGGTTTCACCGGGCCGTCTGGCTTCGGTACCACAATAGTGTGGAATAATACCCCGTTCCCTGTTGCAGGAGGGGTACCTTGATTATCACCTGCTGGGTGAATGGCTTCCAAAACTGCCTCCCTGTCAGAGGGAGACGTCGGTAAAGCCGACTTTTGGAAACGGCGAGGGGGAGACGTCTCGAATTTCAATATGTACCCTTGAGATATTACCTGAAGGATCCAGGGGTCTACTTGCGAGTGAGCCCACTGCGCACTGAAATTCATTGAGAACGGGCCCCCACCGTGCCTGAGTTTGTAAGGCCCTAGCGTCATACTGAGGGCTTTTGCAGAGGCGGGAAAGGATTTCTGTTCCTGGGAACTGGGTAATCTCTTCAGCCTTTTTCCTCTCCCTCTGTCACGAGCAGAAAGGAGGAACCTTTTGTCCGCTTGCCAACAAAGGACTGCGCCTGATAATACGGCGTCTTATTTTGAGAGGCGACCTGGGGTACAAACGTGGATTTCCCAGTTGTTGCCGTGGCCACCAGGTCTAAAAGACCGACCCCAAATGTCCCCTTTTAAAGGCAATACTTCCAAATGCCGTTTGGAATCCGCATCACCTGACCATTTAACTGGTAGAATTGGACAACGCACTTATACTTGATGCCAGTCGGCAAATATTCCGCTGTGCATCATGCATATATAGAAATGCATCTTTTAAATGCTCTATAGGCAATAATATACTATCCTTATCTAGGATATCAATATTTCCAGTCAGGGAATCCGACCATGCCAACCCAGCACTGCACCTCCAGGCTGAGGCGATTGCTGGTCGCAGTATAACACCAGTATGTGTGTGAATACATTTTTGGATACCCTCCTGCTTTCTATCAGCAGGATCCTTAAGGGCGGCCATCTCATGAGAAGGTAGAGCCCTTGTTCTTACAAGCGTGTGAGCGCCTTATCCCCCCTAGGGGGTGTTTCCCAACGCACCCTAACCTCTGGCGGGAAAGGGTATACAGCCAATACTTTTTAAGAAATTATCAATTGTTATCGGGGGGAAACCCACGTATCACACACCTCATTTTATTTTTCAGATTCAGGAAAACTACAGGTAGTTTTTCCCTCACCGAACATAATACCCCTTTTTGGTGGTACTCGTATTATCAGAAATGTATAAAACATTTTCCATTGTCTCAATCATGTAACGTGTGGCCCTACTGAAAATCACGGTTGTCTCTTCACCGTCGACACAGGAGTCAGTATCCGTGTCGGCGTCTGTATCTGCCATCTGAGGTAACGGGCGCTTTAGAGCCCCTGACGGCCTATGAGACGTCTGGACAGGCACAAGCTGAGTAGCCGGCTGTCTCATGTCAACCACTGTTTTTTTATACAGAGCTGACACTGTCACGTAATTTTCAACAGTACATCCACTCAGGTGTCGACCCCCTAGGTGGTGACATCACTGTTACAGACACTCTGCTCCGTCTCCACATCATTTTTCTCCTCATACATGTCGACACAAACGTACCGACACACAGCACACAGGGAATGCTCTGATAGAGGACAGGACCCCACTAGCCCTTTGGGGAGACAGAGGGAGAGTATGCCAGCACACACCAGAGCGCTAGCTATATATATATACATATACATACACACACAGGGATAACCTTATATAAGTGTTTTTCCCCTTATAGCTGCTGTATGTTTTAATACTGCGCCTAATTAGTGCCCCCCTCTCTTTTTTTAACCCTTTCTGTAGTGCAGGGAAGAGCCAGGGAGCTTCCCTCCAACTGAGCTGTGAGGGAAAATGGCGCCAGTGTGCTGAGGAGATAAGGCCGCCGAAAAGGGGGCGGAGCCTATCACCCGTTTTTCTGTATATTCTGGCAGGGGTTAAATGCATCCATATAGCCCAGGAGCTATATGTGATGCATTTTTTGCCATGTAAGGTATTTTTATCGTGTTTTATTGCGTCTCAGGGCGCCCCCCCCCAGCGCCCTGCACCCTCAGTGACCGGAGTATGAAGTGTGCTGAGAGCAATGGCGCACAGCTGCAGTGCTGTGCGCTACCTTATTGAAGACAGGAACGTCTTCTGCCGCCGATTTTTCCGGACCTCTTCGCTCTTCTGGCTCTGTAAGGGGGCCGGCGGCGCGGCTCCGGGACCCATCCAGGCTGAACCTGTGATCGTCCCTCTGGAGCTAATGTCCAGTAGCCAAGAAGCCCAATCCACTCTGCACGCAGGCGAGTTCGCTTCTTCTCCCCTTAGTCCCTCGATGCAGTGAGCCTGTTGCCAGCAGGTCTCACTGAAAATAACAAACCTAAACTAAAACTTTCACTAAGAAGCTCAGGAGAGCCCCTAGTGTGCACCCTTCTCGTCGGGCACAGAAATCTAACTGGGGCTTGGAGGAGGGTCATAAGGGGAGGAGCCAGTGCACACCAGTTAGTCCTAAAGCTTTCTTTAGATGTGCCCAGTCTCCTGCGGAGCCGCTATTCCCCATGGTCCTTACGGAGTCCCCAGCATCCACTTAGGACGTTAGAGAAATGCTCAGTAAAATCTGCACAATACCGGCATTTCAGCGCCATTACAACAGCACATTGCCGATTACCCATAAATCACACCTAATAGAACTGACTGCATAGACTTTTTGGGGTTAATTCAATTGTTATCACCCCCGATCTCGAGTCTAAGTTACGGGAGATCGCAGCAGGTGATATTCAACTGATGTCACCTATTGCGCTGATCGTGCCTATTAGTATCGGATTTAGCCGCGTAAAGTGGCTAAACCCGACTAAAATAATAGGCGCAATCAAGGAAAAGTGCCGTTTCACTTTTCACACATTTCAGCTCGCCACCCCGGCGGGTGAGAGCTGAAATGTAGGCACCGGCAGCATCCAAACAGAGCTACATTTGAAAAGCTCTGTTAGGCCCCATCTAGTGGCTGCCAGCCACAAATACATTTGAATCTCGCCCTTTACATATGCAAACCATAATATATGAAAACCTGGCCTGATCCGCACAAGTGGTTACGCTCTATGGCAGGGATGGGTACCTTCGGCCCTCCAGCTGTTGTTGAATTACACATCCCAGCATGCCCTGCAACAGTGTTAGCATGGCCAAATAGAAAAATTGTAGCAAGGCATGCTGGTATGTGTAGTTCAACAACAGCTGGAGGGCCGAAGGCTTCCCATCCCTGCTCTTTGGAAAAGATTGTGCTGGACTTCCACCAATTTTCCCAATAAACTAGAAAAGCATAGTTTACATTACGTAATTTAGTGCTTGCTGCTCTGTAAGGGCTGTTTCACACAAGGCAGTTTTGCTCGGATGGCAAAAAGCCGGGCAAACTTGGTCTGGCTTTTTACCATCCGGCAGAGTCTTTCACACACAACGGCTTTGAGCCGTGTTTAATGCGGTGCGCATGCACAGCAGCAGGACCGGCTTAAAATAAATAAACTGTTGTGTGTGATAGCTCCCATTCACACACACACGGTTCATTGCCTACAAGGATGGCACAGCCCCGGCCCTGCAACCGGACTTTTCAGTGGATATTTCCAGCTACAGCACGGCAGCTGGACTGGTGCCGTGTGAAAGGACTCTACACCATACATTATTAATTACAATACCGGCACGGGAAAAAGCCATCCGCTTTTTGCCGCCCGGCAAAAACCGCTGCGTGTGAAACAGCTCTAAGCGTCATTAAAGGGACATCCCTGCCAGCAAGCCCACAACAGAAAACGGCACTTACAGGAGACATGTAATAGGGTGTGCCGACAAACGTTTTAGCAAAACTGGTGTCATGGTGCAATATCCTGGCCAAGCCAAAGTCACCGAGTTTCACATTCTTTTTAGCATCTAGAAATATGTTGGCAGGTTTCAGGTCTCTGTGGAGAACAGTATGACCCCCATCACTTCGCTTGTGGCAGTCTTTAAGGGCTAAGGCAAGTTGGGCAAACACATGCAGTATAAAGTCTTCTTCTAAGTACTGCCTGAAACGTACAGGAGAAAAAAAAAGCCAACGAGTTAGACAGACATCAAGGACTTAGAACAAGTAATTATATTTATGTATGTAATGTACACTAGATTATATTATCAAACCCATTATCCTTCATTCTCGGGGGGGGGGGGGGGGGGTTAATTAATGTTGATCCACTTTCAGCCTGGTGAAAACGGACGGATATTGCGAATAATGACCGATGGTCATTGTCGCTGTACCCTATTACAGAGCGTTTTTTTATCGGCCCAAAACTGACCAGCGCAATACAACTACCCGTGGTCATTGACCGCAGGTAATTGGATACTCCCTTTGTCTTCACCATTGTACTGTACTTGTGATATACATAGGAACATACCTCTCCTTAGTACATTTAGCAATCAGAGAGGCCAGGTCACCTCCTTCGCAGTACTCCATCACTATGTAAAGAGTAGTATTTGTTCGATCAATGATACGGTCATAGTAGCGGACAATGTTTGGATGCTTCAGTTCACGCAACAGGTTCACTTCAGAGACCAGCATCTGTTTCTCAGCCTCACTCATGGTTCCATAGTCCAGCTCCTTCCATACCAACACCTAGAAGAGGGCAGAAGGGAAGACTTATGCATTACAAGTATATTTCATAATCCATACGTAAAATTTTTTATATCTTAAAGGCTGCAGCAGCAAATACTATAACCAAGATATGGTGGATTCTTTAAAATTACTGATTAATGTCAGCCACCCAGGGTTCATCCATGTCACACATCCCCAGCAAGAAGCCAGATCTCTGCCAGGACCACAGGGGTCCATAAGTATGGCCAGAAGACGAGTACTATAGTGGTCATAGCAGCAGTATTTACTGCCATGTTTGACAATGAACCCCATGAGTTTGAAGGTCTTATCAGATATGACAGTGTCAAAGTCAGAAAAATGTCTCAATGCACGTTGCCATATTTGCACCGCACACTGGTCCGCGCTGCGCGTGCGTACGCTCTCCCGTGGAAGCGCATACCCGCAATAGCGTGCACTCGCAGTATGCGTATTTACGGTAGAGTTTATGTGGTCGTAGCGTGCGACTCATTCGTTACATATTTTCACAATTAATGTAGTTTATAGATCATGGTCCCTTTGATAGATTCTGAAAGTTTGGTTAAAATACAATGTCCCAGAGCTGAGGAATCCCTCTTTATATCGTACGAAGGGTCTAACAGGAATCATACAGCAGTGTTTGGTACCCATCGGAAGAGTATTTAATTAGCAATATTCCGGTGTTGGTTTGGAGCGTATTAATCGCTCGTGCGAATAGTTATAGACATAAGAAGTTTATGTCCATTTCTATTATTTACACATACTCAGGTATGCGGCGGGAAACCCAGTTTCCCACCCACCTGAGCTGTTGGAAATCGTCACAGCCCACCTGTATGAATCACCCTATGACCTTTTGTTATGATGCAGGGCCGAATTCCTTCGGCCAATGGACAATGGGATTGTAAGGACCATGAGATTGCATTGTGTGTGGGGCATAAATAGGCAGGCCGACCACATCCAGCTCTCACTCTCTCATCAACGGTTATCTGCTGATAGCCGGGAGCTGGATATCGAGGCGCAGGCGATCATACCCTTTGTGCGTAAGTTTCTCTCCGTAATCATTGTCTTTCTGTGAGCCAATTTCTCTCTCTCTCTCTCTCTCTCTCCTCTTTTCTCTTATATCTCTCATAGTATTATAGTATTGTACTGTATTGCATTTAGGTCTGTGTAGTATTGTCTTTTTGTATTTATTGTTTAGTTCTGTGGTTAGGAAGTCCTTGTTATATTGTAGTGTATCATTTGTACTGTTATCCCCTTTTTCAAGTATATTAGATATAATACAGTTAATAGGCTTTGGAACCTAAACCAGTATCTGTGTATTTCCTATAGTGCTAAGTGTTCACTTGAGCGTCGGTGACGCTCAAGCAGCTTTGTAGTTAGTCAGGTTACACAAGGTTGCATTTACACCCTGTACTCACATTAAGGTATTCAGTGTATTTCATTGGTATAAGGTTTTAACATAAAGGTATAGTGTTGTGAGCGTCTGCATCGCTGGTGACCTCCTCGTGGTCTCGAGCGTACGCTACGCTACAGCGAATCATTCCCCTAGTCATAACCAATAACGTGTCCTGTGATCACTGGGCCGTGAGCGAACGTGACGCTTGAGCGTCTCGCCTACGGCTGAGCGATCGCTACGCCAATAGCGTACCATTACGGTACTTCTTAAGCAAACAGCGTACAGTGTTCTTAGCTTCATAAAGGGTTGTTTATACGACAAAGGAATTTAGCATTGTCAATTGGGGACTCGTCCTATCCTTCTCATATCTGCACTAGGTAGATCAGCAGACATTATCCCCCCAGCAAAGGGTGGGAGGTTGTCTCGCTGTGCTGACGGGATAAGCGTCTGCTTCGCTTAGATAAAGAGTGCTGAAGGAATCCGGGAACCGGAAGTAAGAACAAAACGCTTGTGTCTTTTTTAAACTGTTTATTTTTCTTTTGTCTTGCGTACGCACGCATATATCTGCATTTCTGTTTCATTTTCGTATATCACTATTCCTGTTTGCCAATTTTTATAGTTGATAGAAAGTGCTAAAAAGAGATTTGCTGTTATTTCATAGTAGAGGTAATAGTTAAAGTATAGAACAACACACGATTTGTCTAGGAGATAAGGCAGTCAGTGTGGATTGCGGTAGATGATCAGGGATCATTTACATTGATAAAAGTATATATTGTGTTACGGTGGATCCTTTGCATTGCGTACACGTGTCGCTAACAAAAAGACTAGCGTACGCAATCCAAAAGGCAGACGCACGCAGCGTACATTACGCAACGTAGCGTCTGGTTACGCCCACGTAGCTCGTCACGAAAAGTGGAATTAGCGCAAAGCGATAATTAGCGCAAAGGCGATAAGTAACGCACAGCGGTAGATAACGCGACGCGGTAAATAACGCAAATCTATTTTTGGAAAAATCTGAAATTTAGTTTAACAGATCCTGCTCCTAATTGGTAACACTTTTGGCCTAAAGACAATTTCTGCGCAGAAATAGATATAGAAACAAAAGTGTACATGTGTTGAGTGAGTGTGTTTTGTATACATAAGTTTATATAACTTTAAGGTGGAACCAAAAGGAAAGCCGGGTACTCGTCAAGGGACATACGTGTAAGTGACATATACGGTGGCTAGGGAGGCATCCCTGGTTAAATAATATTTGAGCATTAGAGTATAGCGGACCATAAGGTAACAAGACCAGGAGGTCATAAGGTAACAAGACCAGGAGGTCATAAGGAACAAGACCAGGAGGTCGTAAGGTAAAAGGTCCGCTATAAAAGTCCAGTGGCACAACGCCTGGGGTGTTGGTGCAGAACCCATATAGGCCATAAGCTCTTGCTGAAGGAATCGCGGCCGGAAACATCGATTCCATTGATCTTTCAGTACATGACAAGTAGTGCTCGTGTACTGAACGATTGGACCGCACGTAATTGTGTGCAGTAGTTAGTAATCTGGCCTAATACCATTAGAGTAAAGTGGTCACAAACGCTATTTGTACATTCTGACGTGATTTGTGTAATTTTTTATTTTTGGAAGGGAAGTTCGCTGGTCACTCAGGAACTATCCAACAACCGATACTTGCTGGGGAACGCGCCCCAGTAAATAAAGGTTCACAGGGGCCCTAGGTTGGGTACAGCAGCTCTGGTTACAGTGATTGCAGTACTGGCCAACGTGGGCGAGAAGTAAGTGGGGTACTTGATAAACCACCACCGCCGGCCTGCCCAAGGACATCTTGGTTTGTTTGTAAGGGTTCGCTGAAAACCTTGAGATAAAGATCCAAGGAGGAATAAGCAACGCCTGCAGATTATGGGGGCCATTTGTTCAGGTAGGGGGCGATCAACCTCGGTTCGGGTTGATTCAGAGAACCGACCAGTTGGGTCGGCACGATATGTAATGTGTGAAAAATACGGTAGTCACACAGAGGTTTTATGTGATGAATGGGAGAGAATGACTGTACAAGACAGGGACAAATTCCCAAGAATAGGTAGCTTCAGTCCAGAAGTGTTACAAAAATTTAAGGAGGAGGATATGTCTCGTAAAATCAGCAAAGAGACGAATTCAGCATCATGATTATTTACAGTTATGGCACCAGGAAGGTGAGATACAGAGAGGTTTGGCTCTGGCGGCGGGATCTGGGGCAGTCAGGAAGTTGATTGCCACAGCTCCTCCTCCACCATACATTGCAGGAGAGAAGTTGATTGCGGAGAGAAACGCACTGGGTTGTAAAACACAAACTCTTAGTAACACTGTAAATGTTAATGATGTTAACCAAATAACTCATGCAAGTATTAACCCGTGCAAGTTGTACCCTGTTTTGAACCTTCCTCAGGAGTGTGATCAAGAAGACGATTCAGCAACAATTTCAGCTCTCTCTCTTGCAGCCACCATAGCAGAGACCACAGTAGGCACAGCGACACCCACGAGATTAGTGAAAGCCCCTAGCGGAGGGATAGGTGAGGTCGTGTCAACGGGTAAGTACGGCACCATGCACTACACTGAAACAATTGTACCACAACAAGCAGTAGAATCTACACAGGAAGAGGCTGTTAGAATTGCTCCTGTAAGGGTAATAGCAGTTCCCAATGGAAAAACAGACGTGTCTGGAGCCACTCCCATAAGGAACATTGCCATGTACACTCCATTTTCCCGAATGGAATTAAGAACAATAGTGTCCGAATTTCCTGACCCCAGGAAGGATTTAGTTGCTAGCCAAAAATACATCAGGGATTTAGGTAACACTGTAGAACCCAACAACAAGGATTGGCAGATACTGCTAAGAGCTTGTTTACCTTCCAATGTTGATGCAACTCAGTTTTTAGCTGATTGTGCATTGGATAAAGATGTACCGCTTACAGACGTGTACAACAAGGATAATGTAAAAAGGATAAATTTACAGCTAAAAGTATTTCCCTGCCGTTGTTAAATGGAATAAAATATTTTCCATTAAGCAAAAGGAGTCCGAAACGGCAATAGAATATTTTCACCGGGCACTATTAGAAATGGCAAAGTACACTGGTATAGAAGACATTAAGACCAACCCAAACCATCGAGAAGTAGCAGTATCTGTACTGATGGATGGTTTAAAGGAAACATTAAAGACTAGGGTTCAGACCACGCAACCATGCTGGCGAGGTCTGTCAGTGTCCGGCTTGAGAGAGGCTGCTATTGATCACGACAGAAACATCACTAGGCACAGAGAGTCGCAAAGTGATAAGTTGATGTCCGTAAGTATACAGGCGCTGACCACAAGGCAACCTGCGTATGTACCACCGAATCCTGTGGGTAAGGCAAGTGTAATAACATGTTTTTCTTGTAACAGACCGGGACACTATGCACGAGAATGTAGAACAAAGAATGTACAAAGATCTTTTCAACCCCCTAGACAACAACACAACACACGACATTGGGAGCAGGGTCCACAGAGGCGGAGTTTTGAGCCACATACAGGGGAAACAAAAAGATATCCCCCGAACAGAGATTGGCATGCCTCTGGTAGTTCCCAGCTAACTCCCCCACAAGTAGTTGCTGCCAATGGGATTCAGGGAGGTCAGCATACCCAATAGGGGTGTGGCCATACCTGTAATCTGCAGCCAGTTAAGTTGATTGCCAGTCTTGGAAGCAAACCAGAGATTGCAATCAATGTAGCTGGTAAAACTTTAAACTTTCTTGTAGACACAGGGGCGGCCAAGTCAGTGATAAATTCGACAGTGGGCATGAGAAACACTGGTAGGACAATTCCAGCCATGGGAGTAACAGGAGTAGTCCAGCACTACCCTGTTAGCAAACCAGCCGAGATTACAATAGGGCCTTTGCATACCAAGCATTCCTTTTTGCTGGCTGCATCTGCACCAACTAATCTCCTGGGAAGAGACTTACTATGTAAAATGGGTTGCGTCATTTATTGTACTCCTGAAGGTGTATTCTTGGACATCCCTGAGAATCACGCTCAGGAAGTACGACACATGTTAGACTCCCCATCAAAATTAATGTCACATTCCATTATGACAAATAGGAACCCATCCCAAGTAGAAGAGATGACATCTCAGATACCAGAGTCACTTTGGACAAAAGATGGACAGGACACTGGATTAATGGCAAACGTAGCTCCAGTAGTTGTACAAGTAAAAGATGGTAGGATAGCTCCAAAAATCCCACAGTATCCTCTGAAGCCAGAGGTGGAGTTAGGAGTTTTCCCAGTAATAGAGCGCTTGCTACAACAGGGCATTCTAGTAAGAACGTCCAGCACAGCAAATAGTCCCATCTTCCCTGTTAAAAAGAGTGGGGGGAGGGGTTACAGGCTAGTGCAGGATCTAAGGGGGATTAACAAAATAGTTGAGAGTCAGTTCCCCGTAGTGCCTAATCCAGCTGTCATCCTAATGCAAATTCCTCCCACTGCCAAATTTTTCACTGTTATTGACCTCTGCTCCGCATTCTTTTCGGTACCTCTGCACCCTAACAGCCAATATTTGTTTGCATTCACATACAGAGGAGTCCAATACACGTGGACTCGGTTACCCCAAGGTTTCATAGACAGTCCAAGTATATTTTCTCAGGCTTTGCATGATTGTTTACAGTCTTTCCAACCGGAGAGTGGATCAGTGTTGATACAGTACGTGGATGATCTACTACTGTGTTCTGATTCATTGGAGGCATCCCTGAAGGATACGAAACAGCTCCTGTTTCATCTTTCAGACACAGGTCACAAGGTTTCCAAAGACAAGTTGCAATTATGCCAAGCTAAGGTAAAATATTTGGGACACTGTCTAACACAAGGACTGAGACACCTGACCGCTGATAGAATCCAAGCCATTAGAGACATGACACTGCCACAAACCCAGCAACAGATCAGGACGTTTCTAGGAATGTGTGGGTATTGCCGTAATTGGATCCCAGGGTTTTCCATATTGGCGCTACCTTTGCAGGAAATGGTCTCCTCAAACAAACCTGATCGGATTTCGCATACAGACGAATCCGAAACAGCATTTGAGAGACTCAAACAGTGTCTAACGCAGGCACCAGCACTAGGTATGCCAGACTATGGGAAACCCTTTGAACTATACGGAACAGAAAGTGCTGGGTGCGCAGCAGGTGTACTAACACAAAAACACGGTGATGCCAGCAGGCCAATTGCATACTACAGCGCTCAGCTAGACACGGTAGCGCGATCCCTCCCCACATGCTTGCGTAGCGTTGCGGCGATAGCATTGCTAGTGACGAAAAGCGAAGATGTCGTGCTAGGCCACAACCTCACAATCCATACACCGCATGCGGTATCTGCCTTATTGAATTCTGCCCAAACCAGACACGTCTCATCAGCAAGGTTTACAAGATGGGAATTGGCATTAATGGCCCCAGTAAACATCACCATAAGGAGATGCAGTGCATTAAATCCTGCAACATTTCTCCCAGGTGTGCCTGGTCAGACACAAAGGGTGGAAGGTGAGAGTGATGGGGAAGGAGGATTTAATGCAAAGGAAGATACACATGATTGTATGGAATATTTGACCCAAAATTTTACCGCAAGGCCTGACATCAGTGACAATCCACTAGAAGATGCAGAACTCACGTTCTACACGGACGGTAGTTGTCACAGACAGTCAGACTCGGGAGACTTGTGTACTGGATATGCAGTCGTAGATGACCAAGACACCATAGAAGCGGAACCGCTAGGCCCACCTCACTCAGCCCAGGTTGCTGAACTGGTCGCCCTAACCAGAGCATGTGAATTGGCTAAGGGTAAGTCTGCCAATATCTACACCGATTCTAGATACGCGTTCGGGGTAGTACATGATTTCGGAGCGCTATGGCGTCTCAGAAATTTCATGACGGCAGCTGGTACACCGATAGCGCATGCAGCTCACATAAAAAGGCTTCTAACAGCGATACAGGAACCCGACAGAGTGGCTGTTATCAAATGTAAAGCACATACATATAGTCAAGACCCAGTATCCCTTGGTAACAGCCGAGCAGACGAAGCCGCAAAGCTTGCAGCTGCTACCCCCACACGGACAGACACCACACAGTTGATGGTATTTAATACCATCAACACACAGAAGTTGTGTGAGATGCAGAATTTGTGTTCCACACAGGAAAGAGCAGTCTGGAAGGCAAAGGGATATGGCCAGGAGTCCTCAGGGCTCTGGACGGATGGACATGGTAAACCAGTGGCCCCCAGGGCATACCTTCCATGTCTGGCTGAAGCAGCTCACGGGCTGACTCATCTAGGCAAGGAGGGGATGTGCAAATTGGTAAGAGCATACTGGTGCGCCCCGGGATTCTCCTCTCATGCGAGTAAGAGAGCAATGTCATGCCTTACCTGTCTGAGAAAGAATATTGGAAAGGCAATACCTACAGAACCATCCCATATCCCACCTGCCGGCGGCCCTTTTCAAGTAATACAAATTGACTTCATTCAATTACCCCCATGTCGAAATTTGAAATATGTACTTGTTTGTATAGATGTTTTCTCGAATTGGGTCGAAGCTTTCCCAGCAGCTACAAATACCGCTATGTTTACAGCTAAGAAAATTGTGCAGGAATTTGTATGTAGATATGGTATCCCTAGAATCATTGAAAGTGATAGGGGTACCCATTTTACAGGTGATGTCTTTCAAGGAATGTGTAAGTTGATGGGAATTGATAGCAAGCTGCACACTCCGTACCGTCCACAGGCGAGTGCGAAGGTCGAAAGAGTGAACAGCACTATTAAAAATAAATTGAGTAAAGTAATGGCAGAGACAGGATTGACGTGGCCAGAAGCTTTACCCATTGTTTTGTATAGCATCAGAACCACTCCCAGGTCCCCTCTTAACCTGTCCCCTTTTGAAATTCTGTTTGGTCGACAACCGCATGTCATGATTAACCCTCAGGATGATTTGAAATGTAACAATGAAGTAACTGTAAAATACTTGATTAACATGAGTAAGCAGTTGAGGAATCAAAATGATAATCTGAAGTTGGTGATTCCTGATTTACCAGATAGTAATTGTCATGACATTGAACCTGGGGATTATGTAATGATACGAAATTTTCTACGCTCAGGTTGTCTTATTGATAGATGGGAAGGACCATACCAGGTCTTATTGACTAGCACCACAGCATTGAAGGTTGCTGAGAGAGAGACTTGGGTCCATTCATCCCACTGCAAGAAGGTTGCTGATCCCGAGAAGTCCCGTGATAAGGAACAGACGGTAGAGGTTGTATCACTGGAGTGTCTGTTCCAGGAGGACTGAGGCGGCACCTGAGCCTTGAAGATCGAAAGCAGCTGTCGACTCCCCTCTCCCTTTTATTGTTTTCTCCACTTCCCATCCCCTCTCCCTTAAAATTTCTTTTTCCCCCTTCTCATTCTTCTCTATTTCCTCCTCAAAGATGGACTTGCCCCAAGAGACTGTGATCCGGATTTTGATGTTAACCATGATGTTGACCAGAGCAGTCTGTTCCGGCGAGAGTACCATAGAGGTCGAGAGAGGTTCTGGAATGGGTTCCGATTATGATGATGGAGGCGTAGTTTTCCAAGATCAACCAAACCAACAAGCAAAGGCGAGTATCAGAAAACGATCCGATAGAAGAAATTGTGATGGATTGTTAGCTGAAGAAAATTGTATCTGTAGGCTCTGTGATAATCTGGTTGAAGATGGATGCATAAAGAAATGCCAATCTAGTTTTAATATCCATATGGACCGGCATCCATTGAGTGACTATCACTCTCTAGTGGGTAATGTGTTAAACAAGACCGATTGTTGGGTATGCTCTCAAGTACCTCAGGGTCACAGTAAATCAGGGCTAGTACCATTTCCTTTAACGTTAGGGGAGGTACTTGAGCTAAGTGGTGGGAGACCGGTGGACCGGAGGTTTAACATCTCCAGCCCTCCTAGTTTGAAGCTCCACCAATACCATGTGGATAGGTCCCTCTTATGTTTTAACATCTCCAATCGCAGAAAACCGGGAAATTGGGAAGTGTCATGGAGCAACCTTACCATGACCTTTTCACACAGAGCAGATAGAATGCCTACAGATACAGAGCTCGTACGCCACATAGCCAGTAGAGGAAAATCTTTCCGGTATCGATATACTTTAGGAAATAGGATTACTAGAGTTGGAGAGGTATCACCAGGATACTGTGCACATATCGTACAAACCGATACGTGCATTAGGCAGATGGAAGAATTAGGGTCAGGAGATTTCACCTGGAAGGTTTGTAACATGGTCATGTCCTTCTCCGTCCCATATGTTCTCCCCGATGATGCATATTTCATATGCGGGAGAAAGGCGTACAAGTGGCTTGCCCCAAACTCTGAAGGATTGTGTTATATTGGAAAAGTATTGCCTGAAGTGATGACTGTTACACATGACAAAATGAAGGACATACACCGTGGTGCCCAAGCTCCTTATACTCACACTCATTACGAGCACCGAGTTAAAAGACAACTGTCAGAAAGGTTAGAGCATCCGGCCTCTGATCTTATCCATGAATCCACCGGGATTCAGGTTCTGGTAGCGTTAGATTTCACTCGCACCGCTCGAGGTGTGATGAATTATAGATACATTTCCGCACTCGCCAATTTGTTAGATAATATCACTGAAATGTATGGATACACTGGAAGAGAACTTCAAGCTTACAAAACAGAACTAGTTCAGCATAGGATGGTTCTTAATTATCTTACAGCAGTAACAGGCGGATATTGTGTTACATTGGCAACACAGTACGGCATAAAGTGTTGCACGTATATCACAAATAGCACCGAGGATCCGGTAGAGGTCATAGACCAAAAGATGGACGATATTCTGCAATTAAAGTGGGAATTTCGTCGAAAACACAATCTCACCCTTGCTGCTGTAGGTAATGAGCTGACTAGTTGGGTGTCATGGTTGAACCCGCGAAATTGGTTCTCCGGTTTAGGAGACTGGGCTCAAGGAGTCATAATGGATGTTGGAAAGTTTCTACTATGTATCTTGGGTGTCGTTATATCGATTGGATTGATATTTAGATGCGGGCAGGCTTTAATGAGGTGCAAACAAAGTACAAAAGTGATGAGCTTGAGGAGCGAGGAAACTGTAATTAACCTGGATTTGATTTATGACCCAATGATAGAAACCAGAATGTGATGAAAATGCGACTATACGGTCCGTTTCTTTCACCTGTTTTTCTGCTTTTCTCCAAGATACAAAGACCCCCTTGGACGAGGAAGTTGACGAGACGCTATACAGACAACAGACAAGCACCAAAGAAGAAGATTTGACAACTTTAAATATGGACACTTGATGAACTTTGCCATGGATCCCCAGTTTCCCTAGTATTTTTAAACTCACGCTAGCCCAACATTTTTTGTAAATCTGATGGCTCAGACAAAGCTATTTGCTCATGCCCAAGGAGCAATACAGCGCAAAGAAGACGACTCTCAACAGATACCGAACACAACTTCAACAACAGATGTACATTTCCCTGACATAGAATATCATTGCATTTTCCGTAAGTGTTCTTTATCTTCATCTCTACAACCCCCAGGTAACGACACACATAGACGATAGGGAATACAGGCACAGATAGCAGCAACCACATACCTCCCCCATTCATGTATCATCAACTAAAATGTGCATCCCCATTTTGTTACAACCACAGCCAAAATGAGCTCGGTAGAGTTTGACAGCCCATCCACAGACCTGTACCACAGGATAAGAAGGAATTCAAATGTATACTTCGCAATACCTCGAAGCTTGATTTACCACACGTACGGCACGATGATACATGACCCTCCAAACATGGACTCATACACACATGCTTCTACTTTCTCACTAGGTCATACCCTTTTCACACCTACTCCTCTCTTCTTCCTTACCCAACCATGGAAATCAATTAACCCCTGACTTACATTTTTCTCCTTAAATGTTTTGTGGCAGTTATTATTGACTGCCAAAGGGTGGACTGTCAAAGTCAGAAAAATGTCTCAATGCACGTTGCCATATTTGCACCGCACACTGGTCCGCGCTGCGCGTGCGTACGCTCTCCCGTGGAAGCGCATACCCGCAATAGCGTGCACTCGCAGGCGCGGTATGCGTATTTACGGTAGAGTTTATGTGGTCGTAGCGTGCGACTCATTCGTTACATATTTTCACAATTAATGTAGTTTATAGATCATGGTCCCTTTGATAGATTCTGAAAGTTTGGTTAAAATACAATGTCCCAGAGCTGAGGAATCCCTCTTTATATCGTACGAAGGGTCTAACAGGAATCATACAGCAGTGTTTGGTACCCATCGGAAGAGTATTTAATTAGCAATATTCCGGTGTTGGTTTGGAGCGTATTAATCGCTCGTGCGAATAGTTATAGACATAAGAAGTTTATGTCCATTTCTATTATTTACACATACTCAGGTATGCGGCGGGAAACCCAGTTTCCCACCCACCTGAGCTGTTGGAAATCGTCACAGCCCACCTGTATGAATCACCCTATGACCTTTTGTTATGATGCAGGGCCGAATTCCTTCGGCCAATGGACAATGGGATTGTAAGGACCATGAGATTGCATTGTGTGTGGGGCATAAATAGGCAGGCCGACCACATCCAGCTCTCACTCTCTCATCAACGTTATCTGCTGATAGCCGGGAGCTGGATATCGAGGCGCAGGCGATCATACCCTTTGTGCGTAAGTTTCTCTCCGTAATCATTGTCTTTCTGTGAGCCAATTTCTCTCTCTCTCTCTCTCTCTCTCCTCTTTTCTCTTATATCTCTCATAGTATTATAGTATTGTACTGTATTGCATTTAGGTCTGTGTAGTATTGTCTTTTTGTATTTATTGTTTAGTTCTGTGGTTAGGAAGTCCTTGTTATATTGTAGTGTATCATTTGTACTGTTATCCCCTTTTTCAAGTATATTAGATATAATACAGTTAATAGGCTTTGGAACCTAAACCAGTATCTGTGTATTTCCTATAGTGCTAAGTGTTCACTTGAGCGTCGGTGACGCTCAAGCAGCTTTGTAGTTAGTCAGGTTACACAAGGTTGCATTTACACCCTGTACTCACATTAAGGTATTCAGTGTATTTCATTGGTATAAGGTTTTAACATAAAGGTATAGTATTGTGAGCGTCTGCATCGCTGGTGACCTCCTCGTGGTCTCGAGCGTACGCTACGCTACAGCGAATCATTCCCCTAGTCATAACCAATAACGTGTCCTGTGATCACTGGGCCGTGAGCGAACGTGACGCTTGAGCGTCTCGCCTACGGCTGAGCGATCGCTACGCCAATAGCGTACCATTACGGTACTTCTTAAGCAAACAGCGTACAGTGTTCTTAGCTTCATAAAGGGTTGTTTATACGACAAAGGAATTTAGCATTGTCAACAGTCATTTTGTTGATCCACATGCTGCAATATCAGGCACATTGCCCAATATCACTGCCGATACAACAGCACGTGGCCAGCACTAAAGAATGTGAAACACACATTAAAAAAAAAAAAAAGGACTTCCAACACATAAATACAGACTGCAGTTTCAGGAAAGTTCCTAAAACACCTAAGTGCAGTTCAATGAGGCACACCAGATTCAGTTTTACCAAGTCTGTGCACTATTCTGCAACACATCAACATACTGTGTAGTGACGTTTCCCTGGTCTGCAAATGTGCCAATCTGATAATTGGCGGACCACGATGATTTGCAATTTGTTGGGGAATCGGCAAAATCCTACATGTTAAAAATCCCTGACTCACCAACTCCAATCATTTTTGAGTCAGAATTGGCAAATTAAGGATTTCCAACATATTGTTTTGCAGATGACCCGACCCAGTCAGTCATCGTCAAAATGCGGAACTGCCCCCACGATGTATGGGCCCCTTAACGCTAAAGCTCTACCAATAGGGTGCACACCTTTCAGGCACCACATTTGGATATCATGCTCCTGTTCTCCAAACAACCCTCTCAGATTACTACAAGTGCTCATAGCATTTAAAAACATGGCTGGTCTTGGAACTGTGAGGTTAACAATGGTATCAGTAGCGTCAGACCCAGAGGCATCAGAACCTTTGCATCTGGCCGCCATGTATTAGAGGATTGGAGATGCTAGCCTGGCAGAGAGAGAATATCCACAATACTGGCAGCACCCACAGCCTATGGCTAGGGCCACACATAACGGCCAAGCGGGCTTGGCTGGGAGGGAGGTTCTGTGTTCAGACGGATCCTGTTCTGCGGGATGCCACAGAACAGAATCCGTCCAGTGACACACAGAATTTCAATGTAACACAGTGCCGCACAGTGTGAACACATACATTGAAATGTATGTGTTCACATTGAAATCCCATTGTCCTGCCGTCCGGCCTAACCACAGCATGCTGCGGTTAGACCCAGTGGCCACGAGACTGACGCACATGTGTGGGCGCCTGCATAGTCGCCCATGTGAACTCTCCTTCCGGCCAAGCGGGTCCCACTGAACGGGACCTATTTGGCCGCTACGTGTGGCCGTAGCCATAGTGGCCAAGCAGGTTCCGCTTGGCCGGAAGGAGAGTGCACGGGTGCCTATGCAGGCGCCCACATATGTGCAACAGTCCCGCATGCTGCGGTTGGGCCAGATGGCAGGACAACGGGATTTCAATGTGAACACATACAGTATATGTTCACACAGTGCGGCACTGTGTTAACATGGAACCCCCCCTCCCGGCCAAGCGGCTCCCGTTCAGCAGGACCCGCTTACCCGCTATGTGTGGCCCTAGCCTTAGAGGAGGCCTTGCCTCTGGCAACATCGTTGAACCTACACCACCACGTGGCATCATCCAATTTGGAGGTTGCCTGTATGCCAGCGGATTTTTAAAATAAAAGCATATAGGTGGCTGCACACATCATGGAGAAGAACGGCACAGCAACATGGCTCCTTTTACTGTACAAACCCTATTGGGGTGTGAGGTGAACAGAGCGATGTTGTGCCTATAATGTGCTGACAGTACCAGCATTTCTTCACTGTTCCAACAGCAAATCACTGGCTTCCCCTTCAACGGAGTTAACCCATTTTGCCACCATAAGAGCTTTCCCTGACCACCGACTCTTTGTATTATTCATTGGAGGACTCCATTCTCCACAAAGTCAGACTGAGTACAGTGAGGAGTATTCACTCCTCCTGCTGCACACCTGTGAGTGGATCAGGCCACTTGATTCTAGCATCTACAGTGAGTGGACATCTTCACAGCCATTCCGCTATCACAGCATAGAGAACTGACCCTATTATTCAGTGCTTGCATAGGGTACCCAGTCACTGGACAGCTGATAACGTCAGACAGAATACGCTACACGCCCAGCCAGAGTGTGTAAGGGCATGCTGGGACTTACAGTGCTACAGCAAGCTGTGAAGACAGCTCCAGATACCAATGGCTCTCCAACATGTCCAGCACTGCACACACCGCCCCCTAGTGTCCTCTTCAGGAAGTACAGGCTAGGGACCTGTGCAGGTAACTGCCACCCCTCCGTTTTATCGCCGCTCACCTTCCCGTCCGCTCTTCTGCGAATCTTCTGGCACTTCCCATAGGAACCTGAGCCTATCGTGAACATCACATCGTAGTCCTCCACCCGCGACGGCATCCTCCGGCTGGCCACTTACTATCCCCAGACCGTCACCCAGTCTCCGTCCCCCAGCAGCAGCAGAACCAGAGAGACGGTTTAAACGCAGATCTTTCCTGGCCACCTATACGCCTATTGGTCGGAAGCCACACGCTGCTTTCCTGCCGATTGGTTGAAGAGAAGTGGCTTTTCGCTCGGTGATTGGCCCAGCACAGAATGCGGCGGTCATGCCTACCCGGCTGTTATTGATCGCGTCGGTGGGGGGAGGGGAATGGAACAGCTGTCGCCAGGCGACGGACGCGGCGCGAGGTAGGCGCGCGCATTTTCGAACAAGTGACACAGACACAGTGAGCGAGCCGTAAGCCCAACTATATAACGTCAGCTGGTGGTCATGTGACACCCCACGGCTGCCCTCAGGGTTGTGTCTATGCACCCTTCAGTATCTGGAAAGACCGCCCCCAGGCGTCCGGTCAGTAATAAGTCCTGACAGGGTGCAACGCAGAGGGGACAGTAATCAGCCTGCTTGGCGATCGGGGTGCCGGACATTAGGGGGTGCCTGTGCGCACCAGGCATCCCCCCTGCGCACACCTATGGGCAGATTCATTAATACCCCTTTACCACTAGAAGTCTCAGGTCTGAACCATACTTGCCTACCTGACCCTCTCCATGAGGGAGAAAATGCTCCGTTCCTGGACTTTCCTGGTAATGTATGATTGCCATCACCTGTGGTGAGATAGTTAATTGATAAGAAAGGGGTTTCACCACAGGTGATGGCAATCATACATTACCAGGAAAGTCCAGGAACAGAGCATTTTCTCCCTCATGGAGAGGGTCAGGTAGGCAAGTATGGTCTGAACCGGGATGTGAAACACGGTTTCAAGCCAGGTCAGACCCGAGAAGGACTCCTTTTACACAATGGCGCCGACCTGGGAATATCCCGGGTCGGCACCGTTTATATTGCACACAAGAGCAGTGTCTTCTGCCCAGCACTTGGAGATGACATGATCTCCAAGCGCCGGGAAAACCAGCAGATCGGTACCCACGGTCATAGCCACGGTCCTGTTAGGCCACGCCCCCAATGCGATGCTGCCCTCTGTCATGCGGGGTGCAAGTCCAGCACTCTAGAAGCTGCTGGGCTGCCCCCAGCCTCCGGCACTTGCTTTCCCGGCCAGCGCTGCTGTCTGCATAGCAGGACAGACAGCAGCACTGTCCCTCCCGACCGCCCGAGGGACACTGTGGTCACAGAGGAATGCGCTCTGACATGCTGTAAACGGGTCCCGGGTTGGATGACCCGGGTAACCCGTTTACATTACACCCTTACCCGAGTCATTCCCGGGTCCAGCCCAGGTAGCTATCCAGGTAGAATTCCTGGGTCACCCGGAAATTTTCAGAGGGAGCCGTTTCCACTAGCAAAAAACCCGGGTAGATGTGCGCCCCTGTGCAAAAACCTGTGTTTCTGCTGCGGGGTACACTGGGCTCCACAGGGAATGACATTGGAGTGTAGAGTAGGATCTTGATCCGAGGCATCAACAGGCTCAAAGCTTTGACTGTTCCCAGAATGCATAGCGCCGCCTCCTCTATAACCCTGCCTCCGTGCACAGGAGCTCAGTTTTGAAGTTGGTGCCAACAGGGGGGCTGCTCCAGCAGCCCTGAGAAGAAGCTTTTAATGAAAAATGAAGACTTCAAGGGCTGCAGCAGAGACACTGTCTGTGTTAGATGTCAGTCAGACATCTCCTGCTGCAGCTCCATCACCTCCCCCAGCGGCGCTGTATACTCCCGCGTCCTGGTTGCCGGGTACTTACAGCGGAGGCTCCGGTTTTTACCAGTTAGTCACACACACTGCCGCTGTTCTCCTGGATCACGTGGGAGGGGGGCCACGCGCGCTGGCGTGGACACTGTGGTAGTACAAGGACCCCATTAGAGCGCAAGGGCACAGGTCGGTTTTCTCTCAAACTGTTTTTATAAGCCCACAGTTTCCGGTGGTGAAGTCAAGCAGGGGGATAAGGCTTCGACCTTTAGCCCCTGTCCCAGGGCGCTATTTAGAGTAAA
The DNA here is from genome assembly GCF_028390025.1 of Pseudophryne corroboree. Classification (NCBI taxonomy): domain Eukaryota; kingdom Metazoa; phylum Chordata; class Amphibia; order Anura; family Myobatrachidae; genus Pseudophryne; species Pseudophryne corroboree. Next base: position 772,632,282 of record NC_086447.1, on the reverse strand, counting down.
TGTTCCCGCACTGAAGCTGCATCTCTCTCCCTCACTCCCTATCAGCGTTAGGGCACCATTAGGACAAGCTGAGCTGATTCTGGGACCGTTTGGGCAAATCCTCCTCTGTAAAGCCGCCTGCATGTCAGCGCTGTGCATTTTACAGGACACTTAAGTATTCTACATGTCTGCTGACAGTGTTAGTTAAGAAAGAGTGCATTTAGTCAGGGTTATATAGTACAAGTACCCTGTGATATACATCCAGTATTTACTGTGCATTGTTATATCTATTGAGAGTATAGCTATACTTAGTAGTATTACTCTGTATTGCTAGTCCAGTGCAGTTTTATTGCATGTCATAATTTCTGCATTGTACAATGTGACTATGATGTGTGTGTGTGTATATAGCTGCTATGTGACCTCCATTTCTTGTATCTCACTCAGATTGCTATCCCTATATTCTATAACCTGAGGGGGCTAAGTGTGTCAGGTTTATCATAATATAGGCAGTTCACAGGATGTACTCAATGTGTATTTCTCTAACGTCCTAGTGGATGCTGGGGACTCCGTAAGGACCATGGGGAATAGACGGGCTCCGCAGGAGACAGGGCACTTTAAGAAAGAATTTGGATCCTGGTGTGCTCTGGCTCCTCCCTCTATGTCCCTCCTCCAGACCTCAGACCCTGGGCAGCAATTAGGACCTCTTGGCAAAAGTTGGGCATATATACAGTTGGGCACTGTATATATGCATGAGCCCCCGCCATTATATTGTACAGAAACGCGGGACAGAAGCCCGCCGCTGAGGGGGCGGGGCTTCTTCCTCAGCACTCACCAGCGCCATTTTTTCTCCACAGCTCCGCTGAGAGGAAGCTCCCCAGGCTCTCCCCTGCAAATTCACGGTAGAAGAGGGTAAAAAGAGAGGGGGGGGCACATAAATTAGGCGCAAAAACATATCATACAGCAGCTACTGGGTTAACACTAAGTTATTGTGTGATTCCTGGGACATATAGCGCTGGGGTGTGTGCTGGCATACTCTCTCTCTGTCTCTCCAAAGGGCCTTGTGGGGGAACTGTCTTCAAAAAGAGCAGCCCCTGTGTGTGTAGTGTGGCGGTACGCTTGTGTCGACATGTTTGACGAGGAAGGCTATGTGGAAGCAGAGCGGGAGCAAATGAATGTGGTGTCTCCGCCGACGGCGCCGACACCTGATTGGATGGATATGTGGAAGGTTTTAAATGATAATGTTAATTCCTTGCATAAAAGGTTGGATAAAGCTGAAACCTTAGGACAGTCGGGGTCTCAGCCCATGCCTGATCCTATGTCGCAGAGGCCGTCAGGGTCTCAGAAGCGCCCACTATCCCAAATTGTTGACACAGATACCGACACAGATTCTGACTCCAGTGTCGATTACGATGATGCAAAGTTACAGCCTAAATTGGCTAAAGCCATCCGTTATATGATTATAGCAATGAAGGAGGTGTTGCACATCACAGAGGAAACCCCAGTCCCTGACAAGAGGGTTCATATGTATGGGGAAAAAAGGCAGGTGGTGACCTTTCCCCCTTCACATGAGCTGAATGAATTATGTGAAAAGGCTTGGGAATCTCCAGATAAGAAACTGCAGATTTCCAAACGGATGCTTATGGCGTATCCTTTCCCGCCAACGGACAGGTTACGCTGGGAATCCTCCCCTAAGGTGGACAAAGCTCTAACACGCTTATCCAAGAGGGTAGCCCTGCCGTCACAGGATACAGCCACCCTAAAAGATGCTGTGGATAGAAAGCAAGAGGGTACCCTGAAGTCCATTTATACACATTCAGGTACCTTACTAAGACCGGCAATTGCGTCGGCGTGGGTGTGTAGTGCTGTAGCAGCATGGACGGATACCTTATCTGAGGAACTTGATACCTTAGACAAGGACACTATATTAATGACCCTGGGGCATATAAAAGACGCTGTCCTATATATGAGAGATGCTCAAAGAGACATTAGCCTACTGGGCTCTAGAATAAATGCAATGTCGATTTCTGCCAGAAGGGTCCTGTGGACTCGGCCATGGACAGGCGATGCCGACTCAAAAAGGCACATGGAGGTTTTACCTTACAAGGGTGAGGAATTGTTTGGGGAGGGTCTCTCGGACCTGGTCTCCACAGCTACTGCTGGAAAGTCAAATTTTTTGCCATATGTTCCCTCACAACCTAAGAAAGCACCGTATTACCAAATGCAGTCCTTTCGTTCACAAAAAGGCAAGAAAGTCCGAGGTGCGTCCTTTCTTGCCAGAGGCAGAGGCAGGGGCAGGGGCAGAGGAAAGAAGCTGCACAACACAGCTAGTTCCCAGGAACAGAAGTCCTCCCCGGCTTCCACTAAATCCACCGCATGACGCTGCGGCTCCACAGGCGGAGCTAGGCCCGGTGGGGGCGCGTCTCCGAAATTTCAGCCACAAGTGGGTTCACTCCCAGGTGGATCCCTGGGCAATAGAGATTGTGTCTCAGGGATACAAGCTGGAATTCGAGGAGATGCCCCCTCACCGATACCTCAAATCGTCCCTGCCAGCTTCCCCCTTAGAGAGGGAAATAGTGTTAGCTGCAATTCACAAATTGTATCTTCTGCAGGTGGTGGTCAAGGTTCCCCTCCTTCAACAAGGAAAGGGTTATTATTTGACCATGTTTGTGGTACCGAACCGGACAGGTCGGTCAGACCCATATTGAATTTAAAATCCCTGAACATATACCTGAAAAGGTTCAAGTTCAAGATGGAATCGCTCAGAGCGGTCATCGCAAGCCTGGAAGGGGGGGATTTTTTGGTGACTCTGGACATAAAGGATGCATACCTTCATGTCCCCATTTATCCACCTCATCAGGCGTACCTCAGATTTGTGGTACAGGATTGTCATTACCAATTCCAGACGTTGCCGTTTGGTCTCTCCACGGCACCGAGAATATTTACCAAGGTAATGGCGGAAATGATGGTGCTCCTGCGAAAACAAGGGGTCACAATTATCCCATACTTGGACGATCTCCTCATAAAGGCGAGGTCCAGAGAGCAGTTGCTGATCAGCGTAGCACGCTCTCGGGAAGTGTTACAACAGCACGGCTGGATTCTAAATATTCCTAAGTCGCAGTTGATTCCTACGACTCGTCTGCCCTTCCTGGGCATGATTCTGGACACAGACCAGAAGAGTGTTTATCTCCCGATGGAGAAGGATCAGGAGCTCATGACACTGGTCAGAGACCTATTAAAACCAAAACAGGTGTCGGTGCATCACTGTACGCGAGTCCTGGGAAAGATGGTGGCATCATACGAGGCCATTCCCTTCGGCAGGTTCCATGCGAGGACCTTTCAATAGGATCTGTTGGACAAGTGGTCCGGATCACATCTTCAGATGCATCGGCTGATCACCCTATCCCCCAGGGCTAGGGTGTCTCTCCTGTGGTGGCTGCAGAGTGCTCACCTTCTCGAGGGCCGCAGATTTGGCATTCAGGACCGGGTCCTGGTGACCACGGATGCAAGCCTCCGAGGGTGGGGGGCAGTCACACAGGGAAGAAATTTCCAAGGTCTGTGGTCAAGTCAGGAGACTTGCCTTCACATCAATATCCTGGAACTAAGGGCCATATACAATGCCCTACGTCAAACGGAGACCCTGCTTCGCGACCAATCAGTTCTGATTCAGTCGGCACAACATCACCGCAGTGGCTGATGTAAACCGCCAAGGCGGCACAAGGAGCAAGGTGGCGATGGCGGAAGCCACCAGAATTCTTCACTGGGCGGAGAATCATGTAAGCGTACTGTCAGCAGTGTTCATTCCGGGAGTGGACAACTGGGAAGCAGACTTCCTCAGCAGGCATGACCCCACCCAGGACAGTGGGGACTTCATCAAGAAGTCTTCACGCAGATTGCAAGTCGGTGGGAACTGCCACAGGTAGACATGATGGCATCCCGCCTCAACAAAAAGCTACAGAGGTATTGCGCCAGGTCAAGAGACCCTCAGGCGATAGCTGTAGACGCACTAGTGACACCGTGGGTGTTCCAGTCGGTTTATGTATTTCTCTAACGTCCTAGTGGATGCTGGGGACTCCGTCAGGACCATGGGGAATAGCGGCTCCGCAGGAGACAGGGCACAAAAGTAAAAGCTTTAGGATCAGGTGGTGTGCACTGGCTCCTCCCCCTATGACCCTCCTCCAAGCCTCAGTTAGATTTTTGTGCCCGGCCGAGAAGGGTGCAATCTAGGTGGCTCTCCTAAAGAGCTGCTTAGAGTAAAAGTTTTGTTAGGTTTTTTATTTTCAGTGAGTCCTGCTGGCAACAGGCTCACTGCATCGAGGGACTTAGGGGAGAGAAGTGAACTCACCTGCGTGCAGGATGGATTGGCTTCTTAGGCTACTGGACACCATTAGCTCCAGAGGGAGTCGGAACACAGGTCTCACCCTGGGGTTCATCCCGGAGCCGCGCCGCCGACCCCCTTGCAGATGCCGAAAAATGAAGAGGTCCAGAAACCGGCGGCAGAAGACTTTTCAGTCTTCATAAGGTAGCGCACAGCACTGCAGCTGTGCGCCATTGTTGTCAGCACACTTCATAACAGCGGTCACTGAGGGTGCAGGGTGCTGGGGGGGGCGCCCTGGGCAGCAATGATAGTACCTTATTCTGGCTAAAAATACATCACATATAGCCCCTGGGGGCTATATGGATGTATTTAACCCCTGCCAGGTCTCAGAAAAAACGGGAGAAGAAGCCCACCGAAAAGGGGGCGGGGCCTATTCTCCTCAGCACACAGCGCCATTTTCCCTCACAGAAATGCTGGTGGGAAGGCTCCCAGGCTCTCCCCTGCACTGCACTACAGAAACAGGGTTAAAACAGAGAGGGGGGGCACTGATTTGGCGATATGACTACATATATTAAAATGCTATAAGGGAAAAGCACTTATATAAAGGTTGTCCCTGTATAATTATAGCGTTTTTGGTGTGTGCTGGCAAACTCTCCCTCTGTCTCCCCAAAGGGCTAGTGGGTCCTGTCCTCTATCAGAGCATTCCCTGTGTGTGTGCTGTGTGTCGGTACGTGTGTGTCGACATGTATGAGGACAATGTTGGGAGGCGGAGCAAATTGCCTGTAATGGTGATGTCACTCTCTAGGGAGTCGACACCGGAATAGATGGCTTATTTAAGGAATTACGTGATAATGTCAACACGCTGCAAGTCGGTTGACGACATGAGACGGCCGGCAAACATATTAGTATCTGTCCAGGCGTCTAAAACACCGTCAGGGACGTTATAATGCCCATTTTACCTCAGTCGGTCGACACGGACACTGACTCCAGTGTCGACGGTGAAGAAACAAACGTATTTTCCTTTAGGGCCACACGTTACTTGTTAAGGGCAATGAAGGAGGTGTTACATATTTCTGATACTACAAGTACCACAAAAAAGGGTATTATGTGGGGTGTGGAAAAACTACCTATAGTTTTTCCTGAATCAGATAAATTAAATGAAGTGTGTGATGAGGCGCGGGGTTCCCCCGATAGAAAATTATTGGCGGTATACCCTTTCCCGCCAGAAGTTAGGGCGCGTTGGGAAACACCCCTTAGGGTGGATAAGGCGCTCACACGCTTATCAAAACAAGTGGCGGTACCGTCTCCAGATACGGCCGCCCTCAAGGAGCCAGCTGATAGGAGGCTGGAAAATATCCTAAAAAGTATATACACACATACTGGTGTTATACTGCGACCAGCGATCGCCTCAGCCTGGATGTGCAGCGCGGGGGTGGCTTGGTCGGATTCCCTGACTGAAAATATTGATACCCTTGACAGGGACAGTATTTTATTTACTATAGAGCATTTAAAGAATGCATTTCTATATATGCGAGATGCACAGAGGGATATTTGCACTCTGGCATCAAGAGTAAGTGCGATGTCCATATCTGCCAAAAGATGTTTATGGACACGACAGTGGTCAGGTGATGCAGATTCCAAACGGCACAAAGATGTATTGCCGTATAAAGGGGAGGAGTTATTTGGGGTCGGTCCATCGGACCTGGTGGCCACGGCAACTGCTGGGAAATCCACCGTTTTTACCCTAAGTCACATCTATGCAGAAAAAGACACCGTCTTTTCAGCCTCAGTCCTTTCGTCCCCATAAGCATATCTGCCCAGGGATAGAGGAAAGGGAAGAAGACTGCAGCAGGCAGCCCATTCCCAGGAACAGAAGCCTTCCACCGCTTCTGCCAAGTTCTCAGCATGACGCTGGAGCCGTACAGGACCCCTGGATCCTACAAGTAGTATCCCAGGGGTACAGATTGGAAAGTCGAGACGTTTCCCCTCGCAGGTTCCTGAAGTCTGCTTTACCAACGTCTCCCTCCGACAGGGAGGCAGTATTGGAAACAATTCACAAGCTGTATTCCCAGCAGGTGATAATCAAAGTACCCCTTCTACAACAAGGAAAGGGGTATTATTCCACACTATATTGTGGTACTGAAACCAGAAGGCTTGGTGAGACCTATTCTAAATCTGAAATATTTGAACACTTACAAAGGTTCAAATCAAGATGGAGTCACTCAGAGCAGTGATAGCGAACCAGGAAGAAGGGGACTATATGGTGTCCCGGGACATCAGGGATGCTTACCTCCATGTCCCAATTTGCCCTTCTCACCAAGGGTATCTCAGGTTCGTGGTACAGAACTGTCACTATCAGTTTCAGACGCTGCCGTTTGGATTGTCCACGGCACTCCGGGTCTTTACCAAGGTAATGCCCGAAATGATGATTCTTCTTCGAAGAAAATGGACGACCTCATGATAAGAGCAAGGTCCAGAGAACAGTTGGAGGTCGGAGTAGCACTATCTCAAGTAGTTCTACGACAGCACGGGTGGATTCTAAATATTCCAAAACCGCAGTTGTTTCCGACGACACGTCTGCTGTTCCTAGGGATGATTCTGGACACAGTCCAGAAAAAGGTGTTTCTCCCGGAGGAGAAAGCCAGGGAGTTATCCGAGCTAGTCAGGAACCTCCTAAAACCAGGAAAAGAGTCAGTGCATCATTGCACAAGAGTCCTGGGAAAAATGGTGGCTTATTACGAAGCGATTCCATTCGGCAGATTCCACGCAAGAACTTTTCAGTGGGATCTGCTGGACAAATGGTCTGGATCGCATCTTCAGATGCATCAGCGGATAACCCTATCTCCAAGGACAAGGGTGTCTCTCCTGTGGTGGTTACAGAGTGCTCATCTTCTAGAGGGCCGCAGATTCGGCATTCAGGATTGGATGCTGGTGACCACGGAGGCCAGCCTGAGAGGCTGGGGAGCAGTCACACAGGGAAAAAATTTCCAGGGAGTGTGATCAAGTCTGGAGACTTTTCTCCACATAAATATACTGGAGCTAAGGGCAATTTATAATGCTCTAAGCTTAGCAAGACCTCTGCTTCAAGGTCAGCCGGTATTGATCCAGTGGGACAACATCACGGCAGTCGCCCACGTAAACAGACAGGGCGGCACAAGAAGCAGGAGGGCAATGGCAAAAACTGCAAGGATTTTTCGCTGGGCGGAAAATCATGTGATAGCACTGTCAGCAGTGTTCATTCCGGGAGTGGACAACTGGGAAGCAGACTTCCTCAGCAGGCACGACCTCCACCCGGGAGAGTGGGGACTTCATCGGGAAGTTTTCCACATGATTGTGAACCGTTGGGAAAGACCAAAGGTGTACATGATGGCGTCCCGCCTGAACAAAAAACTGGACAGGTATTGCGCCAGGTCAAGAGACTTTCAGGCAATAGCTGTGGACGTTCTGGTAACACGTACCAGTCGGTGTATGTGTTTCCTCCTCTGCTTCTCATACCCAAGGTATTGAGAATTATAAGACGTAGAGGAGTAAGAACTATACTCGTGGCTCCGGATTGGCCAAGAAGGACTTGGTACCCGGAACTTCAAGAGATACTCACAGAGGACTCATGACCTCTGCCGCTAAGAAGGGACTTGCTTCAGCACGTACCATGTCTGTTCCAAGACTTACCGCGGCTGCGTTTGACGGCATGGCGGTTGAACGCCGGATCCTAAGGGAAAAAGGCATTCCGGAAGAGGTCATTCCTACCCTGGTCAAAGCCAGGAAGGACGTGACCGCACAACATTATCACCACATGTGGCGAAAATATGTTGCGTGGTGTGAGGCCAGGAAGGCTCCACGAAGAAATTTCAACTCGGTCGATTCCTGCATTTCCTGCAAACAGGAGTGTCTATGGGCCTCAGATTGGGGTCCATTAAGGTTCAAATTTCGGCCCTGTCGATTTTCTTCCAGAAAGCATTGGCTTCAGTTCCTGAAGTCCAGAAGTTTGTCAAGGGAGTACTGCATATACAACCCCCTTTTGTGCCTCCAGTGGCACTGTGGGATCTCAACGTAGTGCTGGGATTCCTCAAATCACATTGGTTTAAACCGCTCAAATCTGTGGATTTGAAATATCTCACATGGAAAGTGACCATGATGTTGGCCCTGGCCTCGGCCAGGCGAGTGTCAGAATTGGCGGCTTTGTCTCACAAAAGCCCATATCTGATTGTCCATTCGGACAGGGCAGAGCTGCGGACTCGTCCCCAGTTTCTCCCTAAGGTGGTGTCAGCGTTTCACCTGAACCAGCTTATTGTGGTACCTGCGGCTACTAGGGACTTGGAGGACTCCAAGTTGCTAGATGTTGTCAGGGCCCTGAAAATATCGGTTTCCAGGACGGCTGGAGTCAGGAAAACTGACTTGCTGTTATCCTGTATGCACCCAACAAACTGGGTGCTCTTGCTTCTAAGCAGACGATTGCTAGTTGGATGTGTAGTACAATTCAGCTTGCACATTCTGTGGCAGGCCTGCCACAGCCAACATATGTAAATGCCCATTCCACAAGGAAGGTGGGCTCATCCTGGGCGGCTGCCCGAGGGGTCTCGGCATTACAACTCTGCCGAGCAGCTACGTGGTCGGGGGGAGAACACGTTTGTAAAATTCTACAAATTTGATACCCTGGCTAAAGAGGACCTGGAGTTCTCTCATTCGGTGCTGCAGAGTCATCCGCACTCTCCCGCCCGTTTGGGAGCTTTGGTATAATCCCCATGGTCCTGACGGAGTCCCCAGCATCCACTAGGACGTTAGAGAAAATAAGATTTTACTTACCGATAAATCTATTTCTCGTAGTCCGTAGTGGATGCTGGGCGCCCATCCCAAGTGCGGATTGTCTGCAATACTTGTACATAGTTATTGGTACAAAAATCGGGTTATTATTGTTGTGAGCCATCTCTTCAGAGGCTCCGCTGTTATCATGCTGTTAACTGGGTTCAGATCACAGGTTGTACAGTGTGATTGGTGTGGCTGGTATGAGTCTTACCCGGGATTCAAGATCCTTCCTTATTGTGTACGCTCGTCCGGGCACAGTATCCTAACTGAGGCTTGGAGGAGGGTCATAGGGGGAGGAGCCAGTGCACACCACCTGATCCTAAAGCTTTTACTTTTGTGCCCTGTCTCCTGCGGAGCCGCTATTCCCCATGGTCCTGACGGAGTCCCCAGCATCCACTACGGACTACGAGAAATAGATTTATCGGTAAGTAAAATCTTATTTTCCTCCTCTTCCTCTCATACCCAAGGTGCTGAGAATCATAAGAAAAAGAGGAGTGAGAACAATACTCATTGTTCCGGATTGACCAAGAAGGACTTGGTATCCAGATCTGCAAGAAATGCTCACAGAGCACCCATGGCCTCTGCCTCTAAGACAGGACTTGTTGCAACAGGGGCCCTGTCTGTTCCAAGACTTACCGCGGCTGCGTTTGACGGCATGGCGGTTGAACGCCGGATCCTAGCAGAAAAAGGCATTCCGGATGAGGTTATTCCTACGCTGATAAAGGCTAGGAAGGACGTGACGGCTAAACATTATCACCGTATATGGGGAAAATATGTTGCTTGGTGTGAGGCCAGGAATGCCCCCACGGAGGAATTCCAGCTGGGCCGTTTCCTTCACTTCCTACAGGCGGGAGTGACTTTGGGCCTAAAATTGGGTTCCATTAAGGTCCAGATTTCGGCCCTGTCTATTTTCTTTCAAAAAGAACTGGCTTCTCTGCCTGAAGTTCAGACGTTTGTAAAGGGAGTGCTGCATATTCAGCCCCCTTTTGTGCCTCCGGTGGCACCTTGGGATCTTAACGTGGTGTTGAGTTTCCTGAAGTCACACTGGTTTGAGCCACTTAAAACCGTGGAGTTAAAATTTCTCACGTGGAAGGTGGTCATGCTATTAGCCTTGGCTTCAGCTAGGCGTGTGTCAGAATTAGCGGCTTTGTCACATAAAAGCCCCTATCTGGTTTTCCATATGGACAGGGCAGAATTGCGGACCCGTCCACAATTTCTGCCAAAAGTGGTGTCATCTTTTCATATGAACCAACCTATTGTGGTGCCTGTGGCTACTCGTGACTTGGAGGATTCCGAGTTACTAGATGTGGTCAGGGATTTGAAGGTTTATGTAGCCAGAATGGCTAGAGTCAGGAAAACTGAGTCGCTGTTTATCCTGTATGCATCCAACAAGCTGGGTGCTCCTGCTTCAAAGCAAACTATTGCTCGCTGGATCTGTAACACGATTCAGCAGGCTCATTCTGCGGCTGGATTGCCGCTGCCAAAATCAGTAAAAGCCCTCTCCACAAGGAAGGTGGGCTCTTCTTGGGCGGCTGCCCGAGGGGTCTCGGCATTACAGCTTTGCCGAGCAGCTACTTGGTCAGGTTCGAACACTTTTGCAAAGTTCTACAAGTTTGATACCCTGGCTGAGGAGGACCTTGTGTTTGCTCATTCGGTGCTGCAGAGTCATCCGCACTCTCCCGCCCGTTTGGGAGCTTTGGTATAATCCCCATGGTCCTTACGGAGTCCCCAGCATCCACTAGAACGTTAGAGAAAATAAGATTTTACTTACCGGTAAATCTATTTCTCGTAGTCCGTAGTGGATGCTGGGCGCCCGTCCCAAGTGCGGACTTCTTTTGCAATACTTGTATATAGTTATTGCTTCAATAAGGGTTATGTTATGGTTGCATCAGGGTTGATCTGATGCTCAGTTGTTGTTCATACTGTTAACTGGGTAAGTTTATCACAAGTTATACGGTGTGATTGATGTGACTGGTATGAGTCTTGCCCTGGATTCCAAAATCCTTTCCTTGTACTGTCAGCTCTTCCGGGCACAGTTTCCTTAACTGAGGTCTGGAGGAGGGACATAGAGGGAGGAGCCAGTGCACACCAGTAGTCCTAATTCTTTCTTAGAGTGCCCTGTCTCCTGCGGAGCCCGTCTATTCCCCATGGTCCTTACGGAGTCCCCAGCATCCACTACGGACTACGAGAAATAGATTTACCGATAAGTAAAATCTTATTTTCTCTCTGTGATTTTTAGTCACCATATACCTTTTGAGTCCCCTGTTTGTGCTAATACACTGCACAGGGGGTTCTTGTCAGGTATTGTGCTGCTGATATTGTACTGGGTTGCCCTGTATTGAGCTTTCAGATATGTCAGCTACAAGGGGAGACGGTGCTGGGGCTGATCCCACATTGCGTGATGGTGATGCTGCAGACACATTAGAGGAAAACATTGTAGCAGAGGGTTCAGGTTCTGGGGGGTTCCCTACCCCCCCAGTGGGACCGTAGCAACGGGAGTGCATAATGACCCACCTTGGGCTACTTTCTCCACGTTATTGAATACGCTAGTAACTAGACTTGGGACCTATGGGACCTCCTGTGCCGGAACAACCGCTTATGGTCCCTGCGGTTAACCCGCCATGGGCAGATCAGCTGTCCGTTCAGTTACTGCAATTGAATCAATCACTGACTCCACAGAAGTCTAACCCTCGCCCGCCTAAGACCAAGGGGTCCTCTAAGCGGTGGATGGCCCTGACTTGCTGGAGGTTGTCAGGTTAATTCTCCAAATTACTAATGAACCAGAGCCTGATGCTGCCCCTAAGAAACCGGACAGGTTTAAACGTCAGAAAGTGGTTAAACAGGTTTTACCTCACTCTGACCATCTAGTTGACATACGTCAAGAATCCTGGGAAAATCCAGGAAAGAAATTCACGCCTCACAAGAAGTTGCTGGCTCGCTACCCCCTCGCGGCGGAGCTAAGTAAAAATGGGAGACACCCCCGCCAGTGGATTCGCAGGTGGCGCAGCTGGTTGTATCCTCAGCTCTGCCTGTAACCACCGTCACTTCACTGAAAGAACCGACGGATAAACGTGTGGAGGATTGTTTAAAAGTGATTTACACCCTAACTGGTGCAGCGCATAGACCCACTATTGCAGCGACATGGGCTGCAGAGGCTGTTGAAGCATGGGCTCAGAAGCTGGAGGCGGAGCTGCCTTCCAACGCTTTTGATCATGCCAGACAATGTCTGTCGTATATTATCACAGCTTCTCATTACATTAAAGAGGCAGCTTCTGATGCCGGTATTCTGGCGGCCAAGGCTCCATATTGGCTCGCCAGATTCTCTGGTTGCGGTCCTGGTCGGTGGATCTGGACTCTAAGAAAACCCTGGAGGTACTCCCTTTTCTCTGACGTCCTAGTGGATGCTGGGAACTCCGTAAGGACCATGGGGAATAGCGGCTCCGCAGGAGACTGGGCACAAAAGTAAAGCTTTAGGACTACCTGGTGTGCACTGGCTCCTCCCCCTATGACCCTCCTCCAAGCCTCAGTTAGATTTTTGTGCCCGGCCGAGAAGGGTGCATTCTAGGAGGCTCTCCTGAGTTTCTTAGTAAAAGTTTAGTTTTAGGTTTTTTATTTTCAGTGAGACCTGCTGGCAACAGGCTCACTGCATCGAGGGACTAAGGGGAGAAGAAGCGAACCTGCCTGCTTGCAGCCAGCTTGGGCTTCTTGGCTACTGGACACCATTAGCTCCAGAGGGACCGAACACAGGCCCAGCCTCGGAGTCCGGTCCCAGAGCCGCGCCGCTGGCCCCCTTACAGAGCCAGAAGCAAGAAGAGGTCCGGAAAATCGGCGGCAGAAGACATCAGTCTTCACCAAGGTAGCGCACAGCACTGCAGCTGTGCGCCATTGCTCCTCATGCACACTTCACACTCCGGTCACTGAGGGTGTAGGGCGCTGGGGGGGGCGCCCTGAGCAGCAATAATAAGACTCCTTTAATAATAAATAAAAAAATAATAAAAATAAGGTCCTGGTCGGTGGATCTGGACTCTAAGAAAACCCTGGAGGTACTCCCTTTTAAAGGGAGACATTCTTTTTGGAGAAGACCTCAACAAGATAGTGGCTGACTTAGCTTCTGCTAAGATGGCATGTCTACCTTGTACTGCTCCTTCAGTCCCGAAGGCTAAGAGTACTGCCTTTCGCTCCTTTCGTCCTTCAGGGAAAGCAAAAGGTCAGGCGTACCCGAAACAGGTTTGCACTTCAAAACCTAATAAGCCCAAACGGGCCTGGGCTATCAGCCTGCTGCATGACGGGGCGGGCCTCCCTCTGGGGGATCCCTGGGTGGGTGGCCAACTTCTAGGGTTTACCCAGGAATGGTTGAAGACCACTTCCGATGCCTGGGTACGGGAAGTCGTCACTCAAGGTTACGCCGTATTCTTCAGAAATCGTCACCCTCATCGATTTTGCCTGACAGACGTCCCTTCGGATCAGGTGAAGGCAAAAACTCTTCATTCGGTGGTACAGTCCCTCCTGGACACAGGAGTGGTAGTACAGGTGCCTCTGACTCAGAGAGGCAAGGGGTACTATTCACCGCTGTTCCTAGTCCCGAAACCAAATGGGTCTTCCTGGCCCATTCTCAACCTCAAATCCTTTAACAAATTTGTGAAGGGCTACAAGTTTCGTATGGAAACTCTTCGATCTATTGTACTGGCCTTGGAACCTGGGGACTATATGGTCTCCCTGGACATACAGGATGCTTACCTGCATATTCCGATTGCAGTGTCACATCAGCAATACCTGAGGTTTGCGGTTGGCAACCTCCATTACCAATTTCAGGCGTTACCTTTTGGTTTGACCACAGCTCCGCGAGTCTTCGAGGTAATGACGGCTGTACTCCACCGTCAAGGGGTCAGGATCCTACCGTATCTGGACGACTTGTTGATCCTGGCAAGTTCCCCATAAAAAATTCTCCTATGCCATCGGGATCTGACTATCCGGTTTCTACGAGCCCACGGGTGGCTCATCAACTGGAAGAAATCTTCCCTGGTCTCTGCTCAGAGCATGGTGCACCTGGGGGCGTTGTTGGACACGCACAACCAGCAGTTGTACTTGTCTCAGAAGAAAGTCCTCAAGCTTCAGGACAGGATTCGTTGCTTCCTATCTCGTCCGCAAGTGTCGATACATTCGGCAATGCAAGTGCTAGGTCTCATGGTGTCGGTTTTCGACATGGTGGAGTACGCTCAATTCCATTCCCGACCTCTGCAGAAGCGGATTCTTGCCAAGTGGGACGGCCTGCTTCACCGTATCAGGTCTCACATGATCTCCTTGTCGCTGGAGGTCCCTCTGTCACTGAGCTGGTGGCTTCAGGACCAATGATTGAGCAGGGGTCGTCACTTCTGGATCTCCAACTGGGTCCTTCTGACGACGGATGCCAGTCTGAGAGGTTGGGGCGCGGTGTTGGAGCAACACTCCCTTCAGAGTCGGTGGACCAAGGAGAAGTTTCTCCTCCCGATAATCATTCTGGAATTGCGGGCGGTGTTCAACTCGCTGAACTTGGCCCAGCATTTAATACAGAACAGACCTGTTCAAGTACAGTCGGACAACACCACCACGGTGGCATACATCAATCATCAGGGCGGCACTCGAAGCCGCATGGCAATGAGGGAAGTATCACGGATTCTTCAGTGGGGGGAACGCCATCTGCCAGCCATATCGGCAGTATTCATTCCGGGGGTCCTAAACTGAGAAGCGGACTTTCTCAGTTGTCAGGACGTTTACGCCGAAGAGTGGAGCATCCATCCAGAAGTGTTTCAACTCCTCGTGGACAGGTGGGGCCTTCCAGATGTGGACTTGATGGCGTCGCTACACAATCACAAGGTTCCGGTCTTCGGAGCAAGGACAAGGGATCCTCAAGCAGCGTTCGTGGACGCTCTGGCAATTCCATGGAACTTTCAGCTGCCATACGTGTTCCCTCCGGTGTCACTCCTGCCCAGAGTAATAAGGAAGTTCAAGCAAGAAAGAGGAATCCTGCTTCTGATCGCTCCCTCGTAGCTCAGACGGCATTGGTTCTCAGACCTTCGGGGTCTCTCGATAGAGCGTCCCCTTCTACTTCCACAGTGCTCAGATCTCCTTGTTCAGGGCCCCTGTGTATATAAGGATTTAGCCCGGTTGGCTTTGACGGCGTGGCTCTTGAAGCTTCCGGTTTGAGGGCCAAAGGATTTTCTAAAGCGGTCATTCAAACCATGTTGAAGGCCCGGAAACCGGCTTCTGCTCGGATTTACCATAGGGTCTGGAACTCTTACTTTGCTTGGTGCGCATCTAACGATTATGACACTTACAAGTTTAGTACAGCCAAACTTTTGGCCTTTCTACAATAGGGCCTGGACTTGGGCCTTCGTCTGGCCTCCATCAAGGTTTATATTTCTGCCTTGTCGGTTTGGTTCCAGAGAAAGATTGCAACTTTACCTGATGTGCATACGTTCACTCAGTGTGTGTTGCAGATTCAACCTCCTCATTTATGCCTGTAGCTCCTTGGGACCTGTCGGTGGTTCTGGAGGCGTTGCAAGGGTCTCCGTTTGAGCCTCTTGAATCTGCAGACCTTAAGTGACTTTCTCTTAAGGTATTGTTTCTGCTGGCTATTGCCTCTGCTAGACTGGTGTCGGATTTGGGTGCCTTGTCTTGTAGGTCACCTTATCTGATTTTTCACCGTGATCGGGCGGTTCTTAGAACACGTCCCGGGTATTTACCGAAGGTGGTGTCTTCTTTCCACCTTAATCAGGAGATTGCAGTTCCAACTTTTGTCTATCCTGAATTGTCTTCCAAAGAGCGGTCTTTGGATGTGGTACGGGCTCTCCGTATCTATGTGAAGAGGACAGCTCCTATCAGAAGGTCTGATTCTCTCTTTGTACTGTTTGGTTTTCACAAACATGGCTGGCCTGCTCACAAGCAGACCCTGGCCAAATGGATTAGAATGGTGATTGCACATGCTGATGTACAGGCTGGCCTTCCAGCCCCTGCTACCATCAAGGCCCATTCTATTCGGTCGGTTGGACCTTCGGCGGTCCGCCGTAGTGCGACCCTTGAACAATTGTGCAAGGCGGCTACGTGGTCCTCAGTGAGAAGGATCTATGCCTTTGATACATCCGCCTCCCAGGATGCTTCCTTTGGACGCCGGGTTCTTGTGCCCGGTACAGTGCGTCCCCTCCCATGAGGAACAACTGCTTTAGGACGTCCTCAATGTTATTCCCTGTGGAGCCCAGTGTTCCCCGCAGCAAAAAAATAGATTTATGGTAAGAACTTACCGTTGTTAAATCTCTTTCTGCGAGGTACACTGGGCTCCACAGGGCGCCCAACCTGACGCACTTCGCTTTTTTGGGTTTGTATGACATTAGCCGCTGACTCCTTCTCCTGTCGTGAGAATGTGGTGTATGTGGCTACTAACGGTTGTCGTTTCTTTTTGCCTGCTACTGCATTGGGCTGGTTAACAAAACTGAGCTCCTGTGCATGGAAGCGGGGTTATAGAGGAGGCGGCGCTATGCATTCTGGGAACAGTCAAAGCTTTTAGCCTGTTGGTGCCTCGGATCAAGATCCTACTCTACACCCCGATGTTATTTCCTGTGGAGCCCAGTGTATTTCGCAGAAAGAGATTTAACAACGGTAATTTCTTACCATAACTCTCCTTATCATTTTTATAGGAATCTGAAATTTCCTATCGGGATTAACCCATGGTTCTTCAAATAGGGTATTCAATTCCTTTGACACAGGAAAAGTGGCTGAGGATTTCTTTTTTTATATTAAAACGAGTTTTATGGTAAGAACTTACCCTTGTTAAAACTCTTTCTGCGAGGTACACTGGGCTCCACAAGTCTGGACAATGGGGTGTAGAGTAGGATCTTGATCCGAGGCACCAACAGATACAACACTACACTACACAGTAAGAAACTGGATGTATATCACAGGGTAATTGTACTATAAACCCCTGACTAAATGCACTCTTTCTTACTAACACTGACTAAAAAGGCAGGTAGAATACTTAAGTGTCATGTAAAGTCACAGCACTGACAACCAGGCGGCTTTACATAGGAGAATTTGCCCAAGCAGTCCCAGGAACAGTGAGCTGAGGAGTAATGGCGCTGCAGACACTGACAGGGAGTGAGGAAAGACAGAGATGCAGCTCCAGGGCGGGAACACTTGCTGGAAATGGCGCCCTGGGGCTGGGGGAGGGGCTTCAGGTCTAAGCCTTATCCCCCTTGCTGGCAAAACCACCGGGTACTGTGGGCGATATTAAAATCGGTTTTAAGAGAAAACCTGACCTGCGTCCATGCCCATGCCCTGGTGATCTAGTGGGATCGCCTGTATCCACAGTGTCCACCGCCAGCGCGTGCGGCCCGCTTCCCACTGACCGCGCTGGATCGTGAGCGGGACCCACTTACCACCTCCCGAAACGCGGCCACACGATCCCGGAGAGCCCCAGCCGTGTGTGCCTAATGTGAAGTAGACCGGAGCCTCCGCTGTAGGTACCCGGCAACCAGGGCTCGGGAGTGTACAGCGCCGCTGGGGAGAGCTGGAGCTGCAGCAGAGAATGTCAGAAGACATTTACCCCTGCTGCTGCCCTTGAAGTCTTCACTTTTAACCTCATAAAAAGCTTTTCTTAGGGCTGCCTGGAGCAGCCCCTCTGTTAAGTGCCTGCTTACTGCAGCACCAACTGACAAACTGAGCTCCTGTGCTGGGAGGCGGGGTTATAGAGGAGGCGGCGCTGTGCATTCTGGGAACAGTCAAAGCTTTGAGCCTGTTGGTGCCTCGGATCAAGATCCTACTCTACACCCCATTGTCCAGACTTGTGGAGCCCAGTGTACCCCGCAGCAGAAAATAAGATTCCTCAGTCTCCTCTGTCACCTTATCAGGGATATGCAGAACTTCTCCGATAGCTTCTATGAGAGCCTCTATTCCTTGTGACAGAGTAGTCTCCCCCACCTCTGAGTCCACCTCTCCCATGTCTGACCCCTCATCATCAGAGTCAGACTGCAGGATATGGGCCAAAGGACGTTTTTGCAGACAAATGGTAGGGGATTGAGATGCTGGTTTGGGTACTGAGTCTCTTTTCATAAACTCAGTCATCGATTGTCTTAAGTATTGCGTCTCTCATTGCGGGACAATTTAGTAGAAATATTGGAAATCATTCCCCTAATGTAGTCCAGCCAAGCTGACTCTGCCCCGCTAACCTGGGATGGTACACTGCAGTGAACCCCCTGGAGAAGAGGAACCCTGTGCCTTACATGAAAGACGCTCTTTGTCTGACAATCTGTGACAGTGACAGCACACACACAGGAACAGGTTAAATGCACAACTGAGCCACAAAGAGCCCTTCCAGGGAGACACAGATAGTATGGAGCCAGCACACAGCGCCCTTGCTACTAATGCCACGTTTAGCCAGGTTGCATACTAAGTACCCAGATTGGGGACTTAGTACACTAGTAAGCACTTACCCCCTGCTATGACACCCTTGTACCGCTGAGGTAATCTGGAGTCTCTCCGGAGGAGCTGCGTGTCCCTGTCAGTCAGCATCTGTGTCCACTGCAGAGAGAAAATGGCACTGGTGAGCTGCTGGATCTGCTCATAGTGAAGCCCCGCTCCTTCAATGGTGCGCAGTCTTCCCGCACTTTTTTTATACTGGCTGAGGTAATTTTGTGCCTAAAATGGAGTCAGCCCCCTTTTAAGTCTGTAATGCCAGTCTGGGTACTGTGTACACATACAGTGTACTGAGACTCCGTTCCCTCCCTCAGAAGCTGTGCGTCTGCACTGTGTACTGTGTCTGGAGACCCAGCCGCCCCATGTAGAAGCCGTGCATCTCCGTACCCTCATGCCGCCATAATGGCCGGCGACCCACTAACCGGGACGCCGGCTTAGTATTCACCACTCTTCTATCTTCTGGCTCTGTAAGGGGTGGCGGCATGCTGTGGGAATGTACGCTCGCCATGGTGGGGCTTACGAATAGTTCCCTCAGGAGCTAGTGTCCTGTCAGCGGGGAGCAGGACAGTTAACCCTTCAAGAGGTTGGGCCGTCCCCCCCCCCCCTGCCCCCAAGTCCCACGAAGCAGGCAGGCTGGTGCCATCTAGTCCTCCCTGAAAATAACATAAAATAAATGCAGAAAACTCTTCAGGCGCTTCCAGCGATGTGACCGGCTCCTCCAGGCACATTTTCTAAACTGAGTCTGGTAGGAGGGGCATAGAGGGAGGAGCCAGTGCACACTATCAAATTGTGCCCAAGGCTCCTAGTGGACCCGTCTATACCCTATGGTACTAAATGGAATCACAGTATCCCCAAGGACGTAAGAGAAATATACCTGCACTCTGTTTTACCATATTGTACATAGTACCAGCTCCGTGGCAGTATTAATGTATACAAATATACAATGTATACTATATATTATAAATATATTAAAAATGTATACAATATATGAGAGATTTCTGTTATCAGTGCTGGGTAGGAAAGTCTTACAGTTGGTTTTAGCTACAGCTACTGTATTTCTCACTGCCTATTCCAATAACAAGATCTGAAATCCAGCTTTCTGCATCTATTGCTGCTTATGTTTTGCTAAAATCGAAATATGCAAGTTTTTTTTTCCGGATAGATTCATATCTGTTGGAATAGATACAGTAATTTTAGTTACCAGTGAACTCAGCTGCTTCACTTCAGCTGTTTTCTAAAGAAAAATTATGACAATAGTGTAGTATTTGAGAAAGAAAATGTGTTTTTAAAATACTGTGCAATATGTCTATGCTATAAAAATCTATAGTCTATAAAAACAAATGGTTTTAACTACTGATCACCACAAAATGAGGAACAACCAAACTGGCCGTTTTATAACAATATTTTATTGTTGCTTTTCTTTTAATGTAATATAACAAATACATGTTTTTGTTAATATGCGTACAAATAAATGTGTAAGAAAAAACTTATTTAGAGAATAATAAGTTCTTAACACCATTTACCAGCGCTTCTCTATACTATTTTTTTGTTACTACTACTTGTTTTAAGCTACTGTATTTCACTCATACTTGCAGACTGTCCCAGCTCCAAGGAAGTCTGGCAATCTCCCTTATGCTCAACCAGAAGGAGATATACTGGCCGTATCACAGAGTGGCAAGGCAATTTGCTTGATTGTGCTGTGGCCACCATGGTGTCATCACCTTACCGTGGACATAACATGATGAAAATTGTATCAATGTAGCAGATGGTTTCCTTCCCCTCCATTTTATCTTGTTTACGGTCATATACAGAATTCATTTTAGTTTCTGCTTTAGAAAAAAAAGAACTAAGGCCCACCTTGTTCTGTTCATAGACTTTTCAATGCTCAAACCAAAAGAGAGAGAGAGAGAGAGAGAGCACAAGAGTAATTAGATATATTTAATCATCAGATAAATGACATATAATTGACATAAATAAGATTTTATAGAACTGAGCATTAGCATATCGCTGGGATATACCACTTACATTCCGGAAAGAACAAAATTATAATTGTCTCTATTTATAAAGAACAAAAATCAGTCTTTTGCAGCTGGAATAAATACAGCGCTTATTAGTAAAAAAAAGTCCCACTGCTTGTTGATAATTAATGGGCTTCAGGTCCTAATAAGATCTAAAATTGACAGTCCTTTTCCAAGTTAGGTTTCTTTGTAAAAACTTTAAACAGTTCAAGGAATAGTTTAACTGAGAGGAACATCACCTGTCAGACTGGCCAGCCTGTGTGAGTAAACTCATGTTAAAGGTCACTGGAAGCGATTACACAAAGTCCCGCTGTATCATTAGTTTTATCATTAGTTTTAACATTAGTTTTATGTTCCATTCATTATTAAAATATGTAACATGTAGCAAGTTTCATATTAATTGTTTCATTTGTTTATAAAGGGTGCTAAATTGGTTTGAAAGTCCAGTGAATATTCCGGACAAGTTTTCTTTTATATGTTATTTTATCCTATTTATACGTAATCTATAAATCTTTGCCTCTGCTGTATAGTTACTTAGGGGTCTATTCATGTAAGAATGCAATGTTTATGTTTAACTTATCACTAAACATCGCATTCTTATTTCAGGTTTTTTTTTTCCAGATTTCTAACGCAATTCATTAATACTTACGGTGATGCGATTCAGCCACAGAGTGGGGGTGCCGCTGAGGAAGTCAGGGACTTCTCCACGGTAGCCCGCTCTGTGAATTGCGGTAAGCAGAGAAAAGCCCTGTTTACCGAAAAACAGGGCTTTTCTCTGCTGCATGAATAGACCCCTTAGTGTGTATTGAATCAAACTGACACTGATCCATGACAGCTGGATGATTGTTCCCAGCAGGTTTCCATTATTTAATTATTCACGGTCTATAAAACTGAGCAAGGTTTGGTGTCTATCAGATTGCTCCTTCCTCTGATGAAACGACCGGAGCTTGTGGTCGAGAAACGCGTTAGTTGTAGGGGCGTTCTTTTTGGTTCCTTGACATCTGGAGTATTATTCCCACATCGGTACCCCAAAAGCCGTTTGTGAAGTGAGGTCCGATACCTGTCAGCAGCAAGTGAGACGCACTGGCATCGCTTCAAGAGCCTGACTAGCATCCGTGTGTACACATTTTTCAAGGCAGCACCCGGACACCTTTGCACAGCCTTGCGGCTGCAGCGGGCTGGTTGTGGAGCGGAGTCTGACACCCGTCAGTGGCAAGTGAGACACACCGGCTTAGCTACAAGAGCCCAATTAGCATCAGTGTGTGCTTACTTGTCGGAGAAGCACCCAGGCATTATCGTACAGCCTTGCGGACACAGCGGGACTTTGTGTAAAAGCTTCCAGTGACCTTCCACACGAGTTTACTCACACAGGCTGACCAGTCTGACAGGTGATGTTCTCTCAGTTAAACTTTTACTTGAACTGTTTTACGTTTTTCCAAAGAAACCTAACTTGGAATAGGTCTGTTAATTTTAGATCTTATTAGGACCTGAAGCCTATTAATTATCCAACAAGCAGTGGGACTTTTTCACTAATAAGCGCTGTATTTATTCAAGCTGCAAAAGACTATCTAGGGTATTCAATTATCCGCAAATTCACGGCAATTTCTCTGACGTCCTAAGTGGATGCTGGGACTCCGTAAGGACCATGGGGATTAGCGGCTCCGAGGGAGACTGGGCACAACTAAAGAAAGCTTTAGGACTACCTGGTGTGCACTGGCTCCTCCCACTAAGACCCTCCTCCAGACCTCAGTTAGATTCTTGTGCCCGGCTGAGCTGGATGCACACTAGGGGCTCTCCTGAGCTCCTAGAAAGAAAGTATATTTTAGGTTTTTTATTTTACAGTGAGATCTGCTGGCAACAGACTCACTGCAGCGAGGGACTAAGGGGAGAAGAAGCGAACCTACCTAACTGGTGGTAGCTTGGGCTTCTTAGGCTACTGGACACCATTAGCTCCAGAGGGATCGACCGCATGGAACCGGCCATTGATGTTCGGTCCCGAAGCCGCGCCGCCGGCCCCCTTACAGAGCCAGTAGCAAGAAGTGTTCCGGAAAATCGGCGGCAGAAGACTTCAGTCTTCACCATTGCTCCTCATGCACAACTCACACTCCGGTCACTGATGGGTGCAGGGCACTGGGGGGGGGGGGGGGGGGCGCCCTGAGCAGCAATATAAACACCTTGCCTGGCAAAATCATCACAATATATAGCCCCAGAGGCTATATATGTGATAAATACCCCTGCCAGAATCCATAAAAAAGCGGGAGAAAAGTCAGCAAAAAAGGGGCGGAGCTATCTCCCTCAGCACACTGGCGCCATTTTCTCTTCACAGTGCAGCTGGAAGACAGCTCCCCAGGCTCTCCCCTGTAGTTTTCAGGCTCAAAGGGTTAAAAAGAGAGGGGGGGCACTAAATTTAGGCGCAATATTGTTTATACAAGCAGCTATTGGGGGGAAAATCACTCAGTTATAGTGTTAATCCCTGCATTATATAGCGCTCTGGTGTGTGCTGGCATACTCTCTCTCTGTCTCCCCAAAGGACTTTGTGGGGTCCTGTCCTCAGTCAGAGCATTCCCTGTGTGTGTGCTGTGTGTCGGTACGGCTGTGTCGACATGTGGGATGAGGAAGGTTACGTGGAGGTGGAGCAGAGGCCGATAAATGGGATGTCGCCCCCTGTGGGGCCGACACCAGAGTGGATGGATAGGTGGAAGGTATTAACCGACAATGTCAACTCCTTACATAGAAGGCTGGATGACGTAAAACAGCTGTGGGACAGCCGGCTTCTCAGCCCGCGCCTGCCCAGGCGTCTCAAAGGCCATCAGGGGCTCAAAAAAGCGCCCGTTACCTCAGATGGCAGACACAGATGTCGACACGGAGTCTGACTCCAGTGTCGACGAGGTTGAGACATATACACAATCCACTAGGAACATCCGTTACATGATCTCGGCAATTAAAAATGTGTTACGCATTTCTGACATGAACCCAAGTACCACATAAAAGGGGTTTTATTTTTGGGGAGAAAAAGCAGCCAGTGTTTTGTTCCCCCATCAGATGAATGAATGAAGTGTGTAAAGTAGCGTGGGTTCCCCCGGGCGAGCGAAAATTGCCACAAAAACGCTCAGTTTTTCGACCTATTTAATTCCAAATGGGTGGCCCCTGATGGCCCGCCGCGGCACTTCTTTGTACTTTGAAACCCCCTTCTCCCTCCTCCCGAGTGCCCAGCTCGGGGGGGCGGGGTTTCGCGGAATGACGCGATTGCGTCGTGACGTCACGATGCAAACGCATCATTCCACGAAACCCCGCCCCCTGAGCTGGGCACTCGGGAGGAGGGAGAAGGGGGAGCCGCGCAGACGAGGAGGGAGAGGCGGCTGAAGAGCAGCGAGAACCGCTTCAAATGTAAGTCAGCCCCTCTCCCTCCCTCTCTCTCTCTCTCTCCCTCTCCCCACCACCTGCCGGAATGTGTAAAATGGGGACCTATCTGCCGCAATGTGTAAGATGGGGACACTTTTTCCTGCCGCAATGTGTAAAATGGGGACACTTTTTCCTGCCGCAATGTGTAAAATGGGGACACTTTTTCCTGCCGCAATGTGTAAAATGGGGACACTTGCCTGTCGTACTGTGTAAAATGGGGACACGTGCCTGCCGCAATGTGTAAAATGGGGACACTTTTTCCTGCCGCAATGTGTAAAATGGGGACACCTGTCTGCCGCAATGTGTAAAATGGGGTCACCTGTCTGCCGCAATGTGTAAAATGGGGACACTTGCCTGTCGTACTGTGTAAAATGGGGACACGTGTCTGCCGCAATGTGTAAAATGGGGACACTTGCCAGCGTACTGTGAAAATGGGGACACGTGCCTGCCGCAATGTGTAAAATGGGGACACTTTTTCCTGCCGCAATGTGTAAAATGGGGACACTTTTTCCTGCCGCAATGTGTAAAATGGGGACACCTGCCTGCCGCAATGTGTAAAATGGGGTCACCTGTCTGCCGCAATGTGTAAAATGGGGACACTTGCCTGTCGTACTGTGTAAAATGGGGACACGTGCCTGCCGCAATGTGTAAAATGGGGACACTTTTTCCTGCCGCAATGTGTAAAATGGGGACACCTGTCTGCCGCAATGTGTAAAATGGGGACACCTGTCTGCCGCAATGTGTAAAATGGGGTCACCTGTCTGCCGCAATGTGTAAAATGGGGACACTTGCCTGTCGTACTGTGTAAAATGGGGACACTTTTTCCTGGATATGAAATTTATGTTAGAAAAGGCAATTTTTCAGGTAAAAAAGTTCTGAAAGAGAGAGAGATATATATATATATATATATATATATATATATAATATTTTTATTCATTTATTTATTTATTTTAAAATGTTTAGTTTTTTTATTTATTTATTTATTTATTTATTTATTGTAAAAAAAAAAAATCTTTTTTTTGGGGGGGTGTGGGGGGTGGGGGGGGGGTGTGTCAAATGACTACCTTGCCCCGGGTGACAAAAATCCTAGTTTCGGCCCTGGTCAGACGCACCCCATATGCACAAAGGTACCTTTGCGATGTTGCTTACGGTGAGGATTTATTTGCACAGTGGTTGACAGTCAGTGACCGTTTGGAGGCTGTACTGGGAGTGAAGGTAAATAACAATCTGGTTTACTTACCCGACAATCATCGAAACCTGATGCCTATCTATTGGGGTACCTCAGTTAAATTTTCCTTGAAGAACACATTTAACTATGGTGTAATGTCACTTTTTATTCCACACTCTCAGTGACTCTCTACACCACAACTACAACCAATACTCTGTACAACAGGTGCTTGTCTAAGTCTTTAGTAGAGCTCTCTAAACCTTTAGTGGCCCATTCTATATTTGTGGCTTTATCCCCAAAAACACCCATTTTGGGGGGGTTTAGCCGCAAATATTATGTATCCCCCCAAGGTAAGGAGGGAGAACCGCAGCAGGTCTCGGATATACCTGCTGCAATCCCTCCATTTCCGCCCTCAGCCGCATCCCCCATAGGTTTCTATGGGGGACGTGATGCTGTCCGATTTACCAATATCAGGAATGTGATGCATTCTGGATATTGGTATGAAGATGGTGGTAGCTCACTGTAGCCTACGGGCTACAGAGCGCATTGCTGGCTGGGCAGAGGGTTCACCCAGAACCCTCCCCAAAAGTGGCCGCTGTGCTTTTGCGGTCCAGCTAACCTCTGCAGCGCCATGGCACATCGCAGGGATGGCTCCTTTCAGAGCCCCAG
This sequence comes from Pseudophryne corroboree, assembly GCF_028390025.1. Classification (NCBI taxonomy): domain Eukaryota; kingdom Metazoa; phylum Chordata; class Amphibia; order Anura; family Myobatrachidae; genus Pseudophryne; species Pseudophryne corroboree. Next base: position 772,606,484 of record NC_086447.1, on the reverse strand, counting down.
TCCCTACATGTACTTGATGATACATTTAAGTGACAGGATCATATATTGAAATGCAATCCCAGGCGGTAAGATCTTGCCCAGATCACATTCGATATGTAATCCATGATAAATGGTTCCTTTACTCCTTTGGATGTATGCTTGTACTTCTCAAAGAAATTCAAAAGTAAATGCTGGCAACACTGAAAATTGAGTATGTCAAAGTATTTCCTAGCACTGGATCCCACATCTTTAACCATAGTTAGCACTTCTGATGTCCAGCACAGATTCACTTTACACACAGTCTGCAATTAAGATGGCAGGCGATGATTTATCCCTTCTGACAGAGGCTGTAATACACTTATAGTTTCACACACTCTCCTGGCAATAATAGCCAGCAAGCCTAATCTGGCCTCTTGGACCGGTCCTGGTTCCAAAAATATGGGTGAAAAAGGATGTAGGGGTCCCCTGCAATTTTGAAACCAGCACCGGGCTTCAATAGCCAAGTAGATAATGCCACAACTGGGGAACACATTTATCTAGGTCCCTGCAGCCATGGCATTACCCCCGCCCCCCAACAAGTCACCCCTGGCCACGGTTCCCTGGGGAAGTGGGGACCCCTCCCCCCTCCAGGCACCCAAGGGCCAGGGATGAAGCCCAGGGCTGTCCCTGCCATTTTTTGATGGCGATACCCTATAGAAGCCTATGGGCTTCTTACCGCTGACTCCTCCCCCCAACATGCCTCCGTCCAGGCAGCCCTGGTCCCAGAAGTTAAACTCCCCCTCTCCCTAGCAACACAGCCGGAGGTCCTGACGGCTGCAGGGAGGAGGAGGAGGCGCCCAGGACAGCTTGCTTCCCAGTGAGGGAGGATGAGAGGGAGAGCCCAGGGAGGTGACGGAGACCCCCGCACACTTTCTGACAGGTATCGCGGGGGGCCTCCATCATCGTATTGCGATGTTAATCGTATATGTTAGTACATATGCGATTAACATCACTGTGGTAGGCGGCAAGGGGCAGCAATGTATTTTAATACATCCTGCTCACTGGGCCTAACTCAGATCTGATTGCAGCAGAAAATTTGTTAGTTAATGGGCAAAACCATGTGCACTGCAGGGGGTGAAGATAAACACGTGCAGAGAGTTAGCTTTGGGTGGGTTATTTTGTTTCTGTGCAGGGTAAATTCTGGCTGCTTATAGTTTTACACTGCAATTTAGATTTCAGTTTCAACACACCACACCCAAATGTAACTTTCTGCACATGTTATATCTGCCTCCCCTCTCCCCCTGCAGTACACATGGGGACTAATTCAGACCTGATCGCTCGCTAGTAGTTTTTTGCAGCGCTGCGATCAGATAGTCGCCGCCTACAGAGGAGTGTATTTTAGCTGTGCAAGTGTGCGATCACATGTGCAGCCTAACAGTACAAAAATATTTTTTGCAGTTTCTGAGTAGCCCAGGACTTGCTCAGCCACTGCGATCACTTCAGCCTGTCCGGGACCGGAATTGACGTCAAACACACCTGCATTTTTCCAACCACTCCCTAAAAACGGTCAGTTGCCACCCACAAACACCCTCTTCCTGTCAATCTCCTTGCGATCGGCTGTGCGAATGGATTCTTCGTAAAACCCATCGCACAGCAACGATCCGCTTTGTACCCGAGCGACGCGCCTGCGCATTGCGGTGCATACGCATGCGCAGCTCTAACCTGATCGCAGTGCAACAAAAAAAAACTAGCGTGTGATCGGTCTGAATTACCCCCACGGTTTTGCCCATTAGCTAACAAATTAGCTGCTGCAATCAGATCTGAATTAGGCCCATTGTTCCATATCTCTCAAGATTGGATGGGGTGATTTAAAATTAAGCAATGTTACTACTATCTAATGATCCACTCCCATTGGGCAGAACCAGCAGTCTTCTACTATATGTCACTACCAACCTAACAGAACAATCTAGGCGCATTACACTAATCACAAGCACAGAAATCCCTGGCTATAACATCCAAACAAAGAAATAGTACTGGCTATACTATTGTGCCATGTGTGTGCATACCGTACATATATGAATAACTGTATCCGGTGCCCACACAATAAATAGATTCTATATTGCAGAAGGTGTGGCACTCTGGACTTAGAACACGCAGACTCATGTCACACAAATGTAGCTAGGAATAATCTATAAAAAAAGAACATGATTATATCTGCATAAAAGATCCAAGAATCCCTACCTTTTACCACCTTCCCAAAATCCATAAAGATCAGGAAACACAACCAGGTAGACCAATCATGTCGGGCATTGGGTCCATTTCCTCCAATCTATCAAAATATATAGACTGCTACCTTTGGGTGTTCTTCAGTATGCCGACTGACGGGATCCCGGCGCACAGTATACCAGCGCCGGGATCCCGACAGCCGGCATACCGACACTTATTCTCCCTCGTGGGGGTCCACGAGCCCCCTGGAGGGAGAATAAAATAGCGTGGCGCGCGTCCACCGTGCCTGTAGCGTGGCGAGCGCAGCGAGCCCGCAAGGGGCTCATTTGCGCTCACCGCACTGTCGGTAAGCCGGCGGTCGGCCTCCCGGCGCCGGTATGCTGGTCGCCGGGAGCCCGATCGCCGGCATACCATAGTGAACCCCTACCTTTAAGACCTGGTAGGAAAGCAGAAAAGCTTCTTAAGAGACACGACCTGCATATTACAAGTCTTGAACACCATCAGCTGGCAAGAAGGATATATACTATGCACAAGTGACATTAAATCACTATATATGGCAATTCACCAGCAAGCAGGATGCGAAGCAATACGTCCCTTTGTGTACACAAACAACCGTAACAAATATGCAAAATTAATTTTCTTATGGACAGTATCGAATACATTCTTTATCACAACTATTTCTGGTATGAGGGAGACGTCTACCTACAACAGTGCGGCACAGCGATGGGAACATCATTCACACTGAGTTATGCAAACCTCTTTGTATCGCGATGGGAGGACTTGAACATCTGGAACCATAACCTGCATGTGAATAACATTGTATGTTGGCATCGGTACATTGACAATGTCTTTTTTATTTGGAAAAGAACTCAAGAAGACCTGATCAAATTCACAAAACACATCAACAATAATAACATGAACCTTGAGTTCACCACCATACACAGTGAAAGCACAGTGGTCTTTCTAGATCTGGAAATCTATATAGAGAATCACAAAATCCTGACAAGAACACACTTCAAAAAAGTAAACGGAAATAATATGCTTTCACATAACAGTAATCACCATAGACTTTGGATCGAAAACATCCCATGTGGACAGTTTCGCAGATTAAGAAGGAACTGCACAGATGAGACAGTATTCGAACAACAAGGACAAGGCAAGAAAAATAAATTTCTTCAAAAAGGATACAAAGACCACCAACTGACCCAACAGCTAGAGAAAGTCAAAAACCTCGAAAGGACAGAATCACTTACATTCAAATTAAAAAACAAAAAATAACTTCCATTAACCTTCATAACAGTTTAACAGCAATCATATCGAAATTGAAAAAATGTTGGACAAACATTGGCACATCCAACTTCTGGATGAAGATCTAAAAGGAATCAATACCGGGGCGTGGCCTCGGCAGCAAGGGAGTAGGGCACATTTGTCTTGAGCTCCCCAGCACCTTTATCTTGTCTCTAATCCTGCAGAGTGTCCAGGCTCCGGTCCGCGCCACGTCGGTCTCCAAAGCCTCTGTGCCCCTGCTGGAGTGCTGCGAGTCCGCTCTGACTCCATGCCTGGCGGTATCACTGAGCTCCGTGGCCTAGCGCTCCGGGTCCCTCCGTGGCGGTAGCGGACTTCCGGTGGCGCCCCCGCCGCCTGCCCAGCTCCAGCTTCAAGGGACGCTGCCGGTGCTCTCTCTGCCCCCTCACTGTGCGGCCGACCTCAGCACTGGCGTGGTCCCACTCAGCCTGTCTCCTTCTCCTGCATCTGGTTTCCTGTGGGGTGAGACACCCAGGGAGTGTGTGGTGGCCATCTTGTGGAAGCGTGCCTCCTTCCTCCTGTGCCTGCACGACAAGCCTGCAAGTCCGGATTGTGGCCCTGTATTTACCCTTCCTGGGCTGTGGATTTTCTGGATGAAATTCAGAGGTACTGTGCTGTACATTACCAGTGGGCTCTGAATTAGCCTCAGTACTGACCCCCTCAGTGACGTATATTATATCTTATATTATGGAGATGGTGGTCTGTTGCCCTGCTTGATTGATACCTGGTGCTGCTGTGCCTTCATTTGAGAACACTTATTTTCTTATCCTGGGATTACTTGCATCTATTCACTTATTATTTGCCCGCTTTTCTATAAAACATGGTGAAGGGAGGCTCTGCTGCTAAGCAGCTTGAAAAATTTGCCAGGCAGTCTGCCTCACAGGCCCCTGCCTCACTGTCTGTGTTTGATCACCCTGATCCTTCTGTGGCAGCGGGCCCAGCTCCCCCCTCCCCGCCATCTCTCCAACAAGTGCTTGAGGCTATTGCAGGTAGTGAGAAATGTCTGTCTGACAAAATGGAAAAGGTGCAGTGCGACCTCTCTCTACTCAGGCATGATGTGCAACGTATCCGAGAGCGAGTCGGGGAGGTCGAGACCCATGTTGCTACGCTGGAAGATGCGAGTGGTCCTATGAAACAGACTGTCTCCTCCTTATCCCAGCAAGTTTAGTCTATCCAAACTAAATTACTGGATATGGAGGGACGCCTGCGAACAATGTCAGGTTTGTTGGCCTGCCGGAGAAGGAGGGGGGCTCGCATCTGGAAGAATTTCTTGAATTTGGCTTAAAGAATTGTTTGGTACGGCATCTTTTACCCCCCAATTTACAGTTGAACGCGCACACAGAATCCCTTTCCGTCCTTTACCACCTGGAGCCCCACCGCGCACGTTCATTGCGAAGTTTTTACATTAAAAAGATAGGGATACAGTCCTTCGTCTCGGTCGTACTCCGGGCCCACTCACTAGGAATGGTGTGAATATCTCTGTTTTCCCGGATTTTGCAGCTGACGTCCAAAAGCACAGGGCTCAATTCATGCCTATTAAGAGACGCCTTCGAGATCTTAACCTCTCCTACTCCATGTTGTTTCCATCCAGGCTTCGGGTGGTGGCAGAGGGGGAATCTCGATTCTTTAACACTCCACAGGAGGCCGCTGCCTGGCTTGACAGTTATGCTACGGGTGACCGACAAATGGCCCCGGACTGAATATTTTGATTTTATCACTGTTATTTTCTCCTGGACAGCCACATATTGATCTGGGGAGCCACCATGCGTTGGTGGTTCTGAGTGTTTGGTTTCTTATTTTGCAGATATACATTAGTTCTTTGCTGTTGCGACAGAGTAGCGTATATTACTTGGGGGGGGGGGGGGATTTGGGTTTGGTTTGGGGAGTAAAGTATGCCAAAGTTCGGGGAGGTGGAGGGGTCGGTGGGGTTTGGGGCTGTTTTTGTAGTTTTATTGTTGCTGTTTTTGTTTTATTTTTATAGCCGATTTTGTGCTCGTGCCCCGTGGCCGTCTGTTTATTTTATGTCATGTCAGATTGAGGGTCTATGTCTCTTCTCATACTATTTTATTTTTCTCCTGTATTAATATCCTTGTACTGTATTTGGTCCTTTGTGATACATGTCCGTTCTCCAAATTTTAACATGGAATGTGCGTGGACTCAATGATAGAGTTAAGCGTTCCCTGGTTCTCAAAATGGTTAAAAAGTTTAGCCCAGACATAGCCTGCCTTAACGAAACACATTTAGAGGGTAGCAGGTTACTTTCCCTTAGTAGACCGTGGGTTGGATGGGCATATCATGCCTCGCACTCGTCATACTCGAGAGGTGCCTCTGGATTGATAAAGAAGACGGTATTGTTTGAACTTATATCCCTACAGACTGACCCCCAGGGCAGATGTTTTCATTGACTGTAAATTATACTCGCAACAGTATTTTATTTTGGCAGTTTACATTCCCCCCTCCCCCCTTTTTTCATATGATGTTTTACAAAATGCTGCTATCTTTGTGGTTTCCTCTCCGAATGCTCCGGTTATCTGCTTGGGTGATTTTAATAACCTGTTAGATATCTCCCTTGATAAATAGAGGCTCCCACCTTCTCCTTTATTTGGCAGTGGTCCCTCGAAAATTTGCAGGCTATGTCCATAGTTTGGGTTGGGTGGATGCATGGAGGACCAGTAATCCGGTTCTGCAGCAGTTTTATTGTTTTCTAGGACACATGGTTCCAGAATCGACCTGGCCTTAGTTTCCCCTTCACTTCTTCCCAGAATTACTGATATTCACTATGAAGCCAGGGGTGTCTCTGACCACTCCCCTTTACTACTGTCACTCAGTGTTGAATGCCAGAGAGGTCACTCTTATTGGAAATTGCATCAGTCATGGTTGGCCCAAATTGGGGTTAGCAATGGAATGGATATTTTAATGTTAACCTTGGTTCTGCACATGTGGCGGTTGTTTGGGATTCCTTTAAAGCCTTTTTACGTGGAACTTATATTAGGCATATAGCCACCCTTAAGTCCTCCCGACGACGTACTGAGTCAGATTTAGAAATTGCATTTCGAGACGTGGAGATGCAGTATTTGAGAGATGGTTCCCCCATTACTAAGGGTGTGTACACACGGTGAGATCCTTGCTATGCCCGATTTTCACTTGCGATTTCCCCTGAACTCCCCGGAGCCCAGCACCACCGATTTTGACTAACTTTTCTTGAGATATGGACTATGTGTGCTTACGATTTTGGCTTATGTGAGATGTCATTGACATGTGAGATGAACTAGATAGTACACCGATCTAGCAAGGATTGACTTGCCTGCACAGTCTATCTTTACATGCGATGCCAACCTGGCGGGACCGCGCATCGGGATCGAATCGGGATCGCAAGGTGACTTTCACCTTGCGATCTGCACTAACTTTTCTTGCGATTTTGACTATATAGTCAAAATCGAAAGAAAATATCTCACCGTGTGTACACACACTAAGACTCGCTGGCAGATGGTCCAGTCAGTCTGGTTGGCCCACCTGGCAGATAAAAATTCTCGGAGCCTTATGTTTCGAGCACAGTCCCTTTATATGCATGCTGATAGGCCTGATAGCCTACTAGCCCATTTAGTTCACTGATCGTCCAGGGAGTGTTGTTACGCAATTACTTGACCCTGCTGGTACTACTGTAACTACGACACCTGATATTGCACGGATATTTCTTTCTTTTTATAAGGAACTGTACAGATCTAGGCTTTGTTGCTCGGCTCAGGAGTTGTCCATTTATTTGGATGCAGTACCTCTGCCTCAATTGTCGGCTGAAGCGTGTGCTTTTCTAGACAGTCCTGTCACCACTGAAGAAGTTTTCGCTGCTATTGGGGCTTTTCCTAACGGTAAGGCTCCCGGTAGTGATGGTATCCCCATAGAGCTGTATAAACAATATATAGATATATTTGCTCCCAAACTCTCTGCATTATATTCAGAGTTCTTTGCGGTTGAGAGGCTACCTGTTTCTATGGCGGAGGCAATTATAATTGTACTTCCTAAGCCCGGGAAAGATCCCACCCTCCCAGATTCATACAGACTGATTTCCCTTATCCCTACTGACGCCAAGATTCTGGCAAAGGTTTTAGCTTAGACTCAATACAGTCATATTTACTATTATACATCCAGACCAATCTGGTTTTATGCCTGGTATGTAACATAGTAACATAGTATCTAAGGTTGAAAAAAGACAATTGTCCATCGAGTTCAACCTATTAGTGGTCTCCTATGCATGATGATTTGACTAAAATTTCTGACTGATGCTGCTGTCAGCCGTTGCATTTTATCCCTATTTATAGTAACTATAATGCATGACTATGCACCATACCCCTGGATATCCTTATCCATTAGGAATTTATCTAACCCATTCTTAAAGGTGTTGACAGATTCTGCCATTACAACTCCCTCGGGCAGGGAATTCCAAACACGTATTGTCCTTACCGTGAAAAACCTTTACGCCGTATTGTGCGGAATCTCCTCTCCTCTAACCTGAGCGAGTGTACACGAGTCCTCTGTGTTGATCTAACCAAAAACAGGTCCCACGCAAGCTCTGTGTATTGTCCCCTTATATATTTGTAGATGTTGATCATATCCCCTCTTAGTCTCCGCTTTTCCAATGTAAACATGCCTAGTCTTTCAAGCCTTTCCTTGTATTCCATCGTCTCCATGCCCTTAATTAGTTTGGTCGCCCTCCTCTGTACCTTTTCTAGCTCCAGGATATCCTTTTTGTAGTACGGTGCCCAGAATTGTACACAGTATTCAAGGTGTGGCCTCACTAGTGATTTATATAACGGGAGTATAATACTCTCGTCCCTAGCATCAATACCCCATTTTATGCATGCTAATATCTTATTAGCCTTCTTTGCTGCAGTCCTACTTTGGGTACTACTGCTTAGCTTGCTATCTATGAGGACACCTAAGTCCTTTTCCAGTACAGAATCCCCTAATTTTACCCCATTTAGTAGGTAGGTGTAATTTTTGTTCTTGTTACCACAGTGCATTACCTTACACTTGTCTGTGTTGAAGCGCATTCTCCATTTGGCTGCCCATGCTTCTAATTTAACTAAGTCGTTCTGAAGAGACTCGGCATCCTCCTCTGTATTTATAGCCTTACACAATTTGGTATCATCTGCAAAAATTGACACCATGCTCTCTAGACCTTCTGTTAGGTCGTTAATGAAAATATTGAACAATAGCGGTCCTAATACTGAGCCTTGCGGCACACCACTTAGCACTTCAGTCCAAGTTGAAAAAGATCCATTAACCACAACGCGCTGCTCCCTATTATCTAACCAGTTTTTGACCCAAGTGCATATTGTGCTTCCTAGCCCTGATTCTTGTAGCTTGTAGATAAGTCTCATGTGTGGTACAGTATCGAACGCTTTGGCAAAGTCTAAAAAGATTACATCCACGTCTTTACCCTGATCTAGGTTTGCGCTTACTGTTTCATAAAAGCCAAGTAAGTTGGTTTGACAGGATCTGTCCTTCATAAACCCATGTTGATTCCTTTTAATGACCTTATTGACTTCAAGGAACTTCTGAATACTATCTCTTAGAATACCTTCCAATACTTTCCCCACTATAGATGTAAGACTAACTGGTCTATAATTACCTGGTTCAGCTTTACTTCCCTTTTTGAATATAGGCACTACTTCCGCTATACGCCAGTCTTTGGGAACCATACCTGATATAACTGAATCCTTAAAGATCAAAGATAGCGGTTTTGCCAGTTCAGAGTGAAGCTCCATTAGAACCCTTGGGTGAATACCATCGGGCCCTGGTGATTTATTAATCTTTAAATGTTTTAATCGGTCACAGACTACTTCCTCACTTAAATAAGTACCTAGCAGTGGGATATTCTCATTATTGAGATTGTGTGTCAGTCCCTGAATTGGGTCCTCTCTAGTGAATACTGTTGAAAAAAACTAATTTAGTGTGTCCGCTATGTCATTATCATTTTTGCTTAAGACTCCCAACTTGTCTTTTAAAGGGCCTATACTCTCCTTCTTTAATCTCTTGCTATTAATGTATTTAAATAATTTTTTGGGATTCGCTTTGCTTTCCTTTGCTACTAGTTTTTCAGTTTCTACTTTAGCCGCTCTTATTTCCTTTTTGCAAATTTTGTTACATTCCTTATAGTGCTGAAATGACTCTGCTTCCCCTTCAGATTTGTATTTTTTAAATGCTCGCCTTTTCTTGCCCATAAGTTCCTTAATCTTTTTGCTAAGCCACATCGGTTTATGATTTTTATTCCTTTTTTTGCTGCTCATAGGAATAAATTTGAGTGTATTTTTAGCTAGCAGGAATTTTAGTACCTCCCATTTCTCCGTAGTATTTTTTCCTAAAAACCAACCTTCCCATTCAATATCCCTGAAAAATACCCTAATCTTTTCAAAATTTGCTTTGCTAAAGTTTAGAGTCCTAGTTGAGCCAGTATAGGGCTGTTTTTGGAAACTGATATTGAATGTGACCATATTGTGGTCGCTGTTTCCTATGGGTTCCCCTACTATAATACCTGATACCAAATCCCCATTGTTTGTTAATACCAGGTCTAAGATTGCATTGTACCTAGTTGGTTCCTCAATGATACCCCTTTTCCACTTACGAGCACGGGTCGCAGCCGGGAGCCTGACACGGGAGCTGCCCCCTGCTGCGACCCGTGCTCGGCCCCTTTCCCATCAGCAGTCACAACCCGGCCTATGCCGGGTTGGTGACGGTTCTAGTGACGCATGATCACATTATCTCCCAGCGCCGCCCTTCCATACAGTGTAAATGGGAGCCGTGTCGCATCGACACGGCTCCCGTTTACACTACAACCCTACCCGGATCATTCCCGTGTCCTACCCAGGTAAATAGCCGGGTAGGATTCACGGGTCACTTGATCCGGGTTTACCCTTTTCCACTTGCAAAAAACACGGGTAAATGCGCGCCCCCGTGCATTTACCCGTGTTTTTTGAGCTAGTGGAAAAGGGGTATGAGTTGGACTAAGTAGTTATCATTAAGTGTGTTTAAAAACATATTGCCCCTAGCAGTATCACATGAATCGTTTTTCCAGTTTATCTCTGGATAGTTAAAATCTCCCATCACTACTATGTCTCCTACTCCTGCTGCTCTTTCAATTTGCTTTAGTAACAATTCCTCATCAGATGCGTTGATACCAGGCGGCCTATAGCATACACCCAATACTAACTTTTGTATTCCTTTTTCCCCGCATGCAATTTCTACCCATAATGTCTCGACAGTGTCTACAGTCCCCTCCTGAATATCTTCCCGTATATCAGGTTTTAAAAACGGCTTTACGTAAAGACACACCCCTCCACCCTTTTTATTTAGTCTGTCTCTCCTAAACAGTGTATAGCCCTCTAGATTGACTGTCCAATCATGAGATTCATCCCACCAAGTTTCAATAATGCCTATAATATCATACTGTTTGCTTGCTGCAAGTATTTCTAGTTCACCCTTTTTACCAATAATGCTTCTGGCGTTTAAATACATACAACTAAGATAAGTATTTTCCCTTGCGTTAGGGACATCTTTCACCTTATGTAGCAATGTTGACCTGTAATCGTCATTGGTTAGTGCTTTGGTAAAATCTCTTTTAGTACCCATGTTAGTAACCTTACCGCCTGCTCTTACCCTCCCCCCAACTTCTCCCCCATTTCGTTTACTACCGCCATCCCCACTATTCTCACTGCATGACCCGTAGTTTCTAGCTAAACCCTCCCCCCAGGCTCCTAGTTTAAAATCTCCAACCTTCTAACCATCCTTCCCCCCAGCACCGCTGCCCCCTCCTCAGTCAGGTGCAATCCATCACGACAAAAGAGATGGCGCCTGACTGAGAAGTCCGCCCAGTGTTCCAGGAACACAAACCCCTCTTTCCTGCACCAATCGCTAAGCCACACATTTACCTCCCTAATCTCCCTCTGCCTCCCTGGACTAGCGCGTGGCACGGGTAATAATTCCGAGAATATTACCTTAGATGTCCTTGCCTTCAGTTTCTTTCCTAAGTCCCTATAGTCTTTCTTAAGATTACCTCTATTAATCTACGACGCATTTATACCTTGCTTCAGTCTCACCATGTATATCAGTCTGACTCGGTCTTGGTCTCCCTGGATGCGACTAAGGCCTTCGATAGTGGGGAGTGGCTGTATCTTTGGGGGGGTTATGAGAGCCATGGGCTTCGATCCTGGGTATATTAAATGGGTTCAATGGTTATATCAAAGCCCTTGTGCCAGGATCTCGGTGAATGGGTTTGTCCCCCCTTCCTTCACGCTGTCTCGTGGTACCCGACAGGGATATCATCTCCCGCATGGTTTGCCTTGGCCATTGAACCACTTGCATGTTTTCTCCGGTCTCACCCAGATATAGTAGGATTGAGCACAGGTACCAGGTCTGATATGGCGGCTCTTTATGCGGATGACCTTTTGTTCTTACATGATTATGCGCTTTCTATGCCATTGGTCTTGCAGGTTTTTGATAACTTTGGTAATTACTCAGGTCTCCGCATAAACTGGAATAAGTCTCATATTATGCCTGTGTTGGGTCCACACCCGCTGCCCCCAAGATTCCTTTACCTCTATGCTGGACATCTCCATTTAAATACCTGGGAATTCAAGTTACAAATAAGCCTTCTGAGTTTGTCCCCTTGAACTTGGATCCCTTAATGCAGTTTATCATACTTAGGTCTAAGGTTTGGTGCAAGCTCTCCTTGACAGTGACTGACAGGGTCAACCTAGTTAAAATGGTGTTATTACCAAAATTGTTGTATCTTCTATTACGGTCTCCGGTGTATGTATTTCCTTCTTTTTTTAGGAAGCTGGGCAGTGTGCTGTCCTCTTTAGTCTGGGCCAATAATAGGCCTAAAATTCAATTGGCTTCTCTCACTAGGTCCAGGGGGATGGGGGGTTGGCACTTCCTGACTTTCGACTGTATCATTATGCTGCTCAACTATCGCATTTACGGGTTAGGTTGCATTGTGAGTTTATTTGCTGTTACTATCCTGCACTCACCCCATGCAGGTTTTGCTTAGTGGGTCAGTGTCTACCTACTCTCCCCGTATAGTTTTCCAATCTGTTAAAATTTGGCAGGTGCTCCGTAAACTAGCTGGGTTTGAGGATTTGGACCCAGACACCCTCCTCTGGCATTCACGTTGGCTTCCTGAGCTGATCTCTTTAGATGGACAGTCGGTTTGATCCCCTAGGGCTGTTGTGTCCCTATCCCAGGTGTATTGTAATGGTGTTTTAAAGTCATTCCAACAACTTAAGGAGGAGTTTAATATTCCCAACTCCTTTTCCTATAGATACCTTCAACTCAGGCATGCTCTCCAATCACAGTTTAGGGTCTCCCCGCCCTCCATTACTGCTTTCCCTGTTAAAACCTTTCTCCTTAGCCTTGGAAGTCGTAAAACCGTCTCTTTGGCGTACTCCTTTCTTCTTGCTCAGCTTCACACTGATCCTCTCTCCCATCTCCGAGTGCGTTGGAATGCTGATCTGGGTCCTATGGATGATGAGGAGTGGGATCTCGCTAGAGAATACCCCCGTACAGTTACAAAATCCCTCAGATTTCAACAAATTCAGTTTTTTATTCTTCATAGGACCTATATGACCCCTGTGAGACTGAGCAAGTTTGGGAATGGACACTCCACAGTATGCCCTAAATGTAATGCTTCACTGGGAACCTTCTGGCATTTGGTTTGGGAGTGTGGTATCCTACAAGTATTTTGGAGGGGTGTCGGGTCGATTCTGGAGGATACTGGTATCCCTTCGGTGGTGCTCACTCCGAGGGTCTGCATCCTTGGCACAGGTGTCTCTGGTTCCCTCTCTAAATGGGAGGAATTATACTTATATAATATATGTGCGTTAGCTAAAGTGTGTATTGCCAGGAAGTGGATGGTGTCTGCTGGACCCACGTTATCCTCTTTTACATCCCTGGTTAATGACACTGTGCTTAAAGTTTATATGAAAAATAATGCTAGCGCTAGGTACGGGAAGATCTGGTCTTTTTGGCTTGATAGTCCACATTCTACACCTGAGTTCCCTGCATAATCTTACACTCATGTTATATGGAGATATTGTTTATCGATCCTTGATGTGTAGATGGTTTAGAATGTCGCGGAGCACTTGTGGTTTTTTTTTTTTTGGGGGGGGGGGGGGTTTGTTGTCGGTTTTAGATGGGCTGTAAAAAATATAAAACTGTATTGAGGAGATTGTTAGTATGCACATACAATATTTTATTACTCTCCAACTGTGGTTTTGTATATGCTACATGCCATCATCTGTTATTCTCTCTTTTGTCTAATTTGCATTGTTATTTTGTGCATGAACTGCCTTCTCTTCAATAAAAAATTACTTTATAAAATAAAAAAAGGAATCAATACCAAGGAAACCAAGAGTAATCTGCAAAAAAAGCTAACCACCTAAAACAACAATTAACAAGCAGCTACCTACCGATACTCCAAACATCAAGAACTTCAAATAAAACCAAAGGATTCCAATATTGCACAGACTGTGCTGGCTGTAAGAACCAACAGACAACTACAAAATCCATTATAGGCTTCAGGTCAAACACAACAAAGGAGGAATTCAAAATCAAAGACCATATAACTTGTCTGACAGAGGGAGCAATATACGTACTAGAATGCCCATAGAAAACAGTACGTAGGACAAACCAAACGCAAACTCAAAACCAGAATTGCCGAGCAAGTCTACAACATAAAAAGCAGTTTAAAAAAACACATAGCGTGTCAGCTCATTTCCTAACCAAACACAACAAAGACCCCACAGGTCTAAAATTCATCGGAATCCAGAATATCAGAGCCCACTGGAGGGGGGGGAAATGTAGTTAACTCCCTAAAGAAAAAAAGAAACTGAATGGATCTATAAGCTAAAACCAGTGGAACCACAGGGTCTAAATATCGACATAGAAATAAACATTTCCTTTAACATACATCACTCTGAATTTACAGTCCACTGATTTTGATTTTATTTATTTTTCTATTTATTTATTTTTTAAATTATATTTTTATTTTTATCTTTATTTTTATTTATTTTAATTTCATAATTTTTACTTTTTTTATTTCTATTTAGTCACTAGTTACTCTTGTCTTCAATTATTGACTTTACTACACCGTTATATCTTATTTTTACTACTTTCCATTTTTTCTATAGAAGTGCAATAGAAGATTTTTTACCATGAGGATGTCGCCGCTACCCCACTTCCGTTTTTCCTAATGAAGTTTTTACCCTATAAAAGAAGCACACATGGCAATTGCCACTTATCCTTGAAAAAGAATCCATCAGAATTTGAAACGCGTTGGATTATCGTGGGAGCAGACACAGAAGAGTGAAGAAGTCCCGCCGCCGCCAGCGTCTGCCGTCACCGGAAGCCGATGCCTGAACTTCCGGTAAAAAGTACACAGCGCTCGGATCGGTAATCGGACCGCATCTGAATTAGGGTAAGCTAGGGATGGTTCTTTGAAACAAAACTCTCACCATACTTACCTAGTGTCTGGAAGCTCCAACTGTTAGGCGCCGGGGTCCGCTTGATGGTCTGCGCGGCCCGGCGCCTAGCAACTAGAGACGCCGTGCACGTACAGCCGCCGGCTTCCTAGCAACGCTAGACGCCGGGCGCGCTGAGCCGCACGGACCCTAGCAACGGGGACGCCACTGGCGGACCGCGTTCCCCGTTGCTAGGCTTTAGGAAATTAAGATATTCACCTGCTCTCTGGCCGTGCAGCAAGGCAGCTGCACGGCATTTATTCTAATCAGCCTTTAGCAGCTGATTGGAGGACTCCTTGTTAAATACACTCCCAGGGCTTCTCACAGACGCCGGTAATAGCTTCCTGCATGCTGCCTTTGTTTGCTGAGAGTCTGTTTCCAGTCCTGCTGTATCCGGTCATTCCAGTCCTCAGAAGTCCGGTATTCGGGAGTTGTCATCTCATCCCAAGAGGTCGTTTGGTTCCCTGGAGTCCTGACTGATCACCGTTTTATATCCAGTGGTGTTCGTGAGTTGCGGCTCAGCCGCTTTACCTTTTATATTTTGTGTTTGGAGCATTTGCGGAGGGTTCCGCTTCCACAAGTCCTCTCTGGTACTCGGCGGTGCCGGGTAGGAGAATTGGACAAGTGGATATTTTGGTTGTCCTTTTCCCTGGCGGTTTCTCCGCACATATTATAGTTTTGAGTTTGCTTAGCCCCTGGCCTGGTTGTTAGGTTAGAGGGCCTCTTGTTATCACCCTGTCTCGGGTTTCCCTTTGTCTCTCATTAAGACCGGGGGGCATCGAAGTTGGGCAGACATAATCCGCCCTTCAAACGCGGCTGCCAAGGGCTCAAGAAACCATAGTCTCGCAGGGGATTTCTGACAACACGGGTGAGACAACAGAGTTAGGGCGCCAGGGGCTATTTTCCTGTCCTGCTCCCTTCCCCAGCATTCCGTTCCAGTGCTCCGGTCCTTGCCATAAGATCTCCTCTGACCAGAGTGCTGGAATCATAACATTATTACCGGCCCTACCAAAACTTAAAATTAAACGGGGTTTAATTTTTTCTCATTCAGTTTTGTGAGAGTTTATCAGCCTCATGAATCCAACAGGTTTAGGGCCAAATCCTGGTCAGCTCTTAGTCAGCCAGATTCAAGAACTTACTCAGATGGTTCAGGATCTTTCTCTTCGGGTGAAGTCACAGGAAGATCTTTTGCGAGCTTCCCCAAGGGTAGTCCCTGAACCAAAGATGCATTTGCCTGACCGTTTTTCTGGTGATAGAAAATAGTTTTTTAATTTGAAAGAATCCTGTAAACTTTATTTTCGTTTAAAACAGACTTCCTCGGGTACTGAATCTCAGCGGGTCGGGTTTATTATTTCTTTGCTCCAGGGGGATCCTCAGACCTGGGCATTTGGTTTAAGAGCAGAGGATCCGGCTTTGTTGTCAGTTGACGCTTTTTTTGAGTCTTTAGGGCTCTTGTATGATGACCCTGATAGAGAGGCGTCCGCTGAAAGTCAGTTGCGCGCTCTCAGACAGGGTAGAAATCCTGCAGAGGTTTATTGTACGGAGTTTCGCCGTTGGTCGAACGACTGTGGCTGGAATGACCCAGCCCTGCGCAGTCAGTTTCGCCTCGGCTTATCAGAGTCTATAAAAGACAGTCTCCTTCAGTACCCCGCTCCTGAGACCCTCGATAAACTCATGGAGCTTTCTATTAAGATTGATCGTCGTCTCAGAGAGCGGAGGGCTGAAAAAGGAGCACCTGCAAGGTCAAGTCCGTGTGTATATTCCATTCCTGAAGACGTAGAGGAGCCCATGCAGATGGGTCTCTCCCGGCTGTCTCCTGAAGAAAGAGCCAGAAGGCAAAATTCTGGTCTTTGTCTGTACTGTGGGGGTAAGGGACATTTTGCTCGTAATTGTCCGAACAAGTCGGGAAATGCTTTGACCAGGTGAATTGTGAGGGGGTTCACCTAGGTCTGCAGCTTATCTCCTCGAATAACTCCCTTTTAGTCCCAATTAAAGTTTCCTTTGGCAGCCTCAGTTCTTCGGTGTCGGCTTTTGTGGACAGTGGAGCTGCAGGAAACTTTATGGATTTAACTTGGGCTAAGGCCTTAGGCATTCCTCAGTTACCTTTGGGTAGGTGTGTCACCATGCATGGCTTAGATGGGAGTCCGCTGTCTAATGGGATTATTTCTCTCCGTACACCCCCTGTACTACTTACAGTAGGAGCTCTACATTCCGAGAAAATCGAGTTCTTTCTTACACATTGCCCAGCAGTTCCAGTTGTTCTGGGTCACCCTTGGCTGGCCTTTCATAATCCCACCATTGATTGGCGGTCGGGGGAGATTTCACATTGGGGTACTTTTTGTGATAATGAATGTATCACGTTTCCAGTCAGAGTAGCAGCTATCATTCCAGAACTCATTCCGGTGGAATACCAGGAGTTTGCTGATGTTTTTTCCAAAGGCAATGCGGACATTCTGCCTCCCCATCGGCCTTATGATTGTGCTATTGAGTTAATTCCTGGTGCCGCATTGCCAAAGGGAAGATTATATGCATTATCCGGGCCAGAAACTGCGGCTATGAATGATTATGTAAAGGAGAGCCTTGAGAAAGATTTTGATGGTCTAATAAATCCTCCTTTAAGTGCAGGCTTCTTCTTTGTGGAGAAAAAGGATGGCTCGCTTAGACCTTGCATTGATTTTAGAGCCCTGAATAAGATCTCAGTTAAAAACACCTATCCTTTGCCGTTGATTTCTGTACTCTTTGATCAGTTACGTTCTGCTGTGATTTTTTCTAAAATTGACCTTAGAGGAGCGTACAACCTCATCCGAATTAAATCTGGAGATGAGTGGAAAACGGCCTTCAGTACTCAGTCGGGTCACTACGAATACCTGGCGATGCCGTTCGGCCTGTCCAATGCTCCGGCAGTTTTTCAAGACCTCATTAACGATGTGCTCCGTGACTTCCTAGGGAAATTCGTGGTCGTTTACTTAGACGACATCCTGATTTTTTCTGAATCAATGGAACAACATGTTACCCAGGTGCGTCTGGTTCTTCAAAAGTTACGTGAGAATCATTTATATGCCAAGCTGGAGAAGTGCGAGTTTCATGTCACGGAAGTATCTTTTTTAGGGTACATAATTTCCCCTCAGGGATTTTCCATGGAACCAAAGAAACTCCAGGCCATCCTTAGTTGGGCGCAACCCACCAATTTAAAAGCAATTCAGCGCTTTTTAGGGTTTGCGAATTATTAAAGGAGGTTCATTCATTCTTTTTCTGACCTGGTTGCTCCCATTGTAGCTCTGACAAAGAAAGGAGCGGATCCTACCAACTGGTCGCGTGAAGCTGAGTTGTCCTTCCGGGCCTTGAAACAAGCCTTTGTCTCGGCTCCAGTCCTCAGACATCCTAATCCGGAATTGCCCTTTGTGGTGGAGGTTGATGCCTCGGAGGTTGGAGTGGGGGCTATCCTTTCTCAAAAGGATCCGGAGTCTCTGGAGTTACATCCTTGTGCCTTTATGTCCAGGAAATTCTCCTCCGCTGAATCCAACTATGACGTTGGTAATCGGGAGTTACTGGCGGTAAAGTGGGCTTTCGAGGAGTGGAGGCATTGGCTGGAGGGAGCAAAACATACTATTTCGGTATTGACTGACCATAAGAACCTGCAATACATTGAATCGGCTAAGCGGCTTAATGCCCGGCAGGCACGTTGGGCATTATTTTTTACGCGTTTCAAATTTATAATCACTTTCAGGCCTGGTTCCAAGAATACTAAGGCTGATGCCCTGTCACGTAGCTTTTTTCCGGTTCACAATAACAATCCTGTTACCCCCATACTTCCATCTTCGGTCATCTGGGCGGGCCTCACACAAGATTTATTTACCTAGTTAAAACAGCTTCAACACCAAGCTCCTAGAATTACTCCTGCTGGTCGTCTTTACGTCCCTGAGTTTGAGAGCTACTGTTTTAACGGAATTCCATGATAACAAAGTTTCAGGGCATCCAGGAGTCTCTAAGACATTGGAGTTAGTCTCTCGCTCAGTATGGTGGCCTGGTCTTTCTAAAGACGTCAAGGAATTTGTTTATTCATGTCAGGTTTGTGCACAGCATAAGGTTCCCCGTTCCTTGCCCATCGGGCAACTTATGCCCTTAAATGTTCCTCTCAGGCCGTGGTCTCATATTTCCATGGATTTTGTGGTTGACCTTCCCCTTTCAGCCGGATTCCGAGTCATATGGGTGGTAGTGGACCGTTTTAGTAAAATGGCTCATTTTATTGCTCTTCCCCGATTGCCTTCTGCCCAAGGGTTGGCAGTTTTGTTTCTCCGCCATGTATTCAGGCTTCATTGGTTGCCTACTGATATTGTTTCTGATCGGGGTCCACAATTCATCGCACAATTCTGGAAATGTTTTTGTGCCTCATTGAAGATGAAATTGTCGTTAACATCCGGTTACCACCCACAATCCAACGGGCAAACCGAACGAGTTAACCAATCATTGAAACAATATTTGCGCTTGTATTCAGCCAAACTCCAGAATGATTGGTCCGAGTTTCTTCCGTTGGCTGAATTTGCTTACAATAATTCTTGTCATTCCTCCACTAAAGAGTCTCCATTCTTTTCAGTTTTTGGTTTTCACCCCAGAGCTAATTCTTTTTTTCATCATTCCTCAGTCTCCTCGCTTACCTAAACCTCCCATCTCAGAGCCATTTGGAAAAAGGTGCACCTTGCTCTCAGAAAAGCGGCCTTTCGAGAGAAGAAATTTTCTGACAGTCTCCGACGTCCTTGCACTTTTAAGGTGGGAGATAGGGTGTGGTTGTCGACTCGCAACATCAGGCTTCGACAATCCTCGGCTAGACTGGGACCCAAATTTATTGGGCCATTTCTTATTATTAAAAGAGTCAACCCAGTTGCCTTTCGGTTACGTTTACCAAGATCTCTCAGGATTGGAAATACGTTTCATTGTTCCCTGTTGAAACAATACGTTTCTTCCAGTAGATTTCCTCGGAAGATCTCTCAGGGTAGATCTCCAGTGGATGTACAGGGACAACAGGAGTTCTTGGTAGAGAAGGTTCTCGATTCCAAATTGTCCCGGGATCGGCTGTATTTTCTGGTTCACTGGAAAGGCTATGGTCCGGAGGAAAGGTCTTGGGTCCTGGATAAGGATCTTCATGCCCCGAGGCTCAAGAGGGCATTTTTTCGGGAATTTCCTCAGAAACCTGGCTTTAGGGGTTCCTTGACCCCTCCTCAAGGGGGGGGGGGGTACTGTTAGGCGCCGGGGTCCGCTTGATGGTCTGCGCGGCCCGGCGCCTAGCAACTAGAGACGCCGTGCACGCACAGCCGCCGGCTCCCTAGCAACGCTAGACGCCGGGCGCGCTGAGCCGCACGGACCCTAGCAACGGGGACGCCACTGGCGGACCGCGTTCCCCGTTGCTAGGCTTTAGGAAATTAAGATATTCACCTGCTCTCTGGCCGTGCAGCAAGGCAGCTGCACGGCATTTATTCTAATCAGCCTTTAGCAGCTGATTGGAGGACTCCTTGTTAAATACACTCCCAGGGCTTCTCACAGACGCCGGTAATAGCTTCCTGCATGCTGCCTTTGTTTGCTGAGAGTCTGTTTCCAGTCCTGCTGTATCCGGTCATTCCAGTCCTCAGAAGTCCGGTATTCGGGAGTTGTCATCTCATCCCAAGAGGTCGTTTGGTTCCCTGGAGTCCTGACTGATCACCGTTTTATATCCAGTGGTGTTCGTGAGTTGCAGCTCTGCCGTGTGTTGCGGCTCAGCCGCTTTACCTTTTATATTTTGTGTTTGGAGCATTTGCGGAGGGTTCCGCTTCCACAAGTCCTCTCTGGTACTCGGCGGTGCCGGGTAGGAGAATTGGACAAGTGGATATTTTGGTTGTCCTTTTCCCTGGCGGTTTCTCCGCACATATTATAGTTTTGAGTTTGCTTAGCCCCTGGACTGGTTGTTTAGTTAGAGGGCCTCTTGTTATCACCCTGTCTCGGGTTTCCCTTTGTCTCTCATTAAGACCGGGGGGCATCGAAGTTGGGCAGACATAATCCGCCCTTCAAACGCGGCTGCCAAGGGCTCAAGAAACCATAGTCTCGCAGGGGATTTCTGACAACACGGGTGAGACAACAGAGTTAGGGCGCCAGGGGCTATTTTCCTGTCCTGCTCCCTTCCCCAGCATTCCGTTCCAGTGCTCCGGTCCTTGCCATAAGATCTCCTCTGACCAGAGTGCTGGAATCATAACACCAACAGCACCCGGAAAGGTGGTGTAAACATTGACTGTTGTTTTTAAAAGATTTTTTAACCTTTTTTCTCGCATTGCACTTCTCAAACCATTTTCTATATTCCCTCTTTTTTTCCCTATTTAAGCTATTTATTTCAGTTTATATTTATTTTTACCTGTTTAATTTTTTATTATTAATTTTTTTTTAATTTTCTCACTCCACTACACTTGCACTTACACACAGCGCTTGGTTATACCTTCTTAACTAACCAGATCCCGCGATTCACAATCTAAGCAGCTTCCCACAAGTGCAGCAAGCTATTAATACTAGATACCATCCTCAGTTGTTCTGAAGAACTGCAAGTCCCAGCATGTCCATAGCAGGGCATGCCGAGGGACTGGTACAGTAGGTATCCAAAAGGTTTTGGTACTGACAATATAAATTACAAGTGGGGGCAGTCCTGTACATCCCAACATCTAGACATAAATAACGAAAGACAATGCGTTGCTTTCCTTTTTGGTATACAATGACCAGGTGGGGTTTCTCCCTGGCCGCGAGGCGAAAGACAACACCACCATGGTTCTGGGCCTGATCCATCTGGCCTCCCGAGGTCAGATTCCTACTATACTGCTTTCCAACGATGCTGAAAAGTCATTCGAAAGGGTTAATTGGAGCTTGATGTGGTTGGTGCTGGAGCACATCGGGCTAAGTCCTCGGGCATTTCATAGGATCATGGCTCTTTATAAATTACCTACAGCCCGAGTCCGTGTAAACAGTTCCCTTTTTGACCCCTTCTCTATAGGTAACAGGACTAGACAGGGATGCCCTTTGTCCCCGCTAAACTTTGTCCTTTGCATTGAAGCTCTGGCTAGAGCTATTAGGGCCTACAACCACATCCTTGGCCTCACGGTGGGTGATGTGGAATACAAACTAGCTATGTTTGCCGATGAATTATTGGCAATAATCACACAACCTACCACTTCGCTCCCTCACCTTATGCATGGATTAGACACCTTTGTCAAACTTTTCAATTGCTAGATTAACATTTCCAAATCATGTGCTCAATATATCAGCCCCTCCCTCCACTGTAGCCAGCCTAAAACGTACTTTCCCCTTTTCATGGCGGTCCTCTCATATAACATATTTAGTTGTTCAATTACCCTGTGACTTGTCCCAATTGTTCCCTTTGAACTTCCAGACGCTCCTTCAGACAATACGCACAGATCATGGCAGATACTTTCCTGGCTGGGGAGGGTGAATGTTGTTAAGATATACACTCTCCCTAAATTGTTCTATATTCTCCAAACACTGCCGATACATGTCCTGAACTCCTGGCTCTGTTCCATTCAGCCCCTAATCCAGCAATTTATATGGGTTCATAACAGACCCAGAATTCATTGCTATATCATGACACGGTCTATCCGCCATGGTGGATTTCAATTACCCGATATAAAAAAAAAAAATAGTATTATGCTGTTCTCTTAAATAGGATTTTGGACTGGAGTAGGAGTTGGGAAATTAAGCAATGGGTGGGGCTGGAAGGCTTCTTTATGCAGCAATATCCTGAGATTTTCCCCTGGCTCCCTTCCCTGCCCAGGTCTCCACTTGCTCACCCAACTGTCTCTCCCACCCTCTCCTCCTGGAAGGTTCTATGCCGCCGGCCTTATATATCTTCGGAACTTGGCCCACTGACATCCTTCTTAGCCAACTCTGACTTCTCCCCCTTACCTGAAACTCTCCAATTTCTGTAGGTGGGCGGTTGAAGGGCTTGTCAGCTGGTGATGTCCTCAGGGGTGAAGCAATTTTCTGAAATCCGAGCAAAGTGGGATATGACAAACTCCTGACTCTCAGTCAGGGAAACCCAGTACAAAATCTTAATGAGATGGTATAGACATCCCTTCCTTTTGCATGCCATGTATCCCTCTGTTTCAGCTAAATGCTGGAGATGTCCGAGTACAGTTGGATCTTTACTACACATATGGTGGGATTTTCCACTTATTAAAGCCTACTGGGACGATGTTATTGCAATTTCCCAAGACATACTTACTACCCCTACCCCCACAGACCCAGTTTTCTGGCAGCTGAACCATTCCTCTGTTCCATTGTCAAAACTAAGACATCACTAATATGTCATCTGAGCAGCACTGCCCGTGCGACACTACCTACTCTTTGGAGATCGACCTCCCCACCTACACGTAAAGCTTGGTTTTCAAGAACTGATTACTATAGGACTATGGAGGAGATTCTTTTAACATCAATAGACAAACTGTCCGAGTTCACAGCCACCTGGCTTGAATACAAACCCTTGACTGCCTATAGAGATTACGTTTCCACAATGAGTGGATCAAACTAACCTAACAAATTTAAAGTAGATTGCCATGCCTTATCTTTATTGTGCTCCCACCTGTTCGGGTCAACCCCCCCCCCCTTCTTTTCCACAGTAACACCTCTCACCCCCCCCCCCCCCCACTCCCGACCTCATCTGGAATATGTCCCACCTTAATGTGTTGAGTAAGTATACAGATTGACGTTTTCTCGATAACTACAAATAGTTAAAAATATGTATCAGGGTTATGTACCTCGCTGTGTCGAGAATTGCTGCTTTTGTGATGTGTTGCCCACACTATGCGTTGGGTTGTACTTCCTATTCCTTTCAATAAAAACAGATTATACAAACAATAAATAAATACAATAAAGACAGATTAAGTCTTGCCCCAAATCCATCAGGAACAATTATTTAGGATTTAGTAGGGGCAGAACAAGAAGAGAAAGTCTTAAAACACTGTTAGCATACATGGGCACTTACTGCTGGCATATGAACTAACCTCGATCCGATACGTATTATGTCTTGCAGCCTATGGAGATGTGAGCAGAATCAGCCTCCCGTAACTGCCCATAAAATGCGCAATGCGAGTTTCCACTGGCAGTTCATGTGTAATTAAATCCGTCCCCAAATACTTATGGGGGGGGGGGGGGGGGGGAGATAGTATAGAAATCTCGGTAATCACCAACCCAATAGTCGACAGGGGCATCAAGATTTTAAAAATCCCATTGGATTCTGGTGTTTTAACCCTACACCTAACCCACCCCTCCGTCAGCAGATCCTAAACGTCCCCTCCTTCTGGTGCCTATCCTTATCCCGCTTGCCTGTTAATATCATGAATATACCATGGAAACTGAAAAAGTGGGGCACTAAACATTTCAACGCTTAGGACTCCATTTGGAAGTAAGCTTACTGTACATACAACAATATCAGAAAGATATTTGCAATTTGCCCAAATATCGGTATTCCAAAATCTGTTAGACTATTCATATGCAGAGCCATTTGCCAAACTGGATACAGCCGAGAAGCTGGTTTGGCAGGCGTGTGATATGTTCAGTCCTGCTCTGCTAAAGACAAGTGGTCATTTATGTGCAGAAACCGAACAGCTGCTTTTATTTACAAAGCAGTTTATGTTTCAGAATAAATGTACCCATCACACATTAGTGACATCACAAATGTGCTGGGTAATAAGAAAAAAAACAGAAGACAGCAATACTGTACTGCAACCTTATAGATACCAGCAGCTGTATAACAGGGAGAGCGGGAAATCATAACCAGGACCATTGCACACTGGCTCACATCCAAGGCTAAAGAGAAGTCTTATGCTCACTATAAAAGCTGTGTCCATATGGTCATTGCCATCTGAAAGTTAATAATTACATTACAGAATATCATAAAACTTTGGTCAGTATCATGGAAGCATTTTTCCACGACAAATGCTATTGGGACATTCGCACTGATCAGTCATAACATTTTTTATTTTCAATACATTAAAAGTCAAGGAGTAGGCCAATAATAAATAGGTTTGGGGGACAGCATTATATAAGTAAATAATGCATCATACACGTTCTAGTTGATTCATTATTCGAATCTTGCATTACATCTACAGTGGAAGTCTTAGTCTTTTGTATAACCACCCATCCCTCATCTTTAACGCTATAGTGCAGTATTTCTCAAACACAGTCCCCATAGAACCCTACCAGTGTTTACCAGTTCATCTAGCACAGTTAGAATTTCATAAAAATGCATGGGGGTGGGCACCAACAGGCTCAAAGCTTTTGACTGTTCCCAAGATGCACAGCGGCGCCTCCTCTATAACCCCGCCCCCATGCACAGGAGCTCAGTTTAGTTAACCAGCCCAATGCAGTAGCAGGTAGCAGAGACGACAATCGCTCGTAGCCAATGACACCACACACTCACTGAAGGTAAGGGTGTCAGCGGCTATGCCAATACCAACCCAAAGAAGCTAAGTGCGTGAGGGTGGGCGCCTTGTGGAGCCCAGTGTACCTCGCAGAAAGAGATTTAACAACGGTAAGTTTTTACCCTAAGTCTCGTTTTCTGCTGCGGGGTACACTGGGCTCCACATGGATTCACATTGCGGATGTCCTAAAGCAGTTCCTTATGGGAGGGAACGCACTGTAGCGGGCATGAGAACCCAGCGTCCAAAGGAAGCATCCTGGGAAGCGGCGGTATCGAAGGCATAGAACCTTACAAACGTGTTCCCTGAGGACCACGTTGCCGCCTTGCACAATTGGTCAAGGGTCGCACCACGGTGGGCTGCCCAAGAAGGTCCGACCGAGTAGAATGGGCTTTGATGGTAGCAGGAACCGGATGACCAGCCTGTACATAAGCATGTGCAATCACCATTCTAATCCATCTGGCTAAAGTGTGCTTGGAAGCAGGCCAGCAACGTTTGTGAAAACCAAACAATACAAAAAGAGAATCAGATTTCCGAGTGGAGGAAGTTCTCTTCACATAGATACGGAGAGCCCGTACAACATCCAAAGACCTTGCTTTGGAAGACAACTCAGGAGAATTAAAGACCGGAACCACAATTTCCTGGTTAAGGTGGAAGGAAGACACCACCTTAGGTAAATAACCTGGCCGCGTTCTAAGAACCGCCTGGTCACAGTGGAAAATCAAATAGGGAGACTGACAAGATAAGGCACCCAAGTCCAAGACCCTTCTAGCTGAAGCAATCGCCAGCAAGAATAGGACCTTAAAGGAAAGTCACTTAAGATCAGCAGAGGCAAGAGGCTCAAACGGAGACTCTTGCAAGGCCTCCAAAACTACCGACAAGTCCCAAGGAGCCACAGGTGGCACATAAGGAGGCTGAATCCGCAACACACCCTGGGTGAATGTATGTACATCAGGTAGGGTAGCAATTTTTTCTCTGAAACCAAACCGACAAGGCAGAGATGTGAACCTTGAGGGAGGCCAGACGCAGGCCTAAGTCCAGGCCCTGTTGTAGAAAGGCCAAAAGCTTGGCCGTACTAAACTTGAAAACGTCATGATTGTGACACGCACACCAAGTAAAGTAAGCATTCCAGACCCTATGGTAAATCCGAGCAGAAGCCGGCTTACGGGCCTTCAACATAGTTTGAACGACCGCCTCAGAAAAACCCTTGGCCCTCAGGACGGATGCTTCAAGAGCCATGCCGTCACAGCCAGACGGGCCAAATCCTGGTAAACACAAGGGCCCTGAATGAGGAGGTCTAGTTGTTGTGGAAGTAGAA
Source organism: Pseudophryne corroboree (assembly GCF_028390025.1). Lineage (NCBI taxonomy): Eukaryota > Metazoa > Chordata > Amphibia > Anura > Myobatrachidae > Pseudophryne > Pseudophryne corroboree. Next base: position 772,579,722 of record NC_086447.1, on the reverse strand, counting down.
GGGAACGATCCACGAAAGGCCCTGTAGATCGGAGAACCAGTGCCGCTTGGGCCACGCTGGAGCGACCAGAAGTAGTTTTCCTCCTCCTTGTTTGAACGTCCGTATTACTCTGGGCAGGAGTGACACCGGAGGGAACACATACGGTAGCTGAAAGTTCCATGAAATTGCCAGAGCGTCCACAAAGACGAACGCAGCTTGAGGATCCCTTGTCCTTGCTCCGAAGACTGGAATCTTGTGATTGTGTTGAGACGCCATCAGATCCACGTCTGGAAGACCCAACTTGTCCACGAGGAGTTGAAATACCTCCGGACGGAGGCTCCACTCTCCGGCGTGTACGTCCTGATGACTGAGATAGTCCGCTTTCCAGTTAAGGATGCCCGGAATGAACACTGCGTATATGGCCGGCAGATGGCTCTCCGCCCACTGAAGAATCCGTGATACTTCCCTCATTGCCATGCGGCTTCGAGTGTCGCCTTGATGATTTATGTACGCCACTGTGGTGGCGTTGTCCGACTGTACTTGAACAGTATCTGTATTAGATGCTGGGCCATTGTCAACGCATTGAACACTGCCCGCAGTTCCAGAATATTGATTGGGAGCAGAGACTCCTCCTTGGTCCACAGACCCTGAAGAGAGAGTTTTGTTCCAACATCTCAGACTGGCATCAGTCATCAGAAGGACCCAGTTGGATATCCAGAAGGGACGGCCCCTGCTCAATCATTGGTCCTGAAGACACCAGCTCAGCGACAGGCGAACCTCCGGAGACAATGAGATCATGTGGGATCTGATTCAGTGAGGCAAGCCATCCCACTTGGTCAGAATTAACCTCTGCAGAGGGCGAGAGTGGAATTGAGCATACTCCACCATGTCGAAAGCAGACACCATGAGACCCAGCACTTGCATTGCCAGAACAATAGAGCGCAGCGTTTCCATACGAAACTTGGAGACCCGCACATGCTTGTTCAAGTACTTCAGATTGAGAATGGGCCGCGAGGACCCATTCGGTTTCGGGACTAGGAACAGCGGTGAATAGTACCCCTTACCTCTCTGAGCCAGAGGCACCTGTACTACCACTCCTGTGGTCAGGAGGGAATGTACCACCGAGTGCAAAGTGTTTGCTTTTGCTAGATCCAGAGGCACATCCGTCAGGCAAAATCGATGAGGGGGACGATTCTTGAAGGGTATGGCGTAACCTCGAGCGACGACTTCCCGAACCCAGGTATCTGAAGTGGTCTTCAACCATTCCTGGGCAAAACCTAGAAGTCGGCCACCACCCTGGGATACCCCAGAGGGAGACCTGCCCCATCATGCGGAAGGCTTGTCAGTTTTGGAAGCTGGCTGACGGGCGGCCCAGACACGCTTCGGTCTGTGCTTGGCAGGTCTGGAAGCATGAGCTTGCTTTAAGTACGCCTGACCTTTTGCTTTTCCTGGAGGACGAAAGGGCAGAGTGAAAGTACTTTTAGCCTTCTGTGCGGAAGGTGCCGTACTAGGTAGGCAAGCTGTTTTAGCAGTAGCCAGATCAGCCACAATCTTATTGAGGTCTTCTCCAAAGAGAATATCTCCCTTGAAAGGAAGTACCTCCAGGGTTTTCTTGGAATCCATATCCACCGACCAGGATCTCAACCAAAGGATACGTCTGGCCAAGACGGACGTAGTAGCAGCCTTGGTCGCGAGCACCCCGGCATCGGAGGCCGCCTCCTTAAGGTACAGAGAAGCCGTGGTAATATACGAGAGACATTGTCGAGCATGCTCAGATGCATTGGAAGGCAATTCCGCCTCTAGCTCCTGAACCCACGCCTCAACAGCTTTAGCAGCCCAAGTTGCTGCAATGGTTGGCATATGCACATCCTCCGTCAGGGTATAAATCGCTTTTAAACAACCCTCCACACGTCTATCCGTCGGTTCCTTCAGAGAGGTGATGGTAGTTACTGGTAGAGCAGAGGAAACAACCATACGCGCCACATGAGAATCAATGGGCGGGGGGGTTTCCCAATTTTTACAAACCTCTGCAGAAAGAGGATAGCGAGCCAACAGTCTCTTATTCGGTGTGAATTTTGTCCCCGGATTTTCCCAGGATTCCTGACGTATGTCAACTAGGTGTTCAGAATGAGGTAAAACTTGTTTAACCACCTTCTTTCGTTTGAACCTAACCAGTTTCTTAGAGACAGCCTTAGGCTCAGGATCAAATCCGGGACATCCACCAATGATTTCCCTTCCCCATCAGAAACATCTGTGTCAGTGTCTGTGGGATCAGTATATGCACCATCCTCGTCATAGGACGTGTCTGGGATAGCAGTGGATTGGGAGGAGGTAATTGCCCGTTTAGTAGACTACTTAGTCTTAGGCGGGCGAGAGTGACACTGATCTGCCCATGGCGGATTAATAGTAGGGACCATAAACTGCTGCAGTGGCACAGGTGGTCCCACAGGGGGCGCCAATTTAGTTACAAGCATATTTAACAGTGTGGAAAACGTAGCCCAAGGTGGGTCCTGTGATGCCCCAGGTGCTACCGACCCAATGGGGGTAAGGAACCCCCTGAACCTGAACTCTCAGCTGCCATATTATCCTCCATCACGTCTGCGGCCTCACTACCACGCAGTGTGGGAGAAGCCCCAACGTCGTTGCCACATGTAGCAGACATAACAAAGTGAACAATACAGGGCAACTTCGTACAATGTTTAGCAGCAATATACTTAGCAAGAACACTCGGTAAAGTGCGACTACTACAGCACCAACCAGGGGGTATATTTACTAAAATGGGAGTTCTATTTAAGATGGGATGTTGCCCATAGCAACCAATCAGATTCCAGGTATTATCTTCTAGAAGGTGCTAGATAAATGAGAAGTAAAATCTGATTGGTTGCTATGGGCAACATCCCATCTTAACTAGAACTCCCATCTTAGTAAATTTACCCCCGAGAGTTCAAGAGATATATAGTGTGACTATGAATCACAAGCAAAAATATACAGCCAGTATATCTTGTGATAAAATCCTATATTATACAGAAAGAAACCTGATACACTTAGCCCCCTCAGGTACAGCAATATAGGAGTAGCCCACTGAGTGAAATACCCTTTAATAAGGCAACCACGCAGCAGCTCCATGCACACACACATATATAGTCACACGGGTGTAGTATGGTATGCCGACGGTCGGGCTCCCGGCGACCAGCATACCGGCGCCGGGAGCCTGACCGCCGGCTTACCGACAGTGTGGCGAGCACAAATGAGCCCCTTGCGGGCTAGCTGCGCTCGCCACGCTGCGGGCACGGTGGCGCACCACGCTATTTTATTCTCCCTCCAGGGGGGTCGTGGACCCCCATGAGGGAGAATAAGTGTCGGTATGCCGGCTGTCGGGATTCCGGCGCCGGGATCCCGACAGCCGGCATACTGAAGACCACCCAGTCACACACGTACCATGCAGAAATTATGCACCATAAAACTCCACTGGACTAGCAATACAAAGTAATACTCAGTATGGCTATATGTGTTAACAATAGATATAACAAAACACAGTAACTACTGGATGTATATCACAGGGTGTTTGTACCACACAACCCTGAATGAATGCACTCTTTCTTAACTAACACTGTCCCAGTGACAGGTAGAATACTTAAGTGTCCTGTAGTAAGCACAGCACTGGCAATCAGGCGGTTTTACAGAGGAGGATTTGCCCCAGCAGTCCCAGGAACAGTACAGCTCTATCAGTAATGGCTGTTGGCTGGGAGTGAAGGAGAGGAAAGCAGCTCCAGGGCAGGAACACTCATAGAAATGGCGCCCTGGGGCTGGGGGGAGGGGACTCAGGTCCGACCTGCTCCCCCTGCTGGCATCCCCACAGGGAGCTGCGGGCAGTTAAAAATGGGGTTAACGTACAGCAGAGCCCCCCAGACCTGTGCCCTTAAGTGTCCTTGGTGGCTAGTGGAGTGACTGCCCAGTAATCAGTGTCCACGCCAGCGCACGCGCGGCCCGCCTCCTACGGCCGCGCTGGATCGCGGTAAAGTGCTGGCATAGAAGCCCCTTATCTCCCCTGTAGCTGTGGCCCAACGATCCGGGAGGACGGCGGCGTGTGTGTGACTCACGATTGAAGGAACCGGCGCCTCCACTGCAGTGACCCGGCAACCAGGGCATGGGAGTATACAGTGCCGCTGGGGGTGACGGAGCTGCAAGCAGGAAAGTCTACGAGACTTTACCTGCTGCAGTCCTTGTAGTTTCTGACAGAAGAATCTTCTTTTTCTTTCAGCTTAAAGCAATGAATAGGCTGCCTAAGGCAGCCCTCCTGTTAAGTGCCTGCTTACTGCAGGCACCAACTTACAAACTGAGCTTCCGTGCATGGGGGCGGGGTTATAGAGGAGTCGGCACTGTGCATCTTGGGAACAGTCAAAAGCTTTCAGCCTGTTGGTGCCTCGGATCAAGATCCTACTCTACACCCCGATGTGAATCCTTGTAGAGCCCAGTGTACCCCGCAGCAGAAAGACCTGTACACTATATGGTAATAGAAAATTTAGAGATCTTAGTTACATATATTTTGCAAAAAAATATAAGCCTCCAGGCCACTTCAAGGCGTCTCTATTACTGGAGGTCCCTAATACTTAGTATAAGTCCAGGGTGCGGAACCCACAAAGCCAGCTCAGGCCAAACCACCTCAGGGCAGCACAACATTGAAATACTAAAAAGTGTTAATATTTGTTAATAGGAAAGAGGCAAGAACTGTGTGTTAAAAAGTGATACAAAAATAAGGGTGTTAGTAAAATACTCAAGAGTAGTGTTAGTGGAAACATAATATTATGGTGTGCTAATATCATCCTACTGCCTTACTGATCCGGGCAATGAATGAAATATATACAGTACTTTGTCTGGAAAGGGAGATTTATGGTAGACTTACCATAGTTAAATCTCTTTCTGCGAGGTACACTGGATTTCACAGGGAATAACATCGGGGTGTAGAGTTGGATCTTGATCCAAGGCACCAACAGGCTAAAGCTTGGATTATTCCCAGGATGCACTGCACCGCCTCCACTATTGACCCACCTCCAAGCACTGGAGCTGTTTCATTAACCAGTCCAATGCAGTAGCAGGTAAAATAGAGACGGTTGATGTTAGCCACATAGAACCACATTCTCACGACAGGAGAAGGGTACCAGCGGCTAATGCCATACAAACCCAAAGAAGCTAAGTGCATCAGGGTGGGCGCCCTGTGGAATCCAGTGTACCTCGCAGAAAGAAATTTAACTATGGTAAGTCTACAATAAATCTCCTCTTCTGCAGCGGGGTACACTGGTATTCCACAGGGAATAACATCAGGGATATCCCAAAGCAGTTCCTCATGGGAGGGGACGCACTGTAGCGGGTACAAGAACCGGGCGTCCAAAGGAAGCATCCTGGGAGGCGGAAGTATCAAAGGCATAGAACCTGATGAATGTGTTCACGGAGGACGATGTAGCCGCCTTGCACAATTGTTCCGGGGGCGGGCCGCCCAAGAAGGTCCAACAGACAGAGTAGAATGGGCCTTGACAGCAGCAGGAGCTTGGAGCCCAGCCTGCGCATAAGCTTGTGCAATCACCATTCTAATCCATCTGGCCAAAGTTTGCTTATTCGCAGGCCAGCCACGTTTGTGAAAACCAAAAAGGACAAAGAGAATCTGACCTCCGGATGGAGGAAGTCCTCTTCACATATATACGGAAAGCCTGTACCACATCCAAAGACCGCTCTGTGGAAGACAAACCAGGAGAGATAAAGGCCGGAACCACAATCGCTTGATTAAGGTGGAAAGATGACACCACCTTGGGTAGATAAGCAGGGCGAGTTCTAAGAACTGCACGTTCACGGTGAAAAATCAGAAAGGGTGGACGACAGAACAAAGCGCCTAAGTGCAACACCCTCCTAGCAGAAGCAATAAGCCAACAGAAAAAGGCATTTAAGGTCCACAGAGTCAAGAGGTTCAAATGGAGACTCTTGCAGGGCATTCAGAACAGACAGAACCCATGGAGCCACAAGAGGGACATAGGGAGGCTGAATCCGTAAAAACACCCTGAGTGAAAGTATGAACGTCAGGAGAGACGCAGTTTTTCTCTGAAACCACACCGACAAGGCAGATATATGAACCTTGATGGAGGCCAAACAAAGGCCTAAGTCCAGGCCTTGTGCAGAAAAGCCAAAAGTCTGGCAGTGCTGAACTTGTATACATCATAATTCTTATTAGCACACCAAGTTAAGTAAGAATTCCAGACCCTATAATAAATCTGAGCCAAAGCCGGTTTACGGGCTTTCAACAAAGTTTGAACGACCGCCTCAGAAAATCCTTTGGCCCACAGGAGTGAAGCTTCAAGAGCCATGCCGTCAAAGCCAGCCTGGCCAGGTCTGGGTAGACACAAGGGCCCTGAACTCTCTATCGAGAGACCCTGCAGGTCTGAGAACCAATGCCGTCTGGGCCATGCTGGAGCGACTAGAAGTAGTACTCCTCCTTCTTGCTTGAACTTCTGGATCACCCTGGGCAGAAGAGACACCGGAGGGAACACACATGGCAGCCGAAAGTTCCATGAAATTGCCAGTGCGTCCACGAACGCTGCTTGAGGATCCCTTGTTCTTGCTCTGAAGACTGGAACTTTGTGATTGTGTCGACACGCCATCAGGTCTACATCTGGTAGGACCCACTTGTCTACTAGGAGTTGAAAGACTTCTGGATGAAGTCTCCACTCTCCGGCGTGTACGTCCTGACGACTGAGGAAGTTCGCTTCCCAGTTGAGGACCCCCGGAATAAACCCAGCCGATATGGCCGGCAGATGGCGTTACGCCCATCGAAGGATTTTTGACACTTCCATCATTGCCATGCGGCTTCAAGTGCCGCCTTGATGATTTATGTACGCCACTGTGGTCTGACTGTACTAGAACAGGCCTGTTCTGTACCAGATGCAGGGCAAGTTTCAGCGCATTGAACACTGCCCGCAATTCGAGAATATTTATCGGGAGGAGAGATTCCTCCCTCGTCCACCGACCCTGAAGAGAGTGTTGCTCCAACACCGCGCCCCAACCCCGCAGACTGGCATCCGTCGTTAGGAGGACCCAGTTGGAGATCCAGAAGGGACCACCCCGCTCAATCGTTGGTATTGTAGCCACCAGCTCAGTGACAGACGGACCTCCGGAGCCAAGGAGATCATTTGAGACCTGATCCGGTGAGGCAGGCCGTCCCACTTGGAAAGGATTAACCTCTGTAGCGGGCGGGAATGAAATTGAGCGTACTCTACCATGTCGAAAGCTGACACCATGAGGCCTAGTACTTGTATCGCTGAGTGTATCGACACTCTTGGACAAGAGAGGAAGCATCTGATTCTGTCCTGAAGTTTCAGGCCCATCTCTGGAGACAAGAACAAACGTTGATTGTGTGTGTCCAGTAACGACCCCAGGTGCACCATGTCCTGAGCAGGGACCAGTGAGGATTTCTTCCAGTTGATGAGCCACCCGTTGGCTTGTAGGAATTGGACCGTCAATTCCAGTTGACTGAGAAGACCTTGGTGAAGATCTGAGGAGCCGTGTCAGTGCGAAAGGTAAGGCTTGGAATTGATAATGTAGGTTGCCAATAGCAAACCGCAGATATTGCTGATGCAACATGGCAATAGGTATGTGTAGGTAAGCATCCTGTATGTCCAAAGATACCATATAATCCTTGGGTTCCAAAGCCAATACAATAGAGCGCAGGGTTTCCATACAGAATTTGGATACCCTGACAAATTTGTTCAAAGATTTGAGGCTTCGAAAATAGAAACAGCGTTGAATAGTATCCCCTGCCTCTCTGAGACAGGAGCACTGGCACAATCACTCCAGTATCCAGGAGGGATTGTACAATCAAATGTAGAGTTTGCGCTTTTAACGGATCCGAAGGGATAACAGTCGAGCAAAACTGGCGAGGGGGACGTCTCCTGAAGGAGATTGCGTACACGTGAGAAACTACATCCCGCACCCAGGCGTCCAAAGTGATCTTTAACCATACCTGGGTGAACTGCAGAAGTCGGCCTCCCACCCTGGGGTCCCCCAGGGGGAGGCCAGCCACGTCATGCAGCAGGCTTGTCTGGTTTGGAAGCAGGCTGACGGGCGGACCAAGAACATTTAGGTTTGGGCTTAGACGATTTGGAAGTTCAAGACTGTCTCGGGTACGCCTGACCCTTTGCTTTACCTGGAGGTCGAAAGGAATGAAAAGTAGTACTCTTAGCCTTCGGAGCTGAAGGATTAATACTTCGGAGAAACATTCTTGGCCAATGTCAAGTCGGTCACAATCTTGTTCAGATCCTCCAAAATAGTATATCTCCCTTAAAAGGGAGCACCTCCAAGGTCTTCTTAAAGTCCAGGTCCACCAACCAGGACCGTAACCACAAAATTCGGCGAGCTAGGATAGACATAGTAGATGTCTTAGCCGCCATAACGCCTGTATAAGAGGCTGCCTCCTGTATATAATGGGAGGCTATGGTAATATATGACAGATATTGTCTGGCAGTGTCAGAAAAATTAAGAGGTAGCTCTTCCTCAGTAGCTTGAACCCATGCTTCAATGCCTTTTGCAGCCCAAGAGGCTGCCATAGTGGGTCTATGTACAGTACCTGTAAGGGTGTAAATAGACTTCAAGCAACCTTCCACATGTTTATCCATCGGTTCCTTCAAAGAGGTGATGGTTGTGACAGGCAGAGTAGATGACACCATGGCTACATGCGAGTCCACTGGTGGCGGGGTTTTCCACTTGTTACTCAACTCCGCAGAAATAAGATAACAAGCTGGCATCTTTTTAGACAGGGAAAATGTATTTCCTGGAGAAGACCAGGATTCTTGGCATGTGTCAATTAAATGGTCAGAATGTGGTAAAACTAATTTAGTAACCCTCTGCCGTTTGAACTTATCAGGTTTCTTAGACCTGTCAGGAGGGTCAATGTCATCATCAATCTGAAGAATCAGCTTGATAGCCTCCACTAGGTCAGGGACATCAACCTGTGTTGTAGAATCATCATCAGAAGCAGCAGCAGTATCAGCATCTGATGGATCAGTATATTCCCCATTCAAATCGGAAGAATCATCCGAAATATTAGTAGATTGTGAGGAAGAAACGGCCCGCTTAGATGACCCTTTGGTTCCAGTAGGGTGAGGGTTAGGTTTTTGTTTAACCAATGACTGATTTAATTGCTGTAACTGAGTTGACAGAGTACCCGCCCATGGTGGATTAACTACAGGTACAATATGTAGTTGTAATGACACAGGAGGTCCCACAGGGGGCGTAAGCAGTGTTACAAGCGTAGTCAGCATATTGGAAAATGCAGCCCAGGGTTGGTCTTGATTTGACACAGGTGCTGCAGGCTGATTGGGGGGGGGGGGGCAGGAAACCCACTACCTGAACCCTCAGCAGATATCTTTTCCTTGGATAAATCCGTGACGTCAGCACTGCATGATGCAGGAGCGTCTGTGGATTTTCCCACCCTGTGTAGAAGACATTATTGGGAATGTAGCCGTGGGGCGTAACAGTACAATATAGCCAGACAAACACAATACCTGAGAAAAAAAAACTTGTTATGTGACCGCAAATTCACAGCACAACAGAGGCTTTAAGCAGTATCAAGTGACTGAAACACACAGTGAAAAATACTTAACAGTATACCCTGTGGAACACTATATGGTATATGAAACCCCGACGCACTTAAATCCCCAGGGTACAGAAAATAGTCATAGCAATATGTGTGATACACAGAATAGAATCCACACAGCAGCTATAGGCACACACAGTCACAATGCAGAAATTATTACATATAATCAATAAAACTGCACTGGACTAGTAATACTACATATAGCTATGTATGTATACAGATATAACAATGCACAGTAAACACTGGATGTATATCACAGAATACATGTACTAAATATTCATATAGTAGTGCACTTGTTCTTAACTAACGCTGTCTAAACAACATGTAGAATACTTAAGTGTCCTGTAAATGCACAGCGCTGAGACAGGCGGCTTTACAGAGGATAGTGCCCAGCAGTCCCAGGATCAGCGCAGCTCTGTGAAATGCTGACAAACGCTGACAGGGAGTGAGGGAGAGAGAAGCAGCTCCAGGGCAGGAACACCTGCTGTAGATGGCACCTGGAGCTGGGGGAGAGGCTACAGGTCAGCGCCTTATCCCCTCTGCTGGACCTCACCCCCGGGTACTATGGAGCCTATGTTAAACGGATTTTAGTAAATCCGACCTGTGCTCCCTGCCCTGGTGGATATAGTGGTCCCTGCACGGCCACAGTGTCCACACCAGCGGCGCAGTCCATCTCCTGGGACCGTGACTGGATTGCGATTTTGGCGGGTCCCAGCTAGGGGACTCTCTTACCTCCTCCCTGAAGTGCGGCCACGCGATCCAGGAGAGCAGCGGCGGTGATGTGTGCCTTATGGGAACCGGAGAGCCTCCGCTGCAAGTACCCGGCAACCGGGGGCGCAGGAGTATGCAGAGCCACTGAGGGAGGTGATGGAGCCACAGCACAGAATTAAAAAAGCTCTTTTCAGGGCTGCCTAGCGCAGCCCCACCTGTTAGCTGCCTGCACTGCAGACACCAACTTAAAAACTGAGCTCCAGTGCCTGGAGGCGGGGCTATAGAGGAGGCGGTGCAGTGCATCCTGGGAACAGTCAAAGCTTTAGCCTGTTGATGCCTCGGACCAAGATCCAACTCTACACCCCGATGTTATTCCCTGTGGAATACCAGCGTACCCCGCTGCAGAAAGATCAATTAAAAAACGGAGTAGGAAACAAATTTAAATCCTATAATACTTTTGCCCCCTAGCCAGAGACCCCAGGCTCTACCAATTCTGTTGTACAAGTTTAATTTGGAATGTGTGGATCTCCTGATAACATGGTGGCACAGTGCCTGGAATCGAAACCTCTCAGTACTGTGGTCATAAGTCAGTTCCTGACCAGGTAACTAAGCAAGGAGTTTATATGTTCTCTACCCGTTTATGTGCCTCCAGGTACTCTGGTTTCCTTCTACATACCAAACACACACCTGTAGGTTGTTTGGATTCGGACAGAAAATTTAGACTGTAAGCTCCAATGGGTGTGATGTGAATGACAAATACTACATAAATCATAATTTAAAAGACAGCTGGTGGGAATGCTAACAGGTAGAAGTTCTATTCATGAGAGCCACAAACTACTCCAACAATTTAAAACGTGTGCAAGCTTACAGCATTTATTCACAGTGCCTTCACTCTAGAAAAGGGACAATTCAAATATAAGGCAGCTACAGTACGGACAATACCACCTTTTATACATGATAAAATGAGCACCTATGTTGTATACTAGTATTCTCCACCCCCTGCGCCGACAACAGGCAACAAATGAGGCTTGTAACCTACAGCCACCAGATTCTAGCACAGTAATGAAAAATAAAGCAAAACTCTGAATGTATGACCCAGCAGCTGCGACTACACTTCGGTTTCGCGTATATTCTGGTGCAGGTAACTTAACGTCAGTAAATGCATTACTTATGTTCTCCCACCTTTAAAACTTAAAATGACTACCTTAAAAAGATAGCGATAGATAGTTAGATAGATGGTACTTATCCTTTATGCAATACCATCAGAGAGGTGTCTGACTGGCTCCAAATTTATTCTGTAGCAGGACAACGACCCCAAACATACAGCCAATGTCATTAAGAACGATCTTCAGCGTAAAGTTTAACAAGGAGTCCTGGAAGTGTTGATATGGCACCTACATAGCCTGATCTCAACATCGAGTCCGTCTGGGATTACATGGAGACAGAAGGATTTGAGCAAGCCTACATCCACAGAAGATCTGTGGTTAGTTCTCCAAGATGTTTTCAACAACCTCCATGCCAAGTTCCTTCAAAAACTGTGTGCAAGTGTACCTAGAATTGATGCTGTTTGAATTAGATTTCCCTTCTGTTCATTCACTTTGCATTTTGCTAATTGATAAAAAGAAAACCATTAACATTTCTATTTTTGAAAGCATTCTTTGCAGCTTTTTTTTCACACCTGCCTAAACCTTTTGCACAGTACTGTATCTCTCCCTATATCTATCTAGATCTCATGTCAAATCACTAGTTGCACTGATATGGTGTGCAATTCAAAAATAAAAACATATTGTGACAAAACTGGCCATAAACGTTTGACCTGACCTGCAATGCCAATTGAAATATCCTACACCACACATACTAAATAACATTCCAGGAGGGAGATGTGGGTGGCGTGGTACAATGAATTACCAAAAATTGCATCATGATCATGGCCCATTCCTGTGTCTCAATACTATGAATGTGCCATTGAGCAGCAAGAGGTGGATTCAGTTTACAACGAACACAGTCATCAATTTCTCAAACCACCCAACTTCACTGCCGCAGTGCACAGGATGGTCTGCTCTCTAGGTAATCTGGGAGACCTCCTCGAAATTTGGGTGTCCCAAATATTTTGTTGAGCTCCGAAAATGAGGATTATCCCAGCAAGATAGATTCTTACTTTAAAACGAGATTCATGGAACACTGGCGGAACATAAATGGAGTTAAAACACACCCTCTATCCAGCCATATCGCCCAATGTAAGGAGTCGTCCCACAGAGATATCAAAATAAAAGGAATTGAACAAATCAAGGTTACACCAAGGTGGGGGGGAGATAGGTTTGGGTTATGTCGTAGGGAAGCATTCTGGATACAGATTAAACATTATTTCCACATGGCCTCAATGATACGGTTGAATTGAACAATGGGGGTCATTCAGAGTTGTTCGCTCGTTGACGATTTTCGCAACGGAGCGATTAAGGCAAAAATGCGCATGGTACGCAGTGCGCATGCGCTAAGTATTTTAGCACAAAACTTAGTAGATTTACTCACGTCCGAACAAAGAATTTTCATCGTTGAAGTGATCGGAGTGTGATTGACAGGAAGTGGGTGTTTCTGGGCGGAAACTGACTGTTTTCTGGGAGTGTGCGGAAAAACGCAGGCGTGCCAGGATAAAACGCGGGAGTGTCTGGAGAAACGGGGGAGTGGCTGGCCAAACGCAGGGCGTGTTTGTGACGTCAAACCAGGAACGAAATGGGCTGAGCTGATCGCAGTGTAGGAGTAAGTCTCGAGCTACTCAGAAACTGCTAAGAATTTTCTATTCGCAATACTGCTAATCTTTCGTTCACAATTCTGCTATGCTAAGATACACTCCCAGAGGGCGGCGGCCTAGCGTGTGCAATGCTGCTAAAATCTGCTAGTGAGCGAACAACTCGGAATGACCCCCAATATCTAACTAGAAATCCATGGGTGGGTGTTTTTCATGTCTGCCTTGAAAAATATAGGATACAAATTCATCTTCTCCCTCTAGTAGGGCACCAGAGGTCCATCTGGGTCCCATTACGTGTGGGATAATTAAAAAGAGAGGGGGGGGGGAGGGGGAGAACTATAGAACAACTAGGTTGAGTGAAATTTGGGGAAAATTCTGTAGGGGGATAAACCTGTTATATAATAGATGCACAATAATAGGAGGATGACAAGGAGGCTTGAACCGCAGGCGGTCTGTGGATGCGCGGAACACGTTGTTTGAAATAAAAGTGAGCCTTAATGAGATGAATACACTAACTGAGGAAGCCGCTGATAGCATGGAGGTAGGTGGAGAAACAAGTTTTTAAACTCAATATTTATGCCAGCTGGATACTGCCTCAAAAATCTCTTCTGCCAGACCTAGGAACGCATTGCTATCTCCAGATAAGCCTCCAACTAAAAGGAATTAGCAGCGAGAGCCGGGAGTCTGCGGGAAAATCCATCCAAAACAAAGAGGACTGGTAAATACCCACTTATACAAACCCAACATGGCCATGTTTTTTATGTGAATATGCAAAAACTCCTATACATAAAGTGCTAAAAAGGATATTGGAAATACTATCTAAAGAACGTTTACGAATTGCATGCGTAAAACAAACTATTATACTTTTTCCTAACATTTTTCATCTCTGCATGCCTTATGTCATCTATGTATAAACAGCTGATGTTGGGATAACATTGCCTATTACTAACACTTGCACAGGAAACATTGTTTCAGCTTGGTCTGTTAATGACTTGCTAACTATCTGCATTAACCAGTGCTTCAGGATTCTCTATATCCATAGGCATATTTGTACAGCAGAGAGACGGCTTTGTGAAGGAATATAATATGAAGTATGGTAAATTATATGCATTGATCTATAGGAGATAATATATTGAAATACAACATTGAGTTTTTTTTATTCAATTCATGTGCTATACAGTATATGGTATGAGAATACTGCTGAATAGTTTTAGTATATATATATATATATATATATATATATATATATATAAACACACACACACACACACACACACACATATACAGTTGTGCTCATAAGTTTACATACACTAGCAGAATTTGTGGCTTTCTGGCCATTTGTCAGAGAATATGAATGATAACTCACAAACTTTTCTTTCACTCATGGTTAGTGGTTGGGTGAAGCCATTTATTGTCAAACAACGGTGTTTACTCTTTTTAAATCATAAAAACAATAGAAACTACCCAAATGACCCTGATCAAAAGTTTACATACCCAGTTCTTAATACCGTGTATTGCCCCCTTTAACATCAATGACAGCTTGAAGTCTTTTGTGGTAGTTGTGGATGAGGCTCTTTATTTTCTCAGATGGCAAAGCTGCCCATTCTTCTTGGCAAAAAGCCTCCAGTTCCTGTAAATTCTTGGGCTGTCTTGCATGAGCTGCACGTTTGAGATCTCCCCAGAGTGGCTCAATGATATTGAGGTCAGGAGACTGAGATGGCCACTCCAGAACCTTCACTTTATTCTGCTGTAGCCAATGACAGGTCAACTTGGCCTTGTGTTTTGGATCATTGTCATGTTGGAACGTCCAAGTACGTCCCATGCGCAGCTTCCGGGCTGATGAATGCAAATTTTCCTCCAGTATTTTCTGATAACATGCTGCATTCATCTTGCCATCAATTTTGGCCAAGTTTCCAGTGCCTTTGTAGCTCACACATCCCCAAAACATCAGCGATCCACCTCTGTGTTTCACAGTAGGAATGGTGTACCTTTCATCATAGGCCTTGTTGACTCCTCTCCAAATGTAAAGTTTATGGTTGTGGCCAAAAAGTTCAATTTTGGTCTCATCACTCCAAATGACTTTGTTCCAGAAGTTTTGAGGCTTGTCTCTGTGCTGTTTGGAGTATTGTAAGCGGGATGCTTTGTGGCATTTGCGTAGTAATGGCTTTCTTCTGGCGACTCGACAATGCAGCCCATTTTTCTTCAAATGCCTCCTTATTGTGCATCTTGAAACAACCACACCACTTTTTTCAGAGAGTCCTGTATTTCGGCTGAAGTTATTTGTGGATTTTTCTTTGCATCCCGAACAATTTTCCTGGCAGTTGTGGCTGAAATTTTTGTTGGTCTACCTGACCGTGATTTGGTTTCCACAGAATCCCTAATTTTCCACTTCTTAATTAGAGTTTGAACACTGCTGATTGGCATTCTTAATTGCTTGGATATCTTTTTATATCCCTTTCCTGTTTTATACAGTTCAATTACCTTTTCCCGCAGATCCTTTGACAATTCTGTTGCTTTCCCCATGACTCAGAATCTAGACACATCAGTGCAGCACTGGATGAAAGATGCAAGAGCCTTTCAGGAGTCCAGAAACTCACTGACCTTTTATACACACACACTGATTACAAGCAAACAGATCACAGGTGAGGATGGTTACCTTTAGTAGCCATTCAAACCAGTTTGTGTCAACTTGTGTGCATGTTATCAGGCCAAAATCTCCAGGGTATGTAAACTTTTGATCAAGGCCATTTAGGTAGTTTCTGTTGTCATTATTATTTAAAACAGGATTTTAATACCTACCGGTAAATCCTTTTCTCTTAGTCCGTAGAGGATGCTGGGGACGCTTCAAGAACCATGGGGTATAGACGGGATCCGCAGGAGACATGGGCACTTTAAGACTTTGAATGGGTGTGAACTGGCTCCTCCCTCTATGCCCCTCCTCCAGACTCCAGTTATAGGAACTGTGCCCAGGGAGACGGACATTTCGAGGAAAAGGATTTAGTGTTAAACGAAGGGTGAGATACACATCAGCTCACACCACAACACACCGTACAACATGGCATTTAACATAAGCCCAGTCAACGACATGAACAATGTCAGCAACAAGCTAACCATAACAGAAACACAATCTGCGTGTAACACAACCAATAACTATTAAGCAAGTTCTGTAGATAGAGTCCGCACTAGGACGGGCTCCCAGCATCCTCTACGGACTAAGAGAAAAGGATTTACCGGTAGGTATTAAAATCCTATTTTCTCATACGTCCTAGAGGATGCTGGGGACGCTTCAAGAACCATGAGGTTTATACCAAAGCTCCAGAACGGGCGGCACCGATTGACCAAACATGAGGTCCTCATCAGCCAGGGTATCAAACTTGTAACATTTCTCAAGAGTGTTTGAACCCGACCAAGTAGCCGTTCGGCAAAGCTGTAACGCTGAGACCCCCCGGGCCGCCGCCCAAGATGAGCCCACCTTCCTGGTAGAGTGGGCCTTCACTGATTTCGGTAACGGCAATCCAGCCGTAGAATGAGCATTCTGTATCATAGTACAGATCCAGCGTGCAATAGTCTGCTTGGAAGCAGGAGTCCCAATCTTGTTGGGAACATACAGGACAAACAGAGCATCTGTTTTCCTAAGTTGAGTCGTCCTAGCAACATAAGTCTTCAAAGCCCTAACCACATCAAGGGATTTTGACTCAGAGAAGGCGGCCGTAGCCACAGGCACCACAATAGGTTGGTTCATGTGGAACGCTGAAACCACCTTCGGTAGAAACTGTTGACGAGTCCTCAACTCCGCTCTATCTTCATGGAAGATTAAATAAGGGCTAAGGCCGCTAACTCAGACACCCGCGTTGCGGATGCCAAGGCCAACAGCATGACCACGTTCCACGTGAGAAATTTCAACTCTATCTTCTGCAAAGGTTCAAACCAATGTGACTGAAGGAACTGTAACACCACGTTAAGATCCCATGGTGCCACTGGGGGCACAAATGGAGGTTGGATGTGCAGCACGCCTTTCATGAAAGTCTGAACTTCCGGAAGGGAAGCCAATTCTTTTTGAAAGAAAATTGATAAGGCCAAAATTTTCACTTTAATTGAGCCCAACTTTAGACCCGCATCCACACCTGCTTGCAGAAAATGGAGAAACCGACCTAGCTGAAACTCTTCCGTAGGAGCCTTCTTGGACTCACACCAAGACACATATTTCCTCCAAATACGGTGATAATGTTTCGCCGTCACTTCTTTTCTAGCCTGAAGTGTGGGAATGACTTCACTGGGAATACCCTTTCGGGCTAGGATACGACGTTCAACCGCCAAGCCGTCAAACGAAGATGCGGTAAGTCTTGGAATACGCACAGCCCCTGCTGTAACAGATCCTCTCGTAGAGGAAGAGGCCAGGGATCTCATATGAGTAATTCCTGAAGATCTGGATACCAAGCCCTTCTTGGCCAGTCCAGAAGAATGAGGATTGCCTGAACCTTTGTCCTTCTTATGATCTTCAGCACCTTTGGAATGAGTGTAAGTGGAGGGAACACGTACACCAACTGAAACACCCATGGTGTCACTAGGGCGTCCACTGCTATTGCTTGAGGGTCTCTCGACCTGGAACAATATCTCTGAAGTTTCTTGTTGAGGCGGGACGCCATCATGTCTATTTGAGGAATTCCCCAAAGACTTGTCACTTCTGCGAAGACCTCTTGATGAAGACCCCACTCTACGGAATGGAGATCGTGTCTGCTGAGGAAGTCTGCTTCCCAGTTGTCCACTCCTGGAATGAATATTGCCGACAGAGCGCTTGTATGTCTTTCCGCCCAGCGGAGTATTTTTGTGGCCTCTGCCATTGCCACTCTGCTCTTTGTTCCGCCCTGGCGGTTTATGTGCGCCACTGCTGTCACATTGTCCGACTGGATCAGGACGGGCAGGTGGCGAAGATGATGTTCCGCTTGAAGAAGGCCGTTGTAAATGGCCCTTAACTCCAATACGTTTATGTGTGGAGAAACTTCCTGGCTTGACAATCTTCCCTGGAAAGTTTCCCCCTGTGTGACTGCTCCCCAGCCTCGGAGACTCGCATCCGTGGTCACTAGGACCCAATCCTGAATCCCGAACCTGCGCCCCTCCAGGAGGCGAGAGCTGTGCAGCCACCACAGGAGTGTGATTCTGGTCTTGGATGACAGGATTATTTTCCGGTGCATGTGCAGATGAGATTCAGACCACTTGTCCAACAGATCCCACTGAAACACTCTGGCATGGAACCTTCCAAATGGAATGGCCTCGTAGGCCGCCACCATTTTCCCCAGCACTCGAGTGCATTGATGGATTGACACACTCGCTGGCTTCAGAATTTGTTTGACCAGACTCTGAATTTCCAGAGCTTTCTCTTCTGGAAGAAAAACTCTGTACTTCTGTGTCCAGAATCATTCCCAAAAACGACAGTCGGTTTTGTCAGACTCAACTGACTTTGGCAAGTTTAGGAGCCAACCATGTTGTTGCAGAACTGTCAGGGAAATCGTAATGTTCTGCAGTAATCGGTCCCTGGATCTCGCCTTTATCAGGAGATCGTCCAAGTACGGGATAATTGTTACTCCTTGCTTGCGCAGGAGAACCATCATTTCCGCCATAACTTTGGTGAAAACTCTCGGAGCCGTGGACAGACTAAACGGTAACGTCTGAAAATGGTAATGACAATCCTGAATAGCAAACCTCAGGTAAGCCTGATGCAGAGGATATATGGGGACTTGTAAGTAGGCATCCTTTATGTCGACCGACACCATAAAATCCCCCTCCTCCAGACTAAAGATCACTGCTCGGAGAGATTCCATCTTGAATTTTCTCAGATAGAAATTGAGGGATTTTAGGTTCAGAATTGGTCTGACCAAGCCGTCCGGCTTCGGGACCATGAACAGGCTCGAATAAAAGCCTCCTCCCTGTTGTGATGGGGGCACCTTGACAATGACTTGATTTTGACGCAGCTTTTGTATTGCATCGCATACTACCTCCCTGCCCGGAAGAGAAGCTGGTAAGGCCAATTTGAAAAATCAGTGAGGGGGAACGTCTTGAAACTCCAGTTTGTACCCTTGGGACACTATTTCTAATACCCAAGGATCCAGGCCCGAACGAACCCAGAACTGACTGAAAAGTTGGAAATGTGCCCCCACCGATGCAGACTCCTGCAGAGGAGTCCCAGCGTCATGCGGTGGATTTGGCAGAAGCCGGAGAGGACTTCTGCTCCTGGGAACCTGCCACAGCTGGTGACCTTTTTCCCTTTCCTCTCCCTCTAGCAGCAAGGAAGGAAGACCCTCGTCCTTTTTTGTATTTATTGGGCCGAAAGGACTGCATCTGATAGTGGTGCGTTTACTTTTGTTGTGCAGGAACATAAGGTAAAAATTATGACTTACCCGCGGTAGCCGTAGATACCAGGTCAGCAAGGCCATCACCAAACAAGACACCACCTTTATACGGCAGAGACTCCATAGCCTTCTTAGAGTCAGCATCAGCATTCCATTGATGAATCCACAATGCTCTCCTGGCTGAGACTGCCATGGCATTGGCCCTTGATCCCAAAAGGCCAATGTCCCTTGCAGCTTCCTTTAGATAGACTGCAGCGTCCCTGATATAACCCAGTGTCAAAAGAACGCTATCCCTATCCAGGGTATCTATCTCAGATGACAAGTTATCTGCCCACTTTTCAATAGCGCTACTCACCCATGCCGATGCAACGGCAGGTCTGAGCAGCGTACCTGTAGTGACATAAATGGATTTCAATGTATTTTCCTGCTTACGATTCGCAGGATCCTTTAGGGCCACCGTGTCAGGAGATGGAAGCATCCCTTTTTGGACAGCCGTGATAGAGCTTTGTCTACAGTGGGGGGTGAAACCCACTTATCCCCATCCCCAGAAGGGAAAGGATATGCCACCAGAATTCTCTTGGGAATCTGAAACTTGTCAGGATTATCCCAGACCTGCTCAAAAAGCGTGTTCAGTTCATGAGACGGAGGAAACGTTACCTCAGGTTTCTTTCCTTTATACATACAGACCCTTGTATCAGGAACAGCAGGGTCTTCCGAGATATGTAACACGTCTTTTATCGCCACAATCATGTACTGAATGCTCTTAGCCAGTTTAGGATTTAATCTGTCATCACTATAGTCGACACTGGAATCAGAGTCCGTGTCGGTATCTGTATCTGCTATCTGGGTAAATGCACGTTTCTGTGACCCCGAAGGGGTCTGAGCTTGTGACAATGCATATTCCATGGATTTCCTCCATGTCTGGTTCTTAGACTCTGATTTATCTAATCTTAGTCAACAGAGCTCCGGGAACGAGCATCTAGGCGTACCTAGCGATCAGACCCTCAGGATCTAATGGTGTCCTGTAGCCTAAGAAGCAGTTCCTTGAAACTCACAGAAGTAGGTCTGCTTCTCTCTTTATATATATATATATATATATATATAAAAACAGAAAAAGAACCGCGCAGTGAGAAAATAAGATTTTACTTACCGGTAAATCTATTTCTCGTAGTCCGTAGTGGATGCTGGGGACTCCGTAAGGACCATGGGGAATAGCGGGCTCCGCAGGAGACTGGGCACTCTAAAGAAAGATTTAGTACTATCTGGTGTGCACTGGCTCCTCCCTCTATGCCCCTCCTCCAGACCTCAGTTAAGGAAACTGTGCCCGGAAGAGCAGACATTATAAGGAAAGGATTTTGGAATCTCGGGTAAGACTCATACCAGCCACACCAATCACACCGTATAACTTGTGATACACTTATCCAGTCAACAGTATGAACAACAACAGGGCATCAACAATGGATGCCAACATAACATAACCCATTATTAAGCAATAACTATGTACACGTATTTCAGAAAGTCCGCACTTGGGACGGGCGCCCAGCATCCACTACAGACTATGAGAAATAGATTTACCGGTAAGTAAAATCTTATTTTCTCTGACGTCCTAGTGGATGCTGGGGACTCCGTAAGGACCATGGGGATTATACCAAAGCTCCCAAACGGGCGGGAGAGTGCGGATGACTCTGCAGCGCCGAATGGGCAAACACAAGGTCCTCCTCAGCCAGGGTATCAAACTTGTAGAATTTTGCAAATGTGTTTGAACCCGACCAAGTAGCAGCTCGGCAAAGCTGTAATGCAGAGACCCCTCGGGCAGCCGCCCAAGAAGAGCCCACCTTCCTTGTGGAATGGGCTTTCACTGATTTTGGATGCGGTAATCCAGCCGCAGAATGAGCCTGCTGAATCGTGTTACAGATCCAGCGGGCAACGGTTTGCTTTGAAGCAGGAGCACCCAACTTGTTGGGGGCATATAGGATAAACAGCGAGTCAGTTTTCCTGACTCCAGCCGTTCGGGCTACATAAATCTTCAAAGCCCTGACTACATCTAGTAACCTGAAATCCTCCAAGTCACGAGTAGCCGCAGGCACTACAATAGGTTGGTTCAAATGAAAAGATGACACCACCTTTGGCAGAAATTGGGGACGAGTCCGCAATTCTGCCCTGTCCATATGAAAAACCAGATAGGGGCTTTTACATGACAAAGCCGCCAATTCTGACACACGCCTAGCCGAAGCTAATGCCAATAGCATGACCACCTTCCACGTGAGATACTTTAGCTCCACGGTCTTAAGTGGTTCAAACCAGTGGGATTTTAGGAAACCCAACACCACGTTGAGATCCCAAGGTGCCACTGGTGGCACAAAAGGGGGCTGAATATGTAGCACTCCCTTAACAAACGTCTGAACTTCAGGAAGAGACGCTAGTTCCTTTTGAAAGAAAATGGATAGGGCCGAAATCTGGACCTTTATGGATCCCAACTTCAAGCCCATAGTCACTCGACTGTAGAAAGTGCAGAAATCTGCCCAGTTGGAATTCCTCTGTAGGGGCCTTCCTGGCCTCACACCAAGCAACATATTTTCGCCATATGCGGTGATAATGCTTTGCTGTCACGTCCTTCCTAGCCTTTATCAGCGTAGGAATAACTTCCTCCGGAATGCCTTTTTCCGCTAGGATCCGGCGTTCAACCGCCATGCCGTCAAACGCAGCCGCGGTAAGTCTTGGAACAGGCAGGGCCCCTGTTGCAACAGGTCCTGTCTGAGAGGCAGAGGCCATGGGTGCTCTGTGAGCATTTCTTGCAATTCCGGGTACCAAGGCCTTCTTGGTCAATCCGGAACAACGAGTATTGTTCTCACTCCTCTTCTTCTTACGATTCTCAGTACCTTGGGTATGAGAGGAAGAGGAGGGAACACATAGACCGACTGGAACACCCACGGTGTTACCAGGGCGTCCACAGCTATCGCCTGAGGGTCTCTTGACTTGGCGCAATACCGTTGCAGCTTTTTGTTGAGACGGGACGCCATCATGTCTACCTGTGGCAGTTCCCATCGATTTGCAATCTGAATGAAGACTTCGTGATGAAGTCCCCACTCTCCCGGGTAAAGGTCGTGCCTGCTGAGGAAGTCTGCTTCCCAGTTGTCCACCCCCGGAATGAACACTGCTGACAGTGCTTGTACGTGATTCTCCGCCCACCGAAGAATCCTGGTGGCCTCCGCCATCGCGACTCTGCTTCTTGTGCCGCCCTGGCAGTTTACATGCGCCACCGCGGTGATGTTGTCTGACAATCAGCACCGGTTGGTTGCGAAGCAGGGGCTCCGCTTGACTCAGGGCGTTGAATATGGCCCTTAGTTCCAGGATATTTATGTGCAGACAAGTTTCCTGACTTGACCACAACCCTTGGAAGTTTCTTCCCTGAGTGACTGCCCCCCACCCTCGGAGGGTCGCATCCGTGGTCACCAGGACCCAGTCCTGTATGCCGAATCTGCGGCCCTCGAGAAGGTGAGCACTCTGTAGCCACCACAGAAGAGACACCCCTGAAGATGCGATCCGGACCATTTGTCCAACAGATCCCATTGAAAGATCCTCGAATGGAACCTGCCGAAGGGAATGGCTTCGTACGATGCCACCATCTTTCCCAGGACTCGCGTGCAGTGATGCACCGTCACCTGTTTCGGTTTTAAGAGGTCTCTGACTAGAGTCACAAGCTCTTGAGCCTTCTCCGTCGGGAGAAACACCTTCTTCTGGTCTGTGTCCAGAATCATGCCAAGAAAGGGCAGACGCGTCGTAGGAATCAGCTGCGACTTTGGGATATTCAGAATCCAGCCATGCTGTTGCAACACTTCCTGTGAGTGCGCTACGCTGATCTGCAACTGCTCTCTCGACCTCGCCTTTATGAGGAGACCGTCCAAGTATGGGATAACTGTGACTCCTTGCTTTCTCAGGATCACCATCATTTCTGCCATTACCTTGGTAAATATTCTAGGTGCCGTGGACAGGCCAAACGGCAACGTCTGGAATTGGTAATGACAGTCCTGTACCACAAATCTGAGGTACTCCTGATGAGGCGGATAAATGGGGACATGCAAGTAAGCATCCTTGATGTCCAGAGACACCATAAAATCCCCCTCTTCCAGGCTTGCAATGACCGCTCTGAGCGATTCCATCTTGAACTTGAATCTTTTCAGATAAATGTTCAGGGACTTTAAATTTAATATAGGTCTGACCGAACCGTCCGGTTTCGGTACCACAAACATTGTGGTATAGTATCCCCTTCCCCTGTTGACGAAGGGGAACCTTTACCACCACCTGCTGGAGAAATAGCTTGTGAATTGCCGCTACCACTACTTCCCTTTCTATGGGGGAAGCTGGCAGGGCCGATTTTAGGTAACGTTGAGGGGGCATCACCTCGAATTCCAGCTTGTATCCCTGAGACACAATCTGTATAGCCCAGGGATCCACCTGTGAGTGAACCCACTGGTGGCTGAAATGTTGGAGACGCGCCCCCACCGCTCCTGGCTCCACCCGTGGAGCCCCAGCGTCATGCGGTGGATTTAGTGGAAGCCGGGGAGGACTTCTGTTCCTGGGAACTAGCTGTAAGGTGCAGCTTTTTTTCTCTGCCC